>NC_140598.1:23389543-24045971 GCF_057381915.1 Diplotaxodon limnothrissa | reverse complement strand
AGACTGGACTAGAACCAGTCCCGGCTGGTCCACGAGCTCAAAAATCTGTTTAGTCTTGCCCTCATTGAGCTTCTGGCCGATTTTCAACTCTGAAAACAAGGAAAGAATTAAAACATGCACATCTAACTGAAGCGCTAAAGTGCGGATTAAGGCTCGTGCAGTACCTGGGGTGAAGGCCATGGCGCTCGTGGATCCTGAGCAGGCCTGAAAGACAAATCACACAACACGCCAGTGAACTTACAGAAGAATTGCTTCATTTTAGTCTACGCCCATAAAAGCCGGATTTGATTTCCTAGCAGGCAGCACTTGTTTCTTTTTTAAAGAAGAAAATAGTGGAAACACAAATCGCCTTTTCAAGTGTCACTGTTGTTAGCGACATGTTATCATGCAGCTTGTCTGTAAGGATGTCACATGATTGCCACGTTCTTATTTCTGATGAAACATAAGATACAGGTGTTGAGACCAGGCTAGTTTGAAGTTATTAAATTGACGGCAGCTAGACTTTGTTTTTGGTTCATGAAGCTGTCCCACATAGGAATCACACCACAGGTCATGTGACCCACATAACCCATGCATTGAGTCACACGTCAGCTCAACTGATGGGACCCTTAACAACCTGCATAGAAACCGGGCAGGTCAACGATCCATCGTGCATGAGAGGTGAAATGTCTTCATGAACCAAAACCCTGGTTTCCTTCAACTAGCTTGCAGTTTAATGTATTTTTCTTTATTTTCCAATTACATTGAATTCAGAAAGTCAACCAGACAACCACAGGTTAGCAGATTGCACAGCGCAGAAGAGCTAGCTCATCAGGCTGAGACGCGGTGGTCTGTTTACACCTACAGACCAGTGGCAACTCTCACAGTGACGGTGTGCACATCATGGTTTGAGTGGGGAGCCGTTACGTGAAAAGGCGATGACACCTCTGAACGATTGCTCATCATCTCACAGTGATGCGATTGGTACTCGTGGTACCAGTTTGCATACTGACGATCCTGAAACTGAATCGGTGGCTCATTGTTAGTCAGTGGTGCTGGTTTCAGTTGTTATGCAGCTGTTCTGCTTAAGTACTGCACTGTTAAGGTTGTGGTCAGCTGATACTGAAGGAGTCACCTGGATAAGCAGTGAAATATTTCTCCCATTTAAAATCCTGTGACCAGGTGAACAAAACCAACTCTGGAACTTTCTAACATGGATTAGTGAATAACACTGAAGACATAACTTTTCCTCAGGTTTGATTAACAAACGTCAGCCCAACATACATCATAGAGCTGCAGCTTTAGGCTTTACAATATTTGCATGAATCAATTCATCTTTGTTTTTGCAATCTGAAACAATCTGAAACCTAAACATGTTAAAGTTGACAAATGTAATTTTAATGTGGGACATTTTTATTTGAAAAATAATTATATAATAATCTGTCACTCGATTAATCAAGTAGTTGGGGTAGTTTTAAAAGAACCCACACCAGCGTTTATTATGTCGGAGAATACGTCAGTTTTGTAATGGTCACGTGAGATCAGTGTACGTTACCTGTGGCGATGGAGCAGGGGAGGCCACTGAACAGACTGAGTTGATCTTTAATATGGGGATGTGGTCCTGCTCTTCTTTACACTGGGTGTGCAGTCTGTCAGCAGCAACAGGGCCGAGAGGGTTCAGCTTTTTCGGTGATGTGTGCAGTCCAGGGTCTGGAAATAAGAAGGACAAAGGTTAACGTACGACTAGTGTAACATGTCAGCTCCTAACAGGGTTTCATGAGTTGTGCATTGTTTTAGCTCACAGCCGTGTTCTTATCCATATTTAATTATTTCAGAAGGAGACACATTTCAGACCTTCATCCACAGCTTTCCTCTTCAGTCTTCTGTTTGATGCAGTAGTATTCTCTTTGTCGACCTCACTCTCAGAAGCACCTGCAAAAATATATTTAAGGCAGTTAAAACACAGATATAGACATGCTTCTTTGCTGCAAAAGAAAAGCATTGTCTTGGTATTAAACAAAGTAAGACTGGCTTACGACCACCACGAGACTCATTTTAAATAAAACACATCTCAAAACCACTTCCTGGGTGGCTGCAGCTCAAGTTGGACCAAGTTGTTTACTAACCGGAAAGTTTGTAGTTTGAAAATAATATTTATTTCCCTCTACCTTCAAGTCTATTCAGTGTTAAAGGGTCAGTTTACTGAATCACAATTTCTCTGCAGATTTTATGGTTTTAGTTGAAATACTAACTAATATGTTGTGTTGATATAAGATTTTGAGAAATATTTTAAGGACAAAAACAGCCAAAACCTTTGTTTTTGGCTGTCCGTGCTGTTCCTGCTTGCTTATCTTACTCATGGTAACTGACCACTGAATGCATTGTGTAACCTTTTCATCTAATTCATACTGATGATAATGATGATTAAATGATCAGCTCACTCATCAACGTGTGTTCTTGATCCAAACGATGCTCCTTGATTTTATGCCGCTCTGACTCATAAGTGTTTGATGCCTCGATGGTTAAGTCAGAATCAGAGGTGCAGGTTTTGTCCTCCACAGCTCTCCTCGTGTTTGCCAAATTGCCGTCCACGTTATTTTTCTCATCACAGTTGTCAGATATTGTAAGTCTGTCTGAATCTTCTTCTGTGTAGTCGTTAGTCGCGCGATTCATAATGGAGTCCACTTCTTCGTAGAACCTCATGAGGCATCTCGGGTCAGCTTCATCAGTCTTGCCCCTTTGAAGGGACCTGTAGAGATACTTGAGGTTCCTGTACTTAGTGTGGCACTGTTTCCAGTCACGATCGATGCCTTGCTGCAGTAACCTCCTCGAGATCTGGACAAAGATGTCCCTCTTTCTGGTTGAGCTCTCCAGCTTCCTGCATATGCGCTCATCGGCCCAGACTTGGATCAGGGCTCGCACCTCTTGGTCGCTCCAGTTGCGACCAGCGTCCGACACCATGACCACTTGGTCAGAGCAGAAGTCTGTGTGTGCTCGATGGGCATCTGGAATAAAAGAACAGATATGGAAGGAAAAGCTTACATATGCAGCTAAACTCCACAGGTGGCAGATTTTCTTTTCTTTGTTGGCATACCTGTACTTCTCTCTCTCTTTATTTCCATTTCTCCGTCCATGTTGCAATCATCACTGTTGTCATCTTAAATAAGGAAAAATAAGAAAATTATTTTCATGGAGTCTTGAATCTAAAACAACTGCTTGCAAACGTGATGCTTACCATCATCCATGTCGATGACCACCTCACTCTCAGAGCCTGTTATCTGCCCTGTGTGGCCTGCTGGCGTTTGTAGCCTCCCTGCTTTCAGTTCACCATCATACAGTCTCTTCTGCATCTCCATGCTCCCATTTTCCAGTCCTTTGTCCAGTAAAATAGCTTCCACTTCATCAAAAAACTTCATGTACTTCCCCAGGCTTCCTGCACTGCTGCCTCCTGCAGCGTGTGCACTTTTAGCAATCTTATAGTCATATTTCAAATTCTTGTATTTTGTACGGCATTGTCTCCAGTCGCGTATCACCCCATATTTTCTTTGCATCTGCCGAGCCATCTCTTGGAATATGGATTTGTTGCGCAGCGTGCTTTTCAAACGTTCCTGAATGTTGCGGTCGGCCCAGACGCACAGCAGCGCTTTTACTTCATCATCTGTCCAGTTGCGGATTCCCTCTTCAGCCACATTCGTAGAGTCAGAAACAGCTGAATGAAATTGAATCTTTATTCCTGTGCAAACATGAAGACATTGTCATTTTTGGCTAAAGGGTGATTGTTTTTTTTTAAATAAAAGAAACTTTAACCTCCTAGGATCCACATATAGAGACATCACATTTAGACCAAAACTCAATTTTGCTCTACAAGGGCCTGATATCCACCTCCGAGGACATTAAACTGCTACTCTTCTCCTCATATGTGGATCTCGTTTTTCTTAGAAACAAAAATCAGGTGAAAAAATAATTCTGATAATTCTTTGTTTTTACATTCAACAGGTCCCAATCCGCCCAAACATCAAAGAGAAATTAAAAATGCATGCCATGGAAGAGTTCAGGTCTTAGGAGGTTAATGTAATTGTCTGAGTTTGTAGCACAAGCAAGCTTTATCCTTTGATGCTAGTTTTTGTTTTTTCCCCAAGTGAACAAAGTCATGTTGTTATCGTCGTTAGTACAGTTGGTGTTGAACACAGTTACCTTGCTGGACTGGGTAGATTCTTCTTTGATTATCCACACCTTCCTCCCGTGGCCTTTCTTCCACTCCTGGGCTGTAGTTCACTGACGTGCCTGCATCAGGCCTCTTGCTCTGAAGTCTCATGCTTCTGAATTAGCTGAGACTCCTTCCAGCTGCGCACAACACTGAGCCTCCTCAGACGCTCTGAAATCCCCTCAAATGTGCTTCTGTTCTCTACCACGTGCTGATGTCCACCCTGGTCCCACACTGAGAGTAGAGCCAGCACCTCAGCCTCCCCCCACTGCCTCTCCACGGAGCCTTCTCCCTCCCCCACCTCACTATCACCTCCTCTTTGTCTCTCTGCTCCTCTCTCCAAGTTTGACCGACCCGGAAACGCTTTTCCGCCCAGCCTGTCTGCTGCACGGTTCCCTAGGAAACCAGGCAGTTAAGCCTGAAAGCAACGCCTTCATGCTGAAAAGCTGCCTCACCAGTGGCTTAAGCTGTGTGCTGAGGGGGCGGGACTAAGTGTAATCTGAGAAGCAGCTTGGTAATGGCTGAAACTGCAGCAAGAAGACTCTCCATATATGGCAGCCTCACAGCAGGGAAGCAAATCTGCTTTTTTGTTTTCGGGTGAATTTTGTTTCTGCTCCATTTGGCTCTCGTTAAACCAGTTTTGATTTGCCTCAAGGCGACCGTTACTGTTTCATGCAGAGAAGAAAAGAAAATCATTCATGCAAAAACACATTTCCCACTAATACATGACAATTTACACTGTTATTTTTTAAAAGAGTTGTCAGACACATAATATCCTGTTGAGGCCAAAATTATTAGCCCCCCAGGAAACATGGAACAATTTCCTAAACTTCTTCCCAATTTTATGCAGTATTGATGAAACTTGATATAATCAGAGTCACTGGTGCTATTTAGTAGCTTCTGGTACATTTTGTAATATAAAATACATTTGTAGGCTTGCTTTGTACCAAATGTAGTAAAAAGCCCCATGTGAATGTTTGCTTTCAAAACACACCTACAGTAATGAATCACCTTTAAAAACACACCTCAATTTAAATCAGTTGGCTTCCTAACAACATCCAATCAGCATAAAAAAGACTCCAAGGAACAGGGCACTCGAACACATGACAGGGACGACTGTTACTCGCCAAAGACAAAGGAAATCAGAAAGAAGATCGTAGAGGCTCATAATAAGTGGAAAGGCTACACTGCCATTTCCAAGCAATTCACAGTTTGCTGTGGAAAATACTTTATTGAAGACGTATGAAGTGCAATAATAACACCCTGGAAAAGCAAAAGTTCAAAGAAATCATGAAAACCCCCAAATTATCACGAGATTCATGAATACAAGTATTTAAATGTTTTATTGCATCGAGTCAGAAAAGAAAGCTGACTCGATGACACGACTTCATGTCCACGTGTCTGTGCTGTGAGCCACTGTGAACAAACTGTTTACATGTTTTGATTCCACTTTTTGCTTTTTCTGCTACGATCCAAAAGCTCTGTATGCCTTAAAGAAACGCACAGAAATACTTACAGGCTTCAATCATCTGTCTCTTTATTATTTATTAAATCTATATTTAACCAGGAAGATCCCACTGAGATTAAAAACATTTTTCAAGGGAGACCTGCAGCAAGTATCTCACAGTTAGAAAAAATGACACATATAGACACAGTCAGCAACAACACACGCAGAAATCAATATAAATTCAGTAAAAAGTGTAAACCTCTCCTTAAAAGTAGTGAAAGAGCTGCATCTTGCATCTTAAACATGTCGCTCTCATTGTTCTACATTCTCATGTTTTGTTTTTCTTTACACACAATGAAATTGTGGGTTGTTTTTTTTTTTGATTTGGTTAAATGCAGCTTTTGCAGAGAAATGATGAAAACGTTTTTGACTGTTGTGAAAACTGAAGTGGCTCTAAATCAGTTTTAGTAACTCTGGGATTCTCAAATGTGTCCTCACAGAGAAAAAACAATCTGCATCCATCTTCCACTATCATCCATTTGCTGTATCCTTTTTGTCTCTGTTATCCAAGGGATTAACAAAATAACTAGCTGCCGCTCACCTTTTACTGCAAACAGCTCTACAATAAAGCAGGTCACCAGTAGAGAAAGAACTTCAAGGTTCAAGGTTCTTTATTTGTCACATGCATAGTTATACAAGTATAACACACAGTGAAATGTAACCTGACACGCTCCTCGACATGTGCAAAAATGGGAGGGGGTGTGGGGGGGTTGGAGGAAGAACATTATATATATATATATATATAGTATATATATTGGGTGAATGTGCAGCAGTAGCAGCAAGCAGGTGAATTCTGTACATTAATAAGACATCTGACTATTTTACAGGATAGACAATATAAACATATTTAAAATGAAAGGAATTTGAAATGTACATTGTGCCTGGGTTTAGAGTGTCCTTGACCTCATGTCCAAGTCCCATAATTAGATTATTAATGTGCAAAGTTAAGTAAAACAAAACACCCACACAAAACCCACCAATATGACATTTTGCAGCTATTTTCAATGCTGATTCTGTTCTCTGTCTTTAATCCTGCCCAGAAACAAACAATCTTACATTTGCACTGTAGCCCTAAACCCTTCTACATCTGACCTCATAGAGGTTCATGTGAAAATACAATCCGGTGCAGGAAAGTAATTTCTATGCACGATTGACAGTTTTATTGTTTTTTATTGTGTTATTTTGTTGTAATTTAAATCTCAAAAGTACTCAAGAGTCATTAAAGGGTTATGGGGAAATGATGATGAGGAAAATCTGTTGGTTCAAGTATTTCCTGCTGAACAAAGGCGTAGATTTGGCATGGACGGAAGGGACATGTCCCCACCAATAATTTGATGTCTTCGAGTAAAGAAAAACTAACCCGATAGAAAGAAAAAAACCCGATCTGTCAGCGTCTCATTCACCCAGCGGTGCAGAAAGAGTTAAATTACGTCCTCTACTGGAGTCCTACGTCATGTGACAAATATGGCAAATGTGATTGGCTGTGCCTTTCAGGGAGCTCTGTTTAGTTTTAGCAGCGGCAAGCCTGCGCTGCGAGGAGGACGGCAGCAAAGAGGAAGAACCTGGATATAAGAAAGTGTTTTTCAAAGAAACCTGTAAGTCACTTAAAGTCAAGTTCACTCATAAAATGTGTCCGTCATAATAACGTTACAGGCTATGCTAGGCCATACATGCCAACACTCCCGATTTTTCTGTGGGAATCCCGAATTTCAGTGCCTCTCCAGGAGCCACCATTCTCCCCATATCTCCCGATTTCCCACCTGGACAACAAAATTGAAAAACCATATCCCAGATTGGCCCAGCCAATTCCAGTTTCCAACAATGGCTACTATTACTACAGCTACTTAGTTTTAATATTGCGCTTATTTCTCTTTCTGGGTCGCAAAATAAACTTTTAGCGTCTTTTCAGGCGAGAATGTAGCTGTGTAAACTTCAAATATCTGAGCTCCGGCGAGAGCAGCAAACCCTCGCGGTCTTTCGCTAAAGTTACTTAAACATGTTATTGTTTGGCCTTTTTCAGTGTTTTATTTGTTCGTGAGTAAATCGGTTTGGCTGAGATTAAAGTTATTAGATTAAATAAAACTTTATTAATCCCTCGGGAGGTTCCTCCGGGGTTTTCACACAGCTGAATAAACGTCAAACAGAAAACTGATTAAACAGAAGAACGAGACGGTCGAGAATTTACGCCAGTGTCCGGTTATATTTTAGATAAAAAGGAGCAGACGGCAGTGTCACTCCACCGAGAGAGCTCGTGACGGAATTCTGAAGGCTGGATCGTCACAGTCGCTCACTTCCGGCCAAACCGGCTTTCGTATGACACGCCCACTTAGACCGCGAAGGGCGGGTCCTCAGGTGGGCGCAGCTTCCACCTGAGGTCTCAATGTTGGCAAGTAGGTGCTGGGCTTGGCCCACATCAGTCTAAAATTGTTTGTAACCATGAATAACGTGATGCCATGTCCACCAGGAGAGACTGGACAGTATAGATGTTGTTGTGTGGGGCTCCAGTAGTCCATGTGTGTTGCTTTAACAGTAGTTCATGTTTAGAATAAACAATCCCAGCTCACTGAGTTGATAGGGGCAATAGTGTGCCTAAAATGTTGCATAATTCTGCTGAGAGATCTTTTACTCTGAAGAAATATTATAAGGAGTATAAGAAGAAATATTGGGGCTTTGTTAAATATGGAAGCTGCATTCTACAACTAGACATAACTGTGGTACAGCCCTACTGTCAGTGTTTACTTGCATTACTTGTATTGTGTACTGTTTACACAGTTACACAGACTTCTACTTGTGGAC
The DNA here is from genome assembly GCF_057381915.1 of Diplotaxodon limnothrissa. Lineage (NCBI taxonomy): Eukaryota > Metazoa > Chordata > Actinopteri > Cichliformes > Cichlidae > Diplotaxodon > Diplotaxodon limnothrissa. Next base: position 24,037,485 of record NC_140598.1, on the reverse strand, counting down.
TGTAAATCGTGTTAGGACCTTGGTTAGAAACCTTAGGTTATGTTTAACCCACAACAAAATAAAAGTAATTTAGTGCGTTCCACGAAGTGAGTGCACCGTTACTTAAAGAGTTATATTTTAGTCTGAAAGCTGTAAATGATAAAGGTGAAGATTTATTATTTTGTGTAACGCCTTCTTATTGATGCACACACAGCTTTCTGTGTCTGTATCTTGTGAAATCTGGTGATTGTAGACAGAAACACTTCAGGCTCAGCAGTGTTTCTATCTGAAATGCCGTCTCAAGAGTCGCATGTCTCTGTTAACTGCAGGTATTTTCAACACCTGGCTGTTGGCCTGAGGCAGAGGAGACACTGTGAGAGAGAAAATAGAGACAATAAGGTCCAAAAAACAAAGAAGGAGGCCCTCTGCTGTTGACGCTCCTTGAAAAGATGCATACATGCATTCACACAAAGACTCAGCCGCTCATGGCAAAAACACAGACAATGAATCTCCTCCTGTTGTTTACAACAACAACATGGAAAATCAGTGAGTTATATTGTTGTTCCACATTGAATAGTATAAGGATGTACCTCAGCATAAATCAGTTCTTATCAAGAAAAATAAAAGTGTAACCAGTAGAATACAGTAGAACAGACGTAAAAACATCTGAACATGGATTAGTTGCAATCTGAATAAAATGCTGCATAATGCAAGTTTGTCTTTGTATGACTTTATTCAGTCAGAAAGACTTACAGCAGAGCTTCACTGTGTTTACTTATTGGGACAGACTGAGAACGTGGGTTTTAGTTTGAGATCTTTGTTTTGTAACTTGTAACTCACGTCTGAACCGAGTTTAGCTTTTGTTTTGCAAATCAGCGACACTAAAATGTAACTGTATTCTGACTTTGGAGACACAGAATACAAATATGAAGTAAATATGAATAAAAGTGTCAGGTTAAACTTGGAGGCCATTATTAAGCAGTCTAGCCTGTAACCTCACAGTACGATGAACAACAACTTCATGCTGAAGACTTTAAAAATGTCCAGAATAGCTTCAGAAAACAAAAACGTATTCTCTTTTTGCAGAACATGAGCTTCTGATGGTTTCATCCACTGATCTCTGTCTCACATTCATTGCCAACACCCCTCAGCACTTCTTTATGTTGAGGTGTTAATGAAACATGTCTGCCATCAGCTTATTTTAACTTTCACAAACAACAACTCTTTCTACCAGGCTTCATCACACATGCTCACTGACCTACGCGACGTTTTATCTGTAAACATTAAATGCTCTCAAAACATACATTGACGCTTTTATTCTGAAACATTTGGCGCAAGGCTTCCAGGTAGCGCTTCCACTGACAGTTTAATCCTGAAGCTCCACGACGTGAACGGAGTGAAGTTTGGAGAATACAAGCTGAAGAGCGGCCTGCTGGCACCCATTTATATCCACCTGAGGGTGCTCGTGTCCCACCCCGCGCTCACGCACCAGGTAACCACGTGCTGCCTTCATGACTGCACAGCATACTGACTTCAGAACAGCTGAAAGCGATACCGGACACAGGAAACGTCTGCTGGATGCACTTTCTGAAGGCAAATGTGTCTGTGTAGGCACTCGTCAGCTCCTGTGTAACATTAATGGTTGAGTTTCAGGGAACTCCTCCTTTCACATAGCGTGAGGCAGTTCAAACAGATCAGACTGGACCTGTCAGCAGCTAATCACTCACTCAAGCCTCAATGATGTTTAAATGAATCAGCAGCTTTCTGCAGCTCCTCTTCAGGTCACTCAGGATAAGATAAGGATGAGCAGTTCAAACTATCCAGCCTTAAACAGCTGATCATCTAAATGTATCAACTTTTTAATGAACATTTTATTAAAAGTTCATCATCTGCAGCACATCACTCTAAACTGTGCTCATTTTTCTCTTCTAATATATTTTTTTCTTCCAGGTGGCGAGTCTCATCTACGAGCGAGTGGAAGAAGAGGGGCTGCAGTTCCACTCTGTGTTCCTTACACAGCCTTGCCTTTGGCCACAGTGACCTGCTCACGGTATGAACTGCCCCTGGTCATCAGGCAGAAGGAGGCCAAAGACTATGGTGAGCTGCCCTCAACTGATTTTCAAAAGGCTAACAGACTTAGTCCACATGTTTGAAAAGCCTGATGCTTCAGGCTGTACCCACAGGTATCCAGTGCAGTCAGATAGTTAACTGTGTCTGTGATATTGTTGTTTAATATTTCCCAGTTTGAGAATAAGTGGAAGTTTGTCCTTCAGTATGGACTCGTAATTTGCCTTCTGTAACTCTGCTTCAGCAACCAAACGGCTGGTGGTCGTTGCGTCAGGGGGACACGTGCCTGATCATTGAGGACACGGTGACCAGCGGCACCAGCATCCTGGAGACGGCTGAAGGGCTCTGCAAAGAAGGTCCAGAATCTAACGTTACAGCAAAGATACGATCGTTACGCTGCACTGATGTCAGCAAGAGCAGCAGCACACAAGAATGACCTCTGACATGTTTTTATTCACGGTGACGGATGCAGTGGTCCTAATGGACAGAGAGCAAGGTGGTGTGGAGATGTTGGCTTCAAAGGGAATCAAGCTCCATCCCATCATCTCCATGTCTCAGCTGCTCCGTGTGCTGCAGGCAGCCGAACGCATCGACGCCCAAACCTCCCAGAGTGTCCACAAGTTCATCCGGGACAACAACACTTTCTGGTACAACTTTACAGAGTTTTTCCCTCAGTGGGGCTCATGTGTTTATTTGTGTTGCTTCACAATCCAGGAACAAAAAATCAGTACAGTAACTCTGTCACCTTCACTCTCTCTCAGCCCCAAGAATGGCAGCGACTCTCCTGCCAGTAAGAAGCTGGAGCTTAGTTATTCAGAAAGAGCCGAGTTAGGAAGTATGTAGTTTTAAAACTTTAATTATTTAAAGTCTGTGAAGGTTCTCAGTCATCCAGGTCATCGTAGCCAAAGGAGCTTGCAAAGAAAAGCGTCTGGACTTCTTTAAGTTACTTGAAGACGTTTCACCTCTCATCCGAGAAGCTTCTTCAGTTCTAAGGTCAAATGGTGGAGAGTCCCAGATATAAACCTAGTGGGAGTTTCCCCCCAAAGAGGGACAAAAGGACCCCCTGATGATCCTCTAATCGCCTGAGCCAAGGTGGGAAACTGGGTGTGGGTCCCAATCAGCCAGAGTTTCGGGTGAGTTCATTGTGAAACCTGGCCCCACCTTATCATGCGAATTCCTGAGATCAGATGGCCCAGGATGTGAGTGGGCGTTAAGGCGTCTGGGAAGGGATCTCAAAACTGGATTATAGATGGCAGAGAGTTGGTATCGTAAACCACCGCCTCTGTTCAAAGATGGTCGCTCACAGTGGACATAGATGGCTTCTTTCACTCCTCTTTCAAACCATCTGTCCTAATTTAATTATTTAAAGTTCAAACAGAGACTGGTGGTGTTTTCTTTGGTTTCTCATTTTCTGTTCCTTCTTCATTTGTTCCTTCTTTTATCTGCAGACATTTACCTTCTAGCATCAAAGCTGCTGAAGATTATGGAGGAGAAGCAGTCCAACCTTTGTGTGTCTGCTGATGTAACCAACAGCGAGGAGCTGCTGCAGCTGGCCGAGTCGCTCGGTCCAAAGATCTGCATGCTGAAGACCCATGCAGACATCCTGGAGGTACAGCAGGATCAGAATCAGAATCAGAATACTTTATTGATCCCTGGGGGAAATTATTTTTTGTTACAGTGCTCCATTATAAACCAACATTAAGACAAGACAGACAATACGCTAACTAAGAATAGTACAATATATACATATATACACATACATACATACATAAGTCACTCATAAATAAATAGCTGGAAAAGAAACGTGTAGTTGTAGCAGCAAACAGTGTGTTAAGTGGATGCGTTGTACAGGGAGATGGCCACAGGCAGGAATGATTTCCTGTGTCGTTCAGTGGTGCTTTTCGGTAATCTCAGTCTCTCACTGAACGAGCTCCTGTGACTGACCAACATGTCATGGAGTGGGTGGGAGGTGTTATCCAACATTGTCTTTATCTTGGACAGCATCCGCCTCTCCGACACCACCTTGAGGGAGTCCAGCTCCATCCCCACAACATTGCTGGCCTTACGGATCAGTTTATTAAGTCTGTTGGCATCTGCGACCCTCAGCCTGCTCCCCCAGCATGCAACAGCATAGAGGATCGCACTGGCCACAACAGACTCATAGAAAATCCTCAGCATTTTCTGGCAGATGTTGAAGGACCTCAGTCGCCTCAAAAAATAGAGACGACTCTGGCCCGTCCTGTAAAGTGCTGTGGTGTTTTTAGCCCAGTCCAGTTTATTGTCAATGTGTACTCCAAGGTATTTATAGTCCTCCACAATGTCAACACTGACCCCCTGGATTGAAACAGGGGTCAAGTGTTTCCTGGTCTTCCTGAAGTCCACGATCAGTTCCTTGGTCTTTGCCACGTTGAGCTGCAGATGATTCTGCTCACACCACGTGACAAAGGAGTCGACCACAGCCCGGTACTCTGTCTCATCATCCCTGCTGATGCATCCAACCACCGCAGAGTCATCAGAAAACTTCTGAAGATGGCAGGTCAACTCAAACCTTGAGTCTGTACATGTAACAAACAAGATGATGGTTTTTTCCATATGTGTTACAGGACTACACATCAGCCTTCATTCAGAACATGCAAGCCTTAGCAGAGAAACACAACTTCCTCATCTTTGAAGATCGCAAGTTTGCTGACATCGGGAACACAGTCAAGCGTCAGTATGATGGTGAGACGATTTCACACTTTCTTTTTGTCGTGTAAATTCAGGATAACTTAAAAATCATGTTGTTTATATCCAAAGTATTTGAACGCTGTGATCTTCTGTCTTTTCTCCAGGTGGTTTGTACCAGATTTCCTCCTGGTCCCACATAGTGAATGCCCACGCAGTTCCGGGGCCGGGAGTGGTGAAAGGTCTGAGCGCTGTAGGAAAGCCTCTGGGCCGAGGCTGTTTGCTCATAGCTCAGATGAGCTGCCAGGGAACCCTGGCTGCTGGTGAATACACAAAGGCTGCGGTGAGCACAACTGTGTGGGACTTGTTCTCAGTTTGTTTACATGTGCTTTGTGTTCTTTTCAGCTTACAGCTGTTTTGTGTTTCACAGGTGCAAATGGCAGAGGAGCACTCGGACTCTGTGATGGGGTTTATCTGTGGCTCCAAGCTCACAGAGAGGCCAGAGTTCATCCACATGACCCCCGGGGTGCAGATGCAGGCTGGAGGTAAATCTGACTGCGTTTGTTGAACTTTTTCCACTTTTATTCATAAATTCACACTAGAAGAACTACAAAGTGAGGTGTGCACACAGTGTTGATATGAAATCCACCCTACTGAAGATACATGGATACACAGTGCATGCTTTTAGTGGTACATCCTTTGTTGTTGTAACTCGTGGAGCCCCGTCCTACACAGACTGTACACCTGAAGGTGAAGCCTGCACCGTGTCTGATCAGGAGATCCAGAGATTTGTGTGAAGTCGTTCTCTGTTTGTAAAGTTCAGGTCAAACTGCACCTCAGACAACCCTGAAGTCTGCTTTTTGCCATGACTCATTTCTAACACATGGTGGTGCTGTAGTACATCAAACAAGCTACAGCTATTGCTGCTCTCCCAAAGTCTGCAGCAGTCTCCCCCTTTAACCCCATTTCCCTCGCATAATCTCCTCAGGGATTAATAAAGTATTCTGATTGTGAAATAATTCTGACTCGAGATTCAAAGTGCAGCTGTAACAGGAGCTGTGCAGGTAAACTGAGTGTTTGTAGGCAGCGTGTAATGATGTACACGGTAATGTTTGCGTCTGATATCACTGCCACATTAAGGTTTGCACTTGCAGGCTGTTCTTGGCAGGTGTGTATTTTACCGTTGATCTGCTGCTTTAAACGTTTCTGATTCTCTTTAATTTGTCCTCAGCTTTGTGAACAGTCTGCGGAGCACTGTTGTGTTTCACCGCTGAGCTGTAATCTACAAACAGCAGTCTCACTGTTTGGGTGAATATAGTGAAGTTTGATGCTTAATTTTGCAGTGAAACATGTTTCTTGGATGGAAAAGAGACTATATAGCAACACAAGCTGTTCATGGTGGAAGAATAAGTTTTATATGTCAGATTACACTGTAAGAGAACTACAAGCTTTATACTGGTGTCAGTTTTTAAAGTGTTTTTCACTTTTTTTAACTTCTTTCTGAGAAACAGGAAAAATCGTAAACTAAGGTGGAAACTGTGCTGGGATCTCACCTTTTTCTCTGCTCTGTTCAGGAAAATCCTCCCACACACCCACTCACTGTTAAACTGGGTTATGTAAAGCTACTGGTTTAACAAAATGATTTCCCACTCTGGAGAACCGATGTGACTGTTCTCCTCAGTGGTAAAGCAGCTGTCTCTACTCCTGTGTCTCTGTCTCAGGTGGTCCCCGTCCCGTCCAGGTGATCATCACAGAATCAGGAAGCCAACCAGACTCCCTATTCAGTGGATCATCACCCAGTACATCCTTAAATGGAGAGTGGAAAGGGTTTGTTTTTTTAGATTTGTTTCCTCTTCTTCCATGATTGGGCTAAACTTAATGTCTTTTTTTCATGTGTAATAATTTCAGCCTGTAAACTGTCTCTCAGTCAATTATCTCACAGCCCGAGGAGAGAGGTGGCAGTTCCTGGCCATCTAAACTCCTACACCATCTCTGGTATGAATTTTGACTTCACCACCACTTATGGATCGTGTAAGTTAAGAGAAGCTGGGTGAGTCACCTCAGTGAATGCATGTATGAGACTGTCCTGAGTAACGAATCTCTGACTTTCTCTGTTTGTCCTGTAGTCTGTGAGCGATATGACCTGCAGCAGCCTTGGACACAGTTTCAGGTTTCAGAGTGGAGTACGGGCTCATTGAGCACCTGTTGTTCTTGGCAGGGGCAGATTCAGACATTTACAAGTTCAGTTCAAAAGTGTTGTGTGTTGAAATCTTGCCTGATTACAACTTCTCCTGCTCATCACAGATTTGTTTCTGTCAGATGTGTCCTGCACAGCTACCTCTGGTACACTGTTAATGTCTGCGAGGTTACTGAGGGAGGCGAGGACAACCTCATTCTTACTACTTGACAAACAACAGGTGCGAACACTCGTACTCTATGTTCTGACTCCATTTCTGGTTTTATTCCTCGTCATCTTAATTTTAAAAATAAGTGCAGCCAGACTGAAATACAGTTTGTGTCATGCATCAACGTTTGTTTCATAGAAGCTGATGATCCCAAAGAGCAAGAAGTGGAGGAAGTGGGAGATGCATCCATCATGATCAGCTGGGAAAACCCACTGGCTCCTGTCACTGGTAAGCTACGCTAACATCTTCAGTCGCTGGCTACTAAACTCATCGGCCTGCACACGGGCGACTGTGTGGTCGTCCTCTGTGAAGGTGATGTGGTCTACACTCCATCAGTAGAAGGTGAAATCACAGAGCTGAATCTCAAAGGTTTCCTTGGTCAAAGGTCTGAGTGACCTTTGACCAAGGAAACCTGTAAACCATCAACACGAATGAACCTGCTTCAGCTGCTGCTCCACCACAGCCTCCACTGATGGATGTGTCAGCTCACCTGTACTGTAGCCGTGGGGAGAGCGATGGAGAGGTGAAGCTGAGAACCAGATCATAAAGTCCTCTGTGTGCCCAGCCCACCTGTCTGACCATCTTCATCAGCTGCTACATGTTGCTTCCATCTCTCCCTGGATGTGTCTTCTCTCTTTCATTCTTTTCCTGTGGGATCGTTGCCCACTCTCTCTCTGACTTTCAGGCTGACTTTTCCACATGTTCAGTGTTTCACAATAAAAGCCTGGTTAAAGCCTTGATTCTACTTTGCTGTGGACACGGCTGAGGAGTCCTTCCTGTTAGAAGAAGCAGCATGTTTGTGATAGATGGACACATGAAGCTAACACGGCACATCTGTGTGAGTCTGCAGCATGTTGACACACATGTCAGTGTTGTACAGATCTGAGAGCAGCACAAACAAACTCCATCAAAGTGATTTGTGCTGTTGCAGAGCTGTGTGACTGCATTTGTCTTCATCATGGACACATTTCTACAAATGGGACTAAACATGTGACCCTCTGCACATCCATGGGCTCAGGGGCAACAGTGCACCCATTGGCTGGATGCAGCTTGTATTGTGGCTCCTCCCCCTTAGCTTCAGGTCAGTTTAGCTGTGTTTCATCCAAATCCCAGAATTCCTGAGGAGCAGGAATATGTGGGGCTGGGCTCTAAACACTCAGGGTGAGGACTGAGTGAAGAGCTACAGGACAAAGTTTCAGCGCTGCGCTCACAGCTTTGAGACGTCCAATCAGCAACTGGTCCTGATAACATCTCCCCTCTCATTCCACATACATGAAGACTGCTAGAAGCAGCTATCAGCCACATCAGGCTCACATCATGCTTGCTATTAAACATGCTGCAGTCTGCAGTAAACTCCCTGCCACAAAGCTTTGAGTCTCCTCCAAATGCACCTGTAACAAGGTCACCTGCAGAAATAACTGTGTCCACGGGCAGAGTCACCAACACTCTGCACCTGAGCTAAACCTGCTTTGGAGCTAAAAAGCTGCTGTCAGGGTTTCCTGCAGAGCTTCAAATGTGGAAAAGCTGTGGACGGTTTCTTCTCCTCCATCAACAGCATTTAAGAGTGTAAGAAGGTTATCTGTGTGAGAGGTACTGTGAATGTTTTCTGTGAATGAAGATCAGTGTAGTCCATCCATCCACTTAAAGGCTGAGATCCAAAGTGTAATGGCATCAATATATTCTAATGGTTACTGTCATTACTCAGACTGCTGGGTGAGCTCCATTGACTCAGAGCAGAAAGACAGAGAGAGAGTGCAACAACAGACAGCATCTGTGGCTTTGAGCATGAAAACAAAGCAGGTAGAAAATATTCAGCTGTAACTCTGATCTCTAGTTTTTCTGCTTTCAACACAAAATGTTATTTGTTGGCTTGCTTGACTCCATCCTCTGACCTGCACAGTATGCAGGCAGGAACTCTTTTCTTAACAATCCTCACTACAAATGGATTTTTTTCCCTGCTTTTGTTCCCACCGAGCTTCTGGTGTAAGTATGTCATGAACACAGAGAAAGAGGAGCAGCAGAGTGTAGAGCAGAACAAAGGTCTGAATAAAGATAAAGAGAGTTTCTTCAATATCTGAACTACCACGTGTCTCCTCATGGTTTATGATCTAAGTTTGGTAATTCTCATTAGACAAATTCATCATAAATGCAGACTTAAAGGCCTCAGCATGTCTGTATGTGACAGCCCTGATCCCTCACAGGCTGAGTGTGAACACTCTCACACTGGAACTGAGCCAGAAGAGCTTTCTCATGAAAACTGGGCGACTTTCATTTCCTCGTCACATTTATGCAATAATGTTGCTCAACTGATCAGATTAAAGGTGGCTGTTTTTTAAAAGTAACATTATTTAACACTAAGAAACATAAAGCTTTTAGTCCACCATCATTTTTCTTTTTTGCATTACAAGATTTAAAAAATATATTTTGTTAATTTTTCCAAATCAAACTTTATCTGCCAATAAGGAAACACAAACAGGCCTTAAGTAAACATCTCTCATTAACTACACAACACATTTTTTCAGGGACAACATTTTAAAAGGTGTCTAGTTTTTTTTTTTTAATTAAATTTTTGCATACATTTACTCCCAAATATAAGTTTCTCTGTAACAAATATGCCAATAATTTAGTCTTTAAAGGGGGAAAACTGATTTAGTCAGATTCGTTACAAACAGCTGCTCAAACCATCACAACCCGAGGACGTAAATTACTACGTAACGTTTGTTTGTCCAGAGATTGGTGGGCTCGGGTCCAGCCAGCCTGACGTCACATCACTCTCACTCTCTGACTCTGAAGTTTGGAGTTAAGAAATGTCTGCTGTCAGTGTCTCGCTCGGCTCAACTTTGCTGTTTTTCAGCGTCTTCGTGGTCGTCTCTGCAGGTGAGATTTACTGTTAGATGATGCCCTTCTGAGAAAACGATAAGTAAAGTAGACGAAGACGAAACGAGGCTGGGTGGAGTTAACATCTGTAATCCAGCTGTGACAGAAACTAAGAAGTGTAATGTGTGTGTCAGTGTGATGTGTTGTAGTGTCAGGAGTCAGGATGCAGCTACAAAGCTTTTTGTTCAGTGTACACAAACAGCTGTAGCTCCATAAAGGCAGCATGCAGAGACTCAGTGTCTTATAATGAGAGGCTGCTTTCTCTCACACATGTTCACGTTTCACGAGCACGTGTTGTTGTTCTGTGGAAGCAGAAGTTGGCTAGGTTCACAGTTCACAATGTTATGCCCTTCCCTTGAGGGAAATGTATTCCGGGCTGTGGGGAGGATGTGCGGGACGGCCCGCCCTCGCCGTGTGTGTGTGTGTGTGTGTGTGTGTGTGTGAGAGAGAGAGAGAGAGAGAGAGAGAGAGAGGAAGGGAGTGGGGGAAAGGGATTACGAGTAGCTACCGAAGAAACATAACAGGAAACACAAACACCGCAGTTTTACATGTGCACTTCTTTGGGGGGGAATTTGATGTCCATACAGACAGTGTTGACTTGTAAATGATTAATTAACAATTTTGTGCTTAAAGTGCTTTGAAATTCTTTGGCAATATTGTAGACAATATTAAACTTAATCATGATATCGGCCTCCTCTGTAGTGATGGGATTTCCAACTCTTTTTAGAGAACCGGCTCTTTCGGCTCGACTCACTAAAAAGAGCCGACTCTTCCGACTCCCAACCGTCTATTCAGTTGGTTTTGTTGCTTTAATTAATTCATTATTAACAACAATATAAAATTATGCACAAAAGGAATTACTAATGTAAAAAAATACCGTGGTTTTATTTATATATGTTTATGTATAAATATAGACAAAGCACGTGCAAACTCCAAAACACATTTCTAGCGTCAACTGAACTTCCAAAACAGAGCTGCCCAGACCACTTAAATTACACAATTGAAAGCATATGTGTGTTGTTTGTGTATTTATACACAAGCACTCATATAAATTTTCAGCTTTTTCCTTTTAAACCAGTTTAAAGTGAAACAATACAAAACACTGCAAACCACAACGCAATTAAATATGAAGTTAAAATATGAAAACAAAAAGAAGATGCATATTCTCTGTCATATGGGCCTGCATGAATAAACTTTCTGAATCCATAAGCACAAGGCTCGCGTGCAGAGTGAAGCGGAAAAAAAGTGCGAGAGAGAGGGTGAGAGAAAAAAAAAAACCCCGGCTTGCGTCGTTCACTTCAAAGATCCGGCTCTAAGAGCTGTTTCGTTCGCAACTGAAACATCACTACTCCTCTGACGACCTGTTTGCTGTTGCATGCTGCTGAAAGGCAATGGGGAGAGGGGACACTTGGGCAGTGCATTTATCACGGCTTATGGTGTGTTTTCTGGATACACTGTGCTTTATCTAGCGTTCAGAGGTTAGTGGCTCTGTGTCAGAGCACTGGTTATGAATTTTAGACGGACCAGGCCTTAACCAAAAAGTTATCAATAGTTCTTTTCATCTTTTCCTATTACCCACAGCTACATCCACTTCTGTCAGGCCTAGGCTACTCACTTGGACTGGGTATCATCACTGATTTCTATAATCCATTCTGATTCTGATTCACAAGGTTTTGATTCGATTCATTTTTGCCTCAGACAGTCAGAAATATTATAATTCTGATCATTTATCAGTACTGATACATGTGAGACTTCATCAGACGTGGGAACATCACAGCAGATGCCTTTGTGTCAAAGTAACTGAGAATAAAACACAGAAAAACATGAATGAGGTTTTCCTGGCCTGGCTTTTTATAGCAGATAGCCTTAAAAATAAAAGACAGCGGCCAAGAGCGGTGTACACAACAGTAGACTGGTGGGTAATAAGCCAATGAATAATGCAGAAAATCAGAGATTTGAGACGGGAAGCTGTCCTTGAAGTGCGTCACTTGACAGCGCGCTCCTTACTATGGATCGGGGCCGTGGATCTGGTGAGGTAACAATAAGCTAGCTAGTTAAAAGTTAGCATAAGTTACCATGGTGATACACTCATATTAGATGCGAACCACTTTCTTAGCACTGAAAACCCAATGTTAACAATGAACCCAAATGCTGCTTTATAGTACAGGACACTGATGGATGTTAAGATGTTAAAATTACTTAAAGTAAACAACATATTTAAAGTAATGCTGCTCATAATTGTATGTTGACCTTTAACCTCTCTGCTCTATGTTGTTTTTTCTTTCAGTCCAGATAAACATCACAACCGAGTCTGGACAGGACGTCACTCTGCCATGTCGAGTCACAAATAACATCACAGCTGTAGAGTGGAGCAGAGCTGGCCTGGGACAGAAAAATGTCTTTTTGTACCAAGATGGGCGTTTTGTTCCAAACAACCAGCATCCATCATATAAGACCAGAGTGGCTCTCAGAGGGATGAAGGATGGAGACGCGTCTTTGATCCTGAAGAAAGCGACCACTGCTGACTCTGGAACATACAAGTGTCGTGTCTTTTTGAGAGAAACAGGCTCATGGAAGTTCACCATCATCAACCTGAGAGTTGATCCTCCAGGTGAGTGAGTAGAGTTGAGTGTGTGTGTGATCAGAGGTGAAGCTGCTTCCTGGTTGTTGATGTTTGTTTGCTGTATGGATGAGCTGGTGGATGTCAGAGGTTGACAGCACATGATTTTGTTCTATGGAAGCTAACAGGTTGTAGTTTCTGACACTTTGCGAATATAGCATGAGGCAGAAATTTACCCAGAGATGGTCCTTAGTGACCTGGGCCCTGTTCTAGGAAGTGATATCAACATCCAGGGTATGCTGAGTTTATTCAAACTGACATTGGACGTGAGGATAATCAGTCAGGGGATAAAAAGACATTGATTAAATACTGACTCTGTGCTGTTTAAGATTAAATACAAAACCTGAATTCAAACTTTGTCTTTGTCAAAATTTAATATGAGCTCGACAAGCAAAGTGCAGGTACTTTGTTTTCGATCAGATATTAACACTTTTAGAACCACTACAACTGTTTTAAAATGTCTTTGCCTCTAACAGAATAGAAAAATAGAAAATCACAGGATAAAGTTGAATCTAAAATTTGACATTATTTATTATTTATTACTGATGCTCATCAGGGAAACAAAGACATTAGACCCAATTACAAACAAACAAAACAAAATTAGACCCTCCCATTCTTTGCACGGAGAGGACTGAGGGATCATCCAGGAGTAGTTATGCTATTTATTTTCTGGAGAACTGAATGGTCCATAGATGTTTCAAACCTGATGATCTCTAATCTGGATCTTAATCTGATCCAAAGCAGGTTATGTTCACAGCATAAGTGAAGTTAGCTAGTTAAACGTTAGCACTAGTTACCATGGCAGTGCACTCTTGAAAGAGGCAAACCACCTTCTGTCATGGTCCCGAGTCTGAGGACTCTTTATATTATTCTATATTCTTGTTTATTCTGTTATGTCTTGTGTGTAGGTGTGCTGTGTGTTAGAGTTTTGTTTTATACCTGCCTGTGTTCCCTCTGTCTGTCCATGGTGTCACTGTGTCTGCTCGTGAGTCTGTCTGTTCAGTTCAGTGTTTTGTCTGGTCCTCTGTCTGTTAGTTTCCTGTTTTATTCTGAAAGTCCTTGTCTTATGCGAGTGTGTTCAATTCACAGGGGAGAAATAAACAACAATTAAACAAAAGGTCAATAATTCTGCTCATAATTGTACGATGACCGTTAACCTCCCCGCCCTGTGTTGTTTCCTCTTCTAGTCCAGATAAACATCATAGCTGTGTCTGGACAGGACGTCACTCTGCCATGTCGAGTCACAAATAACATCACAGCTGTAGAGTGGAGCAGAGCTGGCCTGGGACAGAAAAACGTCTTTTTGTACCAGGATGGGCGTTTTGTTCCAAACAACCAGCATCCATCATATAAGACCAGAGTGGCTCTCAGAGGGATGAAGGGTGGAGACGCGTCTTTGATTCTGAAGAAAGCGACCACTGCTGACTCTGGAACATACAAGTGTCGTGTTAAAATAGCAGAAACAGGCTCATGGAAATACGTCACCATCAATCTGAAAGTTTCTCCAGGTGAGTGAGTAAGGTAACTCTGATTTTTCTGTAAATCTGGCATGGAGTTTGTGTTTCATTCATTGGTTTATTAAGGTGCAGCTTTCTGTATTCTCCCAGCAGATAATCTATTCAACACTGAAAACATGCTGTAAAGAAAACGTTGCCTACGCTCACGCACACACCACAAACCACTGAGCTTTCATCACATATGAGTTAATGCAATTCCTGCAACACTTACATTTCCATTTTTTCATTTGCGAATAAAGATTGAATATTAAAACTGAATTCAAACACAGGCCTGTTCTGTATGCATGCAGTGGCTTGAACAAGTATACACACATCTATCTATCTATCTATCTATCTATCTATCTATCTATCTATCTATCTATCTATCTATCTATCTATCTATCTATCTATCTATCTATCTATCTATCTATCTATCTATCTATCTATCTATCTATCTATCTATCTATCTATCTATCTATCTATCTATCTATCTATCTATCTATCTATCTATCTATCTATCTATAAATAAAATGTTTTTGACTCATGTATGATTTTCATTCCACTTCTCACGTGTACACCACTTTGTGTTGGTCTTTCACGTGGAATTCCAATAAAATTGAGTCATGTTTGTGGCTGTAATGTGACAAAATGTGGGAAAGTTGTACATATATATATATTATTTGCTTCTGATGCTTATTAGGGAAACACAAAGACTTTAGAGGCTACTGAAAACATTAGCCTCTCCCTGCAGAGAGATGAAGTAAAGGCCTCTGGTGGATGTCTGGGTTCGACAGACAACCACCAGCTGTCGTCTTTGTGGCGGGAAGTCTCGAGTTGTAGAGCAGAATGCACAGACTTACAGTGTGTTATAATGAGAGGACTGCTTTATGTTCAATTATTATTAGCACGTTTTTGTTCTGTGGAACCTGATTGATGTTTCAGTCTGGATCTAATCAGGTTCAGGAGCAGATCAGATCAGGGGCAGGTTCAAAGCATAATTTAAGTTAGCTACTTAAGATAGTGAAAGTTACCATGGCAATGCACTGGATGTTATAAGACGCGAACCACCTTCCTAGAACAGAAAACCCAGTGTTAACCCTCAACCCAAAGCTGCTTTATAGTACAGGCCTCTGCTGGACTTTAAGACATTAACATGGGGACTAAACATGTCAAAGAAAATAAAGAACATTTAAAGTAAACAATGCTTCTTATAATTGCATGTTGACCTTTAACCTCTCTGCTCTGTCTTGTTTTCTCTTTAAGACCAGATGAACATCACAGCCGAGTCTGGACAGGACGTCACTCTGCCCTGTCAAATTACAAATAGGATCTCAGCTGTACTGTGGAGCAGAGCTGGCCTGGAACCGAAAAATGTCTTTTTGTACCAGGATGGGCGTTTTGTTCCAAACAACCAGCATCCATTATATAAGAACCGAGTGGCTCTGCGGGACAGACAGATGAAGGGTGGAGACGTGTCTTTGATTCTGAAGAAAGTGACCACTGCTGACTCGGGAACATACAAGTGTCTTTTTGAAATAGCAGAAACACGTTCATGGAAAAACATCACCATCACCCTCAGTGTTCCTCTAGGTGAGTGAGCAAGGTAACTGTAAACTTCTGTAAATCATTCAGAAAACTTCATTCAGCAGTCCCAGCAGAGAATCTCACTGAAAACATGCTGATAAAAATCAGCCAGGGTTTCGGGTGAGCTCAAATCGAACCCCACCCTGTCATGTGATTTCCTGAGGTCAGATGGCCCAGGATGTGAGTGAGCATTAAGGCATCACATGATAGGGTGGCGTTAGGTTGAGCTCACCCGAAACCTTGGCTGATGAACCTGTTTTCACACCTTGGCTCATGTGATTACGTAGAGGATCATTAGGTGGTCCACTTTCCCTCTTCTGTGACTCTCTCACAGGGTTTAAATCTGGGACTCTCCACCATTTGACTCTAGAGCTAAAGAATCTTCTTGGATGAGAGGTGAAACGTCTTCAAGCAACTAAAGAAGTCCAGACGCTTTTCTTTCTGAGCTCTGTAGACATCCAAGGTCCAAAACAAAATGCAGCAGGGACCTGTTTTCAGAGTCCAAATTGCACCGGACTGCCTGATGACTAGTACTCCCTTGGTGCCTGGAGGGATCCTGCTGTTTGCATGGGCAGGACTGGTCGCAATGTCTTCTGAAAGACTATAAACATCAGTGTGCAATACACCAATCGACCAGTGTGTATTAGGTCAGCTTCTGCAGCCACCGAGATAACTGTCCTTCAGGCTCTATGTTCTTTTTTTTTTTTAGCCAGCACAGACTGTCATCATCTGTGCCTGCCTAAAGGGCATCTTTTGCTTATTTCGCCTCCTCTTTTTTTCCATTTTTTTGCTGAGCTGAGCAACGGAGGGTGCCCTTACTCCCAGCAAATGGGCGATAGAAAACCGATCAGTGCCTATGCCATCCCCAAAATCCGCCGGCATGATGTCAGGCTTTTTTTTGCCGCCCCCACCACTATGCCGCCCTGGGCAACCGCCCATGTCGCCTGTATCAAAAACTGCTACTGGGCCCAGTGGATAGCCAACAATGCAGAGACAGTATATCTCATCCTTCTTACATACCATTATGGTGGGCGAGGCCCAGTTGCTGTGGATTTCTGAGGTCCGCTAGCTGTTGTGTTTAGCATGAGGCTACACTGATGATCTGGTGGATGCTAGCAGGTTTACATGAATGAAAGAAAAAATGGCAAAAAACTTCAATCCATCTCCTTCTGTTTAACTAAGCCAAGGTTATTGGGCCTGGACTGTATCACAGATACTGAGTTAGTAGCAGGTGAAGCCTGGACAGGATGCCGGTCTGTTACAGGGCTAATACAGAAAGAGTAGATCATGGATTTGAACCAAGGACTTTTCCGAGAGGCAAAAGTGATAACTACCATACCACCACAAGGCCCTAAACTCAGATGCAAAAGTAAATAAACAACTAACATCTCTCTGCTCTGTTTTGTTTTCTCTTTCAGAACACAAAATCCTCCCAGCTGAGTCTGGACAGAAAGTCACTCTGACATGTCGAGCTCCAAAACAACAGTAAACGTGTAAAATGGAGCAGGGCTGACCTTAGAGATAAATATGTCCTTTTGTACCAGGACGGGCATTTAAATCCAGACAACCAGCATCCATCTTTTAAGAGCCGTCTGACTTTGCAGGACAGACAGATGAAGGATGGAGACGTGTCTTTGATTCTGAAGGATGCGAACACGGCTGATAGTGGAACATACATGTGCCGTGTCTTCATGGAGGAAACGCGCTCGTGGAAATTGCTCATTAACAACTATCTGATTGTCGTTCCTCCAGGTGAGTGAGTAGAGTTGAGTGTGTGTGATCAGAGGTGAAGCTGCTTCCTGCTTGTTGATGTTTGTTGTTGTATGGATGAGCTGGTGGATGTTAAAGTTGTGGCGTCTGTAAGAAAAATGTCCACATGGTGACTGATGGATGAGAGAGGTCCCATTGTTGTTGTTGTGCACAAATCATTGAACAACACAAACACTTAGAGCTGCTTTCAGTGCTGCCTGTTTTGTTACTGCACACATTTCTGATGGTCCTACAGTCCAACGTAGCAAACGTCTCCTTGAAGCCTCTTCTTAGAGTAATTTTAATATTGATTATGTTTGTGCATATGAAGGTGACACATATCTGTGTGGCCTTAACATCTGTAATCCAGCTGTGACAGAGACAAAGAAGTGTAATGTGTTGTAGTTTCAGGAGTCAGTATGCAGCTACAAAGCTTTTTGTTACACCCCAAATAGTTGATTCTGTTCATCTGGATGTTGTCAGTGGGAGAAACATTTCGTCACTCATCCAAGTGTCTCGGATGAGTGACGAAATCTCTGGTAACCAACATCCAGATGAACAGAATCAACTTTTGGGGATTTAGTCACCTGGATGACTGAGCATGCCTCAAGAGTTTTTGTGAAACATAGACTTCAGGAAGAAAAATGTATTAGAGAGATATTAGAAAAAAAAGTGCTACAATACTATGATACTATACTAGTTGGTTAGCAGACAGTCAAACACACAAAGGCAATCATTACTTCTTTTCATACATGTGTATAAAGTGCACTCACAGTTTGAACTATTTGCCCATTTCTTGTCCCGCTCTCTGCTGCCAGATCACCCATCACCATGTCTTATAATGAGAGCCACACACTATGTTCACTTATTATCAGCACATGTTGTTGTTCTGTGGAAGCTAACATCTTGTAGTTTCTGACACTTTGCATGTTTAGCATGAGGCTAAAATTCCCCCTCAGTGGGTCACTGGTGACCTGCTGGATGTTCAGAGGTTCATTAAATCCAACATGACTAAAAACTCAAATGTCAAAGGAAATAAACAAAATATTTAAAGTCAATCATTCTGATCATAATTGTACTTTGACCTTTAACCTCTCTGCTCTGTGTTGTTTCCTCTTTCAGGTCAGAAAATGAACATCAAAGCTGAGTCTGGACAAAATGTCACTCTGCCATGTCAAAGTTCAAACAACAACAACTCCATCACAGGTGTAAAATGGATGGGATCTCGTCTGGAAGGTGAACATGTTCTTTCGTACCAGAATGGGAATTTTGAACGAGACAACCAGGATCGGTCTTTTAAGAACCGGGTGGATCTCCTGGACATACAGATGACGGATGGAAACATGTCTATGATTGTGAACGATCTGACGCCTGCTGACAGTGGAACATACATGTGTGGTGTCTTTATGGAAGAAACACGCTCATGGAAATATATCAGCTACGTACGTCTGAGAGTTACTGATCGTCCAGGTGAGTGAGTAGAGTTGAGTGTGTGTGTGATCAGAGGTGAAGCTGCTTCCTGGTTGTTGATGTGTGTTTGTTGTATGGATGAGCTGGTGGATGTCAGAGGTAGACAGATGTTTCTCCAGCTGTTGTCTTTGTGGCTGGTAGTCTAGAGTTGTAGAGCAGCATTGTTTGGTTAGAGCAGAAACAAAGACATTTATGTCTCCTAACCCTATGGGAAATTTAAATGGTATTTTTCCCCATAAATATAAATCCTCTTATCAGCTCTGGCAGTATTGAAATACTTCAAATGCAGAGTGTCCAAATTGTCATTCTTTATTCACCCTTTATTCTTTTTTTTAACCTAATCTATTTGACAAAGAAAGAGATTCTGTTCTTCACTCGTCGCCTACCTGACACCTCACAGCTGTTTCTCACCTGCAGGTCCGACAGGAGGATCTGTTGCACTGATCATCGGTGTTTCTGCTGTTGTTTTAGTTGTTGGATTTTTGATCTACAAAAGAAAACGACGCCATTCTAACACTCATAATCATCCAGAGGATGAACAGCCTCTTTCCCCCCAAGAGCTGGTCTGTGACTGAAATCATGATGAGTCAGGACTCTCCTGAACACCCAGCAGACGACTGTAGACGTCTAACATGTCTGATGATTAATGTTCAGACTCTGGCTGTTAGGGTTGAAAAAATATAAATTGTTTATAAAAGAATTCAATAAAGCTGTTTTATTATTTGAATATGTACACAATGAAAATGTGCTCATAAACATGTTGGCACTCTGTGTTTTGAGGATCATGAGCTTCTTCCGGTGCTAAGACTGGGCTGAAGTACTGAAGAGTGGACGCAGAGAGTCTTTGCTGCATGCTCACACATACACTGATAATAGTTTTCTATCAGTCTCTGGTTAAAGAATAAAGATGTCCTGAACCGAGCCTTAGAATAAGCTGAAGGATAACATTAGATAATCAAGGCTATGCAGGGTGTGTTTTTGTGTTCATATGTTTCTAGACAGACTGGGGTTCGGCCTTGTGTACTTGTAATTTCACCTGCCAAAGGCAATTAAATCTTTTTAGATGACAGATATTTCTCCCGAATTCCTTCTGAAAAATTTGAAGTCAAACTGTGTTACAAACACACATGAATTTCTGAGCTCTAATCTCAGAGTCAGTGAGTGTTTTTGTGTTGGAGCTTCAGCTTCAGCTGTTTGTAAGAACTTGTGAACCAAACAAACTGATCCTCATGCAGAGATCAGCTTTTTTAGTAAACAAACAAAACGGCTCCCACTGCTGTGCGTCTCACTCTATACAAGTCACCAATCCTGGATCCAGCATAACAGCCGCAGACCATCACCTGGTTGATGCCACACACTGTGGAAACATCTGTTCATCTACTCAACGTCGTACAAAGATCCTGCATGAACCAAAGATTTACAATTTTGATTCATCAGTCCAAAAACCTTCTTTCAGTCTTCAGTAGTCTAATGGTGGTGTTTCATGGCCCAGGCAATCCAGTGTCTTATCCTGACATGTGGCTTTCCTGCTGCAACTCATCCTGTCAATCCTGCAGCTCAAAGTCTTCCCTTCAAAGCTGAAACTGAGGCTTGCTATGACCGTGATTAATCTGTGCTCTTCTTGGCAATTTCTCTGTATGAACATACTCTACAAGTGTTATGATGGTCTGTCTCTCTTCCATTGTTAATTGCCCTTTTCTCACCATTTCTATAGCAGCACACTACTTTCTGCAGTACTGTTCACTGATGCTCATGGGTGTGGTACCACAGTATGTTCCAGCACTTTTATGCAGACAGAGGGTTGGAAGAAATCCAGAAAAGTTGAAACACCTGTAGGAGTTAGTAGCACCAGCTTTCACGGCTTGATCGACCTCCATTACAGCAGAACAGCTTTAAATTTTAACACGTTTTTTGTTCCCTGAAAAAGGCCCTTTTGTATAATTCTGAAATGTACATTATTTTTCAGTTTTGGGTAACCTTACCTTTTTTGTTGTGGAAGTTCAATACTCACCTTTGTACCATTTCAAGCTAGTCATTGGACTTGAACTGCAATAAATAAATAAATAAGTGGAAATCCATCGATGTTTCTAAAACTTTTGCCCGGTGGTGTAGTTGATGTGTAGATATTTCTCTCTGATCCTGAACTGTGAAGTTTGCCACTTTCCTTAATTTAACTCGTGCTGCAAGGAGTAAATAATGTAAAGTTCCTCACCTACACCCTGTGTCATCTTCAACTTCACCTTGTTAATAAATATTTACACACAATTAATACTGGATTGTGTTACTGCAATTATCCTAAGTCAGAAGGGACAGTTAACATCCAGAGATTTACGTGCAAGAGAAAGTTTCATGTGCTATGTGACGGTGCACGAGGAGTAGATGTGGTTTCTGAAAAAGCATCAGTACAAGATAAATACAGTTAATATTACTTGTCTCAAATCTTTTTATGGAGTTTCATCACTCTAATTGTGTAAGCATGCACAAAATGCACGGTGCATTTAAAGATTAAAAACCATTCTTAACTGCAACACAAGATGGCAGTCCAACACAAAGAATGACAGTATCTTCATTCATGCTGTCAGACCCCTCTGTACAGTTCTGTGTCTCAGAGTGCACCAGTGACAACAGCACTTTTATCATCACAGAGCAGGAAAGCTTTCAGGAGACTGAACGCTATAGGCAGCAGGACCAGATGCAAGGGGGTCGGGTCCTGAGAGCCTGCTTTGACCAGCTAGCACCGGGAGATCTTCAACCTCTCCTTGGCCCAAGCAGTGGTTCCCACGTGCTTCAAAGAGTCCATCATCGTCCCAAAGAAGCAACAGTCCGCTTGAGGAGCTTTCTCATGAATACTGGGCGACTTTCCGGCCAGCTCTTTAATTTCATCATCACATTTATGCCATAATTTAGCTCACCCGATCAGATTAAAAGCGAGTTGTTTTTTTAAATAACAGTAATTTTGTAATACTGAAAGACGTAAACTTTTAGTCCACCATCATGTTTTGACTTACAAGAGTTTTAAATCATTTCTTTTTTAAATTTTCTATTTCATATAAAATCAAAGTATATCAAACTTTAACAGAACAAACAGATCAGCCAAAGTCCATTTAAGGACAGATCTCTCTCAGCAACCACACTTACCTTTTTTTTTATTTCAGGGACAAAATTTTAAAATGTTGGCAGATTTTTTTAATTAAATTTTCTCAACCATTTACTCTCAAATATTTAGGTTTCTTTCTAACAGGGATGCCAGGAGTTTGTGAGTCTTTGAGAGGGAAAAACAGGATTTCTTCAGATTCATTTTCAGCCCTAAAACTAAGTCCTGCATACAAACGATCACATATGAAACCCGA
Source organism: Diplotaxodon limnothrissa (assembly GCF_057381915.1). NCBI lineage: Eukaryota > Metazoa > Chordata > Actinopteri > Cichliformes > Cichlidae > Diplotaxodon > Diplotaxodon limnothrissa. The sequence continues at coordinate 24,015,224 of NC_140598.1, read as the reverse complement.
GTAAGTAAATTAGTACGTACGGTTTATGTGCTAAGAGCCTTTCAGACCAGCGGTGCGCAGCCTAACGTCTCTCTCTCTCTGACTCTGAAGGGTGGAGTTAAGAAATGTCTGCTGTCAGTGTCTCGCTCGACTCAACTTTGCTGTTTTACAGCATCTTCGTGTTCGTCTCTGCAGGTGAGATTTACTGTTAGAAACTAACATAATGCCTTTCTGAGAAAACGAGGAGTAAAGTAGACTGTCTGTGTGTGGAGGAGACACAAGGCTGGGTGCAGTTTGTGTGGAGTTAACATCTGTAATCCAGCTGTGACAGAGACAAAGAAGTGTAACGTGTGTCAGGAGTCAGTATGCAGCTACAAAGCTTTTTGTTCAGTGAATACAAACAGCTGTAGCTCCATAAAGGCAGCATGCAGAGACTCACAGTGTCTTATAATGAGAGGCTGCTTTCTCTCACACATTATGTTCACTTATTATCAGCACATGTTGTTGTTCTGTGGAAGCTAACATCTTGTAGTTTCTGACACTTTGCATGTTTAGCATGAGGCTAAAATGACCTTCGCCTGGTTCTGTGAAGTGATAACAACAACATGTCTGTCCCATCTATTTACTCTGATAATGGAAATCAGGATAATCAGTCAGGTAATGAAAAATGTTGATTGAATGCAGATTCTGTGCTGTTTAAGACTAAATACAAAAACAGGATTTAAACTTAGTTTATGTACAAATTTAACATGAGCTCCACAAGTGAAGTGCAGGCATCTTGTTTTCAACCAGATATTAACTCTTATAAAACATTATTGGTTCATAGATTTATTTTATACATCAAGATCTCTAATCTGGATTTTATCTGATCAGGAGCAGGTTCACAGAATAAGTTACCATGGCAATGCACTGTTATAAGATGTGAACCAACTTCCTAGCACAGAAAACCTCGAACCCAAAGCTGGTTTATAGTAGTACTATAATAGTATAGTACTTTATAGTACAGGCCTCTGCTGGGCTTTAAGACAATAACATTAATTAAATCCATCCAAATGTTAAAAGACATAAACAAATATTTAAAGTAAATAATTCTGCTTATAATTGCATGTTGACCTTTAACCTCTCTGCTCTGTGTTGTTTCCTCTTTCAGTCCAGATAAACATCACAGCCGAGTCTGGACAGGACGTCACGCTTCCATGTCGAGTTACCAATAAGATCACAGCTGTAGAGTGGAGCACAGCTGGCCTGGGACAGAAAAATGTCTTTTTGTACCAGGATGGGCGTTTTGTTCCAAACAACCAGCATCCATCATATAAGAACCGAGTGGCTCTCAGAGGGATGAAGGATGGAGACGCGTCTTTGATTGTGAAGAAAGTGACCACTGCTGACTCTGGAACATACAAGTGTCGTGTTAAAATAGCAGAAACACGTTCATGGAAAAACATCACCATCAATCTGAGAATTTCTCCAGGTGAGTGAGTAACTCAGATTTTTCTGTAAAACTTCATTCAGTGGTTTTTAGTAAGGTACAGCTTCCTCTATCCCCCAGCAGAGAATCTATATCTCACTGAAAACATGCTGGAAAGTGAAAATGTTACACTTCATTTAAACTTTCCTATTTTGGTCACCTAACAGTGGTCGGGGGACACACAAACATTATAAGTGCTTCACAGTGGGAAAGATGTAATAATGGTTATCACTGTATAGTGGCCGGGAATAACACTCACTGATTCGTCTGTGAAGGTTCTCAGTCATCCAGGTCATCGTAGTCTAAGGAGCTTAAACAACTTAAACAAGTCCCGACGCTTTTCTTTCCAAGCTCCTTTGACCACTCACTAATTCCTAGTTTTCAGGAGGAAACAAATACAAACCAAAGATTGAATGTAAGCACTGCCCCCTTTTTCCCTAAAACATTAGAACAAGTGTTCAACACTGAGTAGTTGTGCCTGCTGGTCCACATGGTGTAGCTTGCCCATTGCAGCCCCATACATGTAACGGGGATCATAGAACAAGCACAACTGGAACAGGATCAGGTGCAACTGGGACAGATGGTTGAGAAAAACTGGGGTCATCACCACATGCAGTGGAGAACAGGCTGTGCAGACCCAGATGGCGGTCGGCCGAATCTTCCTCAAAGGCTTATGGGGGGACCTCTGTTGATCTCCAGTGTTGAGCTTGGTCCAGGACCAACATGTTGTTCGGCCCTGGTGTGTTTTAGTATGAATTACATACAGTATCTCTGTTTTTTTGGCCCAGACATGACACCTCACACCTGTTTCTCACCTGCAGATGGATCAGGACCGGGTGGAACTGGATCTATTGGAGTGATAGTTGGCCTGATAGTTGCAGGTGTGGCTGCTGCTGCTGGTTTATCGTTCTGCAGAAAACAAAAGCCACAGAGTCCGGATTCCTTCCAGCCTCCCGATGATCAGGACTAGACTGTCTGCTAAACTCTAAACCGAGTCTTCAGCTGGTGCTCTAAACTCTCAGTGCTGACACCAAACATGATGAAATACAGATAATCAATGTCATGCTGGACATCATCATCACACTTGACAGCAGAACAGCGACTCAGATGATATAAACAGACAAAGTTTAAAGTTATACTTTTGTTTCCTTTGATAATAGTTAATCATGCTTAATTCTTATCATGTTATCAAGATTAAATCTGATCAACATGATGAATGAGAAAACATCCTAACATCACCAGTCATCCTGTTGAACCTCAGCTCTGTATTTCAATATTATATTAAACAACACTTCCTGACTTTTCTACTCTGTGTGTCCTGTTGAATGTTTTTGGGCTAACTGTGGCTCAGAGGTTGAGCTGGTTGTCTACTAATTGAAAGGTTGGTGGTTTCACCCCTGAGTGTTCCAGTCTGCACTCTGAGAAGTCTTTGGGAAAGATACAAACATCAAGCTGCTCCACACAGAAAACACGTGGGTGTGGAAATGGGTGAATGAGTCTCACTATATAAGAACCAGCGAAATTAGATCTTTCAGAATCATACAGTTTTATACTTTTGTAAATCAAAACAGATGATTTAGGACAGACAAAAAATACTGAATGTATTAATTGTTTTTTGTAGACAGTTACCTGCAGTGGGTTTCGATGGTAATGAATGGAGGTCAGCCGATTCAACAATGAGACACCCCTGATGTGTTTTAGTATGAATCACATACAGTATCTGTGTTTTTTGGCCCACACAGGGCTCATCTGTGTTTCCTTCGTGTGGAGTGACTTCAGCGCTACGTCTGTGCCACAGAACATTTGGCCGTGCTGTAACTGAGCTGTAAAGATCAAAACCAGCCCTGCAACACATTTTTTCAGTAAATGCAACTTGTAGTAAATTTAAGCTGCCAATCATAGCAAATTGTTTTTGTACGATTTAAAAAAATGTCAAAGTAATGTAATTTATTACTGTCATTTTGAGAAAAATAGGAGATGTGGACAAAGATTCTAGCTATGTCCCAAAACCCAGAGGACGCAGCCTTCTCAGTCTACATCGTCCATGTCCTCTGAAGACCGAGAAGGCTGGAAGTGCAAGGCTGTGAAATGGGACGGTCTAGCCTTCAGATTTGTGTCACCAGCTGTCTCGGTGGAGTTTAATAAACTCGGCCGTCTGCTCCTCGCTTGCTAAAATACAACAGGACACTGGAGTACGTTCTCTACCATCTTACACTTCTGTTTAATCAGTTTTCTGTTTGAAGTTTATTCAGCTGTGAAAACTATAACTTTAATCTCAGCTGAACCAATTTACTCAGGAACAAATAAAACACTGGAAATAGCCAAACAATAACATTTTAAGTTGTCTGAGTGACTTATATATTATGTTTAACCTGGGTAACAATTCACCACGGGGATCTGAAAACAATGTGCCCTCAATGTGTTCTCTTCTAGCTATCGAGCTGGTGGGTAACAGACGTCTCCGAAAACGTCGAAGCACTTTTACAAATATGTGATGTCTTGATAAACCGAGCAGATATTTGAAGTTTACACAGCTACATTCTCGTCTAAATATCTTAAAAGTATGACGCACAAACCGTAATAAGAGTAATATTGAAACTAAGTAGCGGCCACCATTGTTGAAGCTGGAATTGGCTGGGTTGCGCTATGAATTCTGGGATAGCTTGGGCTATGAAGGATACATCCGACCCATCCTTCAAATGCGTGGAAATGAAGGATGCATTTGTTGCTATGATAACAATGTGGAACCTGTCTAAAAGGTGTGTAAAATGTGAGAGGAAGGTCAGTTTTGCTAAATCCAAGTTGGACTTCATTCTATGTGATGGAAGTACAAAAGATACCCTCGGATGACCCCCAGCTTCCACTGGTGTGTTGACAATAGCCCTGTGGCTATGTTTCGTCCTCTTCTAAGCTGTGTGAAGTTAAGCTCTGGATTATAACCTGTGGCCATCTACCATATTCACCCAATGGCTTCTCATCATGAGTGATGCCCCTCTCACACTACTTAAGAACGCAGGAGAGTCTGCTTCTTCGTTGGATCATTGTGCTAACTACCATCAGTGTAGCTCCGGCTGGCCAAGTAATTCTTAGTGCTTTCTCCTAATAACCTTCTTCTCTCGTTTTACAGACATTCCTGGACCCCAGCCTGTTTCTCCTGCCCCTCTGACCCTGAGTGGACGGGTTGCAGCTCAGTAAAGCACCACTCCTACAGCCAAACCCATTTGTTCTGATTGGATTGTTAAATTTGTGATTGACATGACATTGACCAATCAGCCGAAAGGACGAAAAATCGGGTCAAAATTTGTACTTGCAAGTTGAAACTCACACACAAGCAGGAAACTTGAGCGCAGAGTTTCACAGGTCGTTTTCTTTGTAGTAAACATACCTTAACAAAAAAATTGTAACTTTTGTGTAACTTTAGTTTTTTACAAACACAAATCACACACAAATTCTCATCTGTAGATGCACAAACATAAAATTTCGAGATATTTTGTTTACATGGTTACAAAACTCAGTTCACAACTACGCAAAAATATTTATGAGCACAATTTGAGCCCATAGTAGAGGTTTAAAGTTTACTGGATGAGAATTATAATGTGCAATGCTTCAGTTTGACCTCATGGGGGCAGTGCTGTTATACACTCAGACTGCAGGACATAATAACAGTGTTGGAGTGTGAAAGTACATCAGCTTCAAACCATAAATTGTCTTTTTTTTTTCTGAGTATTTTGTAAATACTCATTTGTTCTTTTGATTCCTCAGAGGCATCCAATAATCCAATTATTTCTCAGGGCTGTGTCCACTTAATACTATATAACTTTATAACACTTATTGTTAATAAAACGCATAGAATTATCGAGGCACTGCAAATTATTTAATTCCAACAATTTCCAGAGGGATTTCTGATGACATCAAACTGTTTGTGTGTCTGTTGTCACAGCAGCAGCCATCAGTGACACCAGCACACAAAAGCAACACAACAGCAGGTTCAAATACTCAGAGGAACCATTCATTTCAATGTCTGACCAGTTTGTTAAGTGTCTGAGTTCAGTTTAAGAGCTTTAAAATACTGATCATAAGTTTCAAACAAACAACATATAAGAACATAAGATGGAAACAAACACATAGAGAGGTGAACCATAAACTGTCACGCTGACCTCTTACTAAACACTCTGACAATTCTCCACTAACATGTATCTTCTGTCACTCTAATGGATCCTACGAAATAAAATAAAACACATTCAAAGACTATTTTCTGAAAATAGTTAAGAAGTTTCTGGATGTTATTGTATTTTTCAAAAGGGGAAAACTCCAAACAGGACTCTCCAGCTGCCCTGGAGCAGACTGCAATCATTGCACCAGACGTGCTTCAGCATGTTTCAGACACACCTTCATGCTCAGTTTAGCCGTTACCTGTGTGCTCTAAAAGTCTCTCCTGTCTCCTTCCCTAACCTCCTTTCTCTGACCTCAGTGAAAACACCAATGAGGTGAAGGAAAAGTCACTAGGAGAACTGATAAGGAGTTAGGAAAGTAACAGAGCCGTGTGCTGAGAATGAGCTTACACTCGTCTGTCGTTAACAGCGTCCACAGGGTAAAAACTACAATGACCAGAAGATGGACTACAAAACATGCACCTTACTTTTCCACAGTGTGTTCTGACCCTGGTGTTTGAAAAACATGTGTTCACTACAAAGGCTGAAATTTTAAAGAAGATTTAGAGACAGATTTACTAACATGTGCAGCAGCATCACATCTGTATCTGTAAGAGTTTCACTGTCAGAAGAAGAAAACTTAAACGAGTCACACAGATGTGAATTACAAAGACTGTTTCACTGTAACTGCAGGAAGTTGAACCGTGAAACATTCCTGACTCGTGCCCGTTGTGCCTGTGGCAGTTGCTGCTGGGAGGTTATTACTGGGAGGGAGATGTTATCAGAGTTATCAGAGCTTCATCAGCTCAGAGTCGTTACCACAGCACCAAAACTTTGTCTCTGTCAGTGAACTGGAATGAGCTTCTTCTCTGCTGGATCTGAAACAAAGGCAGCTGTTACTGTGTTAGATTAACGTCTGCATGTTGAAACATCTTATTAAAAGTAAAGATGTGCACATACAGGCACGTGTCACAGTGTCAGCTGATGATCTGACAGTTAGTCGTGCTCTGTGCTCTTCTGCACATCACAGAGGTCACTTTATAATCCTGCAGCTCTCACAGAAGCTCAGTCCTCAGAGTCCTCTGCACAGTGCTCAGGGATTTCCAGTCAGATTTCCAGTCAAATATCCCAAACTTGCCGACTGGGATATTTGACTGGAGCCTTCAGTTTGGTTATTTATTTATTTCCATCCTTGTTCTTAATGTTTTGACCATCACAGCACTATGAACTGTGGGTAATCCCTCAGGTCCACAGAGATGAGGACTTATAGAAAATGTGAATAAGGACTCAAAGTGTCTGCAGAGAGCCGTCATGCACTTGATACCAGGACGGCCCTGAGCCCTCAGAGGCCGACACTAAGCTGTGACTGTTTATCTGCACGTCTCAAACACTCCTCCATTTTGTCTGCAGGCTGAGTGATCTGACTGAGCTCAGCCTCCATTTTCTACAGGGAGACGCTCAGACAGGCTTTCAGTTTCATTTCACAGGAACAGCTTTGCTTCTGTTTTACATGCAGGTGCTGCACAGAACACACCCTGTTCAGTCTGTTTGTGTGACTGACTCCAGCTCAGAAAAAATGACACAATACAAAGAAAAAAAATCCCCTTCATAACAAAGAGGAAGTGTACTCAGTTACTCTCCTGTACTCTGATCACAGTCATGTTATTTACAGGAAGCTGCTGTGTTCTTGCAGTCAGTGACTCTTGACTTTATTTTAAAACCGTAATTCTCACTAATCCAGTCAAGCTTTTGTCAAAGATGGAGCCAGTGTGATGGTGTGGAGTGAAATTTTCCTAGCAGCAAAAATTTGTGGCAAAACTTCACCGACTTCCAAGGTGCAGGGAGAGGATGAGAAACTAACAACGCAGGAAGTCCAACAACACTTAAAAGTAAAGAGGAACAACTTTATTAACTGTGTAAAATTTTCCTCACTAGAAAAATAAGAGTCATCGTCACTGGAAACAAACTGAATGCAGAGAGATGTGGAGATGAGAAACTGCAACCAGTGACAGTGTCACATCTCCTTAGTCTGGGATTAAATTCTGCCCTCTGAGATAACAACGACAACGAGCAGCAACAGAGGAAGTGCTGCAGAGCATGCAGCTGCTGCAGCACTTCCTCTGGATCACATGTAGAGATTTTCTTTGGTCACCTGTTTAGAAATTCATGAAAATGTCATAATAGTCCATAAATATAATATTGTGGTGTAACTTAACATTGGCTAACAGTACTGTGCAAAAGTGTTGAACCATCAATCTCTTCATGTTTTGATTCCAAGCAGACAGACTGTCTTTGAAATTTTAACGTGATGTTAGGCAGCAGTTCTCCAGCTTTCTGAGGCTCTTTCAAAGTTTTTCTTTGGACATTGGCTGCTTTTTCACTCATTTTCAGTCCTTGTAGCTGACAGATGAAGGTGTTTATTTAATACTGAAATATGAATCTTTCAAGCATAACGCATGTAGTTCTTCTTTCTTTGGTTGAATCCATGAAAGATGAACACAAAAACAATCTGCATATAAACTCATGTCCAATTAATTATTACAACTATAAACCATCTCCAGGGATCAGTCTGGTCACACGGCAGATTCAGGTTTATAATTTTATAATCAGATCCATCCACTGTTTCATATTTAAGAGCTGTTTACAGGCACAGAAATAAAGAGCAGACATGTTTACGCTCAGCACTCAGTTACAGAGGAAGACGTCTATTAGTGCTCAAAGGATCTTCAGAAATAGTTTTGTCTGTTATTACAGGGACAGACTCAGAAGGTTTAAGCTGTAACAAAAACAATGAAAAAAAAAATATCATTCAACAGGTTTACATGTAATTCTTTATTATCTCTTACATACTGCTTATATTTCATTTGTTCACAGAAGGAATTCACTCATAACCGTCTTTGTCTTTTTAAAAAAGTGTTTGTTTTTTTACAGCGATATAGAAAAACAGTCTTCATGAAGGTAAAGTGGACACATCAACTGAGCAAAACACAACAAACACAAAAACATGGTGTTTGAAGAAGGTCAAAGAGTGAAGAGTACAAAAGTTTTGCAGCTAGTTTGGTTTGTAAGGCACAATCCATCTTACTTTGGTACAAAATCTCAAGGAGTGGAGCAGCTGAGCTTCACACCATCAGGCCATAAAAATAAGAGTCATTATTTGAACTGAACCTGAAACAGTGCAGAAGCTCTAACAGTGGAGAGATGTTTGGAGTTAAAGCTTTGGTCAGACCAGAGAACAGAGCATCAGTTCATCACACTGCTGGAGTGATTAATGCCACACTGTTGGGCTTCATGTGCTAATGTGATGTACTCATGTTCACTGAGCATAAAGTTCTGTATGAGACCACATATTCACACAGCTAAACAACAAACACTCATTAATGTCTTTGGACTGTGGGAGGAAGTCAGAGACCCAGAATCCACTTCAGCAGCTGTAGAGTTGGTCAGACATGTACGACCTCTGTTCTTCATGTGCTCCATGCATTATTTTACTAATTCACTGAAAGAGTCTGTTTCTGTGGGCAGCAGAAGAAATGTGGTGTGAACACCTCGAGGTGCCCTTTGACCTCTGACATCACTATCTCATTAAAAATCCACACAAACATGACGTGTACATATTCACAGGGTCAAATTTCCCTAAAAAAAAATCACAATGTTTCTAATTTGAGCCAAACTTGTGGATCTGAAACTTCATCTGAAGAGATACGAGCCAAATTTGACTCAAAAAAGCACCAACGTAAGAAAATCGGAATCATTTGTACAACAGTATAAAATCTTTATATAACAGGGCTGTTTGATATGAGGATATATATCGGATGACGATATGAAAACTGGTATTGTTTCATAATATACGCTATGAATGCTATTTGTTTCGTGGTGTCACAAAATAAACTGTTTACGGCAATAATCTTTCACCGTTTTGATGGCCACTGTAGTGGCTATAGTAATTTCTTAAACTTCTCTCTCTCTCTTATATTTAAAATAACCACACTACGGACAGAGAAGCAACTGTTTTTACTCGTTGTCATCTGTAGGGACTGACCACCTTCCGTGCAAAACAAAATTCCAAAACAAAGCAAAGGATTTCTGGATTCCATATGTTTTGTGGAAACATAAAGCAAGAAAAAGAAGAAGCACAGCAAGAGAACACAGACCAACAATCAGTTTAACATCCTCTGTGAGTCCTCCTGTGTGACCTGCAGGTGAGAAACAGGTGTGAGGTGTCAGCTGTCAGGTAGGTGATGAGTGAAGAACAGAACAGAATCATCTTGTAGTTCAGGAGAACAGATTAATACAAACTACTAGAGCAGTGGTTCTTAACCTTGTTGGAGGTACCGAACCCCACCAGCTGCATATGCGAATTCACTGAACCCCTCTTTAGTGAAAAATAAAATGTGATTTTTTTACTGGTGCACAAATTGAGCCATGCATGTCATGGTGGAGGCTCTGCCGAACCCCTGAGACCGACTCACCGAACCCCTAGGGTTCGATCGAACCCAGGTTAAGAACCACTGTACTAGAGATTAGGTTAAAAAATAATTCACAACATGTATAAAGTGAGAAAATGTTCATACTGGTGGGTTTCGGGTTGTGCTTTTAATTTAAGAACAGGAAACACATGATCTGACTAAAACTGCAGTCTGCAATCTGGTTTTCAAAAAAATGGCTGCCATAACTAAAGAAACAATTATAAAAACAGAAATGACCATTTAACACACCTGTGAGAGCTTATCAGAGGTCATGTTGGGTTCATCCAGCTGTTCTATATAATGCACACACACACACACACACACACACACACACACACACACACACACACACACACACACACACAGAGTTTGGCTGCAGATCTGTGAGAGTTCGCTAAAACATATCTGACACTTTCAAATCCTCAAGTCTCTGAACATGTGTTTGTTTATTATGAGGCTGAAACATCTGAACCTTCAGTGATAACAGCTCTGTTACACCAACCAAACTACACTGTGTACACAGTTTACAATGTTTATATATGAAGCACTTCAAACAGTTCAAACTGACAGACTGCTTTCAAAGTTGCAGCTAAAAGAGGACTTTTTCAACTACAACACCTCAGTGAGCTCAGTGTGATCATCAACTCAGATAATTTGTGAATTACTTTCTGTAAGATTTACAATATTCAGTGCAGCTGTTACACCGACAAACTGTACATTGTTGCTTTTATTTATTTCACTCTGACGGGTAAGTTTATAGTACAAAGATTAAATCATTAATTTAAAAACAAAAATCAGAGTTAGATAACGCCATGACAGAACAGCTGTTTATTACAGCTGATCAAAAAGTCACAGGGATGATGATAATTTCAGAGGTTCAAAGCCACAATGTGATCAGTCTCCTCTACACTTTGTAGATCGGTCCAAGCTGGTCTCAAGAACCTTAAGGCAAGAGATCAGCAACACAGCTACAGTAAAGATATATACACAAGATATATTACAATAAACACTGCATGTATTCAGAGGAACTGCTAGCTTAGTTTGGCCTAAATATTGCCAAATCATCACATCAGCCAGTGTATGCTCCAGCAGTGTTGAGATAATGGGAATGGTTTTCTTTTGATTGATGGTAATTTTTAAAACAAGATGGAGGCTGCAGTTTTGGTCAGATTCTGGGTTTCTTGTTTTTAAATAAAGACATTTCCCCACACATGTTTACAGACGAGTTAGAGAGCAAGAGAAGAAGAGACGGATTCATAAATGTCTTTGTTTCTGCTCTAACCAAACAATGCTGCTCTACAACTCTAGACTACCAGCCACAAAGACAACAGCTGGAGAAACATCTGTCTACCTCTGACATCCACCAGCTCATCCATACAACAAACAAACATCAACAACCAGGAAGCAGCTTCGCCTCTGATCACACACACACTCAACTCTACTCACTCACCTGGAGGAACAACATTTAGGTAGATGTTGTTGATTAGAGTCATGTTTCCTCCCTTTTGCTGGACAATGTGACACTTGTATGTTCCAGTGTCATTAATCGTCACGTTCTTCAGAATCAAAGACACGTCTCCATCCTTCATCTGTCTGTCCTGCAGATCCACCCGGTTCTTAAAAGATGGATGCTGGTTGGCTAGATCAGGATGATCCTGGTACAAAAGCACATATTTATCTCCCAGGTCAGCTCTAGTCCAGTTTACAACTATGATCTCGTTGTTTTTTGTAACTCGACATGGCAGGGTGACGTTCTTCTGTCCAGACTCAGCTGTGATGGTTTTCAGGTCTGAAAGAGGAAACAACACAGAGCAGAGAGGTTAAAGGTCAAAGTACAGTTATGATCAGAATGATTGACTTTAAATATTTTGTTTATTTCCTTTGACTTTTTTTTTTGCCTGTCCCGTTTGGCTCTTTTGCCATCAGAATTATTGTCTAAAGGCAAAGAAAGATGCCAAACGGATTTACTTTATCAAATTGACCATCCCAGCCTTGCCGTAATGGTCCATTTGATTCACCTTTTATTGTTTATTTTATTTATTTTTTATTTTCACTTGCTAGATACGGGACAGACTTGAATGAGGAAAAGAAAAGGGAGAAAGGAAGGGGGGGGGGGGGGAAACAGCGGAGAAGAGGGACGGGGATAAAGGGCAAAAAAACAAAAACCAACTAAATAAGCAGAAAAAAAAATACATATAACAATCACCTGGATCACCTGTTGAGAAAGAAAAAAAGAAAACAAGCAGAAGAAAACAAGAGTAATAACAACAAACAACATCACAATGATACAGTGGGGCAAAAAAGTATTTAGTCAGCCACCGATTGTGCAAGTTCCCCCACCTAAAATGATGACAGAGGTCAGTAATTTGCACCAGAGGTACACTTCAACTGTGAGAGACATAATGTGAAAAAAAAAAATCCATGAATTCACGTAAATTAGGGTGGAAAATAAGTATTTGGTCACCTCAAACATGGAAAATCTCTGGCTCTCACAGACCTGTAACGTCTTCTGTAAGACGCTTTTCTGTCCCCCACTCGTTACCTGTATGAATGGCACCTGTTTGAACTCATCATCTGTATAAAAGACACCTGTCCACAGCCTCAAACAGTCAGACTCCAAACTCCGCCATGGCCAAGACCAAAGAGCTTTCGAAGGACACCAGGAAAAGTATTGTAGACCTGCACCAGACTGGGAAGAGTGAATCTACAATAGGCAAGCAGCTTGGTGTGAAAAAATCAACTGTGGGAGCAATCATCAGAAAATGGAAGACATACAAGACCACTGATAATCTCCCACGATCTGGGGCTCCACGCAAGATCTCATCCCGTGGGGTCAAAATGATCATGAGAACGGTGAGCAAAGATCCCAGAACCACACGGGGGGACCTGGTGAATGACCTGCAGAGAGCTGGGACCAAAGTAACAAAGGTCACCATCAGTAACACACTACAACGGCAGGGAATGAAATCCCGCAGTGCCAGACGTGTTCCGCTGCTGAAGCCAGTGCATGTCCAGGCCCGTCTGAAGTTTGCCAGAGAGCACATGGATGATACAGCAGAGGATTGGGAGAATGTCATGTGGTCAGATGAAACCAAAGTAGAACTTTTTGGTATAAACTCAACTCGTCGTGTTTGGAGGACAAAGAATACTAAGTTGCATCCCAAGAACACCATACCTACTGTGAAGCATGGGGGTGGAAACATCATGCTATGGGGCTGTTTTTCTGCCAAGGGGACAGGACGACTGATCCGTGTTAAGGACAGAATGAATGGGGCCATGTATCGTGAGATTTTGAGCCAAAACCTCCTTCCATCAGTGAGAACTTTGAAGATGAAACGAGGCTGGGTCTTCCAACATGACAATGATCCAAAACACACAGCCCGGGCAACAAAGGAGTGGCTCCGTAAGAAGCATTTGAAAGTCCTGGAGTGACCTAGCCAGTCTCCAGACCTCAACCCCATAGAAAATCTGTGGCGGGAGTTTCTCGGCGACAGCCCCAAAATATCACTGCTCTTGAGAAGATCTGCATGGAGGAATGGGCCAAAATACCAGCTACTGTGTATGCAAACCTGGTAAAGACCTATAGTAAACGTTTGACCTCTGTTATTGCCAACAAAGGTTATGTTACAAAGTATTGAGTTGTATTTTTGTTATTGACCAAATACTTATTTTCCACCCTGATTTACAAATAAATTCTTTACAAATCCTACCATGTGGATTCATGGATTTTTTTGTCACATTCTGTCTCTCACAGTTGACGTGTACCTCTGGTGCAAATTACTGACCTCTGTCATCATTTTAGGTGGGGGAACTTGCACAATCGGTGGCTGACTAAATACTTTTTTGCCCCACTGTATATGGGAATATGAGAGTAAATACTAAATATTAGACATTATTGTGAAGCACATAAGATCGACAGCGCACAGTGTGCTTTGAGGTAGGAGCCAAAAAGGGTGTAGTTTGTGGGTGTGATCACCCGTGTGTACACCTGTGAGCATGGCTGCACGATTTTGCATAAAATGAGAATCACGATTTTTTTGGCTTAGAATTGAGATCACGATTCTCTCACGATTTTCTTTTCCAATATTTATTGCACTTATTAACTGCACATCAACTTCGTAACAGTTGAGACTGAACATAAAAACAATAAATAAACATAAAAACAACAAATGTCTCACGTTTTGTTGTTGCTGCAAAATGTTGTACTGCTTGAAATTCCGTCTCCTCCGTTGCTCGACACTGTGTGTATACAGCAGGTAGTGCAACATTTGAAAAATAGTTGCGGGACGGCACTGTGTAGGGTTTGTCTAGGGTGTTGATCATTTTCCTAAATCCCTCGTTTTGCACAGTGTTGATGGGAGCCATATCTTTGGTCAGGTGATAAGTGATAGCCTCCGTAATTTCTTTGTGCCTGCGGGAGTTCGACGTGTATAGGGAAGCGCTGTATAAGGTTCCCGTTATTGATGTTTGGGTGGTTGACCGGGATGGATTTTCTCCAGTCACTTTCTCGTCATCCCTGACGTGCTCTCCGTTGTTTTTTCCCTACTAATTTTAGCATCACACGGCACAGCTTCTGTATCACGTGGTATAAGGCTCCGCCCTTGTCATTTGTTGAGCAGGAAGAGTGAGCGCTTGTTTTCATGCAGAGTACGTCCCGGATCAAAATGCGGTACAGTCGTCGTTGTCGTCTTTTTTTTTTTTTTTTTTTAAATCGTTGTCATTTGGAAATGAGATCGCACATAAGTATGAATCGAGATCGCGATTTTCTAACGATTAATCGTGCAGCCCTACCTGTGAGCATGGACGCGCTTGTTTTTTTAAAAGGTTCCTTCATGTAATGATCTGCTAGAGGGTGTGGGGGGGGGGCCACAGCCCCGTCCTCCAGGGCATGAAGCAGGTATGGCGGAGATCAAAACTCCAGACATCCAGAGGCCCCCAGAAGACAAGAGACCAAGGAAGACCAACAGAGGGGCAGCCGCGCCACTGTCCCAGTAAGAGCTGAGGAGAGTCCCAGATGAGGGCTCACTCAGCAGCCGCGGAGCAGAAGCCAGGGGGAGTTGCAGTGACGTGCCCGTGAGCTCCGCCGGCAGCCAGCTGTGCCAGAGTGACCGAGCCCCGGGCCAAGAAGCCGAGGGCACCCCACCTCCAAAGTGGCCCGAGCGAGCCCCAGGTTCCAGGCCCCGATAAGCAGCCACCAAGGAGTGAGCCGGTGTGTACCTGGACACCCATCCCCATCCTTTGACATTTGAGTTTTTAGTCATGTTGGATTTAATGAACCTCTGAACATCCAGCAGGTCACCAGTGACCCACTGAGGGGAATTTTAGCCTCATGCTAAACATGCAAAGTGTCAGAAACTACAAGATGTTAGCTTCCACAGAACAACAACATGTGCTGATAATAAGTGAACATAATGTGTGAGAGAAAGCAGCCTCTCATTATAAGACACTGTGAGTCTCTGCATGCTGCCTTTATGGAGCTACAGCTGTTTGTATAGAAATTGACAGACCACGTGACTTTCGCGCATTGCATGCCGGGAACTCGTGGCAAAACAATCCAAGTACCTGCATCAAATGCAAGCATTTGCAGCACCGCAAAACGTTCATTCTTCGGTTCCAATAAATTCTTGCTTTTTCTTTGCCCCCCAAAAAGGTATGTACAAAACGAAGGAGAACAATGCCGGTCCGTACAAAGACAGACTTGATGAAAAGTCAAAGAAAAGATACGAGGAAAAAAATCAAACCAGTGAAAGGTTTAGACCCTTAGGAGCACACAGAGGGACAAAATACGTTAGCGTGCTAACGTATTTTGTCTGGGCTGGGCCATATTATACTGTTCACGGTAATACCGGTATAATGTTAGGCAACGATAGGAAAATGAAATATCGCGATAGAATGGGAGTAAAACGCGCATGCGCAGTGCCCTTGTTTTCATACGCACATGGCCGATTGTTGAGTGAAACAGATGAACCAGAATTGGTTTGTAAAAATGGTGCAACTTCAGTGATGTGGAACTGGTTTGGTGTTTGTCCGTCAGATACACAACAAAGCACATTTTTTTGCAGAACATGCAAGCGGCCGTCGTTATTGTCGTATTTGTCGGACTAAGATGCTCTTAAATCTGGGAGTAAACTGGGTCCTAAACTCCGTATGCTTCAGGTCAAATGAACACTGCAGCATCACTGAGAGTTAAAAACTGTCTAAATTCTTTCATCTTTAATAAAGCGATCAGCATTGCTGCTTAACCAGGTGTAACTATAAAGTTTAACTTCCAGGCATCCATGAAAACCAAATTTATTACATTTAGCGGAGTTAGAAGTTAGCAGGAAGCTAGCGGAAGTTAGCTCGCTAGTTTCGCTAGTTACCTAAGCAGGATATTGCATGTTCTGACTGAGAGATTTCTGAAAGAATTAAAAGGTACAGCTCTGCTATCACTTCCAACATAAATGAAGACAGGAAACTAAACAGCAGTGACGTTTGTAGGGTTACTGAAGTTGGGCTAGCAGGTATATAATGATGTGCTACCTGATCGCTAGCGACACAGCTATGTTAGCATAACATAAACAGTGAAGCTGGAGGACGAACACTAACACTTTTCCACTTATAAAAGTTAACGTGAAGGTTCTTCATGGTTAGAGACAAATGCAATCGCATGGCAGGATGCTGTAAACGGACCAAACTTCAGTCAGGAGAACAACTGAGATAATCCATCCACAATACGAGGTTAGTCATTAATATACTGCAACAACATGGGAATAGAGCAGCTGCCAGAGAATTCAACATTAATGAATCAATGGTACAGAAGTGGAGGAAGCAAGAAGAATGAGTTTAATAAAGTTTGATTTATCTGACTGCTTTGTTTCGCTTAATGTGCCTTATAATCCCGTGCACCTTATGGTCCGAAAAATACGTACTGCACACTGCAGTTTAATGTTGCAAAGCACCTCTTTTTAACTTCAGTGGATATTATACATGGTTATGCTCAGGATATGTCAGCCCATTTCTACTGGAAATGCCTTTTGGTTAAACTTTCAGCAAGGAATTTGCATTTGCACTGTTACATTTTTATAAAGCTTTAATGTACATAAAAACCAGCTTCTTGTTTAAGTGAAAATAAATGGAAGGTTGTCTTTTTGCGCTAGTAATGTTGTGGAGTTGTATTTTGTCTCGCATCAATTATATCGTCAGTTATATCGTTATCGCAAATTTTCAAATATATATCGTGATAAATATTTTTGGCCATATCGCCCTGCTCTAGTGCTGCCCAACTTTCACCACGCTCATATTTATAATTATACAGTTCTTGGAGTGAGTGCATACACTCATGAAGTTTAGTAACTTCAGGTCACTGCAACAAGCCCAGGTACAGTTTACCGACAGATGGGTGCAGGACCTTGAAATGAACCGTGTAGAAAGTAAAGACCATCGTACATATCATAAGTTTACCAGTCTCACAAATCGTCTTCATAAATACACATTCGTTAACCGTTTATTAATAGGACCTTTGAGCTCAACGGTAATTAGTTAGCAGTGGAAATAATTTCTGGTACGCATCACAGAAATGTAGCAGTGACAATAATATTGTATGCTGTAATCGTACTGGACAATTAGTGATACAAAACAACTGTTTTATCCTGTGAATAAAAGTATATGTTTTTGTCAATGTACCATAATAACAGAAGCGAAACACAATATTGTGTCAGGACAATTTACTATTTATGCACAATAAATAAAGGAGCATAGCGTGACAATTTCTGTTCAGCGCCAGACTTGCTTGTAACCTATATCACCAATTATGTTAAGAAAAATTACGTATTAACTACAACAGCAGACTGACCTTTGTGGGAATGCTTGGAGCAGACTAACCTGTGAGCTGGAGTGTTCTGGGACGTTATATTTGGTCTTTGAATGGCTGCAATCCAGTCGCCTCTTTGTTACTTCGGAAACATGGCTCGAACAATTTCTCTTCAACGACGTAATCCGATAACAACCGATCTCTTTACCCGTCGGCTTTCCGTGGCTGTCATGCGACCGGCTATTGCAGTTAATAATACAACAGCTTCTTGCCATTTTTTGTGTTTCTTTTTATCGCTGTGTAACTGAGTTCAATTGAAAGCCTGCGTGCGCTAGTACCTCTTGCCACGAGTTCCCAGAATTCTTTGCGACCGTGGCTCAGGGGGTTGGGAATCGCATCTGTAACCGGAAGGTCGCCGGTTCGATCCCTGGGCTCTCTGTCCTGGTCGTTGTGTCCCTGGGCAAGACACTTTACTCTACCGCCTACTGGTGTTGGCCAGAGGGGCCGATGGCGCGATATGGCAGCCTCGCTTCTGTCAGTCTGCCCCAGGGCAGCTGTGGCTACAACCGTAGCTGTAGCTTACCTCCACCAGTGTATGAATGTGAGAGTGAACGAATAGCGGCATTGTAAAGCGCTTTGGGTGCCTTGAAAAGCGCTATATAAATCCAATCCATTATTATTATTTGCGGTTTTACCCCTGAGTGACGTCACATTTTCAATCTCTGTACACTGAACAAAAAGCTTTGTAGCTGCATACTGACTCCTGACACTACAACACATCACACTGACACACACATTACACTTCTTTGTCTCTGTCACAGCTGAGTGTCCACCCAGCCTCGTGTCTCCTTCACACACACAGACAAACTGAATCAATATGAAAATAATTCTTTATTATTATTATTCTTAACAACATGTAAACTAGTCGATACTGGGCCCTATTTCAGGAAGCCGGTTTAGAAAACTCAGAGTGAAAAACGATACTCAGGGTTGAGTAACCCCGAACTGTCCAACTCGGAATATTCGGTTTCAGAAAGGCTGATAACAATTAGTTCAATCAACGCGGAGTTGCTTTAACCCCAAGTTAAGCGCGCGCACGAGGATACATAAAGCCCTGATTAGTGGAGCACAGATTAAGCGAGTCACCATGGAGACGGAGGGAAAGAAGGCGCGGTCAATGTATTTTACAGCGCTTGAGGCCGAAATTCTGATGGCAGCATATGCCGATAACAGGCAAATTTTGCGGAAAAAAAGTAACACAGCCACAGCTGCAAAAGACAGGGAGCATGCATGGCAAAACATAGCCGACAGAGTCAATGCGTGAGTGTTACTTTAAACATTGATCGAGGGATTTCCACCCATTTAACACGTTATTTTATTTTATTTTTTATTTTATACATTTTATTTTGTGACGTGATGTGAGCGCAGGTGCAACCCAACAGGCCCCAAACGTTCCTGGCAGCAAGTAAAAATGAAATATAAAAATATAGTCCAAACAGGTAAGGTGTAATTGTATTATGAGCCATAGTGCTTGGTCTGTTTGTCCCATGTAAATCAATTGCAGTTAGAGGCTACATTAATTTTCTTTCTGTAAGCACTTATTGAAATTATCTGAGCACATTACAAGTACATATTTGCTTACTCTGTATGCTCAAATGTGGCCCGTTATAGCCAACAGAAAAAAAGCGGAGGCCCGAAAAACAAGTGGGGGTCCTCCACCACCACCACTCACAGAGCCTGGCCACTTGGCTTCCACATTTGTGATAATGTTGGCAGCATCACATATGATCTTCACAGTGCAGAGAACACAAATTAGCATCCATTACTATAATGAAATAACTTGTTAGTTTGAAATGCTACAGGGAACTATGTACCTGCACATTAATGCTGTGGAAAGACTTCCTGTTCACATAGTCTCCTTCAAAGGAGCAATGATTGGAATGTGAGTGCCATCTATACAGCCAATCACGCCTGGGAACCCTGAAAATAAATGTAAAATTTAAGTAGTAGTTCAAATATCACCACATCATGAATTAAGTTTTGTTCATCCTGATACCTGCAATTTTGTGGAATCTCTCTTTGATAAATCTTGTGGGTCTGTGACCGGGGAGCACCACAGACGAGTACAGGAGACGTTTCAGTGCAACTGTAACATTCCTGACTGCCCGACAGACGGTAGCCTTGGAAACGTGCTCAGCGTCATCAATATTATACAGAAAGCTCCCGTTTGCAAAAAACCGAAGTGCAATACATATAATATGTAATGAACTGAGAGCATGTCCGCGATGTGTCACATGAGCAATATTAGTCCTGAGGATGTTATCCAAATAAATTATAGATTGTGCTGAGAAACGGTAACGTTCGCACAGAAAATCATCAGGAAATGATAAAATGTCCAAACGCGCTCTAATCACTCTCTCCCGGCGGAGAGCTCTGCGGAGAATTTGGGCTTCAACATCTACTGGCTCTTCAAGGAAGGGGCACGCCATGTCTGACACTTCCTACTGTCAGGTTTCCGACAAAGAGGCGGAGAAAGTCAGGGTTAGTTGTAGTAAACCTGCTAGGGGGCAGGTTAGCTTCACGGAGTGTGTCGTCATAGTAACTCACTCAGGATTAATCTAAACTCGCTTTGTGAAACCGAAAACCCAGAGTTTTCGTTAACTCAGGGTATACTTACTCAGAGTTTGCACTAAACCGGCTTCCTGAAATAGGGCCCTGGTCTATTGTTGTCAGATAAACTCAGTTTAGTTTCTAACTGTAAACCTCACCTGCAGAGGCGAACACGACGACGACAGCAAACAGCAAAGCGGAGCAGCGTGATGCAGTTACAGCAGACATTTCCGTGTCATTATTACTGATCATCCAGCGCTTCTTTGATTTGTTCTGAAGTCTAAATCTGTCGCTAATTTCAGCGAATAACTGAACCTGAGTTTAAAACCTGATGAGATTAAATTTAAAGATTAAATAAAGCTGAAAGTCTTGAGCAATTCATTCAAACACCACACTTCAGATTTAACTACTACTTCTTCTATTGTTTATGGCGGTTGACAAACAACTTCAGGTGACTTACCGCCACCTTCTGGACTGGAGTGTGACTGAAGCAACTGTTGCCCATGAGTCTCAGAAGGGTTTAAACAGTATTACTAAACAAACCATCGTTGTGCAGTGAAAGAGATTATCCACAGGTCAAAAACATTCGAGACAGGAGTGGACCTTCACCTCAAGGTCAGACCGTACACAGATCCTTAAAAAGCCATCACTTGACCCAGCGCTCTTAGCTAATTATAGGCCAATCTCCAACCTTCCTTTCATATCAAAAATCCTTGAAAGATTCAAACAGCTAACTGATCATCTGCAGAGGAATGGCTTATTGGAAGAGTTTCAGTCAAATCAAATCAAACAGACCAACAAACAACACATGTGACAAACATAAAAATATGGGATATAACGAGAAAAGGCACTACCGTAAAGACTGGTGTAGAAGCGCAAGAAAATTTATCCTGCGGATAAGAAGCGGCTGGCTTGACCGCGGCTCACAACTGACGGCTCACTTGACCGCGGTGCTATTTAGCACAGAAGTCAGTTTAGCCACAGTTTGACTTCTTACCCTTCTTTTTCATTGCTCTTGTTTTTATAAAAAAAATGCTCATGTTGAACGTTAAGCAGTTTCCTTTTGACTTACAGAGAAAGCTGATGGATTACACCAACCTGACACTTTTTTATCTTCATATGGATTTTTTTCCATCCTGACGATCAGAGTGTTTTGAGGATTTAACAGATCACTTAAACAAGAATCAAACTGCCGTCAGAAACAAAACGTACTTCTGCTTCAAAGACTGAAACACAAACTGTTCCTACATGACGACACATGAGATTCTGATTTTGTTCTGTGGAGATCGTTCAACAACTGAACACTAAACCTTTTCCACTTCGCCTTATGACGCACTTATTTCTGCGCATCCTCAGTCCAACCTACCAAACGTCACTCTAACGCCACGTCCTCAAAGACACGGAAGCGTTTGAACCGCAGCTTTAGCTTTATTTAAACCTTAAATTTAATCTGATGTGTTCAGGTTTAAACTCAGGTTCAGTTATTGAGTGAAAATACCAACAGACTCAAACATTTAGAACAAACTAAGAGTCAGATCAGCAGAAACAGAGAACACGGACATGTCTGCTGTAACTGCGTCACTCTGCTCCACGCTGATGTTCGTCGTGTTCGTCTCTGCAGGTGAGATTTAACTGTTTTAAGCCCAAATATATCTGACTCTGACATGAAGATGATTAAATAGTATTAGCCTCTTTATATGTTAACAAAATTTCGTAAAGAATTTTTTTTATATGGATTCAGTTTGTCTGTGTGTGACGGAGACAAGAGGCTGAGTGGACACTTAACATCTGTGAGAGAGACAAAGACGGCTGCTGTAGAGTCAACAGTTGTACTTTGACCTTTAACCTCTCTGCTCTGTGTCGTTTCTTCTTTCAGACCAGAAGATCATCACAGTTAAGTCTGGACAGGACGTCATTCTGCCATTTCGAGCTCCAAACAACAACAAGATTATAGCTGTTGAGTGGAGCAGAGTTGATCTGGAAGATAAACATGTGCTTTTGTACCGGGATGGGAAGTTTGAACCAGATAACCAGCATCCATCTTTTAAGAACCGGGTGAATCTGCAGGACAGACAGATGAAGGATGGAGACGTGTCTTTGATTCTGAAGGATGTGACGATCAATGACGCTGGAACATACGAGTGTGGTGTCTTTATAAAAGAAACACAATCATTGAAATCCACCAGCATCATCAATCTTAGTGTTGTTGTTCCTCCAGGTGAGTGAGTAGAGTTGAGTGTGTGTGTGATCAGAGGTGAAGCTGCTTCCTGGTTGTTGATCTGTGTTTGTTGTATGGATGAGCTGGTGGATGTCAGAGGTAGACAGATGTTTCTCCAGCTGTTGTCTTTGTGGCTGTTGTTTTTGTTTGTTTGTTTTTTACTTACAGTACAGAGTTGATTAATGTCTGAGCGAACTATGTTACTTCCTGTGTCAGACTCTCTTTTTACCTGGTTAAATCACCATGGTGACTAATGTTAAAAACATAACCTGGTCATGTTCAGAGTTTTTGTCTGAGTTTTAATTTAGTGATGTGTAAAACGTGTAAATGTTTTCAAACTTGATTCTAATCTATTGCCCAGGCTGCTGACGTTAAAGCTACTATAAGATAGATTATTAACTTCATCAGGATATTTATCCTCAAGAATACATTTTAAGTCCAATTAATTTCATTTGATCCTGACACCAAAACAGCAGCCACCATCTTTTTAAAGATTGTTCACCATTAAAAAAAACAAACACAAAACCATGAAGTCCCAAAAATTATATATAACACATCTATATATACCTGCTCCAGCACGGAGCAGATGCAGCTTTATTTTAGAAGTTTATTTTCAGAAACTCAAAGATTTTTCAAATGCCTCAAACATATATTTAAATTTAACACTAACACTGACCCCGGGGAAATTAAATTGAAATTAATTGTCCATAAATAGAAATCACCTTATTTGTCAGTGTATGCTCTGGCAGTATTGAAATAGTGGAAATGTCCCAAGGGGAGGGGGGGCATTTATAATGACAAGATGGCTGCTGTAGTTTTGGTCAGATCATGTGTTTCATGTTTTTAATGAAAAGCACAGAAAAATCCACCAGTATGTAAATTTTCACACTTTCTACATACACTCAACAAAAATATAAACGCAACACCTTTGTTACTGCTCCCATTCCCCATGGGATGGACGTAGAGACCGAAAATTCATTCCAGATACACAATATAACCATCCCTCCCAAACAGTGGTCACAAATCAGTCCAAATGTGTGGTAGTGGGCACATCTGCTATATTGAGATAATCCATCCCACCTCACAGGTGTGCCACATCAGGATGCTGATCTGACATCATGAGTAGTGCACAGGTGTACCTCAGACTGCCCACAACAAAAGGCCACCCTGGAATGTGCAGTTTTTTGCGCTATTGGGGGTCTGGGGACCCAGAACCGGTCAGTATCTGGTGTGACCACCATTTGCCTCATGCAGTGCAACACATCGTCGCATGGAGTCTATCAGATTGTCAATTGTGGCCTGTGGAATGTTGGTCCACTCCACTTCAATGGCTGTGCGAGGTTGTTGGATATTCGTGGGAACTGGTACACGCTGTCGTATACGCCGGTCAAGCACATCCCGAACATGCTCAATGGGTGACATGTCCGGTGAGTATGCTGGCCATGCAAGAACTGGGACATTCTCGGCTGCCATCTGCCCTGAACAATGTGAACCATGATTCATCCGTGAAGCGCACACCTCTCCAACGTGCCAGACGCCATCGAATGTGAGCATTTGCCCACACAAGTCTGTTACGGCGACGAGCTGGAGTCAGGTCAAGACCCCGATGAGGACGACGGGCATGCAGTTGAGCGTCCCTGAGACGGTTTCTGACAGTCTGTGCAGAAATTGTTTGGTTGTGCAAACCAATTGTTCCAGCAGCTGTCTGGGTGGCTGGTCTCAGACAATCTTGGAGGTGAACCTGCTGGATGTGGAGGTCCTGGGCTGGTGTGGTTACACGAGGTCTGCGGTTGTGAGGCCGGTTGGATGTGCTGCCATATTCTCTGAAACGCCTGTGGAGACGGCTTATGGTTGAGAAATGAACATTCAATGCACGGGCGACAGATCTGGTTGACATTCCTGCTGTCAGCATGCCAGTTGCACGCTCCCTCATTGCTTGTGGCATCTGTGGCATTTTGCTGTGAGACAAAACTGCACATTCCAGGGTGGCCTTTTGTTGTGGGCAGTCTGAGGCACACCTGTGCACTACTCATGATGTCAGATCAGTATCCTGATGTGGCACACCTGTGAGGTGGGATGGATTATCTCAATATAGCAGATGTGCCCACTACCACACATTTGGACTGATTTGTGACCACTGTTTGGGAGGGATGGTTATATTGTGTATCTGGAATGAATTTTAGGTCTCTACGTCCATCCCATGGGGAATGGGAGCAGTAACAAAGGTGTTGCGTTTATATTTTTGTTGAGTGTATTTTGAAACTTCTATTTTTTGACCTAATCTACTAGACAAGGAAATGGATTCTGTTCTGTTCTTCACTCATCACCTACCTGACACCTCACACCTGTTTCTCACCTGCAGGTCAGACAGGAGGAGATACAGAGGATGAATCTTTTAGACTGAAAGTTGGAGTGGCAGTTTCTGCTCTGTTTCTTTGTGCTGCTGTGCTTCTTCTTCTTGTTGTTGTTGGTGGTGTTGTTGTTCATTTCCGGATAAAAAAACTACGTCAGCCTCTTTTGGAGGACTGTTACATAGATGATCTGAAGATTACTTAGAAATTAACTGTTGGAGCTATTTGTTCTTATTTTTTCTTATTTTGAAATTAGTTAAAGTTTGTTGTTAGTTTACTTATATTTTGGGGTTTATTTACAAGTTTATTTGTAGGTTAATATTTGTTTCAGTGTTTTAATTGCCACTACATTAACCATCATGAACATTCAGCAGACTTTCAGGTATATTTAACTTCAAGTTAATTGCATGTAAATTACCTTTTAATTAAGTAGAATTTTACCTCTATTTTACCTCATCTTCAATCGAACCCAGGTTAAGAACCACTGACTGAGAGGTTTAATAGGAAGGACTCTGTGGTGGTTCGGGGGATGTCATCCAGAGGGAAGTCCAGCCTGAGTCACATGTTTATGAGTTTATCAGGAACCAAAACACACAGATCACAAACTACTGAGTGAGACAGGACAGCTCCTGACAGTCAAGGTTTATTTCCTCTTTGTTCATGTGAAAGAATAACTGTAACATGTAATGAAACATATCCTTGATTTTTCTTTTTTGCTAAAGCACATTTTAACCTGTTTTAATTGCTTTCAAGTCGCAAAATAAAAATTCTTGACACGTCCTGTACTGAAGCTTGCCTGTGCAGTTTAAAGACACTGAATGATGCTCCTGCTGTTTTTAGTCTGTGGTTGAGGTTTAATGTTCATTGTTTTCTGCACTGCAGAGATGGTTTCCATTAGCCGCAACCAAACTAGAACAAGTCAAAATTTCCAACTGACACCTTTGTCAAACCCACAGAACCACACGAGGAAAACGTATAACTGACGACATACAATAACTGCAATAAATAATTAACTGACCTCCAGTAAGCAGTTCTGGGTCATCAGAGTCAAAATCAGTGATAAAAAGTCTTAAATCTTATAAAAGTCTCTGTAACATGTGGATGTCCTCTGGTCTGAGGTGCTGGGGGGACCAGTTAGAGACCAGCAGCTGGATGTCAGTGGTTGGACTGGTGGACTACTTCAGTGAAGAGTAGACGACGTCTGGCTCTGGTTTAAAGTCTGAACACAAACACACACAGTTCAAACAACAGGAAACATGATTACAAGCTTTGTAGTTCAATCAAGACCTCCAACCTCCACCTCTCTGCATCACACACAGTCCCAGTTCAGACTTTACTGGGAACCAGCTCAGATACAAATCAGAGCTTCCATACTGCTCACACTGTAACTGCTTCCTCAAACCTGGAGCCCACAGATCTGTGCTGAGCTTTAACTTTGATCACATGATTTCTTCTAGTGTTTCTTTCTCTCAGCGTCAGTTCTTACTTTGATAATAATAATAATGGATTGGATTTATATAGCGCTTTTCAAGGCACCCAAAGCGCTTTACAATGCCACTATTCATTCACTCTCACATTCACACACTGGTGGAGGCAGCTACTGCCCTGGGGCAGGCTGACAGAGGAAAAGGCTGCCATATCGCGCCATCCCCTCTGGCCAACACCAGTAGGCGGTAGGGTAAAGTGTCTTGCCCAAGGACACAACGAACGTTGAACCGGCGACCTTCCGGTTACAGATGCGCTTCCCAACCCCCTGAGCCACGGTCGCCTTTGAGTTTGTCATTAGTTCCCTCTGTGTTCCCTGTCTGTCCTCCCTCTGTCTCGTCTCTGTTCCCTGTTTTGCTTTATTCATGTGTCACCATTTCTGGTTTCAGTTTGAGTTGTTCCTCATTTGGATGAATGACTTCAGATCACTTTTGGATTTTGGATTACTTGCACATTAATTGATAATAAAATTCTAAAATTATTAGAAAACTGTGGCCATGTTTACAATGAACATCCACCACTGGAATATGAGATATATGACAGGAAATTAGGAAACACAGAACAGGTCCACTTTACCAGTGGAAACAAGTGTTTTCTTTGCATATATCAGACTGAAACTAGGCAGCTGGTGGGCTCTGTTTCCACTATTTTGCCCACCAATTCACCCTCATCTTCACCAGAGTCTTCAAGCTCTCACTGGATCTAGCAGCCATCCCATCAGCCACAATCATCCCAGTGCCGAAGAAGTCTCCCATCACCAGCCTGAATGATTACCACCGTGTGGCCCTCACGCCAGTAATCATGAAATGCTTTGAGAGACTAGTCCTTCAGCACATCAAGGATTACCTCCCCCCAGAATTTGACCCCTACCAGTTGGCATACTGCACAAACATCCACAGAAGACGCCATCGCCACAGCCCTCCACTCTGTGCTGAGTCACCTAGAACAGCAGCAAAGCTACGTCCCAATGCTCTTTGTGGACTACAGCTTAGCCTTCAATACAATCATCCCGGACATCCTCATCACCAAACTGGTCACTCTTCGCCTCTCTCCTCTCACATGTGCCTGGATAAAGGACCTTCTCATAAACCGGCCCCAGACTGTAAGACTCGGCCCTCATCTCCACCCCACTCCCGCACTGAGCACCGGCTCCACACAGGGCTGTGTGCTGAGCCCCTTCCTGTATTCTCTTTACACCCACGACTGCAGTTTGCCCCACAAAAACAATCTTATCATCAAGTTTGCTGATGACACCACAATAGTCACACTCATCTCAAAGAGAGACGAGGAAGACTACAGAGAGGAAGTCCTGAAGTTGGCAGCCTGGTGTTAAGAAAACAACCAGGAACTGAACACCGAGAAAACCAAATAACTCATTGTCGACTTCAGGAGGCACAGCACTGACTTAGGCCCCCTTTACATCAACAGGGAGTGTGTGGAGAGGGTCCACACCTTCCGGTTCCTTGGTGTCCTCATCTCTGCTGACATCTGGACAGACAACATCTCAGCGGTCGTCAAGAAGCCCCAACAGCAGCTGCACTTCCTGAAGGTCCTCAGGAAGTACAAGTACTCCGACCTGCTGCTCACCTTCTACCACTCATCCATTGAGAGCCTGCTAACGCGTTACTGTAATCTGATTACTTTTTTCAAGTAACGAGTAATGTAAGGGATTACTATTGCAAAAATGGTAATTAGATTACCGTTACTTTCCCGTAGGAACGCTGCGTTACTGCGTTACTAAAACCGTGATTTTTTTTGCGAGAATGTCTCATGACAGTGACGTAAGCGAGTGCAACGTTCGTGACAACAGCTGTGTGCAGATCAACAGTGGATAATATATCGAGTGCGGGAGAGAGTATGAGCGTGCAGCGTTTAAAGCGTGGAAGTACAGACCTTACTTTGAGTTTGATTCCATAAAAGTGACAAAAACATTAGTGTCCGTTGTGTGTGGGAAGAAAATGTCTTTTTACAGCGAAAAAAAAACCCCTAAACGAGCACCGAGTGCGCAACGACGTAATGGGAAACTCACAGAGAAACAAGTATGCCACCCAAGAAAGGCCCAACACCAGAGGAGGTTGAGGACATTAAAACCTCCCTCGGAGCGCTGTGCGGAGACGTGGCCGCAGTCAGGGCGCAGCAGGAGCTGCTTCTGGGGCTTCTGGAGGAGGTAAAACAGCTACGCCTCCAAAATGCCGAGAATGACAGACGGATCATGGATCTCGAGCGGCGGGTGGATGAGCTGGAGCAGTACACCCGTACGAACGACGTGGTCATCAGCAGTATTAAAATCAAGCCGCGCTCGTACGCGCGCGCGGTGGCCGGGAACGTCGGGGAGCCCAGCGACGAGGAGACCCGCTCGGTGGAGCAACAGGTGGCGTCCTTCCTCCAAAGCAAGGGGATAGAGATGGACCTGGAGCACATAGAAGCATGTCACTCACTGCCCAGGAGGAGTGACAGACCGCCGGCCGTCGTTATGAGATTTGTCAATCGGAAGAACAAGGTCGCACTGCTGAAACAAGGACGCAAACTGAAAGGCACGGACGTTTTCACTAATGAGCATCTGACACGAAAAAACGCAAACATCGCGAGGAAGGCAGGGGCAACTGAAGAAGAACGGTAAAATACAACATACATGGGTAACAAACTGTAAGATTTTCATTAAGCTAAACGGGACACCAGAAGAGGCAAAAGTACTGATAGTGAGGAACATGGAGGATCTGGACAAGTATAACTGACACCAATGTATCAATTACACCAGGAAATGACATGGACACGTTGAAATCAATTCTTCAACAGAAAGTAATTGATCTAGATTGTGAATATAAGGAGCATAATATAATAGATCCAGAAATAGATTCTGAAAGTAACTTTCTCTCTTCTTTTGTTAAAAATTGTAATTATTTCACTCAGGAACAATATGAAAAAGAAATTAACTTAGACGGGAAGCTCTCATTAATTCACTTTAACAGCAGAAGTATGTACTCTAATTTTGATTTCATTAAGGACTATTTGCAACAATTTTCTCGCCCCTTTAGTGTTATAGCCATCACTGAAACTTGGTTCAATGTCGATAAAGGAATAGATTTTTGTTTGAATGGATATGATTTAAAATACATGAATAGATTAAATAAGGCGGGCGGCGGGGTTGCTATATATGTTCATAACTCTATAAAATATAATGTTGTAACAACTATGTCCATGGCTATTGATGGAATTTTGGAATGTTTGACTATTGAGATCATGAATGAAAAAAAGAGAAATGTTATAATAAGTTGCATATATCGGACACCCAGTTCAAGTATTGACACTTTTTATGAATGGATAGAAAAAACATTTGCTTCAGTGAACCAAAAATTACTATTTATCTGTGGTGATTTTAACATTGATTTGCTAAACCCAACAAGGTCAAAAGCCATTGATGACTTTACTGACACGATGTACAGCTTATCACTATATCCAACAATAACAAAGCCAAGCAGAATAACATCACATAGCGCCACTATTATTGACAACATTTTTACTAATGTCATGGATTTCCAAATTAATAGTGACCTGCTTGTCTGTGATATAACTGACCACTTACCAGTTTTTACTTTGTGTGACTGTGATTAAAAAAAAAAATAGATACCAAGATCATGATAGCAAAGCGAATAATAAATGAAGAAGCAATTCATGCCTTCAATTTCGATTTAGCACAACAAGATTGGAGTTCGGTGTATGAAGAGTCAGATGTGGACAAGGCTTATGTTAATTTTCTAGATATTTTTACTATGTGGTACAATAAACATTGCCCTGTAAACGAACACATGACAAAGAAAAAAAAGATAAAAAGTCCTTGGCTCACAAAAGGAATTATTAATGCTTGCAAAAAGAAAAACAATCTATATAAACAGTTCATCAAAGTAAAAACAAAAGAAGTGGAACAAAGATATAAAGCATATAGAAATAAATTGACTGATATTATAAGAACGAGCAAACAACTTTATTATAGAAGAAGATTATATGAAAATAAAAACAATATAAAAGGAACTTGGGATGTGTTAAACAACTTAATTAAACAAGGATCTTCTGGAACATCATATCCTGAATATTTTACTGATGCAAATGGTGAAAATCACAACATGCGTAATATTGTCGATGGGTTCAATAAATTTTTTATAAATGTTGGCCCTGAACTAGCAGCGGACATCCCGTGTCATAAAAATGAAAATATCAGTAATATAAAACCAAATCCCTTTTCACTGTTCCTCTCAGCTACAAATGAGCAAGAAGAAATAAATATCACATTAAAATGTAAAAGTAAGTCTTCAATGGATTATCATGACATAAATATGTCTGTAGTTAAACAGGTTATTCTGAATATTGCTAGTCCCTTAACATATATCTGTAATTTATCATTTCAGTCCGGTTGTTTTCCAAAAAAAATGAAAATTGCAAAAGTAATACCACTATATAAAAGTAATGACAAACACAGTTTTACCAATTATAGGCCTATTTCTCTACTGCCTCAATTCTCAAAAATTTTAGAAAAACTTTTTAGTTCAAGATTAGAAAAATTCCTTGAAAAACATCAAATAATAAATGTTGGTCAGTATGGTTTCAGAACGCAAAGAACCACTTCAATGGCGATAATTGAGGCAGTAGAAGAAATTACTGATACACTGGATAAAAATAAATATGCAGTTGGTATTTTTGTTGATCTCAAAAAGGCCTTCGACACAATCAATCACTCAATTTTATTGGATAAATTGGAAAGATATGGTATTCGAGGGGAAGCTGGTAACTGGTTAAAAAGTTACCTAACGGGTCGGGAACAATATGTTAGCATAGGGCATTACCATTCAGAAAAACTTGGTTTTACATGTGGTGTTCCCCAAGGGTCAGTGTTGGGACCAAAACTTTTCAATGTGTACATAAATGATATTTTTGATGTTTCTCAAGTACTTAAACTCATACTGTTCGCAGATGACACCAACATATTTTTCAGTAGCGATGATTATACTGATCTTGTAATGACTGTAAATACGGAGCTAAAATTAATAAAAAAAAATGGATGGACATAAATAAATTATCATTAAATATAAATAAAACTAAAGCAATGTTTTTTGGTAATTTAAAATATAATATAGAATTACCAATTATCATTGAAGGTGTACCAATTGATAATGTGAGTGAAAACAAATACATATAAAAATACAACTAATCCATTAGTCACAGTACAGAAACGAGCACTGCGTATTATTCACAAGGCTGGTTATTTAGATCATACTCACAAATTCTTTCTTCAGGCAAAGTTACTTAAATTCCAGGATCTGGTTAATTACAATACATCCATAATTTTGTATAAAGCTTTTACTAAACTTTTACCGGCAAATTTACAAACTAGATTTGAAATTCGAGAAAAGGTTTATAATGTGAGAGGCTTTGGAGAATTCAAATTACCCAGAACTCGAACAACCCGTAAAGGCTTTTGTGTGTTTGTATGTGGTGTGAAAAACTGGAACAGTCTGAGTTTACAATTGAAACAATGCAAAAATATTCATAGATTTAAATTTCTTTGGTCTGGTCACAGTATACTCAATGATGGTTTTTAGTGTGCTCTGTAATGTTTGTTCTCTTACCATTGCTGGTATGGATTCCAAGAGAGGGAAAAAAAAGAAAAAAAAAAAAGAGTGTGCGTATGTATGTATATATACGTGCATGTGTGTGTAGATAGATATGTATGTATGTATATGTATGTGTGTTTGTTACTTGTAGTTATTACTGCCTGTTACCTGTGGTAATGCAATTTATAATTTATATATTCTGTATTCAGTTATGAAGGCTCTAATTGTTGTTTGCGAGCTGCCGTTTAGATGCTTGTATGTGCCCGGGGCTGTTGATGGGTCTGTATGCAATGATGGGCGTAGCTGCGGGAAGTTTATTGTTTTTTTTTGTTGATGAGTGAGTATAGGGGTGGGATTTAATAAGTTTTCTTCGTCCCACTCCTTTTTCAGGCAATTTTTGTTTTTTGTTTTGTGCATTTTATGTTCAATATAGGTATTTGTTGTGCCTGAAAATGAACAAATAAATGAATGAAATGAAACTCGTGGATTCTTCCACTGACCGCTGCGGCACACCTGCACCAGAGCACACCTCCGCCTACCCTACTCCTGCTTTACAGGTGAAAATAGAGCAACAGGACCGCTAGTCTTTGATGTTATTTATTTTCTGCTGTGTTTTACTTGCATCTATTTGAAAGACTGAGTGTAAACACAAAAAGTATTTTATTTTATGTGCTGGAATGTGCAGAAAATAGGTTTAAATATTATACAAATTTCTTCCAGTCAGAGAATGTTGCATATAATTAAATTTTTGCTTGATGCATAAAGTTAAAAGATTAAAACTGATAAAACAAGTTTAAAAAAGAGACGTTTCCATTTGATTACATTTTGTATGATGGATTATGCAGAAAAAGTAGAATTGGGCTGAAAGATCTATCGCTTTATCACCTATTCAGGTTGTAAATCGTGTTTTTAAAAAGTAACTAAGAAATTAATTACTTTTGAAAATAAGTAATCAGTAAAGTAACTGGATTACTTTTTTGGGGAAGTAATCAGTAATTAGTTACTGATTACTTTTTTCAAGTAACTTGACCAACACTGCTGCTAAGCTACTGCATCACAGTATAGTAATGCAGCTGCACTAAGGCGGACAGAGCGAGGCTTCAGAGTGTGGTCAAGACAGCACAGAAGATCATCGGCTGCCTTCTCCCCTCCCTGATGGACATTTATTCCTCCCGCTGCCTCAGCAGAGCAGCAAACATTATCAAGGACAACTCCCACCCTGGTTTTAACTTGCTCAGCCTGCTTCCCTCAGGGAAGAACTACAGGTGCATCAGCACAAAGACCCACAAACTCAAAAACAGTTTCTTCCCTAAAGCCTTAAGCACCCTGAACTTACACATGCACTGATAACACAGCCCCCCCATCTTTTCTCCCCATTTCCTCTATAGTGGTACAATGGTGGTTCACTGTGCAATACAAAATTCTATGTGCAATAACCCAACAGTATATGCATAATACTATTAATTACATATTATTTTTCAAAACTGGCTTGTATATTTGTACATATTACATATAATGTTTTTCCTCTGTTAATACCGTCCATATGTATAAAGTGTTGCAGAACTCTCCCCCCCAGCATGTTTGCACTGAGTAGGAGATGCTCTGTATCTCATTGTACAACAGTATACTGACAATGAAGGCATTCTATTCTATTCTATGTATATTTCAGACTTGTTTTCACCTATTCTGACAACTTACATTTATTAGAAAGAGAATTTTAACATTACATTTGATGGTACATACAATGTACTTTATCCTAGTCATAGAAAAACATAATATCAGAGTTGTATTCTTAAGCAAATCTATAACCAATCATACATTCTGCTGCACATATTAAAAAATATGCCATCTTTTTTCTGAGTCATGGTGTGGTTTTGGTTAGCTAAGCATGATGACAGGAAACAGTGTGAGCAGCTAGCTTGTCTCTGTCCAAAGATAAAGAGCAGCTGTACCTGGGCCTCCTTGTTCTGGTGGGTTTTTTGTCCATAACCAACGTCTTGTGTTCTCACTGCTGAGTAGACCACAGCTGAATCAGTCTCTACAAAATAAAACAGATGCAGGTACAACAATGACATCACTGTTATTCCTCCACAGCTTTGGCAAAACATTTTTGTTATTTGTAATTTTCCATTATGAAAAGATTAAGTGATAACTTTTATAAACTGCAGCAGCTTTTCACAGGTTTCTTATTTTCACACCTGTGCTGTGAAACACAGTTAACACACATGAAACTGGGGTTCGGGTTGTTTATGTGAAAAAGAATGTGGACGAAGACAACGCTGACATTATCTGTCAACGCAGACTCACACACTTCACCTCAGAGCACAAAGCAAACATATTCTCACAACAGAAACACGGATATTAACCAGAACAGGACACAGTGGGGTGAAAAGCCTTGTAAATGTAACTTCATGAAAAGGTTGAATGTATGTGGTTAGGACATCATAGAAACTTACAAATTATTAACTTTATAAAAGTGAACATTCAAAATTTAAGTAAAGACACTAAGATAGAATGTAAATGTTGGAATCACATACATACAAAAGGCAAAGTGTAAATATAAAGCAAAAAAAGGGAGAACATTGATTTTTGCACAGGTCAACGGATCTATCAAAGTCCCTCCTGTTTCAAAAAGTCCACAATAAAAACATTCCCATGAAACTCTCTAACCCTGGGTTAAATGACTACAGAGTTGGAGTTGATTTCACACTAGTGATAGCATGAGACGGAGGTTCACACTGAGCACATGTGACAGATGTGACAGAGTCTGGAGATGCCGTGGAGAATGTTGTGCTGCCTGCAACATCCTCCAGCATGACCAGTTTGGCAGTGGGTCAGTAATGGTGTTGGGTGGCATTTCTTTGGGTTTCTTGTCTTTCTTAGATTTCTGCTTCCTGAGGTATTCACTGAGCATGCGATTGGTTTGGGCCATCTTCCTCATGTATTTATGGATGTTCATTTTCTCATCCTGGACTGTGGTACTGACACTCACTAGTCCCCGGCCTCCTTCCTTCCGCTTAGCATGCAGCCTCAGGATGGACTTGAGGTGAAACCCTCCATGCATGGTCAGGAGCTTCCTTGTCTTGATGTCAGTGTAGTTTGATTTATTTATTTAGGACAGTGCATGTTAATGAACATAAATGTAAAAAAAATTACATGAATGTAAACATACCAGATTATAGCCAAGGGCTAATTTCCATCTGTTGTCCATAAACATAAAAAAACAGACATAATAATTCCTAAAAAATCATACTTCATTCATAACAAACTCCATCACCAAACTCACACATGCACAGTGGCTTCTGTCTCCTCCTGGAGATGTGTTGCACTGTGTGAGAAGCTCTCCTTATGTATTTGAAGAAATAGCCAGAACCCAATTTCTTGTATGTGTACACATACTTGGTCAGTAATGATTTCATTGAACTGAATTCAGTCTGAATCTGATAGTATTAATTACATTAAATACAATCTTGAGTTGTTGGTCTGTGTGCCGAGTTTCCAAATGATGTGTCCATTTTGCTTCCTGTGTTTAAAATAAACAGCTCTGTGTTGAAACACCTGCAGCTGAAGTGTTTCTTTCTATCAGAAACAGGATGCTGGACGACTGCAGAGCTGTTAGCTTCAGTTAACCACAGACCACAAACACACAGTCCAGCTCACAGTGAACAACACTCAGCAAGAACAGCGTAAAAGACACATGGTTACATCGGACTAAGGTTTTAGGGTGGGGGTGATATGTTCCCAGAGCTTAGTGCCCTGTTAAAAGCCTGGCAGCTGAGATCATGTCATTCCCTCTGTACTGTCTGGCAGGTGTTCCAGTAGACATCAACAACATCACCATAAACCTAAAGGGAACAACTTATGACCACTGGCATCACACCTTGAGGAGGAGGCCTCAAGGTGTGATGAGCCTATCATCACTCAAGTCCACTTCTGTTAGAAGAAATAGTTAGTACTATAATAATAGCAGCGCCTTCGTGGTTCCCATTTGCCTGTGGGATTCCCAGAACAGCTTTTTTCCCCACCTAATGAAAATCTCTTAACTTCACTCACTGACTCTGTGGCAGTGACTCTTGTCTATGCCATTGTTTGTCGACCCCGGCTGGATTACTGCAATTGGGTCCTGTTCAGGATTTCCAGTGAAGCCCTGGATATACTCCAAAATGTCCCAAACTCAGTCAACAGGCTTTAACCTCCTAAGACCCAAACTCTTCCATGACATGCATTTTTAATTTCTCTTTGATATTTGGGCATATTGGGGCCCAATGAATGTAAAAACAAAGAATTACCAGATTTTTTTTACCTTATTTTTGTTTTTATGAAAAATAAGAGCCACATATGAGGATATTACTTTAAAAATTTTGATAGAACTGTAGCAGTATAATGTCATTGTACGTGGATATCAGGCCCCTGTAGAGCAGAATTGAATATTTTGGTCTAAATAACCCAAAATGTGATGTCCACATATGTGGACGCTATGTACAAGGAGGTTAAATAGGTATTAAGGGTGAATGAAGAAGAATGAATTGAAATATTACCTCTGCTGTCTCTGATTGGCTGCTGATGATTTGATGTTTTGATGTAACTGTACATGACATGAGTGATGATGTCATCTTCATCTCGATCTGCTAAAATGATCCAAAATGAACAAGAAAATAAATTAAATATCTAAACAGAGATTACATTTATGAAAGTTTTTAATGTAATCAGAATGAGATTGAACTTTATTCTACCAAACAAACTCAGACATGAAAGATCAGGAAGTCTGAGACTCACCTTCAGGTTTCCTGTGAACACATCGTCTCACCAGCAAAACCAGTAACACCAGTAGAACCACAACACAGACTGATCCAACAGATGACAACACAGAGAGAACAGGAGGAGGGAGTGATGGAGGAAGAGTGACGGAGGTGGACCGAGGAGGAAAGGTTGATGTAGGCGGAGGTGAAGATGTAGGTGGAGGTGTGGTGGTGTGTTTGTCTAAAATAAAGCAAACACAGTCATTAAGTTGTCACATTGTGAATGTTGAAACCTGCAGAAACACAGACAGGTGAGTGTGTCACCTGTGACAGTGATCCAGCTGGATGGAGACTCTCCATGACCGCTGATGTCACACTTGTAGAGGCCTTCATCAGACCTGGAAACATGCTGGATGGTCATGTGACCTGTAGGCTGCTTCCTGATGAGGGAGCCATCTTTATAGAAAGCAGCTGGGAGGTTGGAGGGAGTGGTCTTTGTTTTACAGAGCAGAGTGACGTCATCTCCCTCCATCACAGGGAGGACAGGACTCTGCAGGATCACTGATCCACCTCAACACAGAGACAAACTACAGCATTTCATCCATTTACACACAGCTTCATCAACACTAACTCCACACACTCAGCTTACCAGTGACTGTCAGGTTAACCATGTTACTGATGGGACCCTCTCTGGACTCACACCAGTAAACTCCACTGTGCCATAGATAAATGTATCTGATGCTACATGAAGGACCGGCACCTTTTCCCCACCTGATTCCACACTGAGTCCTCTGTTCTTTGCTTGTGTTTCTCCTCAGAGTCCATCCAGCAGAGCTGTCGTCCTCCTCACAGCTCAGAGACACAAAGTCTCCTTCAAAGAACTGAGAGCTGCTGGGACTCACAGTCAGACGAGCTGTGAGGGTTACAATGAAAAACTGATGATCTGTTAGACTTTACATTGTGAAACATGAACTCAATCAGGTCATATCAGTGAGCATTTATCAGGTTTAAACTGTGACAGAAGAAGGTTACTGACCTTGGTTTGTTGTGCAGCTCAGCAGTGAGATCAGAACTAAAGAGAAATGACACTCAGGTTGGTTTGAGGTGAACATAAAGAACTCCACACAAACAGCTGACAAACACACAAACTCATCTCTCTGTTATATCTGCTCATTTTCTATTTGATGACAGCAACATGTCTCAGTAAAGTTTGTACATAAAAAGAATAAACAAAAACATCAACATCCAGCTGCTTAACCAATCATCAAACTTTGGCTCAACGTAGAGGGGAAGTGGGCACAGTATGAATGTCATAGGTCACCAGTAAATGCAGAGTTAACACAGAGATATAAAAAAAAAACCTACTTTCACTCAGCAATTTAAAATCCCAAAATCTTGAATGTGTCCTGAACTTGATTTAAGCACATTTTACACGACACTTAATGATTCCCAGCACTTAAAGTGACCATTATTAGGTGCACTAACTGGGGACATACAGAAACATATCCACTACATTTAAATACCACAGTAAAGTCATGTGTCCACTGTGCAGCTGTGTTGATATAATGAGTGAATGATTTGATCTTTTCACTGCCTGCTGTGTTTCCTCGACTCCTGAGCAAAGATAAAGAGTCAGTTCAGACCTGCAGTTGGTCCTCGTGGTGTTTGAACTTGAACTCAGCCTGATTTGTTTTTCATGTCTTCTCCTCCATCATCAGTTATCAGGAGAGCAGACAGTCAAAGTACAAGAATTCAAACAAACACAGAGATTCTACTTACAGAGCAGACACAGCACAGATGTTTCCTTCATCGTCCTTCTCACTCATTTGAGCTTTTTTTCATTTCTGTCACCGACACCAAGTAAAGCCCGCCCTCTTCCTCTGAGTCTGTGGTTTTTATGCTCTTGGGTGGAAGTTGGGTTGTTTTTTTCAAATTAAACCTTTAAAATCCTGCAAGGCCTCTTGACCTCAAAATAATTTGAATCAAAACCCTGTTGCTGCTTTAACATCATTTCTGGAAAAATCAGAGATATCAAATGTCCTCTGGTGGCATTGAGCTGCAGTTTGGATCATGAACATGTTTATTTTCATTTAGCAGGGCATCACTCCTGTCCATTTGAGGAGGTCCGTCTTCTTAATAATCTCACTTAGGGGGTTCAGGCTTATGCAGAACAACGGGGGGCACAGAGATGGTAAATCCCACACTTGATGGTGACTTGTATTACTGGCTGTTTTGTTGTTCTTGTACAGTTCTAGGCATTTGAGCATTCAGGTGTGGAGCATCGAGTCATAAGCTTTTTTGTAATCAAGCCACGTGTCACAGGGGGTTGCTCAGTCTGGTCTTGTAGTTTCGAGTGACTGTTCTGTTCACCAGTAGCTGCTCCATTGCTCCTCTGGTGTTCCTGCCAATTCCTTTCTGTGCCCTGCTCATGAATTGAATCATGTGCCTGTTCATCTTACCTCTGCCTGACAGTAGTTTCCATGTTGTGTTGAGGCAGGTTTTGGTCTCTGACAGCACACTGATGGCACTCCATGAGTGTCTGGCAGCACAAATAACCCTGCTCCATCTCCTAGCTTGGTGGGGCTGTTCCCATGTTGTTCCCCTGCCACTGAGAGTACACTGTGGATGTGGAGAACAGCTGGTTTATTCTCCTGGTTTCTGTCTCTGTGGTATTGTCACAGTCCTGGGTCGGTTCGACCCAGCATTTTGAGTTTATGTTTTGGTTTATTTTTGCATTATGGATTATTTCTTATTCTCTGGTGCTTTGATTATGATTATAAATGTCTTATTCTTGGTGAGGGATTAGTTCTTATGTTCATGGTATTTCTCGGGATTATGAGTTGTATGCTGTTTACTTTGATACTGGGTTTATTATTGTATTAGTAGGTTTTGTCCAGTATCAAGTCCGCCTCTCTGTCTAGCCCATGTCTTGGTAAAGTGTGGTTTCCTGTTTTATTGTGAAGGTCTGAGTCTTATGTTAATGTGTCCAGCTTCGCTCTCCGTCTCGTTAGCCCTGATCTCTCCCAGCTGTGTCTCCCTCCTGTCTTCCATTGATTACCTCCCTGTGTATATTAGCCCTGTGTTTGCCCTTGCTCAGTGTTGCATCGTACCCTCATATCCTGCCTGTGTGTTCCAGTTGGTGTTTTCATGTTTGGTTTCTGTTTTGTTTGGTGCCAGCAATAAAGCTGAGGTTTTCAGTTACATTTCCGTCTCTGAGTCCTGCACTTGGATCCACATCTCCACCTGCCCGCACACAGAGCCCTGACAGGTATATCTCTTGGCGACTGGCCAAGGCTGTGAGTAGCAGTTTCCAAGGCCTCGGGAATGGGCAACTTGCTGTACTTCTTCACACCTTTCTGCAGCTCTGATAGTTGGCTAACTCCCCTTCTACCTTGATCTTGGCCTCTAGTCTCCTTCTCCATGGAGGGCAATGCTCCTTGTGGCTGCTCATCCTGTAGCCAAGTATCTCACTGATCACTGCTGCCATGGTGTACATCAGCTGATTGGTTTCAGTGATGGTCACAGCATGTATTGTCAGTGATGCTTCATTCACATCATCTAGTTGAGAGGGTACTTCATGTAGTCTGGGTAGTTTTATACAGAGGGTCCAGGTTTCCAGCTCAGCTATCATCTTCTCTTTCAGGTCAGCTGCTCTCATCTTCCACGCCTTCAACACATCAGGTGTTCTTGGGGTTTGGTACCTAATCTTGGAAGGTGGGATTGATGATATCTGACAGAAAAGTGTAAAATCCTTCAAAATAAAAGTATTTCTCCACTGCTGAGTTGGATTATGCGATATGACCAGTTTATGTTCCAGCTTGCTGTGTGGCCTCCTGCGCTTTTGGGCCTCATGTTGAGCCACTGTGAGCAGATGCAGACCGACACAGCCCACAGTGGGCCCAGTACTGATGTGAAAAGCAGGACACATACGTTACTCATACTGTGGGCTCCAGATGTGCCCCAGTGAGGAGCCCCTATTGTGGGCTGTGTGCTGCCCACACTAAGCAAACAGGTTTGCATTGAGGCCGTACCTACAGTATACAAATCCAGAGAGCAGCTGTCTGTCATTGAAGTTTCTATTCAGAGCTTTCAGCCGAAGAGGAAGAACTCTGTTCTCTGTTTGAACCACTTCCTGTTTTACACTGAAATAACTCCACCACATTATCTGGAAGGCTGAGTGAAGATGCTGAGCTCCTCCACACGTCACTTCAATGATACCTTTGTTTTATAATTAAAGGATTTATTCATTCATGTATAAGGTTTTGGTTTGTAGCATAATGAGAACACAGGTGTTCACACTTGTTCTACATACAGCTGTGACGGTTCTTTTGACCAGCGTTTTGAGTTTTCTTGTGTTTGGTGTCTAATGTATTACTATCATTATTGTAGTTTACTGTTTAATTCCGAGTTTATTGTTATTACCTCTTTGAGAATTACTTGTGATCATTTTAGCTCCTTGGTAGGTTCCCCTTGTCTTTGTCCTCTGTGTCGATCTGTGTGTCTGTTTATGTGTGTTTGTGTCTTGTTTCATTCTGTTTTCCACACCTATCATGTCTATCTACGTTCCCCCAGCACGTCATCTCTCCCTCTCTCGCTCCCTCTCGCCCTCCTTTGTCCTCATAGAGGTCTCTGTGTTCTGTCCCCCTTGCCTGTTCCCGTGTCCCTCTTCTCATGTTCCACCCAGTCTCCCCAGTTGTTCGTATGTTTCATGTCTGCATGTTCCATGTCCGGTTGTCACAATCTACATCTCACAATGTTTCCTGTTTTAGTTTGACAGTCTGTGTCCTGGGTTGGTGTTTTCAGTTTGCTTTCCTCCCTGTCTCATCAGGTCCCATTAGTCCCAGCTCCTGTTTCCTCGTCCTTCCTAATGTATTTAAACCC
This sequence comes from Diplotaxodon limnothrissa, assembly GCF_057381915.1. Classification (NCBI taxonomy): domain Eukaryota; kingdom Metazoa; phylum Chordata; class Actinopteri; order Cichliformes; family Cichlidae; genus Diplotaxodon; species Diplotaxodon limnothrissa. The sequence goes on along the minus strand of NC_140598.1, from coordinate 23,973,475 downwards.
TCTGTTTTCCTCTGCCCAGCATTGCGTCCTCCCTCATGCAGTGAGTTCCTCCTTGTGTTTAGTTTTGTGTTTCTCAGAGATTTCCTTACTGTGAGTTCCTTAATCTTAAATGTTTGGTGATTCAGTAATAAAGCTGCATTTAAGTTCAGTTTCATCTGCCAGTCTACAGTCTTTGGGTCCAATCCTGCCTGCTGCACACAGCTGGTTTATGACACTAATAGGCACACACCTCCCTCTAGTGGTCACATTAAGTTCAAACATAGAAAAAGTGTTGGACACCTATAACATAGTCGCTGGGGAGACTATGTTATAGGGGAGCTCTGGCCCAGATGCCTCATTATCAAAGGCATCATTGTGTGCAGCATCTTTATGGATTTATTTCCTTTTCTGGTTTAAATGATTGTTTATGCTCTTGAACTGTGGACACAGAGTCAGAATCCAGTGAGATAACTGTGCCATCATCACAATACTTCTACAAGGATTATTGATTTATTAAACTTTTGTTTAAACAGGAAGTTAAACACTCTTTCTTGCGTGTGTCCTCAGCCAACTGAGTCAGCTTTAGTCTGCTATCTTTTCAACAGCAGATTCCCGCGGTGCCCAGTAGCACCAATGGTGATGAAGTGTTTAGAGAGACTGGTAAGAGATCACGTCACTCCTTCACTTCCTGTCACCATTGACCCACTTCAGTTTGCATACCAGACTAATTGTTCCACAGACGACGTCATATCTCACCTGCTCCACACATTGAGTGGCTCACCCCGAGCCACCGAGACACCGGCAGAGGGGATCAAGAGTGACATGCCTCTGCTGACTACAGGTATTTTCAACACCTCTGTGGTGGAACACATGGAGAAAGAGGAGCAGCAGATTCAGTGTAAAACCTCGACGTCATGACCAACGTCGCTGGATGATCTCCTCCACAGCAGAACAAAGGTCCAAATAAAGAGAATGAGAGTTTCTCCTCATGGTTTATGATACAAATCTGCTAATTCTCATTAGACATATTAATCAGAAAAGCAAACTTAACGGCCTCAGCATGTCTGTCATCAGTCTCTGTGTGACAGCAGGCCTGATCCCTCACAGTGAAATCATCTCTCACCCTGGAGTTAAAGGAGCTTTCTCATGAATACTGGGCGACTTTCCAGCCAGCTCTTTAATTTCATCATCACATTTATGCCATAATTTAGCTCAACCAATCAGATTAAAAGCGAGTTGTTTTTTTAAATAACAGTAATTTTGTAATACTGAAAGACGTAAACTTTTAGTCCACCATCATGTTTTGACTTACACGAGTTTTAAATCATTTCTTTTTTAAATTTTCTATATCATATGAAATCAAAGTATATCAAACTTTAACTGCCAGTAACAGAACAAACAGATCAGCCTCACCAAAGTCCATTTAAGGACAGATCTCTCTCAGCAACCACACTTACCTTTTTTTTTTTATTTCAGGGACAAAATTTTAAAATGTTGGCAGATTTTTTTTATTTAATTTTCTCAAACATTTACTCTCAAATATTTATGTTTCTTTCTAACAGGGATGCCAGGAGTTTGTGAGTCTTTGAGAGGGAAAAACAGGATTTATTCAGATTCATTTTCAGCCCTTAAACTAAGTCCTGCATACAAACTATCACATATGAAACCCGAGTAAGTAAATTAGTACGTACGGTTTATGTGCTAAGAGCCTTTCAGACCAGCGGTGCGCAGCCTAACGTCTCTCTCTCTGACTCTGAAGGGTGGAGTCAAGAAATGTCTGCTGTCAGTGTCTCGCTCGACTCAACTTTGCTGTTTTTCAGCATCTTCGTGTTCGTCTCTGCAGGTGAGATTTACTGTTAGAAACTAACATAATGCCCTTCTGAGATGAATTAAATCCATCCAAATGTTAAAAGACATAAACAAATATTTAAAGTAAATAATTCTGCTTATAATTACATGTTGACCTTTAACCTCTCTGCTCTGTGTTGTTTTTTCTTTCAGTCCAGATAAACATCACAGCCGAGTCTGGACAGGACGTCGCGCTTCCATGTCGAGTTACCAATAAGATCACAGCTGTAGAGTGGAGCAGAGCTGGCCTGGGACAGAAAAATGTCTTTTTGTACCAGGATGGGCGTTTTGTTCCAAACAACCAGCATCCATCATATAAGAACCGAGTGGCTCTCAGAGGGATGAAGGATGGAGACGCGTCTTTGATTCTGAAGAAAGCGACCACTGCTGACTCTGGAACATACAAGTGTCTTTTTAAAATAGCAGAAACACGTTCATGGAAAAACATCACCATCAATCTGAGAATTCCTCCAGGTGAGTGAGTAACTCTGATTTTTCTGTAAATCATTTAGAAAACTTCATTCAGTGGTTTTTAGTAAGGTACAGCTTCCTCTATCCCCCAGCAGAGAATCTATATCTCACTGAAAACATGCTGGTAAGTGAAAATGTTACACTTCATTTAAACTTTCCTATTTTGGTCACCTAACAGTGGTCGGGGGACACACGGCAAATGCAGTGATGAAATTAGCTCCTTTAAAGTGTAGCATATGTGCAAGAATAAACATTGTAAGTGCTTCACAGTGGGAAAGATGTAATAATGGTAATCACTGTATAGTGGCCGGGAATAACACTCACTGATTCGTCTGTGAAGGTTCTCAGTCATCCAGGTCATCGTAGTCTAAGGAGCTTAAACAACTTAAACAAGTCCCGACGCTTTTCTTTCCAAGCTCCTTTGACCACTCACTAATTCCTAGTTTTCAGGAGGAAACAAATACAAACCAAAGATTGAATGTAAGCACTGCCCCCTTTTCCCCCTAAAACATTAGAACAAGTGTTCAACACTGAGTAGTTGTGCCTGCTGGTCCACATGGTGTAGCTTGCCCACTGCAGCCCCATACATGTAACGGGGATCATAGAACAAGCACAACTGGAACAGGATCAGGTGCAACTGGGACAGATGGTTGAGAAAAACTGGGGTCATCACCACATGCAGTGGAGAACAGGCTGTGCAGACCCAGATTGCGGTCAGCCGAATCTTCCTCAAAGGCTTATGGGGGGACCTCTGTTGATCTCCAGTGTTGAGCTTGGTCCAGGACCAACATGTTGTTCGGCCCTGGTGTGTTTTAGTATGAATTACATACAGTATCTCTGTTTTTTTGGCCCAGACATGACACCTCACACCTGTTTCTCACCTGCAGATGGATCAGGACCGGGTGGAACTGGATCTATTGGAGTGATAGTTGGCCTGATAGTTGCAGGTGTGGCTGCTGCTGCTGGTTTATCGTTCTGCAGAAAACAAAAGCCACAGAGTCCGGATTCCTTCCAGCCTCCCGATGATCAGGACTAGACTGTCTGCTAAACTCTAAACCGAGTCTTCAGCCGGTGCTCTAAACTCTCAGTGCTGACACCAAACATGATGAAATACAGATAATCAATGTCATGCTGGACATCATCATCACACTTGACAGCAGAACAGCGACTCAGATGATATAAACAGACAAAGTTTAAAGTTATACTTTTGTTTCCTTTGATAATAATTAATCATGCTTAATTCTTATCATGTTATCAAGATTAAATCTGATCAACATGATGAATGAGAAAACATCCTAACATCACCAGTCATCCTGTTGAACCTCAGCTCTGTATTTCAATATTATATTAAACAACACTTCCTGACGTTTCTACTCTGTGTGTCCTGTTGAATGTTTTTGGGCTAACTGTGGCTCAGAGGTTGAGCTGGTTGAAAGGTTGGTGGTTTCACCCCTGAGTGTTCCAGTCTGCACTCTGAGAAGTCTTTGGGAAAGATACAAACATCAAGCTGCTCCACACAGAAAACACGTGGGTGTGGAAATGGGTGAATGAGTCTCACTATATAAGAACCAGCGAAATTAGATCTTTCATAATCATACAGTTTTATATGTCACACAGTGGAAATTTGTGTTTTTATGTTTTATCAATCTGTGTATTGGTACATAGTGTTGATTTTATTTGCATGATTTTATTGTGATATTTATATTGCATGTTTGTTTATATTTATACGGCATGGTTTTATCCTCATATTTATATTATGTGTGTTAATGTTGTACCATGTTCCTTTAATCCACTGTGGACTAAACAGACAATTGTAGGCACCTGTGAGGTGGGGGCGTTCCCCAAGGTGGCCTATCAGCCGCCAGGTTGACCTGTTAAAGGGGATAGCGAGCGCAGAGACAGAGAGAGGAGTGACGCACGGAAGGTGGGCAGGAGAAAAAGGAACGCGTGCAAGCCCGCACGGGTGTGGAAGGAACTGCTGCCTGACTGTGGGGTGCCGCGAGTCGTTCGGCGATCTAGTCCCAACAGCAACAGGGGGTGGCGATGGCTGCAATGCACAACAGGGCAGGGATGCCCTTCTGCCTGCATCTGACGGTCAGACGAGGGAGGCCGTGTTCAGGTGTGGAGTGGGGCGGGACTGTGCGGCGACGCGCTGTCAGGAGGAGACAGGTCTGTGATAGGGGCCTCCTCCCTGGTCTGCTACTGGCGAGTTTTACCATACCGGAAGAGAAGTTCCTCTCCTGTCTCTCGCATATAAGGACCATTCGCCCATGTGTGGCTGGACTGTGGGATTATGAGACTGTGGGAGGGTAATCTTAGCATATGGAAAACATGTTTTAGCCTTGTTTTAATAGTGTATAGTTATTTCTGCCGGCAGGGTTTTTAGCGGGTTGTAAACACTATTCTTATTGTATACGGGGAATTTTATCTTGTATTTGTGACTCTGGCTGTGTTTTTTTTATCCTGGAAATAAATGGTGTTTGAAACCAGCTTAGTTTCTGTGCCCTGAGCGCTGACCCGCTCGCTCCCCTTTCTGCTTGTATGTATACAGACGTGGTGGTGAAGATGTAGGGCCACCAGTCTTAGCGGGTACATATACTTTTCTAAATCAAAACAGACGATTTAGGATCTCCCAGACAGAAAATACTGAATGTATTTATTGTTTTTTGTAGACAGTTACCTGCAGTGGGCTTCGATGGTAATTGAGGTCAGCCGATTCAACAATGAGACTCCCCTGATGTGTTTCAGTATGAATCACATACACTATCTGTGTTTTTTGGCCCACACAGGGCTCATCTGTGTTTCCTTCGTGTGGAGTGACTTCAGGGCCATGTCTGTGCCACAGAACATTTGGCTGTGCTGTAACTGAGCTGTAAAGATCCAAACCAGCCCTGCAACACATTTTTTCAGTAAATGCGACTTGTAGTAAATTTAAGCTGCCAATTATAGCAAATTGTTTTTGTACAATTAAAAAATGTTAAAGTAATGTAATTTATTACTGTTGTTTTGAGAAAAATAGGAGATGTGGACAAAGATTCTAGCTATGTCCCAAAACCCAGAGGACGCAGCCTTCTCAGTCTACATCGTATATGTTCAACAATTAGTTAACAAAATATTTTTACATTTTATAGATCACTAAATTAATACACAGAAATTCTTGTTAAGTTAATAAATTGGTGATTTAACCAGGTAAAATGATCGACACTTTCACAAAGAGAAAACTCTGAGTTTAGGCTCAACACAGCTCACTGAGACACTAATCTAACTCTTTAGTTCACGTCTCAGTTATCCATAAACAAACACACCCCAAAAACAAAGGAAGAGCTTCACCTTTGAACGCACACTGAACTCTAGTCACCCACCTGGAGTATCAACACTCAGGTACATGCTGCTGATGGGATCAGTCTTCTCTTCCTCCAGTTTGTTCCTTTGTTCCAGCTGGTGACACAAATCTGAAGGCTAGACCGTCCCAGTTTGCAGCCTTGCACTTCCGGCCTTCTCGGTCTTCACACACACACACACCCATTACAAAATTCCTTAAAGCTCAGGTCCTCGGAGCTTGAGGATCCTGCGCAGTATCTTTGCTGTTCCTAGGATTGTGAGATCTCCGATGTTGTTCCCGGGATCTGCTGGAGCCACTCGCCTAGCTTGGAGTCACTGCACCTAGTGCTCTGATTATCACTGATACCACTGTTACCTTCACCGTCTACACCTTCTCAAGCTCTTCTCTGAGCCCCTGGCATTCCTCAAGCTTCTCATATTCCTTCTTCCTGATGTTGCTGTCATTCAGGATCGCTACATCGATCACTACGGCCATTTTCTGTTGCTTATCTACCATCATTATGTCCGGCTGGTTAGTCACCACCAGCTTCTCCATCTGTATATGGAAGTCCCACAGGATCTTAGCTCGGTCATTCTCCGCCACCCAAGGGGGTGTCTCTCATTTTGACCTTGGGACCTCCAGCCATACTTGGCAAAGATGTTTCTGTATACTGCACTAGCCAATTGGTTATGGCTTTACATAGCAGTGTCCCAATTTTCCCAAATTTCTAGGCTGCACCCTTCAGATTTGTGTCACCAGCTTTCTCGATGGAGTTTAATAAACTCAGCCATCTGCTCCTCGCTTGCTAAAATATAACAGGACACTGGAGTACGTTCTCTACCATCTTACACTTCTGTTTAATCGGTTTTCTGTTTGACGTCTATTCAGCTGTGAAAACTTTAATCTCAGCTGAACCGATTTACTCAGGAACAAATAAAACATTGGAAATAGTCAAACAATAATTTTTTTTAAGTTATCTGAGTGACTTATAGATCATTTTTAACCTGAGTAGCGAAAACTATGTGCCACGAGTTAGCTGTTCTCTTCTAGGTATCGAGCTGGTGGGTAACCAACGTCTCCGAAAACGTCGGAGCACTTTTGTAAATAAGTGATATCTTGATAAACTGAGCAGATATTTGAAGTTTACACAGCTACATTCTCACCTGAAAATATGTTAAACGTTTATTTTGTGACCCAGAATGATTAATAAGAGTAACATTAAAACTAAGTAGCTGCCTCCATTGTTGAGACTGGAATTGGCTGGGCTGCGCTTTGAATTCTGGGATAGCTTTGGCCACGAAGGACACACCCGACCCATCCTTCAAATCCGCGGAAATGAAAGACGCATTTGTTGCTATGACAACAATGCGTACCCCCGGATGACCCCCAGCTTCCACTGGTGTTTTGACAATAGCCACGTGGCTAATTGTGTTTCATCCTCTTCTAAGCTTTGTGAAGTTAAGCTCTGGATTATAAGTGGATGTAGACTCATTTTCTCATCCTCCATTTACAGAACTCTGAAATACTGTAAAACAAATACATGCAGCCAACTGTAAGTGCATCAGCAAATGACAGAAACAGCTGATTGTTACAGTCCTGGGAAAAACTAAAAAAGGGGACTCCTTCCTGATTTTCTGCTTTTTTGCATGTCTGTCACACTGGCAGGCCTCAGGCCATTTTAAATAATGACTGTAAGTATAATCACTATTTTAAAACTGTATTTTCTACTTTTTCCCAGCACTTCACACCCAGCCCAACATCTTAGTATGTGAGAATCAGTGCAGGCTGTACAACAGAGATGGCCTCTGACTCTGACCCAGGAAGTCATTTTATTAGAGCTCATAGTTTTTTCTTTCATGTTATCAGTTGAATTTGCAGCTAAAACCTTGAAATAACATCAGGGAGCTGCCTTTGGGTATGTTTCTACAGCCTCTGATCAGAGCTTTTAGAACAGGTGTTGGGCTGCAGTGGTTTGAAACATATCTATTTACTAGACTCAAATGTATTCATGTAAATGGGGGGCTTCACATTTTTACAGGGTTCTGTGCTGGGACCGTTATAGAATAATATTTTACATTATACATGCTTTCCTTAGGTAAGATTATTAAAAGGTATCAGAGACATTTTCATTGCTGAAGACTTTAAAGACTCGTCCCAGGTCTAATGTCCTGCTTCTAATGAGGAAAAAAAATGAGGAATATTGGTTTATTGTGCTTAGTCATAAAATCTTAAAAACATGGTTACTAAGCAGATACGTGGTCTAAATGGCCTTACCTTATGATAAATCTCAGGTTCGTCAAAATGTTGTTTCTGTGGTTTCTGACAGGGTTTGTTCTTCAGTGTGTGTATTAAACAAATATGTACGACTGCTTTCCTCCATTTGGGCAATATCTCCAAATTTAGAAGCATCCTGTCTCAGAATGATTCTGAAAAACATTCATATTCTATGCTCAACTATTCTAATTCTGTGTTATCAGGTTGTTCTAAATGGTCTTTAAGCCTTCAGTTGGTCCAAATGGTGCGGTGAGAGGACTGACAGGCTGTAGAAATAGAAAGTTATTCTCCTATATTAGCTTACCCTCACGGGCTCACGGGCTCACTGGTAGTCCAAAATGTAATTTGAAATCTGCAATCTATGTGATTTCAGTTGAATGGAAATTTATTGGATTTACAGAAAGTGTGCAATAATTGTTTAAACAAAATCTAAAAAAATAAAACGAATCATGCAGCAATGAATTTTGTTCACTCAAAAACAAATTTCTCCTGAAAATGCAACACTTGAACTTGGATTTTTTTTTTTTACGTGCCCTCAGATTAGTGGCACAACAATAACACCACAATACGCAGCAAAAGGCAGACAGTCACGTGACTGCAGGTAACCTCTCTGCCACCAGGTGTCACTGCTGGGCTTTCGTACAGACCTGAGTACAAACAGGTGGGTCCATGTTTGGACTTTTCATTCATTTTTACTGCTTTGTTGATCCCTCATAAGTTCATAAAGTACAGAGACAAAGAAAAAAACCCACTTTGAACGATAAAAAAAGATTATAAATAACAAAAACAAATAACAGTAAAAATTATCATAAAAAAAGGAGGTAGACTTTAGAAACATGGAAGTTTCTAAAGTCTCTCCACGGAATCAGGGTCAGATGTGTGTCTAAGAAGGTTGCTGGATGAGAATTATCATGTGCAGTTTGAACTCATGGGGGCAGTGCTGTTAAACACTCAGACTGCAGATCAGCTTTAAACCATAAACCATCTTTTAAACCTGCTGTTTACTTCCTTGTTTGTCACACTTAAATGTTTCAGATCAAACATATTTAAATATTAGACAAAGAAAACACAACATTTAGTTTCTACACGGAGGTGTTTGTTATTAAGGGAGCAGATTCAAACCTACATTGTCCTGATCTGAAACAGTTAAATGTGACAAACATACAAAAACCTGTGAATCTCCAGCTGCCCCGGAGCAGATTGTAATCATTGCACCAGATGTGTTTCGGCATGTTTCAGACACACCTTCATGCTCAGTGCAGCCGTTACCTGTGCGCTGTTTGAAAAATATGTGTTCACTACGAAGGCTGAAATTTTAAAGAAGATTTAGGGTCAGATTTACTAACGTGTGCAGCAGATGTGTATCTGTAAGAGTTTCACAGTCAGGACAAGAAATGAATTTCTAAGAATCACCTCACAATTCTTCAGCTGAGACACCTGAGTTAGAAAACACAAACACTGCAGTTGTCTGTCGCGAGGACGGTCACAGAACGCTCGTCCTTGCAGGAGGCACTCACGGACTCGCGCTCTGTCACTGTCTGTGTTCTTTATTTATACAAGCTTGTGTGTGTACAAAGACAACAAAGTTATTCCAGGAACTCAGAGCTGAGGTTCCCCTTTTCTAAGTGTGTATGTTCTTAGAAAAGAGGAAGCTGTTAGTTGCTAAATATGTTTATCACACGAGAGATTAAGTGAAAAGTCACGTAGACATGTGGATTGCTTATTGATCCATAAGAAGACACATTTCATGTAGCTGATCACACTATGTACAATTTTGTTTTGACAAGAAAACTTAAACGAGTCACACAGATGTGAAAGACTGTTTCACTGTAACTGCAGGAAGTTGAACCGTGAAACATTCCTGCCTCGTGGCTGTTGGCCTGTGGCAGTTGCTGCTGAGAGGGAGATGTTATCAGAGTCATCAGAGCTTCATCGGCTCAGAGTCGTTATCGCAGCACCAAAACTTTGTCTCTGTCAGTGAACTGGAATGAGCTGGATCTGAAACAAAGGCAGCTGTTACTGTGTTAGATTCACGTCTGCATGTTGAAACATCTTATTAAAAGTAAAGATGTGCACATACAAAGTGGACATCTGCACGTCTCAAACACTCCTCCATTTTGTCTGCAGGCTGAGTGATCTGACTGAGCTCAGCCTCCATTTTCTACAGGGAGACGCTCAGAGAGGCTTTCAGTTTCATTTCACAGGAACAGCTTTGCTTCTGTTTTACTTGCAGGCGCTGCACAGAACACACCCTGTTCAACCTGTTTGTGTGGCTGACTCCAGCTCAGACACACTGACACAACATAAAGAAGAAAAATGCTCTTCATAACAAAGAGGAAGTGTACTCAGTTACTCTCCTATACTCTGATTACAGTCATGTGATTTACAGGAAGCTGCTGAAAACCTGATGTGTTCTTGCAGTCAGTGACTCTAAGCTTTATTTTAAAACTGTAATTCTTCCTAATTTAGTTTTTGTCAAAGAAGGTAGAATATAGAGCCTAAATAGAGGATTCAGGAGCAAAAACTTAAGAGTAGCTTTAATCCAGAACCCGCAAAGTATAAAAGCACTCGATGTCTGGAACAAAGAATCTAAAACAACAGGAAACTCTTCCCAACTACAGCATGTGGGTCATGAAGTCAAAGAGAGAAGACGTGGAGAGAGCTGATCGCTGCACTGATGGGGCAACAGGCTCATCATCACTGGAAGAAATCTGAATGCAGAGAGATGTGGAGATGAGAAACTACAACCAGTGGCAGTCTCACATCTCCTCAGTTTGGGATTAAAATCTATCCTCCAAAATAACAACAACGAGCAGCAGCAAACAGTCTGCAGGGAGAGAGAGCCTGCAGCTGCTGCAGCACTTCCTGGAAATCACATGACTATAGAGAAATGTAGAATATAGGAGATTTTCTTCAGTCAGCTGTTTATTTTGTCATGAAAATGACATAATAGTAAATAAATATCATATTGTGGTCTAACTTAACATTGGCTTACAGTACTGTGAAAAAGTCTTAAACCACCTCTCCCTTCTTTATGTTTTGATTCTAAGTAGACAGACTTTCTTTGAATTTTTAAAGTGATCTCAGGCAGCAGACCTTCAGCTTTCTCAGGCTCTTTGAAAGTTTTTTTTTTTTACTTTTCTTTTGCTTTTTATCCCCATACATTTTTAGTCTTTGTAGCTGACGGATGAAGGTGTTTATTTAAGACCAAAACATAAATCATTCAAGCGTAAAAACACTCCTAATTGAAAGGCTGCAGCCATGTTGGGTCCACACTCATCACACAGAATCAGATTATTTCACTGTTTTATACATAAGACCTTCTTGATGCATGCTCAATCATCCAGGTAAGTAAATCTCCAAAAGTTGATTCTGTTCATCTGGACGCAGCATTTTGTGGGAGAAATGTTTCGTCACACATCCAGGTGACTTCTTCAGTCTCAGCTGGCTGCAGGTTTCAAATCTTATAAACAGAACATTTGCATAATGACTGAAACCAGCCCAGTGAAGGAAGAATGGGCTGCAGGTCAGTTCCTTCATCGTTAATTTTTATTAATGATGCTATGTCCAGATGAACAGAATCAACTTTTGGGGATATACAAGAGCTGTTTTCAGGCACAGAAGTAAAGCCAAAAAGCAGCCATGTTGACCCATAGTATTCAGTTACAGAGGAAGAAGTCTATGAAGTTGCTCAAAGGCACTTCAGAAATAGAGTTTTGTCTGTGATTGTCAGGGACAGACTCAGAAAAGAGCATTAAACAGGTTTATGTGTAACTCTTTATTAACATACCGATCATATTTTATTCACTCATTCAACAAATAGACTCATTATCATTGTTTTTATATATATAAAAAAAGTTATTTACAGAGATATACTAATAGTTTTCATAAAAAAAACAGTGGCACACATGAACTGAGCAAAAGAACACAAACACCAAGAGGATGTTTCAAGAAGGCCACAGAGAGAAGAGTACAGAAGTGGAGCAGTTCAGTGATGTAGGTGGAGGCGTCACACCATCAGGCCATGAAAGTATGAACCATGATTTGAACCTGAAACAGTGCAGAAGCTCTAACAGTGGAGAGATGTTTGGAGTTAAAGCTTTGGTCAGACCAGAGATCAGAGCATCAGTTCATCACACTGCTGATTAAAGAAAGGTTGAAGCTTCTCAGAGAGATCAGAGAGAGAGAAATACCTGTCTATATATAATAACTGTCTATAACAGTTTGTACAATCTGATTGGGTAAGATTGATTTCCAAACTAAAACAGCCAAAGAGAAGATTTTTATACAAACTGTTTTCCAGTGGGCGGTACTTAAGGAGGAAAAAGTCACATGAATCACACCAATATAGAAGAGTTCATTTGCTGAACCTGAAGCTCCAACACAAAAACACTCACTGACTCTATACTTTATACCTTTGAGCCTTCTGACTTGCCTCGCATTGCCCGGCTCATAGCTTATATACTACATACAGCTTTCAAAACCCTTCCAAACTGCTTGGCTTGCGACGTTTTATTTTCCATTGTTGTCTGTTTTTGTACAGAACAACAACAACAACAAGAACAATTACCAGACAAACTATCAGACCAATCAACCATTCACGATGTCCTCTATTCCCTCCATCCTCTGTGTCTCCTCCCGACTGACCTGCAGATGAGAAACAGGTGTCAGCTGTCATGTAGGTGATGAGTGAAGAACAGAACAGAATCCATTTCCTAGTTCAGGAGATGAGGATAAAGAAATAATTTGATAACATGTATAAAGTGAGAAAATGTTCATACTAGTGGATTTTTCCTGCTTTTTCATTTAAAAACAGGATCTGACCAAAACTGCAGTAATCTTGTTTTCACCATAAAAAAAAAAAAAATATGAAAATAAAAATATACTAATGAGCAGGTCTGACAGCTCCTTCTGGGTCAGAGGTCATGTTGGGTTGATCCAGCTGTTCTTTATAATTTGACCTGTTTGGCTGCAGATCTGTGAGAGCTCATTAAAACATGTCTGAGACTTTTGGAAGGTCAAATCCTCGAGGCTGAAACATCTGAACCTGTGATACAGTCACACCAACCAAACTATACTTTGTAAACACACACAACTGTTATACAAAGCATCAAATGGTGCTTTGTATAACAGTTGTGTGATAAACTGCTTTCCTAATTTCAGAATTGCAGCTAAAAGATGACTTTGCAACAACAGTTTCCAGATGTTTGTGTGCTCAGTGTGATCAATACTTTACATAATTACTGAATTAAGTTCTGTAAATATTCATAACACAGCTGTTACACAAACTGTGGATTGTGACTTTTATGGGATTGAGTGAGAATAGGTTTAAAATACAAAGATCAGGTTTCAAGACGCTCTCACAACCATGAAAAAAGGATTATTTTTAATAAGAAGAGGTGACAGTGTTTATTAGAGTTGGACCCCACCACAGCTCTGCAGTCAAAACCTGGCTGACTGCAGCCACTAAGAGTGAATAATATTAAACTCCGACTAAATTATATATATTTTTTATATTTAAAACAAAAATTACTGATTCATTGTGAATGAGTTTGCGATCTAAATAAAGTTGCAGCTTTTCTGTCATTGTTCTGTTTACATTGGGCCAATTTGGGGAATGATGTAAAAAGTTTGAGAATCACTGAGTTGCACAAACAGTTTCAGTTTTGGTCAGTTTTTAAATAATAGACATAAAAAGACATAAAATCCACCATATAATATAATGACAGCAATGTATCAAGATCAATACAAGCCAAGCAAAACTATTTAAGTTTACACACTCTCAGATAAAAATATAAAATATCACAAACATTTGGACAGATTAAAATCTTTAACCTGTTACCATCCAGCAGGTCACCAGTAAATCACTTACAGTTTTAGCCCCATGCTAAACAATCATATGTTCAGCAACTAGAAGATGTTATCTTTGAAATGAAATCAACTCTGCTCTGTATATTTATCTTCCTGTTAAATATGTCTGAATATTTTGATGATTGCCTTTGATTTGATCAGAATTCCAAACTGTGATGAAGTGGTTGAAGTGCAAGATGAGTAATAACTGTAATCTCTGAAATGTAAGTGTTTGTGTTGTTCAATGATTTGTGCACAACAACAACAATGGGACCTCTCTCATCCATCAGTCACCATGTGGACATTTTTCTGACACACTTTGAAGCTGATGGACGTTTTGTGTCTGCACTAAGTACGTTTTCAGCAGCTATGGCACCGGCAGGATTCACTTTCACAGACTCACAACCACCAGCTTCACCCCTCCCCTCCCCCTCCAGCTGTAGGCTTTAACATTGAGTTTCCCCACACATGTTTACAGACGAGTTAGAGAGCAAGAGAAGAAGAGACATAAATGTCTTTGTTTCTGCTCTAACCAAACAATGCTGCTCTACAACTCTAGACTACCAGCCACAAAGACAACAGCTGGAGAAACATCTGTCTACCTCTGACATCCACCAGCTCATCCATACAACAAACACACATCAACAACCAGGAAGCAGCTTCACCTCTGATCACACACACTCAACTCTACTCACTCACCTGGAGGAACAACATGAAGGTGGATGATGCTGATGAGCTCCCATGAGTGAGTTTCTCTCATGAAGAAACGACACTCGTATGTTCCAGCATCATTAATCGTCACATCCTTCAGAATCAAAGACACGTCTCCATCCTTCATCTCTTTGTCCTGCAGATCCACCCGGTTCTTAAAAGATGGATGCTGGTTGTCTGGATCAAAGTGCCCGTCCCGGTACAAAAACACATATTCATCTCTCAGGTCAGCTCTGCTCCACTCTAAAATAATGATGTTGTTGTTTGGAGCTCGACATGTCAGAGTGACGTCCTGTCCAAACTCAGCTGTGATGGTTTTCTGGTCTGAAAGGGAAACAGCACAGAGCAGAGAGGTTAAAGGTCAAAGTACAACTGTTCACTTCTACAGCAGCCAATCAGAAACACACAATAAAAGACAGTCTTCTGTTATTAGATGATGATCTTTGATTGTGTTTCTTCTTGTGTCCCTTCAAGCGTCACCACAGCGAGTCTTCTCCTCCTCCTCACCTGATCCCGAGCATCTTCATCAGGGCTGATTTGTGACAGAAGGACAGCAGCAAGAGTGAAAGGGAAGGTTTGAAGATGGCAGTGAGCTGCTGTCATGTTTGCTTTGGAGACTCTGACACAAAGACAGGAGGCCGAGCTGAACATGTTCAGATTTTCATTGAGAGCAGAATGGACGAGATTATGAACGAGTTCATCAGAGGGAAGCTCAGGCTGAGACGTTTGGAGACAAAGTTCATGAGCAAAGACTGAGACGGATGAAAAACATCATCTGAAAAACAAATCTTTGGTTTTAGAATCTGTTAGTTTGATAAAATGTTGTTGATGGACGAGTTCATTGAGACTCTGGATGTCTGTCAGACTGAGTCACTGCTTTTTATTGTAACAGCTGTACTGATGCTCCTGAATCTGGCCTCTGACACAAACCTCCAAACAGTAAGAATGAAAAAAGAATAAAACTATTAAAACTCTTCAAGCAATAAATAATCAAACCTGAAAAAGAAGAAAATCATCTGGAAACTAAACTGAACTAAACACAAAAAGTCCAAATGGAATAAAAACTCAAACTAATGAGAAAAAACTACAATAACTCTGTTCCACAAACAACAACATGTGCTGATAATAAGTGAACATAATGTGTGAGAGAAAGCAGCCTCTCATTATAAGACACTGTGAGTCTCTGCATGCTGCCTTTATGGAGCTACAGCTGTTTGTATACACTGAACAAGAAGCTTTGTAGCTGCATCCTGACTCCTGACACTACAACACATCACACTGACACACACATTACACTTCTTTGTGTCTGTGCTGCAAACTGCACCAACACACAGACTCCACCCAGCTTTGTGTCGATCGCAACACTGAATGAGTAACAAACTACTTCTTAGAGAAATATAATCAGCATGTAAACCAGACTGAGACTCTTTATCTCAGAAATAAACTCAGTTTAGTTTCTATCAGTTAAATCTCACCTGCAGAGACGAACAGGACAAACATCAGCGTGGAGCAGAGTGACGCAGTTACAGCAGACATGTCCGTGTTCTCTGTTTCTGCTGATCTGACTCTTAGTTTGTTCTAAATGTCTGAGTCTGTTGGTGTTTTCACTCAATAACTGAACCTGAGTTTAAACCTGAACACATCAGATTACATTTAAGGTTTAAATAAAGTTAAAGCTGCGGTTCAAACTCTTCCGTGTCTCGTGAGGACGTCGCGTTAGAGTGACGTTTGGTAGGTTGGACTGAGGATGCGCAGAAATAAGTGCGTCACAACAAACGAAGTAGAAAAGTTTTAGTGTTCAGTTGTTGAACGATCTCCACAGAACAAAATCAGAACCTCTCATGTGTCGTCATGTAGGAACAGTTTGTGTTTCAGTCGCTGAAGCACAAGAACGTTTTGTTTCTGACGGCAGTTTGATTCTTGTTTCATCGTCACAAACAGAAAAACTGAAACAATATGAAAATAAGTCTCAGGGAAATATTTTTACTAAACAGCCAAAACTTCCTGTTTTATCTCAGAGTTAAATCTCACCTGCAGAGACGAACAGGACAAACATCAAAGTGGAGCAGAGCGACGCAGTTACAGCAGACATGTCCGTGTTCTCTGTTTCTGCTCATCTGACTCTTAGTTTGTTCTAAATGTCTTAAATCACTAAATAACTGAAGCTGAGTTTAAACCTGACATCACCAGACTACAAATTTAAGGCTTAAATAAAGCTGAAAGTCACTGACTGTTAGAACGGATCTGTCTTTCAGCTGCTGTTGAACTCAACACTTCCGATTCAATATCTTGTATGTAAGCTGCGTTGGAGTGACGTTTGATATGTTGGATTTTCTACCAATGATTTCATGTTTCAGGCTAACATCCACTAGAAAGGAAATGACATTTTAAATGTTGTCTCCCTCGTTTTTTTAAACAGTTTTTCTGTTCAAACATTTTTGTGGGTGGATGGTAACCGAATTGAAACTTTTACCTAAAAGACTGAAAATGATTTTAGAAAAACGCAGCAAACACTTACTGTTGTTCTTAACAGATCTGTTAAATCCCCAAACACTCCTCTGATCATCAGGATGAACAAACATCCATATGAAGATACAAAGTGTGAGGTTGGTGTATTCCATCTGCTTTCTCTGTAGGTCAAAAGGAACCTACTTAACATTTATTCAACATGAGCATTTTTTTAATGTGAGCAGTAAATCTGTGGCTGAACTGACCTCTGTGCCAAACAGCTGAACCAACTGACTCTTGTTTCACTTTGCTGTCCTGTTTAACAGGTAAAACAAGGTGTCACAGTTATAGGAAATGAAAAAGTTTCCAATGCAACAGGTAGATGTGTAGAGACAAGCTCCACTCTGTCTGTCAGTGAACTGAGATAAACCTGTTCTAATGAATAAAGTCAAAGGTCATGACCTCCTGTGTGGCTGTTCTGGAGAACTTTGTCTACCTTTGATTGTCTTTAAGTTGTGTTGGAGCCACAGAGAGCAAATCTTTGTTCTTCATGGAGAACCAGTGGGGCTGTTTGGACTTTCCTATGAAACATCAGTGCAGGATCTGCGTCTGAGTGTCCTGGACTTATGTGGAAGACCAAAGTCCAGACTTTGTTCTGAGCAGGTTTTAAATTTGTTTGTTCTCACTGTAAAGATTACAACATTCAAAGCCCTAAAACACAAAGCTGCTTTTAACTTTTACAACAATTTCTGTATTTTATACTTTTCTTTTTTTTACTCGCTTGGATTCCCTTGTGATTACCTTTACTAAATATCTACAACCAATCTGAATATATCCTGTTTTTTTCAATGTTGAAAATGAAAATCTAGTAGCAGCCTTCTCATTTCTTTGTGTTGTTTTGTGCTTTGTTTTACAGGCCCACAGAGGAGGACAGCTCCGAGGCGGATTAGGGATGGTCCATCAGCGGTGGAGCTGGCCATCCTGGAGTCCCTGAAGAGGCCATGCCAGTCTCCAATGGAGCATTTCCTCCTCAGCCTCGTCCCTGCTCTGGAGAGCATGCCGCCTCACACAAGAGAATTTGTAAAATTTCTAATTTATAAATTAGTTTTTGAAAAAAGCACAGCTACAATATCTGACAACTGTGATGAGAAAAATAACGTGGACGGCAATTTGGCAAACACGAGGAGAGCTGCGGAGGACAAAACCTGCACCTCTGATTCTGACTTAACCATCGAGGCATCAAACACTTGTGAGTCAGAGCGGCATAAAATCAAGGAGCATCGTTTGGATCAAGAACACATGTTGATGAGTGAGCTGATGTTAGAAGATTTTCTACATTATACATTATAAACAAATCTCTATAATACAATATAATCAAGTAGGCCTTATATTCTAATCAAGTATGCCTTATATTTTGTGTGTTCATATATTTTCACATAACCAAGCCTATTGTTGAAGAATTACCTAACCAAGTTTATTGTAAAAGGAAAACTGGTGCATTCCTTACCTAAGTGTTTGAGATGTTTTGACAGCATGATATAATGATGCATTCTTTCCTATAATGTCTGTGATGTCAGATAAAGCATGATATACTTCTGTATTTTTATCCCAGTGTGTGAAAGATCAGATAAGTTGATTTAATGTTTAACCTCTCGTCAACATCTGTTAAAAGAGGAAGTACTATGTAACCCATTTTTGCCTTATAAATAAAGCAAGCGAGCCTGTGCTCGGAGTGTGTGTCTTCTCAGAGAGACATTCACCCGTGCGCACGTTTTCTAATTACACTCTGAGTCGGTCTGCAGTTGTCTCATTTCTCTTACTTGTGTTTTGAACAAATGTCCACCCCTGACAGCTGATCATTTAATCATAAGTATGAATTAGATGAAAAGGTTACGCAATGCATTCAGTGGTCAGTTACCATGAGTAAGATAATCAAGCAGGAACACCACGGACAGCCAAAAACAAAGGTTTTGGGTGTTTTTGTCCCTGAAAATATTTCTCAAAATCTTATATCAACACAACATATTAGTTAGTATTTCAACTAAAATCTTAAAATCTGCAGAGAAATTGTGGTTCAGTAAACTGACCGTTTAACACTGAATAGACTTGAAGGTAGAGGGAAATAAATATTATTTTCAAACTACAAACTTTCCAGTTAGTAAACAACTTGGTCCAACGTGAGCTGCAGCCACCCAGGAAGTGGTTTTAAGATATGTTCTATTTAAAAAGGAGTCTCGAATGAGTTTGAATAAATAAAGTTGCAGCTTTTCTGTCATTGTTCTGTTTACATTGGGCCAATTTGGGGAATGATGTAAAAAGTTTGAGAATCACTGAGTTGCACAAACAGTTTCAGTTTTGGTCAGTTTTTAAATGAAAGACATAAAATCCACCATATAATATAATGACTGCAATGTATCAAGATCAATACAAGCCAAGCAAAACTATTTAAGTTTACACACTCTCAGATAAAAATATAAAATATCACAAACATTTGGACAGATTAAAATCTTTAACCTGTTACCATCCAGCAGGTCACCAGTAAATCACTTACAGTTTTAGCCCCATGCTAAACAATCATATGTTCAGCAACTAGAAGATGTTATCTTTGAAATGAAATCAACTCTGCTCTGTATATTTATCTTCCTGTTAAATATGTCTGAATATTTTGATGATTGCCTTTGATTTGATCAGAATTCCAAACTGTGATGAAGTGGTTGAAGTGCAAGATGAGTAATAACTGTAATCTCTGAAATGTAAGTGTTTGTGTTGTTCAATGATTTGTGCACAACAACAACAATGGGACCTCTCTCATCCATCAATCACCATGTGGACATTTTTCTGACACACTTTGAAGCTGATGGACGTTTTGTGTCTGCACTAAGTACGTTTTCAGCAGCTATGGCAGCGGCAGGATTCACTTTCACAGACTCACAACCACCAGCTTCACCCCTCCCCTCCCCCTCCAGCTGTAGGCTTTAACATTGAGTTTTCCCACACATGTTTACAGACGAGTTAGAGAGCAAGAGAAGAAGAGACGGATTCATAAATGTCTTTGTTTCTGCTCTAACCAAACAATGCTGCTCTACAACTCTAGACTACCAGCCACAAAGACAACAGCTGGAGAAACATCTGTCTACCTCTGACATCCACCAGCTCATCCATACAACAAACACACATCAACAACCAGGAAGCAGTGTGCACATCGTCACTGAAAGAGTTGCCACTGGTCTGTAGGTGTAAACAGACCAGAGTCCAGGCCTGATGAGCTAGCTCTTCTGCGCTGTGCAATCTGCTAACCTGTGGTTGTCTGGTTGACTTTCTGAATTCAATGTAATTGGAAAATAAAGAAAAATACATTAAACTGAACTGCAAGCTAGTTGAAGGAAACCAGGGTTTTGGTTCATGAAGACATTTCACCTCTCATGCATGATGGATCGTTGACCTGCTCGGTTTCTCTGCAGGTCGTTAAGGGTCCCATCAGTTCAGCTGACGTGTGACTCAATGCATGGGTTATGTGGGTCATATGACCTGTGGTGGGATTCCTATGTGGGACAGTTTCATGAACCAAAACCAAAGTCTAGCTGCCGTCAAATTAATAACTTCAAACTAGCCTGGTCTCAACAACTGTATCTTGTGTTACGGCCCGGCTCTGCTAGGCGGCAGCGGACGTAACATAAACGAGCCCAGAGACCAAGGAGTTAGATAGGAAGACAAACATAAGGTTTATTAACACAACTGAAATCCGTTAGTGAAACAACTCACTAGGCAGCAGAGAAACTTTAAACAAACACCACGATTAATAACACCAGTAGAGCACTGCTCTACTAAACGTCTCGCAGGAGGCAACAGAAAACACAGGCAGAAGGCAAAAGGCAAAAGGGAGGGACTCTCTGTACAGTCTGTTCAAATCAACAAGTCCCTCGACGAATGAAGACTCCTCAGCCTTTTATACTATCAGGTAACTGCAGTCAGCTGTGTCACTTGTCATAACTGCAGTCAGCTGTGTCACTTGTCCGTCGTACTCCAGGGTCCTGCGGGAGCCAATGGTGTGTGTAGTCTGACAGGCTCGGCCAATCCCCCGTGAGTCCTGGAGCACTGTAGATTCCAGGGAGGAAGGCGGGGCCACCTGAGGCCAGCGGCCGTAACACCCCTCCCCTTAAAATACCAACTATGTTGGGCTGAAGCCAACGTTACAGAGCATAAACAACAACAAAAGACAAAAGCAGTAAAACATGTTTACAAACGGGACAGACCGTCAGCTAAAACATTTTCAGTCCCCTTTTTGTGGTGGATACTTAAGTTGTATTCCTGCAACAACAGAGCCCAGCGCATAAGGCGCTGGTTGTGATTAAACATACGAGCCAGGAACACAAGTGGGTTGTGGTCTGTGTACACAACAAGAGGCAACATGCTGGACCCCAGGTACACGTGAAAGTGCTGAAGAGCCAACAACAAAGCCAGGGTCTCCTTTTCATTGGTTGGCTTGCCTAAGGTCGTACAAACCGACCAGGGCTCGAACTTTCAGTCTAAGGTATTCAAACAAGCAGTTAGCACTCTGGGTGTTAAGCATATTGTGTCCTCTGCTTACCATCCTGAATCGCAAGGTGCATTAGAGCGGTGGCACCAGACCTTGAAGACGATGCTACGCAAATACTGCCTGGAGAGTGATAAAAGCTGGGACGAGGGTGTTCCATTTGTGTTATTTGCTGCCCGTGACGCCGTTCAGGAGTCACTTGGGTTTAGTCCCTCTGAGCTAGTATTTGGCCATAGGCCACGGGGACCCCTCAAAGCTCTGAAAGAGGCGTTTTTGAGCCCACAAGGGGCTTGTCACCTGACCTGTCCAGAGGGTCAGTCAATGAGCTCGTCAATAGCTTCAATGCTAACATGTTAAATGTAATG
The DNA here is from genome assembly GCF_057381915.1 of Diplotaxodon limnothrissa. Lineage (NCBI taxonomy): Eukaryota > Metazoa > Chordata > Actinopteri > Cichliformes > Cichlidae > Diplotaxodon > Diplotaxodon limnothrissa. The sequence continues at coordinate 23,951,673 of NC_140598.1, read as the reverse complement.
GACACCATTGCTCCCATTAAGGTGAAGGTTATCTCTGGAAGGAAAAAGTCTCCATGGAGAAACTCCACACTGGTGAAAAATGAAAAAAGAGAGTGTAGGAAAGCTGAGCGCAGATGGAGAAAAACAAACCTCCAGGTTCATTGTGACATCTATAAAGAGAAACTTCACAATTATAATTTACAGCTGAGGAGTGCAAGGAGGTCCTACTTCTCTGACATCATCACTAAAAACAGCCATAATGCTCGGGTCTTATTTTCTACAGTTGACAGATTAACAAACCCCCCTGTGTCAGTGGCAGCCGAACTTCATTCGACCATGGCCTGCAATGACTTTGTCAAATTCTTCACAGAAAAAATCCAAAAAATGAGACAAGCAATTGGTACATCAACAGCAGATCCAGGATATGTACTGTGTCCACCGAAAAACTGCTTAAACACCATGAAACAGTTTCACCCTATTAACAGCAAAGACCTGGAGGACATCTTAGGTCAACTGAACTCCTCCTACTGTTGTTTAGATGTCCTGCCAACAAGTTTTTTCAAAAAGGTCTCAAAGACTTTAGAGTCAGACCTGTTACAGATCGTCAACTTTTCTTTATTATTATTATTAATTTCTTTATTAGGGGAATAAAAAAAAAAAAAAAAAAAATGCATATATCAATCACCTGGATCACCTGCTGAGAAAGAAAAAAGAAAACAAGCAGAAGAGAACAAGAGTAATAGAATAAGCAACATCACAATGATATATGGGAATATGACAGTAAATACTAAATATTAAACATTATTGTGCAGCACGTAAGATCGACGGCGCACAGTGTGCTTTGAGGTAGGAGCCAAAAAGGGTGTAGTTTGTGTGTGTGAGCACCCGTGTGTACACCTGTGAGCATGGACGCGCTTGTTTTTTTAAAAAGGTTCCTTCATGTAATGATCTGCTAGAGGGTGTGGGGGGGGGAGGGGGGGGGCACAGCCCCGTCCCCCAGGGCATGAAGCAGGTATGGAGGAGATCAAAACTCCAGACATCCAAGAAACCAAGGAAGACCAACAGAGGGGCAGCCGCGCCACTGTCCCAGAAAGAGCTGAGGAGAGTCCCAGATGAGGGGTCACTCAGCAGCCGCGGAGCAGAAGCCAGGGGGAGTTGTAGTGACGCGCCCGTGAGCTCCGCCGGCAGCCAGCCGTGCCTGAGTGACCGAGCCCCAGGCCAAGAGGCCGGGGGCACCCCACCTCCGAAGTGGCCCGAGCGAGCCCCAGGCTCCAGGCCCCGATAAGCGGCCGCCAAGGAGTGAGCCGGCGTGTACCTGGACGCCCATCCCCGGACACAAAGAACCACCAACACACCGATGTCTGAGGGAGTCCGCCACTGGCAGGGGAAGTGGTGGTGGGGGGAGATAGGCCTCCAAACCTTGGAGGGCCTGAGATGTCCCCAGAGAGTCAAGTCAAGTCAAGTCAAGTCAAGTTTATTTATAGAGCACATTTAAAAACAACCAAGGCTGACCAAAGTGCTGTACAGTAAATACAGATAAAAATACAATAGAACACAATATCGTAATAACACCTCGCTGATAAAAATAAAATAAAAATATATAAAACAAATAAATTAAACCTTTCTAAAAGCCAATGAAAAGAGGTGAGTTTTAAGAGCGGTTTTAAAAGTTTCTAGGCTTTTGGAGAGTCTGACGTGAGGAGGTAAACTGTTCCACAGTCTGGGTGCAGCCACAGCAAACGCCCTCTCTCCCCTTGTCTTTAATTTATACCTGGGAACATCTAAAAGCATCAGGTCGGCTGACCTCAAAGATCTCCTGGGGCGATAAGTACTAAGGAGTTCTGACAGGTAAGAAGGTGCAGTGCCATTTAAAACCTTAAAAGCCAGCAATAAGATTTTAAAATCAATCCTAAAGGCAACAGGGAGCCAGTGGAGAGAGCAGAGAACCGGAGTGATGTGGTCTCTTTTTTTTGAACCGGTCAACAGGCGAGCGGCAGCGTTCTGCACCAGTTGAAGGCGATGTAGACAGGAACGATCTAGGCCAGCATAGAGGGAATTGCAGTAGTCAAGCTGTGAAGTAATAAAAGCATGGACCGCTCTTTCTAGATCGTTCCTGCAAAGGTAAGACTTGACTTTGGCTAAAATCCGCAAATGATAAAAAGATCCCTTAACTACAGAGCTGATTTGTTTATCAAGTTTAAAAGCATTGTCAAAAATAACACCAAGACTCTTAATGGAAGAAGTGCAATCGGAGGTTAGGGGTCCCAAAAAGTCAAGAGAGAAGTTGGGATCTTTAGGAAGCCCAAACACAATGACTTCAGTTTTGCTTTCATTAAGGTGTAAGAAGTTAAGAGTCATCCAAGTCTTAATGTCAGACAAGCAGGAGAGTAGCGGCTGCAAAGAAACATTGCAGTTCAACCTCAGAGGGAGGTAGATCTGAATATCATCGGCAAAGATGTGGAAGGACACATTATGTTTACGGAGCACATCGCCCAAAGGGAACAAGTACAGAATAAACAACAGGGGGCCTAGTATGGACCCCTGAGGCACGCCACAGGTTAAAGGAGCTCTGGGAGATGACAGTTCACCAAGGTGAACAGAAAAACTCCTATTATTCAAATAGGACTGGAAAAACTTTAAGACAGTGCCCTTTAAACCGACACAATGTTGAAGGCGGGATAGCAGTATGTTGTGATCAACAGTGTCGAAGGCTGCTGTCAGGTCCAGGGTTACTAAGACAGCAGCACAACCAGAGTCAACAGTTAAAAGCAAATCATTAAAAACTCTCAGTAGGGCGGTTTCTGTGCTATGCCGAGCTCTAAAACCAGACTGGAACTTCTCATAGAGATTGTTATTGTCAAGAAATAGCTGGAGCTGCGTGAGGGCGGCTCGTTCCAGTACTTTAGACAGAAAAGGGAGGTTGGAAATGGGCCTATAGTTAGAGAGTAGGGATGGATCTAGATTAGGCTTTTTAAGGAGAGGTTGAACAACAGCGTGCTTGAAGGGTGTAGGAAAACAACCAGAACTGAGGCAGGCATTGATCAGGACCAGAAGGAAAGGTCCGACTGAGTCCAGAACCAGCTTCAGAAGCCGAGAGGGGATAGCATCGGTGGAACAGTTGGTAGTCTTAACCTTGCAGACTATTTCATGCAGCTGAGAGAGAGAGATTGGTTCGAACTGATTAAAGGCAGAATGGCACAAAGACAAAACACAGGGATTGGAAGGTGAAGATGGAATGACAGACTGCAGGGAGGAAATCTTGTTTACAAAGAACTTTAGAAAGTCATTACAGAGGGTAACAGAAGGTGTGAGGCTGGTGGATGTGTAAGGATTTACAATGGAATTTAAAACACGAAACAGAGTCTGAGGTTTATGGACACTACTGCTAACCAGGTTTGATATGTAGGAGGACTTGGCCTCTTTAACGGCTTTCTGATAGGTTGAAAGAGAGTCTCTGAGGATATTAAAAGAAATGTGCAGCTTGTCCTTTTTCCATTTTCTCTCAGCACACCTACAGGTGCGCCTGAGAGCACGAACAGAGTCTGTAATCCAGGGTTCAGCGTGAGCTTTGGGACGGAGTGTTTTTAAGGGAGCGATGAGGTCCAAAATAGAAGTACATGTTGAGTTAAAAAGAGCAGTTAAATCTTCTGCACACAAGGAATCAATCCAGTCCACCGCGGAGAGCTCAGAGTTGCTAAAAGCAGCAGAAAACTGAGATGGTACATGGGTATTGATGATCCGGTGACGGCGTGAAGGAGGTTTAACTGCAGCATCAGAACAATGTGCAGTGGCAGAAAATAGAACAGGAAAATGATCGGAGATACACGCACTCTCACAAATTTCAGAGATGTGGATACCCAAGCCGTGAGACATGACAAGGTCCAAAGTGTGACCCTTCTCATGTGTGGAGCCAGACACACACTGAGTAAGGTTGAAGGAATCCAACAGTGAAACAAAGTCTCTAACCAGGGGTTTAGATGGACAGCACACATGAATATTCAGGTCACCAACAATAAGAAAATGATCGAAATCTACTGAAAGCCCTGAAAGGAATTCCCCAAACTCACTGATAAAGTCCTTGTTAAATTTGGGAGGACGATATACCACTGCAATCAGTAACGGAGTGGATGAGTTTAGTTTAAAAAGCTGTAGTTCAAAGCTGGAAAAAGAGGAAAAAGAAATCTGATGGCAGTCATAAACAGATTTAAAAACACAGGCGAGGCCTCCGCCTTTGCCAGAGGACCTGGGAGTGTTTAAAAAACAACAGCCTGGAGGAAGAAGCTCAGAGAAAGCCACAGTCTCACCAGCGCGTAACCAGGTCTCCGTCAGGAACATAAAATCCAAGTCGTAAGAAGAGAAAAAATCCTTGAGCAGAAACGTCTTATTGGAGAGGGATCGAGTGTTGATCAAAGCCATAGATAAGGTGAGATCAGTAGCTGTCATCGGGGTTGATATGCGGGTGAGTGGGTGTAGGTTAGAGTTTGTAGCACCAAATCTGCGGATCCGTGGCTGTAGGAGAGCCGATGACCGAGGACCCGGAACGGAAACAGCGAGCGACGGACCCGGAGAGTCACGCAGGAAGGGAGCAAACACCAGGCGTGGGCCGGAGATGGCAGAGAGTCGCCTACCAGAGGAGAACGCCGCCGCCGGCATGGCGAGGAGTGAGCCAGATGACCGAGGGAGGCGCGGGCCAAGAAGCGGGCCTACCGGTAAAGCCGTAGCAACAGCAGGCGGAGTTTGAGAGACGGTTTTCACCCAGGGTCCTCTGGGCTGGAGTGAGCCCCTCACCGCAGCAGAGTAGCAGAAACCCATCTGAGCGAGGGGAGGATCAGCCAGGCAGGAGAGTGATAGAAATGCCTTTGTGCGAGCCAGGAGACCACTTCGCTTCCCTCGTCTTCTCCAACGTTTTTTCCGGTGTAGCTTGGGAGGGAGGAACCAGGTGCGACGTAGGTAAGGTGGAATACCATCGAACAGTGGAGGCACACCGCTTGTTTGTCCATCAAAGACAGAGGACAAAGGTGCTGACACTGCTGAGTCTCGAATAATAAAGAGAGTTTGCCGGTCATAAGTCCGGAGCGAGTTGATTTCCACAGTTAAGGCAAAGAACAGCAAACAAAAAACCAAAAAACAGGAGGAGGAGTGACGGCGAGCCGAACATACTGGCGCCATCTTGTCAATGTGACTGACAGAATGCCATGGTGGCGTCTGACACCCAACCTGACATATAGACACAGACATACAGGCACACACAGATACAAACATCCATTCCCACCCTCATGCTCTCATATGCACTTCACACTCAACCGACGTGGAGACAGACATAAAGAGACGCTGTATACACAATCACACTCCCCAAGCGTACTCTACGAACCGGGTCTAGGTACCCTTGCCCCTGGAGGGGGGAACTGCACCCAGACCCAGGTGGTGTTACCCTTTTCCCTGAGGTGGGGGGAGGCAGACCGCCCCGAGTCCGCAGCAGCAGGGAGGCCCCACACCCCAGACCGCAGTCGGACGGCCAACTCCTCCTAGCCCCCCCCGCTCCAGCGAGCCGCAGAGAACGGGGGTGAGAGAAGTCTCCAAACCTCCCTCCACCCGCTCATTGTAGTGTTGATGCATGTGTGTTCTAAGGTGCATTTAAAACCCAGGAGGGCATGGAGCTACCTGCCAGAGAGCAGCAGGTAAGCGCATAGTCCCTCCTGTTAGCCCTCAATGTCTACGTGTATTTAAAATTGAGAGGTGGGCAACGACGCCAGGGGTGAGGTGTACACCCTGATGGTAATTTGGACTCCGTGTATCGTGCCCACCCCCAAGATCCTATGTATGTGTAATGAGAGTATGAGTAATGTGAATGTCTAAGTTGTGGTATAAAATTGAGGCAGAGGCAGCCAGAAGGGGACAGAGGGGGGGGGGGGTAGCCTCCTCTGCACCTTGGTGACACACCCCTACTCCAAGGCCCTGCATGTGTGGGTGGTTGTGGTGGAGCGGGAAGAGGGAGGCAGCTGGAGATGGGGAGGGAAGGAAGGGAGGGGCAAGTGACCCCTCCCTGGGGCCAGCTCCCCCGCTGACCCCAGTAGGCACCCCCATACTCCGCGACCCGCCAGGAAAAGGGGGCCCAGGCCCATCCAGACCGGGGCCCAGTGCAGCAGCGCGGCCCGGCCCCACAGAGCCCGGGACAGTCCACCCAACCCCACCACAGAGAAAACTGCACCCACCCCACCATCCACTCATCTTCCAGACAATAAGACATAAGACAATAGACGCCCAGGCTGAGATCTTCCTCCACCTCTCCTGTATCTCCCCCTCCTGCAGAGAGAGTTCCTGAAGAGAGGAAAGCTCCTGCAAGATGTGACAACCTCCCTCACCAGTTGAAGAGCCCCCCAGGTGGCTCGACGCACCGGCGGCACCATGCGCCAGGGCTGGACCGCCATGCACCCACCCGCCCACAACCCCGGCAACACATCAACCAGGACCCAAGCCCCCGATGCCCGGCTAGGGCCCCAGCCCAGAGACGGAGCGCCCCCAGAACCTCACGCCCATCATCATCCCACCCAGGGGCAGCCAGGCTACCAGGTCAGTAACCCACGTCCGTCAGCACAGACCCTCCCCTAGCCCCGCTGCACGCAGCCACGAGGAAACCGTCACCTGAGAGCCAACAGAGCCCCTAATTGGACATGACTGCTACCCTGGGTTGAGCCCCCCAAGGAAGATGCCTCCGGGGAACCTCCCGACGCCCTAAGCCTGTCCCTACCCCCACACCAATCACAACAGTGAAGGTGGGACCAAACTATGACCCCCCACTAGGTGATGGAGCTGATCAAAGGAGCCCAGAGCAATTGATCTGATGTGGTGGCAGAGGCTGTATCAAAACTAATGTAATCTAATAGATAATTTCTATATTGGTTAGAATTAAGATTATTTTATTTTTCCAGTTCATGAGGACTGTTTTCTTGGCTATGCATAGGGCAGTGAAAACCATATGGGCTATATTCTTATCTGTAGTGACATTATCTAAGCTGACCAACAAACAGACTAAGGGGGAAGTTGGAATTTTACATTTCAGACACTTTGATAAGTCTTCACATATCTCCCGCCAAAACTTCTGAACTGGTGGACAGAACCAAAGAGCGTGGATATAATTGTCCGGTGAATTGGTTTGGCAGTGTGAGCAGTTGTTGGTAGACGTAAAGCCCATCTTGAACATCCAATGACCTGTATAGTGTACTCTATGTAGTATTTTGTATTGAATTAATTGAAGACTGGGATTTCTGATTAGATGAAAGGTTTTTAAGCAAATCTGAGGCCAGAAGTTTAGGTCTAAGTTAACTGATAAATCCGCTTCCCATTTTGCAATAGGAAGTGATATTGATTCATCTGTTTTAGAAAGCATTCTGTATACTTTGGATAGTAATTTGGGGGTTTTAAGAGTAAGAAATTGAACCACACTTGGTGCTGTTTGTAGTTCAACTTGACCCGGTTTAAATTTCTACTTTTTACTATGGATTTAATTTGTTGATATTCTAAAAATCTTTTCTTGTTGATCCCATATTGTGTATTGTGTTCCTTCTAGTATATGTTCTAAATATTTGATTCCTTTACCACTCCAATCTGAAAAGTTTATCATATTATTGTTTTGTAATATGTCAGGGTTGTTTCAGTTAGGTGTACGTTTGCATGGGATTAATGAAGACTCCGTCAATTTTTAGAAACTCCCACCATGCTGTCAGAGAAGAGCTGATGTTGATGCTTTTAAAGCATTCATGTCGTTGGATGTTTAGAATTAGAATAGAATAGAATTCAACTTTATTGTCATTGCACATGCACAGGTACAGGGCAACGAAATGCAGTTTGCATCCATCCAGAAGTGCTTTAGTGATATAGATATATTACAATATATATTATCAATAGTATAGATATGTAAGTATATTACAGAAATGGGTCTATTATGGTATGTTATAATGTACACGGTATGAAGTATGTTGTGAATATTCTATAACTAAGTATGTACAGGCTGTAGTGAGTACAAGCTATGTACAGGCTATGAACAGAAGAATCAGAATCAGAATCAGAATCAGAATGGGGGTTTATTGCCAGATGTTGAGGTTTACAACATTAGGAAATTGCTGCGGTGCTTCAGTGCAAACAATAAGAATTAAAGTGCTATGTAGAAAGAAAGATATGTGCATGAGATATACATGAGATATATACATGAGAATAAGAATTATGAGTGCTACGTAGAAAGATATATACATGAGTGCAGGTGGTGATCGGTGCCAAACATGAAATGATGCAGTGACACAGCGTAGGGTCATGTGTTAGTGGCGGGGACAGTCATGTGGTTATTGTTCATGTGTCCAACAGCAGAGGGGAAGAAACTGTTCTTATGGCGAGAGGTTCTGGTGCGAATGGACCGGAGCCTCCTGCCTGAGGGGAGCAGGTCAAACAGACTGTGTCCAGGGTGAGAAGGGTCAGCTGAGATCCGAGCTGCACGCCGCAGTGTCCTGGAGGTGTACAGGTCCTGCAGAGATGGGGGTCTGCAGCCAATCACCTTCTCAGCAGAGCGCACAACACGCTGCAGTCTCTGTTTGTCCCTGATAGTGGCTCCAGCGTACCACACGGTGATGGAGGAGGTGAGGATGGACTCGATGATTGCAGTGTAGAACTGCATCATCGTCCGTGTTGGCAGGTTGAATTTCTTCAGCTGCCTCAGGAAGTACATCCTCTGCTGGGCTTTCTTGATGACGGAGGTGATGGTGGGCTCCCACTTCAGGTCCTGGGTGATGGTGGTACCCAGGAAGCGGAATGAGTCCACAGAGGTGATGGGGGTGTCAGTCAGGATGATGGGGGGAGTGGGGCTGTGTGCTTCCTGAAGTCCACAATAATCTCCACTGTCTTCTGGGCATTCAGCACCAGGTTGTTGTGGCTGCACCAGGTCACCAGACGTTCAACCTCCCTCCTGTAGGCAGACTCATCCCCGTCCGAGATGAGCCCAATAACAGTGGTGTCATCTGCGAACTTGATTAGCTTGACAGACTGGTGGGTGGAGGTGCAGCAGTTGGTGTACAGGGAGAAGAGCAGAGGAGAAAGAACACAGCCCTGAGGGGAGCCGGTGCTGATGGTCCGGGAGTCCGAGACATTCTTTCCCAGCCTCACATGCTGCTTCCTGTCCGTCAGGAAGTCGGTGATCCACCGGCAGATGGGATCAGGCACATTCATCTGGGAAAGCTTGCCTCGGAGATGGTCTGGAAGGATGGTGTTGAAGGCAGAGCTGAAGTCCACAAACAGGATCCTGGCGTAGGTTCCTGGGGAGTCCAGATGCTGCAGGATGAAGTGTAGGGCCATGTTGATGGCGTCGTCTACAGACCTGTTGGCTCTATATGCAAACTGCAGGGGGTCCAGGAGGGGGGCCGTGAGGGTCTTGAGATGGGAGAGAACTAGGCGCTCAAATGACTTCATGACCACAGATGTCAGAGCCACGGGTCTGTAGTCATTTAGTCCAGTGATCCTAGGTTTCTTGGGGATAGGGATTATGGTAGAGGACTTGAAGCAGGCAGGCACATGACATGCCTGCAGTGAGGAGTTGAAGATGCCAGAAAACACTGGGGCCAGCTCGTTTGCACAGTGTCTGAGGGTGGCAGGAGACACACCGTCTGGGCCGGGAGCTTTCCGAGCATTCAGACTCCTAAACTGCTTCCTCACATCTGCTTCATGAATATGAAGAGTTGTGGTCGGAGGAGGTGGTGTGAAATCCTCTTTTGTGTGGGGTGAGGAGGGGGGTGTTGTAGGTGAAGTGTTTGATGGTGGTGATGGTTCTATGGAGGGGGGAGAGGTGGGGGATATAAACAGGATATAAATATGAAAAACTATACAGAATATGAAATAAATAACTTTACAGAAATTTGAGATATACAGCTATACAGAAATGGGAACTATGCAAGTTGTAAACAGTTGTAGGATTAAAGATTATTGAATGTACAGAATGATTATTTACACAGAGCTATACAGTAGTGCAGTTAAGATAAGTGAGGGTGTAGATAGTTTCTACAGAGGCTATATAAAGTGCTAGTGGTTGTGAGTGGTGGTTCACTCCATGTTATTATTGTGTGTTTGAGGGTACAGTTGTCCATTGTGGGTGTGTGTGTATGTTCAGTCCATGAGTTTAACGTGGGTCAGATGTCAGGAGGCAGAGTTCAAGAGTCTGACAGCTGTGGGGAAGAAGCTGTTCCGGTACCTGGTGGTCTTAGTCCGGAGGCTCCTGTGGTGCCTCCCAGAGGGCAGGAGGGTAAAGAGTCCATGTGATGGGTGACTGGGGTCTTTGATGATTTTCCCAGCCCTTTTCAGACACCGCTTCCTGTAGATGTCTTTTATGGCAGGAAGTGGTGCTCCGGCGATGCGCTGGGCAGTTTTCATGACCCTCTGCAACGCCTTCCGGTCCGAGGCAGAGCAGTTCCCGTACCAGACTGTTATACAGTTGGTCAGGATGCTCTCGATGGTGCAACGATAGAAGTTCACCAGGATGTCTGAGGACAGGTGGTTCTTCCTCAGGGTCCTCAAGAAGAAGAGGCGCTGGTGAGCCTTCTTGACCAGCTTGGAGCAGTTGGTCGTCCAGGTGAGATCCTCGGAGATGTGGACTCCCAGGAACTTGAAGCTGCTCACACGCTCCACAGCCGTCCCCTTAATGTGGATGGGTGGATGTGGGTCAGCATTCCTCCTGTAGTCCACGATGAGCTCCTTGGTCTTCTCGGTGTTAAGCAGCAGGTTGTTTGTGTCGCACCACTCAGCCAGACGATCCACCTCCTCCCTGTAGGCGGCCTCATCGTTGTCACTGATGAGGCCAATCACCGTGGTGTCATCTGCAAACTTAATGATGGTGTTGGAACCATCAGCAGGTCTGCAGTCGTGGGTGAAGAGGGAGTAGAGGAAAGGGCTCATCACACAGCCTTGTGGTACACCGGTGTTCATTGTGATGGTAGATGAGCAGTGGTTATCCAGCCGGACATGTTGGGGGCGGTTGGTCAGGAAGTCCAGTAACCATTTGCAGATGAGGGAACTGATGCCCAGGTCTGTCAGTTTCCTGATGAGTTGTGAGGGGTGGATTGTATTGAATGCTGAACTGAAGTCTATAAACAGCATTCTGGCGTAGGTGTTGTTGTTGTCCAGGTGTGAGAGGACAGAGTGCAGTGCGATGGAGACTGCATCCTCTGTGCTCCTGTTCTGGCGGTATGCGAATTGGTGGGGGTCCAGGGTGGGGGGGAGACAGGATTTGAAGTGTGCTAGGACCAGCTGCTCTAAGCACTTAGCGATGATGGGGGTGAGTGCTACTGGGCGGTAGTCATTGAGGCAAGATGGGTTGGAGTTTTTGGGTATCGGGACGATGGAGGTGGATTTGAAGCAGGCCGGTACCACAGCGTGGGCCAAGGACAGATTGAATATGTCTGTGAGCACTCCTGCAAGCTCCCCAGAACACGCTCTGAGAACACGCCCGGGGATGCCATCTGGACCTGCAGCCTTGTGGACATTGATCCTGCTCAGCACCACTCCTACATCGGTGGGGGAGAGAGTCAGAGGTTGGTGGTCTGGCGTCATGTCTGCTTTGGTTGTGGTTGTGGGGTTCCCTCGCTCATTTGAGCTGATAAATGGTAGATCTGAAATCTCTAGATTATTGTTTTAGCCATCCTGAGATAAACTGAAGCCCTTTGGCTAAGAAGTAGTGCTGAAAGTTAGGCAGTTCTAGTCCTCCTTTATCCTTGGTCTTTTGTAGTGTTTTTAAGCTTATACGTGGGGGTTTATTTTTCCAAAGGAATTTGGACATACATGAATCAAGAGATCTGAACCAATCTTGTGGCGGTTTAGTTGGGATCATTGAGAATAAATAATTTATTTTTGGTAAGACCATGTTACGGATTCAAATATTGGGGATGGATACAAGAGGAAAAACCACAATAACAACACTGGTCCGGCCGGGTTGAGTCAAACGATGATTTTAATGATCACACGCGTGGGAGATGGACACCGTACGCAGACAGCATCAGATCTCAAAATGGTGGAGCATTGATCAAACTCTTATAGCCTCTGGTGGCCCCCACCTTATCATAAAAGCCTAAAAATTCACATGCTTTTCTCTCACACGGCGCCTAAGCTACGACTTTGGCTCCCTGTTTATCTGCTCCTGCTGAGATGGGGCAGAAAACTCCAGTATGTTCTGTTCTCTACTAATCAGACAAATAAGGCGATGACTTTCTGCAAACAGTATTTCTCATAACTCAGCAGTATAATGCATCATAAACAATATCATTCATTCACAATAAATCAGCAGTCTAATGTAATGCAAATCAGTTTAACAAATGCAATAGTTATCACCTTCTTCTAATTCAGGAGAATAATGCAAACTAACTTGTGCAGGTGAAATCAAAGGGAAGATTTGCTTCACCATATTTTCTAGTCTTTGGCTTAGAACAGGGGTTGGCAACCTTTCTGATCATAAGTGCCATCTAAAATTTCCTCAGAAGTCAATGTGCCATATGATTTCATTAACAATAAATTTAATAACGCTCTATATGAACAGTTACACACTATATAGAACAACTTTATGGAATTATATTTGTTCACAGATGTTGGCAGCTATCAGCGAATAGTTATCAGCTATTTTGAAACAAAAAAACAGACACTTTTTATCCATAACAAGAACTCCATAACAGCAAATGGATTGTACAACAGAAAATGCAAATGCTATTTATGTCCTCCTCACAACAATGATAAGAAAAATAAACTGGGCCAATATGGCATGTTTGTTAATACAGAGACACACATGTTAATGTGATCTCTGGTCTCCCACTCAGAGACACAGGTCTCAGAGTGTCCAGCATTCAGATGTCTACCTGAGGACACTCATGTGAGAGAAAATCTGCTCACACAGATGTGTAGAGCCAAATCCTGTCAATAAGGCCTCTGCAATGTTCTGAAGACAGTTAAACCTGTCAGGTAGTGATGTCCAGCAGGTGAAAATGCAGCTCCATGAACACGCACAGCTGTGGATTCCAGCTGCGTCTGTAGTTCTGCAAACTTTGACCCCCACAGAGTCGAGCTTTTCAGTTCAGTCAACTGCATTTTGATGTCCTCTGTGTCCAGCCAGTTAATGTGGGACAAACCCAGCTGCTCATTAAAGCTTTCTGGTTTGATCAGAAAAGAAAACGTTGGTCCTGTAGAATGACCACTCGGTTGCTTTCTTGTAACGCTGCTTTATTGAACGTGTATCCAGCATGGGTTATAACAGCACAACAACGTGTGTGACAGCTAAGACATAGAACAGGATATAGACAGCCCCCTGCCGCAGAGCAGGTCCTAGTGGCGTAAAGCCGTAAAGCCCAGTACATGACATCTCCCCCCTTTTCAAGTTATGTCCAATAACAAACCCCAAATAGAACAGCAATGACACAATGATAACATGCGACACTATAATAGCCTCTGGGCAGTTCTCTTAGGGTCGAGCACAAATGGCGTACTGTCAGCCTGAAGGGCAGTGTCCACAAAACAGGACTCATGAAACATGGCAAACCTTTAAGGTAATTAACTCAACCAGGTAACAGCAGTATTGGTTGCAGCTGAAAACATAAGTGCAAAACAGCAACAATACAACATTCCCACTCCCCAGTCCTTCCTTCTGTCCCATCACCCCAATGTCTATAGATCCAGCCTGCTGACTGGCTTGCGTACCCGGCCGCACCTCGTGCGTAGCAGAGTTGGTACGTCAGCGTGAGTGGGTGCGAGAGTGGACGCACCAGCGCACTGAGGTGGCGGCTCCTCAGCGTCCACAGTGGGTGTTGGAAGGGGTTATGGCATAGCCCGTGGAGATGGTTCGAGGCGGAGATGGCGGCGGTTCCGTCGCAGCATCGCACCTTGGGGTGTGGCAACGAGATAGGACCTCGGAGTGACACTCTCCTTGGAGATGATGGCCGCAGTTGCCCAAGCCTTCTCCTGGTCCAGTGGAGCCCCTACCTCCACTTCATCCCCTGGATGAAGTGGAGGTAGGGGCTTAGCACCATGGCGGCGGTCGAAGTAGAACGCCTGCTCGGCCTTCTGACCAGCATCCCTTCGTTTAACTTCTCTTTTGTTTGGCCATTTAGGTTGAAGATTCTTCTCCAAGGTAGGCAGGGTTGTCCTGATCCTCCTCCCCATAAGAAGTTCCGCTGGGCTGAAGCCTGTAGTGGCACAGGGAGTAGACCTAAGGCACATTAGCGCTATCAGTGGGTCGTCGTGCCGGAGGATTTTCTTTGCAGTCTGTACTGCCCTCTCCGCGTGACCATTTCCCTGTGGGTGGTGGGGACTAGACGTTATGTGGGCGAAATCCATCTCTCTCGCGAAGGCCTGGAACTCAGAGCTGGAAAACTGAGGGCCATTGTCACTCACCACCACGTCAGGGATCCCAAACCTAGCAAGGGTCAACTTCAGTTTCTGAACAACTTGGCCGCTGGTCGTGGATGGTAGGTGAAGTATTTCCAGAAAACGTGAGTAGTAGTCCGACACAACGAGGTAATTATTCCGGTTGTGTTCACAGAGATCCAGGGCTATCCTTTGCCATGGACGATCTGGCAAAGGTGTGGAGATGAGCGGCTCCTTTGTCTGTGTTTGCCTCTGGGCCAGACATGTGTGGCACTGCAGCACTACATTCTTTAACTCAGTGGAGAGCCCCGGCCACCACACAGATGAATTAGCCCTATCCCTGCACTTGGTGAGGCCTTGGTTCCCTTCATGTAGTTTGTGTAGAATGGCTGTTCTCTGCGACTTTGGAATGACAATTCTGCAGCCTCGTATAACCAGGCCGTCAGCCTCTGATAGCTCGTTTTTCACTTTCATGTACGCTTTAATGTTCAATGGCACACTAGCTCCGTGTGCAGGCCAACCCCTGCGAATGTACGTAATGACGGTCTGTAGTTCAACGTCCGTTGCAGTGGCTGCTTTAATGCTTTCCATTCGGCTTGGGGACGCTGGAATGCCCTGTAACATGGTGGCTATGTAGCAGTCCACTTCACTGTGAGTGCTAGTGTCATCCTCAGCCCGAGTCTGTGGACTCCGTGACAACATGTCGGCGATGACAAGCGTTTCGCCAGGGACATAGACGGCCTCCGGCTTGTACCTCATGAGCCTCATCAGGAGGCGTTGACACCTCAATGGAACATTGTCAAGGTCCCGGCTATTGACCAGGGGTACCAAAGGTCTATGGTCGGTCTCAAGCCTGAAGCGATCTAAGCCACATAGATACTTATCAAACTTCTCGCAGGCCCAAACACTTGCCAAACACTCCTTTTCGATTTGTGCGTAGTGTTACACCCCGGCCTAGGCAACCGGCGTGCAACACAGGAAAAATAAAAATAAGGGAGAAAAAAAAACAAACAAAAAAAACTACTACGGTTCACCACAAAGAAATCCCAAAACGAAAGTATCGACAACTATTTACATTAAAGCAAAATAGGACATTTATTTACAGCAAAACACCAAACTATTTACAACGGGGGAGATCGCGACCATGACACACTGAAACACAAGGCTTAAATACATAGAAGGAGCAATCAGGGAATGGACCACAGGAGGGAAACACAGCTGGGGCAAATTAGACCTGACGAGACAAGGAAACGTAATCTGAACACACTAAGATAACACAGACTTTCAAAGTAAAACAGGAAATACATGACAGTCACGGAAAAACAAAACACTGACAACACCGAATCGTAACAGTTCCCCCCACCCAAAAATCAAACATTTAACCCCAAGTGAAAAGTTTGATCCAGACAGACGAAGCCGATGAAGGCTGGAGCGGTCCCACGGACCCTCCAGCAGACGACGAAGGCTGGAGCGGCCCCTCGGACCCTCCAGCGATGGCGGATGAAGGCTGGGACGGTCCCTCGGACCCTCCAGCGGAGACGGACGACTGAAGCGAAGGCAGACGAAGCTGATGAAGGCTGGAGCGGTCCCACTGACCCTCCAGCAGACGACGAAGGCTGGAGCGGTCCCTCGGACCCTCCAGCGAAGGTGGATGAAGGCTGGGGCGGTCCCACGGACCCTCCAGCGACGACAAAGGCTGGAGCGGTCACACGGACCCTCCCCCCAGCGAAGGCGGATGAAGGCAGACGAAGCTGATGGAGGCTGGAGCGGTCCCACGGACCCTCCAGCAGACGACGAAGGCTGGTGCGGTCCCCCGGACCCTCCAACAGAGGCAGATGAAGGCTGGAGCGGTCCCTCGGACGCTCCAGCGAAGGCGGATGGCTGAAACGAAGGCAGACGAAGCTGATCAAGGCTGGAGCGGTCCCTCGGACCCTCCAGCGAAGACGGATGAAGGCTGGAGCGGTCCCACGGACCCTCCAGCGGAGACGGATGAAGGCTGGAGTGGTCCCACGGACCCTCCAGCAGACGACAAAAGCTGGGGCAGTCCCCGGACCCCCCAGCGGAGACAATCCTGGACCTCTCGCACCCAAAGCGAGAATCATACGCCTAGGACGAGCCCCCACGGACCCTCCAGCAGAGACGGACGGCTGAAGCGGTCCTCGGACCCTCCAGCGAAGACAGACGGCTGAAGCGGTCCCTCCCTCGGACCCTCCAGCGATTGGACGAGCCCCCATATGTTACACCCCGGCCTAGGCAACCGGCGTGCAACACAGGAAAAATAAAAATAAGGGAGAAAAAAAAACAAACAAAAAAAACTACTACGGTTCACCACAAAGAAATCCCAAAACGAAAGTATCGACAACTATTTACATTAAAGCAAAATAGGACATTTATTTACAGCAAAACACCAAACTATTTACAACGGGGGAGATCGCGACCATGACACACTGAAACACAAGGCTTAAATACATAGAAGGAGCAATCAGGGAATGGACCACAGGAGGGAAACACAGCTGGGGCAAATTAGACCTGACGAGACAAGGAAACGTAATCTGAACACACTAAGATAACACAGACTTTCAAAGTAAAACAGGAAATACATGACAGTCACGGAAAAACAAAACACTGACAACACCGAATCGTAACAGTAGCGTGTTTCAGCCTCCGTGAGGCGTCTAGAGCAGTAGGCAACAGGTTTCCACTCTGCGCCATGAAGCTGAAGCAGCACAGCCCCAAGCCCGTAGCTACTGGCGTCGGCAGATACGGCTGTGAGTCTGTTGACGTCATAGAAGGCGAGAACAGGTGCTGATGTAAGCGCTCTCTTTATGTTCTCGAAGGCTGCCTGCTGTGGGTGATCCCAGGTCCAACTGTTTTTGCTTTTAAGCAACTCGTACAGTGGCTGGCATATTGTGGCAAGAGCAGGAATATATCTGCCCAGGTAATTAACCATTCCTAGGATCCGTTTAAGCTCTTGCACATTTTCTGGTGACGGCAGCCGAAGAATGGCGCTCACTTTCTCAGGGTCTGGCCTGACCCCAGAATGGTCGATCAGGTGCCCTAGGAAGCGAAGCTGGCTCTGTCTGAAGGAGCACTTCTCTCGGTTGAGCTTCAATCCTGCTAGCTCAATGTGCTGCAGCACCTTCTCAAGTCGGGTGTCGTGTTGTTCCATGGTGTCCCCATAGACCAGGATGTCATCCATAAAGACCTCCACACCTTCGAGCCCCTCTAAGGTCTCCAACATCTTTCGCTGAAAGATCTCTGGTGCACTCGTTATCCCAAAGGGCAGCCTCTTAAAGCAATACCTGCCAAATGGCGTGATGAATGTCGTTAGTTTGCAACTCTCGTGATGCAATGGGATCTGCCAAAATCCACTGGCTGCATCCAGCGAGGAGAAGACCGTTGCCCCACTCAACCTGGACATCGTTTCCTCAGGGGTAGGCAAGATATAGCACTCTCTTTTGACAGACTTATTCAGTTTTGTCAGATCAACGCAGATCCTGGCCTTTGCTGTGGTCTTCTTCAAGACAGGCACCATTGGGGCACACCATTCGGTAGGTTGGGTCACCCTCTCAATGACACCATGGTTCTCCATTCTTTGTAGTTCCTCCTTCACTTTCTGCAGCATGGGGAAAGGCACACGGCGTGCCGTATGCACCGCGTATGGCACAGCATCGTCCCTTAACTGAATTTTGACTGGCTCAGTTTTTAGTGTTCCGTGTTCACCGTAAAGTGGTTGGTTCCTGGTGGGTGCGATCGTTGCTTCATCAATTCTTCTCACCAGGTTCATCTGCACTGGCAAGGAGCGGCTGAGAAGGTTGCTGACTCTGTGTCCACGAACCACATACACCTTGGACAGGTAGTCTTTGCCTTTATAACTTATTGTGGCCTTTAAGTAACCGAGACATAGCAGCTCTCCTCCGGAGCTATCTAGAGGGCGATCTGAAGGCTCTAGCGTTCTCTTATGAGCAAGAGTGTGCAACGTGTCCTCATTTATGATAGTGACATCTGCTCCTGTGTCAATCTTAAATTCTACTGGGGCAGAGTCTAGCAGTAGCTGCACAGTCCATGCTTCACTATTTCCGTTTGCATTACACACTGAGCCTAGAAAATATGAGGCTTGCTCTCTTTTCTCTGTCTCTGTAACCTCATTCACTGATCTGGTGTTACGACACACCCTGGCCCAGTGTCCAATTTTTTGGCATCCATGGCAAACAGATTTTGCTTTCGGGCACCTTTCATCCCCGGCATGCTGTGTCTTCCCACATTTACCGCATTTTTTGTCACGCCCCGCCCATTTTGTTTTCGCGGGTAGCCTACCTCGCTGTTGTTGTGATTTCCAGTCCATGCTTTTCCGTTTATCCCGTACCTCCTGTACTGAGCCTCCCGCATCTCCCTGCAAGCTGACCTGCGCTGCGACCTCCTCCGACTGTCTGACGATCTGGGTCGTTTGTGCCAATGTGAGGTCCTTCATCAGCTGTAGCCTGCGGGAGAGGTCCTTGTCTCGTATCCCGACCACAATACGATCGCGGATATTTTCCTCTTTACATGCACCAAACTCACAGTGCTCTGAGAGGTCATACAGGGCTCGGATAAAACTCTCCGCCATTTCGCCTGGCCGCTGGACTCACTGGTGAAAACATGCTCTTTCATGTATAGTGTTCCGCTGCGGGAAAAAATACTCGTCGAACTTTCTCATTACGACGGCGAAGTCGTCACGACTTTCATCGGCGGCGAAGGTGAGTGACTTGTAAATGTTCTCTGCTTCATTTCCCATCGCGTAGATTAGGCAGCTCACCTGTACCTGTCCTTCGTCTTTGTGGAGTTTCGTTGCGATCCGGTAGCGCTCGAAACGCTGTTTCCAGTCGGGCCATTCCGTCGGCTTATCGAAGGGGAAGCCCGTCGGGGGATTAAACTTAGCCATTCTGCTGTTTTCTCCCCTATGGCGTTATTCGGCGATGGTCCGGGCCACTTCTGACACCATGTAGAATGACCACTCGGTTGCTTTCTTGTAACGCTGCTTTATTGAACCTGTATCCAGCATGGGTTATAACAGCACAACAATGTGTGTGACAGCTAAGACATAGAACAGGATATAGACAGCCCCCTGCCGCAGAGCAGGTCCTAGTGGCGTAAAGCCGTAAAGCCCAGTACATGACAGGTCCAAACACCTGAAAGTCCCGAAAACACATTGTGAATTCTGTCTCAAGTCTACAGATGTATCCGTGTGTTTCCGTGGTGCTGATTGATTGGTTTGTAGCTTGAACCCATCCGCTGGAACGTTGAAGACAATATAATTACAGTGCAAAGCAAGACACAAGTAGGCAAAGTTCTTCATGTTACTCGTGCACGGGAGAGACCGGACAAAGCGCCGTTCCTTTGCTTGACCCCAGTTGCTCTCGTCCGTTCTCCCGTACCACTGTTCTTTTATTGAGGTTACATGAATATGCATAGGTTCATTAAGATATGACGTCTACATACACACAAAGAGTACCTTGCCTGTGCATGTGGGTGTGTGTGTGTGTGTGTGTGTGTGTGTATGTTGCTGATCAAAGGGTCAAACATCCTTGGTCAGGAAGAGGGTAGACTAGACTCCCCCGGTGAGGAAGTCAAGCAGTTCATCTAAACAAAAAAGCACTTAGACTAGAACAAACGTAGCTACGTTAATCCTATCATAAAACAATTAAGACAAGATGCGACCTCTTCCCATGCTCCCAGGATGTAGGTGTGCATTCTTTTTTTTTTTTTTTTTTTAAGTGACATCATAAACAGCAGCATGTGACATCACGTGATGGCGGAGCTTCAGTTCATCCTTTGTCATCTTTTTTTTTTTTTAATAGGACAGGGGGAAAGAATGAAAGAAAGAGGGGGAGAGAAAGAAAGAAAACCAAAGGGGAGAAGAGACGGTGAGAAGGGGGGGAAGAGAAAAAAAAAACAAATGTAGGTGTGCATTCTAGTATGGAATACACACCAAGCCTCTGTAGCCTGTTAAAGATCACACAACTTATCACTACACAATTGATTATACACCTCTAAGCATCTATGGTTAAATATTTCTAAGCATAAATGACAATCAACAATACAAACTCTAACACTGATGCTGTGCTGAGCTGACAGCTCCCGAACCATTTGAAATGTCGGAATGTGGAAATTTCAACATCGCTTGAAAAAACTGCCAGCTAGCAACATCCCTCTCACCGGTAGGCTAAGTTATTTTTAGCCAATTACAAGTCGAATCTGGTAGTTGGGGTTGTTAGTTAAGATACCGTCATTAAGAAGCAGCACAACTAATCAACTAATGTGTCTATGTGAGCTACTTTGCGATGCTGGCCCGGCCATTTATTTTTTAATGCACCCTCTCAGATTAATTCACTGCGTGTCGTGCCCAGGGCTGGACTGGGACAAAAAATCGGCCCGGGCAATCGGACCGGCCCACCAGGTATTAAAGCCATAAAGCCTTTGCATGAAAACAAACGCTGTTGTGACAGTAATGTACACTGTCTTGTTGGTATATGTATGATTTCTATACATTTTACATCAGATAAAAACTTTGGTTGTAAGATTCAGATAATCATTTAATAACAGCTAGACATTTTAAATGAGAATAAGAAAGAAAAGTATTTCTTTGTGCCACCCTCTCCCTGTTAATACCCTATCTGGCCCCCCTGGCAAAACTTTGCTAGACCCACCCCTGCACAGTTACCAGCTGTCAGCTACTTAGAAAAGGATCCTGGGGTTATTTGTCTCTCAGAAACAATTCATAACTTCCCTTCAACTCATTCATGTCACCTAAAAGGTAAACCTGTTTCTCCATCACCTGCTCAGCTCTGATGATTCAGTAAGGACATCTCCTGGTTTCGTTTCACTCTCACCACATATGCAAACCAATATCATGACCAGCAGTTTTACAGCTGTGGCTCCAGCAAACATCAACCGATGACGGAAATTAATATTAAAAAAATTCTAACAACAGCTGATCAAGCTTAAACGTGCTGCTGTTGTTTATCGTAACATCCGCTGGTTTCCTCTTTCTGGCGCAAAGTGGGCGATGAATAAACAAGAGAGAAAAGCCAATCAGCTGATCATTGATCAGTTTCATGATTGAAGTAGAAACAGGAGAGGGAGGGGAGAGAATGAGAGAAGAAGAGGCAGCTGTGCAGCAAGACAGAGAATAACTCCAGCTTTGTGTCTTTTTTTTCATTCTAGCTGAAGTTCAGGACAAACTGCGTTCCTTCTCCGCTCAATACGAAATGCGTAATATTTTCTCTGAATGCGGGACGATTCCATTTTTTACGGATGGTTGGCAACTCTACTAACTAACCTTATGAATAAAATAAAGTTCACTATCAGTAACATCATAGCACCCACCCAGCTGTATAGAAACTCTGTCATGCTAGCTAGTACGCAGTACGAGTTATTGCAACTGACAGTAAAATGTCAGCACAACGAAAATAAACTCCACCTAAACTTGGTTTATATCTGACTCAGATAGACTGCAGGTCATAACTTCTTACCTGAAATTCAGTTCACCTGACACTCGGACTGGCAGCCGCCTCGGGTCTCTCCTCCTCCTACCTCACCTTTTCCTCATCCACCTGGCCTCTTGTGGAAGCTCCGCCATAGCCACCACCAAACAACTGAGTTATTTTTACACATCTGCCAGCATCTGGCCAATCCACCATCTTTCATTGTTTAAACTCTTACCAATTTTTTTTTTTAAATCATAAAAACGAAAAATCCCCATCGGCCATCGGGCACATGCCCAGTATGCCCGATGGCCAGTCCAGCTATGGTCGTGCCATCAGTTAACCCTTCGCGTGCCATCTCCTGATTTGCGTTTGTGTGGGCGCCCTGTGCTAGCAGAGTCCAAGCGTTTTTGTTTTTTTTCCCTTTTCATACCACGCCCCCCCTGTAATGGCTCTGCACCCCCTGCCCCCCCCCCCCCCCCCCCCCCCCCCCCCAGGGGGCAGGCCCCACACTTTGGGAAGCTCTGAATTAAACCATTGTAATTTAGTAATACTGTCTAAAAAATCCAAACTCACAGACATTATTTTCATATTAACAGCATGTTATCTTATTATTACCAAGGTATTACGCTATTATTTGTGTTAGTATTTGTGTTATTAGGGTTACTAAAAAGGTTAGGATTTAAAGTTACTACACTGTCCAAATGTCAGGCTCTTGTGAACAAACTACTATTCTTTGAATGCAATCAATGAGCTTGTTTCTCCTTAAAACAAACATCGGTTTGGCTCAACACCACCAACAGAACCAGCTTAGGCTGCAAAATAATGTAAAGGCTTTAAAGCAAGTGGAGCCTGAGTCGCATGAAGAACAACCATCACTAATGTCACGTGACGTTTACAACATTCAGCCAAATTTAACGATTATTGGAACCTTTGTAACGCTACATAAATCAGTGAGATAAAAATCAATACTTCATTTTAGAAGTTTACTCTTCAGCCAGTTTGTCCGAGCTTTTCGCCATTTTTCGAAGAAAATTATCCTCAACCACCAAGCTTCAGTCCTATTGTGTCCCCAGAAACATTTCAGTTTTCTTTCCTGATTTTTTTCTTTCAGTTTTTGTCGATTTCCTTGTGAGTTGTGTGCTTTTGCTGTGCTTTTCTATTTGCTGGTGATTTCTTAAGTTGCAGTTCGTTAGGCCGTTAGGCCCCTCAGGGCCACCGTAAAAACATCTGCCTCTAGTGGCCATATATGAACAATGTGTGAGGATGGTGTTAATGTAAAATGTGAATCATAGTGTTCCAGTCAGTCATCAGTGTGTCTCTGCACAGCTGTAATTAAAATGTGTTCAGAGGGCCTCAGTGTCTGAATGGTTCCAGTTCAGCTCCATAACAGCAGCGTCCCTGGTTTGATTCCTGTGTTTCAGCTCATATCTGCTTCTCTCACTGAGGGGGATGTGCACACACACACAGAGACACACTGACCGCTCACTGTGTTGGAACCAATAGAAAAGCTGGTTCTCAGAGGAAGAGGGCGGGCTTTACTTGGTGTCAGAGACAGAAATGAAAAAAAAGCTCAAATGAGTGAGAAGGACGATGAAGGAAACATCTGTGCTGTGTCTGCTCTGTAAGTAGAATCTCTGTGTTTGTTTGAATTCTTGTACTTTGACTGTCTGCTCTCCTGATAACTGATGATGGAGGAGAAGACATGAAAAACAAATCAGGCTGAATTCAAGTTCAAACACCACGAGGACCAACTGCAGGTCTGAACTGACTCTTTATCTTTGCTCAGGAGTCGAGGAAACACAGCAGGCAGTGGAAAGATCAAATCATTCACTCATTATATTAACACAGCTGGACAGTGGACAAATGACTGTACTGTGTTATTTAAATGTAGTGATCACAGTGTAGTTAGTAGGGCTGGGTATCGTCACTGATTTCTAGAATCGATTCACAAGGTCCCGAATCGATTCAATTCGATTCGATTAAATCTGGGAAATTTTGACAGTCAGAAATATTATAATTCAGATCAGTGCATTTACATATTTTTGTATCTATAAAAAGGAAGCTGACACACGCAAGACTTTATCACAGGTGTAAGCGTCACAGCAGATGCCTTTGTGCCAAAGTAGCTGAGGATAAAACACAGAAAAACATGAAGGTGATTTTCCTGGCCTGGGATTTTATAAAAATATTCTGCAGTACATCAAAAACGAAAGAAAACCATTAATCAACATATGAACATCACCTCTGACGTTACAGCGGTTTTATTAGAGACACGGCTAAGCGTTTTGCATTTTGCATAATTTTAAAATTTAAAGTTTACATTTGTTCAGTATTGAACAGCAGAAATGAGGTTTTCTTTTTGGAAGAATGTAAAAGGGGAAAAAAAAAAAACAGCGGCCAACAGCATGTAAACAACGGTAGACTTGTGCGTAACAAGCAAGCGAATAATGAAGAAAACAGATTTTTAGACGGGAAACTGTTCTTGAAGTACAGAGAGAGGGAGAGAGAGAGAGAGAGAGGGAGAGAGAGAGAGAGCTGTGCATCGCGATGGAAGCAAAACAGTAAAAGTCAGAGTGAATTCATGACGATGTTTATGTGAAGCGTTTGGATCTTCTTTTGCTGCTGATTCAGTCAATATTGTTTGGAGAGACATCAAACTAACAGCTTTAGAATCAGCGCAAAAAGGGCGTGAACACAAAGCACGGACCCGCCGACAGATCAGAATCAGTGAGCTGTCAGCTTTCAGCCCCGACTGTGAGAAAGGCGACATCTAACTGATTCTGATCCGCAGGTCCGCGCTGTGTGTTTAAGTCTATGTGCAGAATCCCTGTACCTGCTCTCATTTACTGTCTTAGCTGTTTGGTGGTTCTTGAAATTTTGTGAGATTTCACCAGAGATTCTGGCGTTTTGGGCAAAATACATTTATATTAAAAAAATATATATATATTTTAAACATGTTGCTGGTGTTAAATAGAAAATAAGCAGATTCATCAGAGAGAGACGAGTTTGTGTGTTTGCCAGCTGTTTGTGTGGAGTTGTTGTCAAAGGAGAGATTGCAAAGAAAAGTGTCTGGACTTCTTTAAGTTACTTGAAGACGTTTTGATAGGTTTGTAGCATAAACCTATTCGCTGGAACGTTAAGGACAATCTGCTACGCAGCAAAAAGCAAGACTCAAGGCACCAAAGTTCTCTGGTTTACTCATGCATGAGGGAGATCTGGCTGGGGCCAAGCGTCGTCCCACCACTTGACCTTCGTCAGACTCTCAGCCAGGTTCCCCACAGCACTCCTTTTATTGTGGTTACATGAATATGCATAGAGTCATTAACATATAACATCTTACATAGGTATACATGTGAACAAAGAATACTGTGTGTGTGTGTGTGTGTGTGTGTGTATGTGTGTGTGTGTGTGTGTGTGAGGTCAAGATGTGACCCTGTGAAGACTCCCCAAAGCTGGTGCCAAGAGTCTAGCGGGTCCATCTGAACAAAAGGCTCTTATACTTAAAGAGATATACGTGTGTTTGGTAAACCATATATCAATAAAGAGAAGATACGACCTCTCCTAGGAGGTGTGTGATCTATGCCAGAACACTCTGTAGAGGAGTGAACGCACTCCCCTCTTCATGCTACACAGAGTTGTTACAGACCTCCTAGGATGAGACATTCTTTCAATCTACAAATGATTATACACTTCTAAGCATATATGGTTAAATATTTCTTAATACAAATGACAATAACAAAATCTAAACCCAGCACGTTTCATTTCAATCGCCTGAGCCAAGGTGTGAAACTGGGTGTGGGTCCCTGATAGGTTTGTAGCATAAACCTATTCGCTGGAACGTTGAAGACAATATAATTACACTGCAAAGCAAGACACAAATAGGCAAGCTTCTTCATGTTACTCGTATACGGGAGAGAACCGGACAAAGCGCCGTCCCTTCGCTTGACCCTAGTTGCTCTCGTCCGTTCTCCCGTACCACTGTTCTTTTATAGAGGTTACATGAATATGCATAGGTTCATTAACATATGACGTCTACATTCACACAAAGAGTACCTTGCCTGTGTATGAGGGTGTGTGTGTGTGTGTGTGTGTGTGTGTGTGTATGTGGGTGTGTGTGGGGGGTACTGCTGATCAAAGGATCATAAAAGCACACAAGCAAACATCCTTGGTCAGGAAGAGGGTAGACCCCCCCTCATCCTAGATAACACAGTAAGGAAGTCCAGCAGTTCATTTATACACAAAAAGCACTTAGACTAAAACAAACGTAACTACGTTAATCCTACCATAACACAATTAAACAAGGTACGAACTTTCCCATGTTCCCAGGATGTAGGTGTGCATTCCAGTATGGAATACACACCAAGCCTCTGTAGCCTGTTAAAGATCACACAACTTATCACTACAGAATTGATTATACACCTCTAAGCATCTATGGTTAAATATTTCTAAGCATAAATGACAATCAACAATACAAACTCTAACATTCCCAATCAGCCAGAGTTTCGGGTGAGTTCATTGTGAAACCTGGCCCCACCCTATCATGCGAATTCCTGAGGTCAGATGGCCCAGGATGTGAGAGGGCGTTCAGGCGTCTGGGGAGGGAACTCAAGTTGTTCTTTATGTTCATCTTAAACAGTGTTGGGAATAATGATGTGTCGGTCTCAAAACGGCTCTTAGAGCCGACCCTTTGAAGTGAACAACACGAGCCGTGTTTTTTTTTCTTTCTCTCACCCTCTCTTTCACATATGTATACATATACACTGTTTTTATTTTATTTTATTCTATTTATTTTCCGCCTTCGTTGTATATTGGTTTTCTCTTGTTCTTACTTTAGCACCTTTGTGGTTCAGCCACCCAAGAAACTGCACAATGACAATTAAAAGCTCTAAGTCTCTTTCGCCCTTTTTTTTTGATTCACTCTGCATGCGAGCCTTGTGCTTGCACTTAGCAGAGGGGGGAGGCGGTAGTTACACTCAGTAGCACAGGAACAGAGCAGGAGGGAAAGAGAGAGAAAGAGAGCCAGGGACAACAAGGTCACATTAGAAAGGTATAGTAATCATCCACAACTAATTTCAGTTGCGGATGATAAAGGATTCAGAAAGTTTATTCATGCATCCTATGTATGCAATTCCAAGCAGGAAAACACTCTCCCAAAAAGCATCCCAGGCCCATATGACAGAGAATGTGCATCTTCTTTTTTTGCATATTTTAATTGATATTTTCACTTTAAATTTGTTTAACCTTTTTGTCGTGTTCAGGTCAAATCTGACCGATTTACAAATTTAAAATCTCATAAATATTGTGTTTTACATCCGATTGCCTCAAGGCCTTATGACATCCTCCACAATATGCACTTGAACATATAAAAGTGATGAGCACCTATTTTGTTGAATTTTGAGTGTTTTAATCAACTTTGTTACATCTGCCACTGAATGGCAAAAATGAAAGACCCACTTTTACGACCTACTGAACAACCCACTGAATGACCACTAAACGACTCACTGAACAACACATTGACCCACCCACTGAACTGAATTTGGTGGTGAAAAATGTTTCTAATGTAAATTTCGGAGCTGTTAAAACTGACTGGCAATTCTGATCAGCAACACTGAAGTACGGGGGTGAAAGGAAAAGGAAAAAGCTGAAAATTTAAATAGTTAAAAGTCGAAATATAGTTGTTTTTTGTATTTTAAATATATATATGAGTGTTTGTGTATAAACACACAAAAAATACACATATGCTTTCAATTGGGTAATTTAAGTGATGTGAGCTGTGTTTTGGAAGTTCAGTTAATTCTAGCAATCTCCTTTTTCTCCAACCTCGCGCTCACAGACACATAACGGGTATGGCAGTTCATTCTCCCTGCAGCACGGACTACACTGCCCATAAGGCTACATTCTTTAGGGCTATGCCTGTAACACTCTGCAGATTGCCTTCATATTAAATCATCTTTTGAATAAAAATTTAAAACAATATTTCTTCACATCATTATGCGGGCCACAAGTAGGGGTGGCATGGGCTGCGAGATTGAAACACAGGCATTAGAGCCTCTTAATTAGTGATGTGTCGGTCGCGAACGAAACGGCTCTTAGAGACGGATCTTTGAAGTGAACGACGCAAGCTGGCCTCTTATAGAGATTGAAAATGTGATGTCATGCCGGGGTAAAACTGCAAAGGATTCTGGGTACGAGTGGCAAGCGGTACCAGCACACGCAGGCTTTCACGTGAAAACAGTCACACAGCGATAAAAAGAAACACAAAAAATGGCAAGAAGCTGTTGTATTACTAACTGCAATAGTCGGTCGTATGACAGCCACGGGAAGCCGACGGGTAAAGAGATCGGTTGTTATCGGATTACGTCGTGGAAGAGAAATTATTTAAGCCATTACATTTGGCTCATTGATTACATACATGTGTAAAAACAAAATGTATGAGCTGTGATAACTGTGTCTGATAGAATGAAGAGTAGACTGATATATTAAATATTCCTTTGTTGGGTGAGAAAATCAGACCATGTCATAACTGCTTTAAGTCATACAGAATAGATATCAGAGCCTTAAACAGGCTGACTTCTGCTAAATGGGTCAAACTGGGCAGAAAGTCTACAAACTTTCTAGTGCTAGGACCAATTCTGTTTACATTATACATGCTTCCCTTAGGCAGTATCATTAGAAGACATAGCATACATTTTCACTGCTATGCAGATGACACCCAGCTCTATCTGTCCATGAAGCCAGATAACACACACCAATTAGTTAAACTGCAGGAATGTCGTAAAGACATAAAGACCTGGATGGCCGCTAACTTTCTGCTTCTTAATTGAGATAAAACTGAGGTTATTGTACTCGGCCCTGAAAATCTTAGAAATATGGTATCTAACCAGATTCTTACTCTGGATGGCATTACCTTGGCCTCCAGTAATGCTGTGAGGAACCTTGGAGTCATTTTGACCAGGACATGTCCTTCAACGCACATATTAAACAAATATGTAAGACTGCTTTCTTCCATTTGCGCAACATCTCTAAAATTAGAAATATCCTGTCTCAGAGTGACGCTGAAAAACTAGTTCATGCATTTATTACTTCCAGGCTGGACTACTGTAATTCATTATTATCAGGATGTCCAAAAAACTCACTGAAAAGCCTTCAGCTAATCCAAAAATGCTGCAGCAAGAGTCCTGAGAGGGACTAGAAAGAGAGAGCATATTTCTCCTGTTTTGGCTTCCCTTCATTGGCTTCCTGTTAAATCCAGAATTGAATTCAAAATCCTGCTCCTCACATACAAGGTCTTAAATAATCAGGCCCCATCTTATCTTAATGACCTTGTAGTACCATATCACCCTATTAGAGCGCTTCGCTCTTGCTCTGCAGGCCTACTTGTTGTTCCTAGAGTATTTAAAAGTAGAATGGGAGGGAGAGCCTTCAGTTTTCAGGCCCCTCTTCTGTGGAACCAGCTTCCAGTTTGGATTCGGGAGACAGACACTATCTCTACTTTTAAGATTAGGCTTCAAACTTTCCTTTTTGCTAAAGCATATAGTTAGGGCTGGACCAGGTGACCCTGAATCCTCCCTTAGTTATGCTGCAATAGACGTAGGCTGCCGGGGGATTCCCATGATGCATTGAGTTTTTCCTTTCCAGTCACCTTTCTATCTCACTATGTGTTAACAGACCTCTCTGCATTGAATCATATCTGTTATCAATCTCTGTCTCTCTTCCACAGCATGTCTTTTATCCTGTCTTCCTTCTCTCACCCCAACCGGTCGCAGCAGATGGCCGCCCCTCCCTGAGCCTGGTTCTGCCGGAGGTTTCTTCCTGTTAAAAGGGAGTTTTTCCTTCCCACTGTTGCCAAAGTGCTTGCTCATAGGGGGTCATATGATTGTTGGGTTTTTCTCTGTATCTATGAAGCGCCTTGAGGCGACTTTTGTTGTGATTTGGCGCTATATAAATAAAATTGAATTGAATTGAATTGAATCAAACACATAACATCCTTATAGAATATGATGTAACACTATAGATCAACTTACCTCAGAATATATAAAGCATATAAACAATTACAGCAATATGATGCAACAAACACAGCAGTGCTACTAATCCAAAATACTCAAAGCTTCATAGAACTGAAACAAACATTTATTTTTAGCTCCATTCTGCTACTGATACATACTTTAGGTTTCTGAATGTTAAACTTGTTGCTGCCTTTCATAGTGTGTAACTTGAAGGCCCTGAGTACTTTCTCCCACACTGAAAACACTGGGAGGATCACATTATTTGAACATTACCTAATAAGACTGATTCAGGACAGACAATTATGTTAAACTTTCCTATCAGTCCTTCACAAACAGGGAACAGTCTGTCTATTCTCTCCATCTGTCAGCTGCTGCTGGCTCTTCCTCCTCCTCTTCCTCACACACTGCTGAGTTTGTCCTGGTGGATCATCAGGGCTGCAAAGCCTCACAGATGATGTGCAGCAGTTGCTCCCTCAGTCTGTCCTCACTCTGGACACTTGCAGTCGTCACACATGGAAGTCAAATGTGTGATAAGCTGCAGGATTCAAACACAAGTGTAACTTATAAACACATGTTCATACTTTTATTCCACAATCAGAGAGAAAGAAACAGAGAGAGAGTGCAGGACAGACAGACAGGTGACAGTCTCAGGTGTACACACTGCTACAAAACAGCACAAGAGAAGGAGGATTTAGTGTTTGTGTTATTACGAGTGCTAAACAAGAAGAGTTCCCAGATGGTACAGTGGACAAATGTGTGACTGCTGTGATTAAAGCATCTTTCTTTCAGCTTAACGAGTGAACCGTCAGCTCGTTCAAACACACGTTAAAGTCCGTTTGGCTCGACACCACCGAACAGAGGCAGCAATATAACACAGCTAACATTAACAGTGCAGTGAATCCTGCTTGTGCCGTGATATTCAGGACTGCAAACCGAGCAGCATCACTGACTTTCATCTTGTTGTGTTTGTGGATATATGACTGACTTTAATTATCCATATAATCATCACATTCTCTGTAAGATTAAAGTCAACTATATATTTATTTTGAAGTAGAGGCTTTAAAACCAAGTTAACGCTGAAAGTACAAACATCACTAATGTCACATAACTTTGCCGACATGTGGCAACAGTAATGTTTTAATGTTCTTCATTATTAAACATTCGCACATAAATAAGTGACGTCATATTCAGTACTTACTTTTGACCACGAAGCGTGCACCGGACCACACTCGAAATCGACGGCGCATTTGAAGTACATTTCGAATTGGGACAGCTGTCGTCGCGTGGCGGTGACGTAATTGCACTTAAAATGCGTACTTCAAGCGTGCGGTCTCTTAATTGGGACACAGCCATAGTGTCAGATGTTTAGTTACTCCTCGGCCTCCTTTAGCAGTAATGATATCGGTAACAAATGTAGCATATTTGCAGCTCTGGAGGCCAGGATTACTGAATTGGAGACTCGGCTTCGCACCCTTCATTCACCCGTAGATAGCCAGGCCCCTGTAGCTGGTGCAGCCGAAGATAGCATAGCTAGCTGTTCCCTGGCAGACCCCAAGCAGCTGGGGAAAGAGGGCGGCTGGGTGACGGTGAGGAGGAAGCATAATCCTAAACAGAAGCCCCAGGTACATCACCAACCTGTTTATGTGTCTAACATTTTTTCCCCACTCGGCAACACACCCGCCGGGGGTCAAACTCTGGTAATCGGTGTTGCAGAGTTGCAGTCTTACACGCCTCTCTGCAGCTTCTCTCCTCCTGCTACCTCCCCAAAAACCCATCTCCATAGAGACTGTGTCAGCTTCCAAAAAGACAAAAAACAAACTAAAAACCAGCAACAAACAACTTAAACATAAACAATCACAAAGAAAGAACAACACAGAATCCACATCTGAACCAAAGAGTAAAACAGTGAAATGTGGATTATTAAATATTAGGTCTCTCTCCTCCAAGTCTCTGTTAGTACATGACTTAATAATTGATCAACAAATTGATTTACTCTGCCTTACAGAAACCTGTCTCAAATCAGAAGTACCTGACTCCGTGGTATAATTCTCAAACACGTAGCCTAAAGCAGATGACTCGTAAGCTGGAGAGGAAATGGCGTGTCACAAATTTAGAGAATCATTATTTATCCTGGAGAAATAGTTTGCTGCTTTATAAGAAAGCCCTCCGCAAAGCCAGAACATCTTACTATTCATCACTGATTGAAGAAAATAAGAACAACCCCAGGTTTCTCTTCAGCACTGTAGCCAGGCTGACAAAAAGTCAGAGCTCTTTTGAGCCAACCATCCCTTTAACGTTAACTAGTAATGACTTCATGAACTTCTTCACAAATAAAATTTTTATCATTAGACAAAAAATTACCAGTAATCATCCCACAGATGTAATATTATCTACAGCTACTCTTAGTACCATTGTTGTTAAGTTAGACTCTTTTTCTCCAATTGATCTTTTTGAGTTAACTTCAATAATTACTTCCTCCAAACCATCAACGTGTCTTTTAGACCCCATTCCTACAAAACTGCTCAAAGAAGTCCTGCCATTAATTAATTCTTCGATCTTAAATATGATCAACCTATCTCTAATAATCGGCTATGTACCACAGGCCTTCAAGCTGGCTGTAGTTAAACCTTTACTCAAAAAGCCATCTCTAGACCCAGCAGTCTTAGCTAATTATAGGCCAATCTCCAACCTTCCTTTCGTATCAAAAATCCTTGAAAGAGTAGTTGTCAAACAGCTAACAGATCATCTGGTGAGGAATGGTTTATTTGAAGAGTTTCAGTCAGGTTTCAGAGCTCAGCACAGCACAGAAACAGCTTTAGTGAAGGTTACAAATGATCTTCTTATGGCCTCTGACAGTGGACTCATCTCTGTGCTTGTCCTGCTAGACCTTAGTGCAGCATTCGATACTGTCGACCATAATATCCTATTAGAGCGATTAGAACATGCTGTAGGTATTACAGGTACTGTGCTGCAGTGGTTTGTATCATATCTATCTAATAGACTCCAGTTTGTACATGTAAATGGAGAGTCCTCTTCACACACTGAGGTTAATTATGGAGTTCCACAGGGTTCAGTGCTAGGACCAATTCTGTTTACATTATACATGCTTCCCTTAGGCAGTATCATTAGAAGACATAGCATACATTTTCACTGCTATGCAGATGACACCCAGCTCTATCTGTCCATGAAGCCAGATAATACACACCAATTAGTTAAACTGCAGGAATGTCTTAAAGACATAAAGACCTGGATGGCCGCTAACTTTCTGCTTCTTAATTGAGATAAAACTGAGGTTATTGTACTCGGCCCTGAAAATCTTAGAAATATGGTATCTAACCAGATTCTTACTCTGGATGGCATTACCTTGGCCTCCAGTAACGCTGTGAGGAACCTTGGAGTCATTTTTGACCAGGACATGTCCTTCAACGCACATATTAAACAGATATGTAAGACTGCTTTCTTCCATTTGCGCAACATCTCTAAAATTAGAAATATCCTGTCTCAGAGTGACGCTGAAAAACTAGTTCATGCATTTATTACTTCAAGGCTGGACTACTGTAATTCATTATTATCAGGATGTCCAAAAAACTTGCTGAAAAGCCTTCAGCTAATCCAAAATGCTGCAGCAAGAGTCCTGACAGGGACTAGAAAGAGAGAGCATATTTCTCCTGTTTTGGCTTCCCTTCATTGGCTTCCTGTTAAATCCAGAATTGAATTCAAAATCCTGCTCCTCACATACAAGGTCTTAAGTAATCAGGCCCCATCTTATCTTAATGACCTTGTAGTACCATATCACCCTATTAGAGCACTTTGCCCTCACTCTGCAGGCCTACTTGTTGTTCCTAGAGTATTTAAAAGTAGAATGGGAGGCAGAGCCTTCAGTTTTCAGGCCCCTCTTCTGTGGAACCAGCTTCCAGTTGGGATTCGGGAGACAGACACTATCTCTACTTTCAAGATTAGGCTTAAAACTTTCCTTTTTGCTAAAGCATATAGTTAGGGCTGGACCAGGTGACCCTGAATCCTCCCTTAGTTATGCTGCAATAGACGTAGGCTGCCGGGGGATTCCCATGATGCATTGAGTTTTTCCTTTCCAGTCACCTTTCTATCTCACTATGTGTTAACAGACCTCTCTGCATTGAATCATATCTGTTATCAATCTCTGTCTCTCTTCCACAGCATGTCTTTTATCCTGTCTTCCTTCTCTCACCCCAACCGGTCGCAGCAGATAGCCGCCCCTCCCTGAGCCTGGTTCTGCCGGAGGTTTCTTCCTGTTAAAAGGGAGTTTTTCCTTCCCACTGTTGCCAAAGTGCTGGTCATAGGGGGTCATATGATTGTTGGGTTTTTCTCTGTACCTATGAAGCACCTTGAGGCGACTTTTGTTGTGATTTGGCGCTATATAAATAAAATTGAATTGAATTGAATTGTGTAATTTAAGTGATCTAGGTTTTTTGGTGTTTTGGTGTTTTGGAAGTTCAGTTAACGCTAGAAATGTGTTTTGGAATTTGTACGTGCTTTGTCTCTAGGGGCCACCACATATATTTATAAATAAACATATATAAATATAGCCACTTTTTTTACATTAGTAATTCCTTTTGTGCATAATTTTATATTATTGTTAACAGTAAATTAATCAAAGCAACAAAACAACCTGAAGAGCCGGTTCTCTAAAAAGAGAAATCCCATCACTACTTTTATTGCGTGATTTGTTTGGGTTTCCACCAGCTAGAATTACCAAAACTAGGAGCAGCATAGCGTAACATATGGAACAGGAAAAGACCGCCGTGGAATCCATTTATTTCAACAAAGTAACTGTATTCTGAATACTACCTTTTAAATGGTATATAAATATGAGTAACTGTAATGGAATACAGTTACTCATATTTTGTATTTTAAATATGTAACGCTGATACATGTATTCCATTACTCCCCAACACTGACCTCAAATCAACCCATTTATGATCACAACAATTACTTTCAGTGCTACTTTTAAGATAAAAAATTTAATAAATTAATTAAATTTGAGTACAGGAACAAGAAGAGTACAGACTGTATGAATATACACATGAGATGTTCCTGTTTTACCATTACATACTTTTCACCTTTTGTTTTTCCAAATTTTCTTGAAATACATTCAATCAAACAGAAAATTTGCAGATATATCAGAGAGATGAGTTTGTGTTTGTCAGCTGTTTGTGTGGAGTTGTTCTTTATGTTCACCTCAAATCAACCTGAGTGTCATTTCTCTTTAGTTCTGATCTCACTGCTGAGCTGCACAACAAACCAAGGTCAGTAACCTTCTTCTGTCACAGTTTAGACCTGAGAAATGTTCACTGATATGACCTGATTGGGTTTCAGAATGGATCTCACATATAAAACTTATGAGATAAATGATAAAGCACAGCATACATACAGCATACATAATTGTGTCATGTGTAACAGATCATCAGTTTTTCATTGTAACCCTCACAGCTCGTCTGACTGTGAGTCCCAGCAGCTCTCAGATCTTTGAAGGAGACTTTGTGTCTCTGAGCTGTGAGGAGGACGACAGCTCTGCTGGATGGACTCTGAGGAGAAACACAAGCAAACAACAGAGGACTCAGTGTGGAGTTGGGTGGGGAAAAGCAGCTGGTTCTTCCTGTAACATCAGCTACATGTACCCATGGGACAGTGGCGTTTACTGGTGTGAGTCCACAGAGGGTCCCATCAGTAACATGGTTAACCTGACAGTCACTGGTAAGCTGAGTGTGTGGAGTTAGTGTTGATGAAGCTGTGTGTAAATGGATGAAATGCTGTAGTTTGTCTCTGTGTTGAGGTGGATCAGTGATCCTGCAGAGTCCTGTCCTCCCTGTGATGGAGGGAGATGACGTCACTCTGCTCTGTAAAACAAAGACCACTCCCTCCAACCTCCCAGCTGCTTTCTATAAAGATGGCTCCCTCATCAGGAAGCAGCCTACAGGTCACATGACCATCCAGCATGTTTCCAGGTCTGATGAAGGCCTCTACAAGTGTGACATCAGCGGTCATGGAGAGTCTCCATCCAGCTGGATCACTGTCACAGGTGACACACTCACCTGTCTGTGTTTCTGCAGCTTTCAACATTCACAATGTGACAACTTGATGACTGTGTTTGCTTTATTTTAGACAAACACACCACCACACCTCCACCTACATCCACACCTACATCCACACCTCCACCTGGTTCCACCTCTCCTCCTGTTTCATCTCTTCTTTCTGTGTTGTCATCTGTTGGATCAGTCTGTGTTGTGGTTCTACTGGTGTTACTGGTTCTGCTGGTGAGACGATGTGTTCACAGGAAACCTGAAGGTGAGACTCAGACTTTTCAATATATGTGGTTATGTAAATCCATGTGTTATGCTATTTATGTTTATTATGTTTATTATGATTTGATGTAAGCATTTCACTGCATATCGTACTGTGTATGACTGTGTACGTGACAAATAAAATTTGAATTTGAATTTGAACCCTGCGGCTTTTAGTCAGGTGTGGCTTTTCTATGGATTATCCATGATTTTTGTCATATCGTAAGACGATTTGTTTTGTTTGTTCCGCTGTTGTACGGCACTACGTTTCCTGGCGGAAGGGCATGTGATCAGACACACAGTATCGGGGTTCAAGAGTGATATGTTGGTCACGTGTCCATCCGCCAGGCAACATAGTGCTGTACAAGTAGCGCGAAAAACAAACTTCAAAGTAGCGCTATGCGTTCAGCGGGAGTCGTGGATGATGAGCGGTGATAAACTTGCGAAAAGGAAGTTATGCTCAACTCCACCAGTGGAATCTGACAGCGTGGAAAAGTGTGAAAACATCCACGATCACCAACGGATTTCGAAGGGCTGGACTGCTGCATGATGGAGAGGAGGACACCACGGCCTTTCTGAGGGTGTTCGACTCTGACACTGACAACGAGGATTTCTTTGGTTTTGAAAGTGACAACAAAGGAAAGAAGCTGAGAGTGGATGATGAAGCCACCCTGAGCCTGTTCGTTTCCGACACTGGAGAAGAGGACTTTGGTGGTTTTAGTGCGCAGGAAAAAGAGAAAGATGGTGAATGACTGACTTTTCTTCTTGTTAAAGCCGTGTCGCTGCACCTGAGCCTAAAAGGTAGTCTGAATCTATTTTTCTGGTGTGCTGTAGGTTATTGTTATGTACTACATTTGTTACTCATTTATGAAGCACAGTACGTTTCGTACTTGTAATTACCGCTACTTGTACATATACCTAAAAAGTTATGCAAATATGTACCCATAACTTGTTTTTCAAAATATTAATAAAAGTGATGTGTCTCCAAACAGCCATCTCTTTCCTGACAATTCCCTTTGTGCATATTCTCTTACATATGATAAGTCAACATTGAAACACCTGCGGCTTTTAGTCAGGTGCGGCTAATGTATGTACAAAACAGGATTTTCCCCTGATTTTAGCGTGTGCGGCTAATATTCAGGTGCGCTTTGTAGTCCAGGAAATACGGTAGATTCTTAAATGTTTACTTTGGTTTATTTCAACAGATCAAAAAAAAGGCAGACATGACAACAGTGTCATTGAAGATGACATCATGTACAGTGACATCAAAATATCACATCATCAACAAGAGCCAATCAGTCAAATCAGAGGTAGATTTTTTTCATTTATTTTTCTTTGGTGGAAATTGGATGGGGAGAGGGAGGGGTTCAAAAACATTAAGCACAAATCTGTATATATACATCTTCTTAGAGTCACGGCTGCTACTAATAAAATAATTATTCTGTCATGATTTTAATTTCTACAACAAAAGGCAAAAATGCTCAGAAATAAAAACAAAATCTATTACATATAATTAATACATCCTGCCAAATTAAAGTTTTTAGGCATCAGGTTACATTTATATTAAATAAATTCTAATGAGAAGCCTCGTTATGATTATGATTTTACCACCATCAAATAAAACAGTAGACATAAAACCTGATTATAGATCTTCTTTTATTGTTGTTGTTCCTTAAGTTGTTTATTGATTTAAAGGATGTGAGTGGGCGTTAAGGCGTCTGGGAAGGGATCTTAAAATCCTGGGCCATCTGATCTCAGGAATTCGCATGATAAGGTGGGGCCAGGTTTCACAATGAACTCACCCGAAACTCTGGCTGATTGGGACCCACACCCAGTTTCACACCTTGGCTCAGGTGATTAGAGGATCATCAGGGGTCCTTTTGTCCCTCTGTGGGGGGTTACTCCCACTAGGTTTATATCTGGGACTCTCCACCATTTGATCTTAGAACTGAAGAAGCTTCTCGGATGAGAGGTGAAACGTCTTCAAGTAACTTAAAGGAGTCCAGACGCTTTTCTTTGCAAGCTCCTTTGACTCTGTACTTACTTGGTGTTGTTCACTGTGAGCTGTTTGTGGTCTGTGGTTAACTGAAACAAACAGCTCTGCAGTCGTCCAGCATCCTGTTTCTCATTATAGAAACGTGTAGGCAACAAGTGTTTCACCACAGAGCTGCTGGTTTTCAAAGGAGAAAGAAAAATGTAGAGATCGTTTCTAAAAGCTGTAAACTCTGCACACAGACTGTGAATCTCAATGAGATTTCCTACAAATAAAATCCAGTTAACTGCATTAATTATTACACTATTCTTTTTTTAAAGAATCTTTACTGCCTCATATTTAATGACCACCTACATTTTTAAATTGTAACCAAATTAAATTAGACAGAAGACACAACTGAAATACACTGAGAGAAACACAGGGAGATTACACACAGGTGGGGGACAAAGCTGGGAGAGATTAACGTGACAAGACAAGGGAGGCAAACTGAAAACACTCACATAAGACGCAGACCTTCACAATAAAACAGGAACTTACACATGCAAGGACACAGACTGAGAAAGGCGGACTTAACACAGGAATACAGAACAGAATAAACACTAAACAGAGTAAGAACAGAACCAAAATCACAATAATAGAAAACACAAAACGCTTGGTCAAAAGGACCCAGGATCATGACACATTATACCTCAGACAGAGACATGATTCAGATCATAAAGATATTTGTTTATTAACCATTTTATAAAACAAAACATGTAATGAAACAACTTTCAGCTCAATTGCATCTATGCAAACGTCTATTTTATGCCTAAATATACAGTGGACCCTCGTTTATCGCAGGAGTTCTAAAAATAATCTGAAATCTGGTCTTTAAGTCTGACGTCATTAGCCATGTCCAAGTCAAACGATCACTGCAGCATCACTGAGATGTGAAAAACTGTCTAAATTCCTTTATCTTGAATAAAATGATACATGTAAGTGTGGCTGCTCTACCAGGTGTAACGAATAATTTTAACATCCAGGCATCCATGAAAACAGAATTTATTAAATTTAACAATGTTAGAAGTTAGCAGGGCGTTAGCTCGCTAGATTTCTGAAACAAATTCAAACGTACAGCTCTGCTATCACTTCCAACATAAATGAAGACAGAAAACTAAACAGTGGCATTTGTAGGGTTACTGAAGTTGGACTGACTGGTATATAATGATATGCTACGTGATTGCTAGCAACACAGCTATGTTAGCATAAAATAAAAACTGTGAAGCTGGAGGACGAACACTAACTCCATAAAAGTTAATGTAAGTGTTCCCGATGGTTAGGGATAAATGTAATTGCATGGCAGGATGCTGTAAACGGACCAAACTTCAGTCAGGACTGAGATAATCCATTCACAATATGAGGTTAGTCATTATTATACTGCTGCATGGGCTGGGCTGTAGTTACATCGTAAGGTTTTAAAAACTGAGCTTTAAAATTATTAGCAGTAATAAAAATGAGAGGGGCCGACAGTGATCACTGACTGGTTTTAGGAGCTTGTTGAGATTAAATAGAACAAGACACAAAGCATTAAAACATGTTAAAAGCACAACAGCCTTATTAAACGCAGAGCACTTTAGGCCTGGAACCAGAATTTGTCACGCTATTACTTAAAGACCAGAGATCCGCGAAGTAGTCAGCTTTATTTTTTTACAATTACAGGGAGTGCAGAATTATTAGGCAAGTTGTATTTTTGAGGAATAATTTTATTATTGAACAACAACCATGTTCTCAATGAACCCAAAAAACTCATTAATAGTTTTTAATAGGGCCCCCCGCACCCCGGAGGAGGCCTGACCGAGCAACAGGCGCCAGGCCCCGCCAGGTAGCCACCGGGAGTGAGCCGGTACATACCTGAGAGCCCAGCCCTGGACACCAAGAACAACAATGCACTGACCCCTGAGGGCATCAGTCACCGGCAGGGAGTGTGGTGAGGGGAGATAGGCCTTGGAGGGCCTGGGAGTTCCCAGAGAGGCGGAGTCTAAGACCCGACCTGACATATAGACACAGACAAACAGGCACACACAGACACAAACATGCGTTCCCACCCTCATGCACACATATACAAACACTCAGCACTCACCCAACGTAAGGATTGACATAAATGGACATGTACACACAATCACACTCCCCAAACATACTCTATACCCCGGGTCCAGGTACCCTCGCCCCCAGAGGGGGAAACAGAACCCAGACAGATATTACCCTTCCCCCCGGGGTGGAGGCAAGCAGACCGTCCAAGGCTCCGCAGCAGCAGGGAGGCCAATTGGACAGCCAACATCTCCTCCCAGCCCCCCCGCCCCGATGGCTAGCAGAGAACGGGGGTGTGTGAAGACCCCATACCTCCCTCCTCCCGCTCGTGTAGTGTTGCTGCGTGTTGTTCTAAAGTGCATTTAAAACAAGGGATAGCATGGTGCTGCCTCCAGAGAGCAGCAGGTGTTAGCACGGCCCCTCCCGAGAACCCTCAATGTCTACATGGATTTAAAATTGAGAGGTGGGCACCAGCGCCAGAGGTAGGTTTGAGTACACAGACCATCCACTGGACGGCGTTAACGTGCCCACCCTCAAGGCCCTATATATATATATGTGTGTGTTATGAGAGTGTAAGTAATGTGGATGTCTAAGTTGTGAGATAAAATTGAGGCACAGGTGGCCAGAAGGGGACGGGGGGGGGGGGGGGGGGGGGGGGATGTCTCCCCTGCACCCTCGTGACACACCCACACCCCAAGGCCCTGCCTGTGTGGGTGAGTGTGGTAGAGCGGGAAGAGGGAGGTAGCCGGGGATGAGGAGGAAGATGGGAGAGATGCACATCACCTAATATGCTTAATTGGTAGTGGGCTTTCGAGCCTATACAGCTTGGAGTAAGACAACATGCATGAAGAGGATGATGTGGAAAAAATACTCATTTGCCTAATAATTCTGCACTCCCTGT
Source organism: Diplotaxodon limnothrissa (assembly GCF_057381915.1). NCBI lineage: Eukaryota > Metazoa > Chordata > Actinopteri > Cichliformes > Cichlidae > Diplotaxodon > Diplotaxodon limnothrissa. The sequence continues at coordinate 23,910,565 of NC_140598.1, read as the reverse complement.
ATTATAAATGTTTTAAGGCTGTAAAACCCTCACTACACACTTTATACACTTTTCTCAGAACATGAACATTTCATGAACATTTTCACCCGCCCCACAGCCGCATAACTTCTACTTTCCTTTAGCATGTCCAGAAATCCAACTTTTTGTGCAATGGTTAGCATCTTCCCCTGCCTTTTGTGTGCTACAGCAGGTGCCTTTGATGGTGCAAAACAGTTGGTCGACATGGTTGGGTTTGCTGGGGAGAAAACTTACAAACATACAGTACAGCACTTCAGAGTCATTCTGCTAGCGATCTAAGATTTAAGTAAATTTGACAAGCTGAACGCATTCTGTACTGGAGACTGGAGACACGGCACGAGATTGACTGACAATGGTCTACAGCTAATAAGGAAAAAAAAGCGTACAAAATTGCACTAAAATAATCGAAACTGCAAGGCCGTGAAAGTTGAACCGCGTTATAGCGAGGGACCACTGTACACAACAAAAGCCACAAACATGCACTGTCATGTTTCTTCCCAGCCTCTTTCTTTCTCTTTCCTGTCAGTCCTGTCAGTTCTGATTGTAATAACTCAACCACTTTGGCAAAGCCATAATGATCCACTTGGATCATGGAACAAATACATCTGTTGGACAGTTTTTCTTGGCCTTCAGACACTAATTGTGAGTACAGGACATACAAAAAAAGGGACCCCTTTAGGCTCCAACTCATCTTTGTCTTTGACCAGGATCACCAGAAAAAACGATTCGGTCTCTCTCCATGCTTTGAGGAGGCTGACATTATTATTATTATTATTATTATTATTTTTGTGTGTGTGTGTGTGTGTGTGTGTGTGTGTGTGTGTTTATTTGTGGCTCGGCTGCTGTCCGAATGTGCTGAATTTCATTCTCAATCTGGTTTGGCCCTTCCACCCAGTTTCTATAAGAGAGTACAACACTTTCTGTGGTTTCCTGCCAAATATTAATTCAAAGGGAGAAAGGCGTGGAGGCCTGTGACAACTCTTGCACTACAAAACAGCTAATGTCCACCAGATGATCCTGGGTGATTCATCTTTATGAATTATAGATTTTAAGGTCTTATCCAGCCTGTTGGTTTGCGGTACATGATAGTCCAAGTAGATTTAATGCTTAGTAATTCATGCAGTTCTTTTAACATGTGAGACATGAACGAGATGCCCTGGTCAGTCAGTCATTTCTTTCAGGATACTCTCTGTGCTACACACTTTGCAGAATTGCTGTGAAGCAGCATTGCTTTGGGACAGTCGCGGTCCTCGCCCTGGGCGAACACTCCCATCTGTTACTGTTGCTATTTTTACCATTTCTTCTTGGAGCAACTGTAACCCACATAATTTCCTTAGGGATTAATAAAGTATTCTGATTGGTTCAGGATGACCTGCCATTATCCAATCACACATCTGCTTACCTGCATCTTTTGCTCGTTTCTCCTCCTCTTCTTTTCTATTTTTTCTAAACTGAGCACCTGATGGCTTTGAGCTTTTCTTGTCCATCTTCCATTGGTTTTAATGTTGCACTCCAGTATGAACACCCATCCTTTAACTCAGGGATCACAACAGCATAACCTAACACACCTACACCTTAGTTCAGAGATTCACTTTGTCTATGGTTTATTTCTGGGATTTCGCACAACCCAGGATTCAAATCATGAATACATAATGGGCTTGGATTTACAACTTTATGAATGAAATGTGCTCTATTTGGAAGAAGCCCCCCCCCCCCCCCCCCCGCCCCATTGACAGGTTGTGTGTGAGACTTTAAATCATCAAAATGTAAATTGTAAATTTTTATAATTTATAATATTTATAATATATAGCTTTTTGTTTTTTTGCTGATGCCCGTGATGCCACCTGTGTCGCCAGTATCAAAAACCGCTACTGCTTTGGGATATCATTTTGCTTAACCCTTTACAGCCGATCGGAGCGGGCACGCTCCATTTTGCGTAACTATTTTAAAATACCGGTAGCACTGCAACCACGTAAGCTAGCGCAATAATTTTTTTTGCATATGAAACTGGAGGAGTTGTACTTACATCTTATGCCATCAGCTTGTCCTAGGTCACAGTTTCCTTCCACATATAGCTTTGCAAAAACTGCATAAAAATCACTTGCAGCAACAAAAACATGATATTCCAGAAACACGCTTCGCCGATCCATCAGCTGTTTGTAACACTTCCTACGTCCATCAGCGCGAACTATCACATGACCGCATGACCTGACCGAAACCGGAAGTGACGTCATTTTGCGGAAATGTAGTTTTTAACGATCGGGGCCTTATGAGCTTGTGTTTTACTTGTTATGTGTTTTAAAAAGTTATGTTTGAGTTTATGACTTTCTGTGTCATTTCTGGGATGCTTAGGACTCATATTGCACTGCTGGAAATAGTTTATTTTGATGCATATGCTGTTATTTTGCAAATTTGCACTATAATATTTATTTTCGTTTTTCCTGCAGTATATAAAAATTGGTGTATTTCAAAAATAAAACTATGAAGACACTCAAAATAAATTTCCTGTGGTGGGAAACTAGTTTGTGTAACTTTTTTGTATTTACAGTTTTGAGGGATAAGCCTCTTAAATTTCTCTAACTAGAAATATATGTTAAAAAAACAAAAACGATTTTCAATTTTTTTGTAGTTTATTGCACTTTTTTGCAATTTATGTAATTACTATGCACCTAATGCAGACATATTATTAAAGTTTGGGCTATAATGGTTGTATTGATGTATAGCAACTTGAAATGCTCCCAAAAATGGCTCCACAGCATGTAAAAATATAATATAAGCTCTGGCGAACTTGGTTCTATGGTAGGTCTTAAAGGGTTAAAACAAAATGGCATCCCTGTGCACTCTGGTGAAATTGCCTGATGAGGTCCATGCTAAACGGTAACTCCATTAAAGGTAACTGGTGAAAAGGAATGGCCCGATGGTTCACCAACATAGGCAAACAGTCAGTCTGTCATCTCCATCCATTACTGGCTAAATTGCTTCAAGTATAAGGTTTGAAAATAACAAAAGATGCAGTGAGGATTGCAAATAATTTAGCCAAGTGTGTTGACCTAGAGCAGAACTTTAAAATAAAAGCAAAGATGAGATTAAATGTCATCAAAGATGTCTTCACTCTCCTGATGCCATTTGTGTGAAACCAAACATGAGATGACAAAAAAAAAGATATTTTTTTAATCAGATTAGTAAAGAACATGTATGAATAAGCCATCATTTTACTTTGTTTGTAATTATTTTAAACTAAAATTCTTAATCCTTGGAGAAAACATCAACAAATATTACTGCAGCATTAGCAGCAGTTTACATATGATGTCCTCTGCTGTGACCTGAACTGCCACATGTCCTCCGTGTGTTTTATTGTGCAGACAGTGATCCAGCTGAAGTCTACGCAACAGTGAGAACTGAAGACATCAGTTATGGACCAATCATCATCAAAGACAGGAAGACAACATCAAAGACTGAAGGTACAGCTGCTCTTCTTTGTCTATATCAAGATTCACTTTTACAGCCAGAAACTGAGGCTGAAATAATTTCCCCCAGGGATCAATAAAGTATTCTGATTCTGATTCTGATTCATGTTACAGTGGGTATGAAGATGAAAAGATTTTTGGGATAATAAAAAATGAGACCACAATAAATGATTTCAAAACTCTTCCAATCTTTGATGCAACCTATAACCTGTAAAATTTAAGTAAAAAACAAACAAAACTTTTACAGCAAAAAAAGTTAATAATGTGAATATGATGAAAATGTACAATAAGCTGGTTGCATAAGTGCGTCCACCCTTAAACTAAAGCTTTGTTTAAGCACCTTTTAATTTGATGAGACCATCCAGACCTAAATCCAAATCTGTGGCGTGACCTGAAGACAGCTGTGAACAAGAGATGCCCTCTCAATCTGACTGTGGGCAAATATTGCAGAGTCAAGATGTGCTGAGAGACTCGTGCCCGAGAATACTGTGATTAAAACGTTCTTCAACAAAGTAACTGCGCAACCATCTTTTTCCATAACAGGTTTGTTTGCTTTTCAGTTGAATCGTAGAGGTTAAAGGTCACATTAAAGATATAAAGATATGAAGTTTTGAAATGGTTTATTGCAGTCTTATTTTTAACCTGCTAAGACCTATGTCATGCATTTTAAAATTCTCTTTGCTATTTGGGCTGTTTGAGACTTGAATAATGTAAAAATAAAGAATTAACAGTTTTGTTTTGTTTTGTTTTTTTACTTGATTTTTGTTTCTGAGAGAAATTTGGTCCACATATGACGCCATTCGTTTTAAATTTTAATAGAGTACAGTATACAGTATAATGTCCTCGTAATCAGGCCCTTGTAGAGTAAAATTTTGTATTTTGGCATAAATAACCCAAAATGTGATGTCCACACATGTGGACACCAGCTCCTAGGAGGTTAAAATAATAAATCAGGTATTTTAGCATGAGAGTTTACTTTTCATTTTCACTGCACATGCTAATATTAGCAGTTCATAATTAGCACCAGGCTGAAGCGACTATCAAGAGTGCTAAACATTGTTGTATTAGTTACTTTTTTAAAAAAAAGGTCAGGAAAATTCACTTGTGAGAAACTTATGAACAAATACAGTAATATTCCACTAACTGCTGAACATAATTATTGTGATTATATATATATATATATATAATTTATTTATTTGCTAAAACAGCTCTGTGAGGAAAATGCTGCACTTTTTTCAGTCATAAATTGATGCATATTTGTCTTTGTGGCAGCTTTATGGAGTTTACAGTGTGTTCACATGTGATGAAAAAACACATGAGCAGTATTCTTTGTTATAATTAATAATTTTTTTTGCATGTAAAACCACAGCAGATACATCCTGTTGTTGACTGCAGTCAGTCCGACATGGGTGCGATTTCTCACCATTGTTCTGGTTTGGCTAATAATAGTGTTCATGTTTCATGAGAGCATGTTTGCGTTGTGCTCTGTGGTGAAGGGTGTCAAGCCTGTTCTAACTGAAGATGGCAGCTTTGTGGTCGTCCACATCTTTTACACAGAAACTCGCCCCAGTTCTTTGTATGCAGGCGCTGTTTCACAGCTGAGGTGTTAAGATCAGGAAAAAACTGTGAAAAGCTGCTGCAGTTTATAAAATGTATCACCAAATGTCTTTGCAATGCTGCATAAAAAAACTAATTAAATGTTTTTCCATTGCTGCCGGGCCATCTCAACGCATCATAACTTCTCCTTCATTTTATCTTCAAATTGGTCTTTCTTATCATCAAAATGAATCAGGAATTGAAGTTTGCGACAGATAAATAAAAAATGTCAGAGTCTATGAAAAAATGAAGCTGTCCTGTAAAGTAAAATATCTACGCACACACTAATAAAAAAACATTTTTTCACATTGTAAATGATGATGCTAGAAATGTTCTAAAGGTTTGCTTTGTGATGAAATGATCCTGTGGTGCAAATACTGCTGCAGTTGTACCTGCAGTGTGTTTTATTGTGTTTTAATGTGTTTTATTTTGTTTTATTGTGCAGACAGTGATCCAGCTGCTGTCTACTCAGCAGTGAGAACTGAAGACGTCAGTTATGGACAAATAATCATCAGACCAAAGAAGACCAGAGGTACAGCTGCTGTTTAACTTTGACTTTGGATAGAAACAAGCTAGCTGCTCACACTGTTTACAGCCGTCATGCTAAACTAGCATGATGTTTGCCTTATGCTAACTTAACTTAGCATAATCAAAGAAATACAAGACAAACTCAGAGTCAGGAAAAACTAGAGAGGCAAGAAAAATATTGAAAATTATTTTTAAAAAATTAAATAAAAATGATCATTAAAAAAGCTAATAGCATAATTAAAGGAGGCAGACTGCTCACAATCCTGTTTCACAGACGCAGAAGTCCCAAACACTTGCCAAACATCTGCGAGAAAACATTTGGCTTACACACGTGGACAAAATTGTTTGTACCCTTCGGTCAGTGAAAGAAAAACTCACAGTGGACACAGAAATAACTTTAATCTGACAAAAGTAAAATTCAAGAAAAATAGAAATTCTATAAATCTTAACCAATGAAAGTCAGACATTGCTTTTCAAACAATGCTTCAACTGAATTATTTAAAAAATAAATGCATGAAACAGCTTTGGACGTAACATTATAAAGATGAATTCTTGCTGTTTTTGTAAATCTAGAAATTATTTTAATCTGCAGTGATGTAAATGTAGAGACATTTTATCTGTTTTTTCTCATCAGAATTACCATAAAATATTCTCACAGTAAGACATCATTTACATCCAAGAGCAGCATAAAGATGAAACACATTTAAGAAAGTCAAAATAAATTCTCTACATGTTTATTTAGAAGCCATGCAAAAAATAACCTTCATACTATTGTCTGATTGTCTGTTTGCAACCTAAGATCGATTACAGGATCGATTACATGATCTCCTTTTCTCCCTGACTTCTTAAGAAGTGTGAGCAATATGGACGCTGTGTGATTTGTATCTGAGCTGGTTCCCAGTAAAGTCTGAACTGGGACTGTGTGTGATGCAGAGAGGTGGAGATTGGAGGTCTTTATTGAACTACAAAACTTGTAATCATGTTTCCTGTTGTTTGAACTGTCTGTGTTTGTTTTCAGACTTTAAACCAGAGCCAGACGTCGTCTACTCTTCACTGAAGTAGTCCACCAGTCCAACCACTGACGTCCAGCTGTCTCCAACTGGTCCTCCCAGCACCTCAGACCAGAGGACATCCACATGTTACAGATGTTTTGTCTTTTTTATCACTGAATTAGACTCTGATGACCCAGAACTACTTACTGGAAGTCAGTTCATTGACTTGATGTTTGTTGGCTTTTGTTCTCTGCCTGTGATCAGTCTTATATATATATATATATATATATATATATATATATATATATATATATATATATATATATAGCCATAAAGGGAAATGTCTTCTTTTCTCGGGTGGACTCTTCAAACACACTTACTGAACATTGTGGCTAAAAGTATAAAATGCTGGACTTTGGTCTTCCACATAAGTCCTGGACACACATACGCAGGTCAGACTTCAGTGTATCTGAAAGGAGGTAATCGAGGTGTTTAGTGTTTAGTCAGTCTGCTCAGATCATAGCTGCAGATAGTTCAGGGTCACTGCTGGAAGGTAGAAATCTGTGTGGAGAACAGATTCTTTCACAATAAAACAGGAATTGCTCAAAAAGAGACAAGAAGCAAACCCAGGCAGGGAGGCACATAAATATTAAGACAAAGAGTCCAGATCAGCAAACAGTCGCTGCTCAGTGTGACCAGGATAGTCTGAGCTCCGTCCTAAACCTGAACAGCTGTTCACAAGAATCCTGCTGATTACTGCTCAAAACTGCTTTGACCTGAAAACTGGTAGCAAAGGAGTTAGTCAAAGTTGGCTAAGGACAAGTGAAAGCCTGGGCTGACTTCCCTCGCGAGCCACAAAGACAAAGAGCTCGGTCTTGTCTTGTTTTGTCGTGCAGTTTGAGCTTGTGTTCCAGTGGGATTTGTGCCTAGATAAACCCCCACTTCCTGTTGTTCCCAAAGGATCTCTAAAATCCTCAGAAGCTTTTATTCCAGTCCTTTTTATTGTCACATACATGAATATGCAATTGCAAATACACATGACATTCTTAAGCAGGCATATCTGAACAACATCAGTGTCTGTATTCTATGTGTTTCCAGCTATACCATATACCACGTACGATCTTTCAATGAACTTAAACTCTGTGTATGAGGTATGCAGAAAAGTATGAAGGACCACAAGAGCCACGCGCATCGAAATAAAAAATTCTGTGCTTAATTAATGAATTGTAGAATAAGATCTGCATTTGTAAATTCATTTTTGAATTCCAATTTAATAAACTGATTTTTAAAATGCTTTTTAAGTCTTCATTTCAACAAACATTTTCAAATTCCACTTTAATAAACTGCATTTCAAAATCCATTTCCCTTTCCTGTTCGCTCAGGGATTAACATATGGATTAGAAGTTGGATTAACAACTTTTTAAAAAAAATCCTGCTGCTGTTCAAATTAGCCCACACACCCTTCTACACTTAAGCGCTGACCTAGTGGTGGTTGTCATTTATAAAGCAGCTGATGTGATGTAACACCAAGTTTCACCAAGAGATGGCAGCAGATTTTCATTAAACTTCACTGAGAGGTTCAATAGGAATAGGACTCGGTGCTTGTTCAGGGTATGTGATCCAGAGGGAAGTCCAGTCTGAGTCAAAATTTTTTTTAAGTTTATCAGGAACCAAAACACACAGATCACAAACTACTGAGTAAGACAGGACAGGACACCTGACAGTCAAGGTTTATTTCCTCTTTGTCCATGTGAAAGCATAACTTTAACATATAATGCACAGGTGTCAAACTCCAGGCCTCGAGGGCCGGTGTCCTGCAGGTTTTAGATGTGTCCTTAATCCAACACAGCTGATTGAAATGGATAAATTACCTCCTCAACATGTCTTGAAGTTTTCCAGATGCCTGGTAATGAACTAAACATTTGATTCAGGTGTGTTGACCCAGGGTGATATCTAAAAGCTGCAGGACACCGGCCCTCGAGGCCTGGAGTTCGGCACCCCTGAAACATATCCCTTTTCTGCTCTGAAGAGAGCAGTGTGTCAGTTTGCCACAACCAAACTAGAATGAGTCAAAATTTCCACCTTTGAAAGCCACAGGACCACACGAGGAAAACATGTAAAACTAATGCCATACAATAACGGCATGCCAATAAATCAATTAACTGATTGCTTTTTGCAATCAGTTAATTAATTTATTGGAGCAAACATTTTTATCTTTATCTTTGCAGACTGAAACCTGGCTGCTGTTTCCACTGTGCTTAATATTCCTTATTTGTTGTCACCTATTCTGACAAAAACTTACATTTATTAGAAAAAGACTTCTAAAATTGCTGGTACATAAAAGGTACTATATTTTATTCATAGAAAAACTTAATATCAGACTTTTGTCTAAACGCAAGCGTGGAGGCAATTCTATAATCAAACTTACATTCTGCTTGGGGGAGGGGGGGGGGGGTCATAGTTTGGTCCCGCCTTCACTGTTGTGATTGGTGTGGGGATTGGGACAGGCTTAGGGTGTCGGGGGGTTCCCCGGAGGCATCTTCCTTGGGGGGCTCAACCCGGGGTAGCGGTCATGTCCGGTTAGGGGCTCTGTTGGCTCTCAGGTGACTGTTTCCTCGTGGCTGCGTGCAGCGGGGCTAGGCGTGAGGTTCTGGGGGCGCTCCGTCTCTGGGCTGGGGCCCTGGCTGGGCCTCGGGGGCTTGGGTCCTGGTTGATGTGTTGCCGGGGTTGTGGGCGGGCGGGTGCATGGGGGCCCAGCCCTGGCACAGGGTGCCGCCGGTGCGTCGAGTCACCGGGGGGGCTCTTCAACTGGTGGGGGAGATTGTCACATCGTGCAGGAGCTTTCCTCTCTGCAGGAGGGGGAGAAATAGGAGAGGTGGAGGAAGATCTCAGCCTGGGCGTCTATTGTCTTATGTAGTCTGGAAGATGAGTGGATGGTGGGGTGGGTGCAGTTTTCTCTGTGGTGGGGTTGGGTGGACTGTCCTGGGCTCTGTGAGGCCGGGAGGCGCTGCTGCACTGGGCCCCGGTCTGGATGGGCCTGGGCCCCCTTTCCCTGGCGGGTCGCGGAGTATGGGAGTGCCTACTGGGGTCAGCGGGGGAGCTGGCCCCAGGGAGGGGTCACTTGCCCCTCCCTTCCTTCCCTCCCCATCTCCAGCTGCCTCCCTCCTCCCGCTCCACCACAACCACCCACACATGCAGGGCCTTGGAGTAGGGGTGTGTCACCAGGGTGCAGAGGAGGCTACCCCCCCCCCCCCCCCCCCCCCGTCCCCTTCTGGCTGCCTCTGCCTCAATTTTATTCCACAACTTAGACATTCACATTACTCACACCCTCATTACACATACATATAGGATCTTGGGGGTGGGCACGATACACGGAGTCCAGGTTACCATCAGGGTGTACACCTCACCCCTGGCGTCGTTGCCCACCTCTCAATTTTAAATACACGTAGACATTGAGGGCTAGCAGGAGGGACTATGCGCTTACCTGCTGCTCTCTGGCAGGTAGCTCCATGCCCTCCTGGGTTTTAAATGCACCTTAGAACACACATGCATCAACACTACAGTGAGCGGGTGGAGGGAGGCTTGGAGTCTTCTCTCACCCCCGTTCTCTGCGGCCTGCTGGAGCGGGGGGGCTAGGAGGAGGAGTTGGCCGTCCGACTGCGGTCTGGGGTGTGGGGCCTCCCTGCTGCTGCGGAGTCGGGGCGGTCTGCCTCTCCCCACCGCAGGGAAAAGGGTAACACCACCTGGGTCTGGGTGCAGTTCCCCCCTCCAGGGGCAAGGGTACCTAGACCCGGTTCGTAGAGTACGCTTGGGGAGTGTGATCGTGTATACAGCGTCTCTTTATGTCTGTCTCCACGTTGGTTGAGTGTGGAGTAAGTGCATATGAGAGCATGAGGGTGGGAATGGATGTTTGTGTCTGTGTGTGCCTGTATGTCTGTGTCTATATGTCAGGTTGGGTATCAGACGCCACCTCTCTGGGGACATCTCAGGCCCTCCAAGGTTTGGAGGCCTATCTCCACCCACCACCACTTCCCCTGCCAGTGGCGGACTCCCTCAGACATCGGTGCGTTGGTGGTTCATTGTGTCTGGGGATGGGTGTCCAGGTACACACCGGCTCACTCCTTGGAGGCCGCTTATTGGAGCTCGCTCGGGCCACTTCGGAGGTGGGGTGCCCCCGGCCCCTCGGCCTCGGGCTCGGTCACTCAGGCACAGCTGGCTGCCGGCGGAGCTCACGGGCGCGTCACTGCAGCTCCCCCTGGCTTCTGCTCCACGGCTGCTGAGTGAGCCCTCATCTGGGACTCTCCTCAGCTCTTTCTGGGACAGTGGCGCAGCTGCCCCTCTGTGGGTCTTCCTTGGTCTCTTGTGTTCTGAGGGCCTCTGGATGTCTGGAGTTTTGATCTCCTCCATACCTGCTTCATGCCCTGGAGGACGGGGCTGTGGCCCCCCCACACCCTCTAGCAGATCATTACATGAAGGAACCTTTTAAAAAAACAAGCGCGTCCATGCTCACAGGTGTACACACGGGTGATCACACCCACAAACTACACCCTTTTTGGCTCCTACCTCAAAGCACACTGTGTTCTGTTGATCTTATGTGCTGCACAATAATGTTTAATATTTAGTGTTTACTGTCATATTCCCATATATCATTGTGATGTTGTTTATTCTATTACTCTTGTTCTCTTCTGCTTGTTTTCTTTTTTCTTTCTCAACAGGTGATCCACGTGATCGATAGATGCATTTTCCTTTTTTCTTCTTCTGCCCATTCTGTTGGTTTTTGTTTTTTGCCCTTCTCCCCCGTCCCTCTTCTCAGCTGTTTCTCTTTCCCTCTTTCTTTCTCCCCTTCTTTCCTCCAGTCAAGTCTGTCCCGTATTCAGCAAGCGAAAATAAAATAAACAATAAAAGGTGAATCAAATAGACCATTATGGCAAGGCTGGGATGGTCAATTTGGTAAAGTAAATCCGTTGGGCATCTTTCTTTGCCTTTAGACAATAATTCTGATGCAAAAGAGCCAAACGGGACAGGCAAAAAAAATTTTTTTTTAATGCAGATTAGGGGAAAAGCAAGGAATGGAAAATACCCAACAGCACGATGAGGGGTCACTTACCCTATATAAAGAGGAGGGTCGAGATGTCCTGGGATGCTGCTGCTTTTTTTCCCCTGTCTGTCATTTTGCGTGTCTGAGCTGTTTGTGCTTAAAGGCTCTTCACCCCGCGGCTCGTTTCGCTTTTCTGCTATTATTTTGCTGTAAAATGTAAGATTTTGCTGTTCATGTGATTCTGTGTATTAAACTCTGTCCCAAGAATCATTCTCTTTTCCAGAGGATCTTTTTGAGTGATTTGATCTTAAATCGATCTGAAAAGCTGAACCTCCACATCACTGGCTTAATAAGGTTATCATATCGGCTTGAAAATTTGAAGAGTCCTTTTCCATCAGGTGAAGAGCAGCTAAAAAGGGATGGTAGCCAAGAGGTGTAAGAACTCAGGTCAGCAGTTAAGAACATGTGATTTATTTACAGTAAAAAAGCCCATGTCATTAAAATATAACAGCTGAAACCAGTCCAGGCTTATACACATGACTGCAACAGTCTCTAGAACAGGGGTCTCAAACTCCAGTCCTCAAGGTCGGTGTCCTGCAGCTTTTCCATATGTTCCTGTTGCAACACACCTGAATACTAGTGATGGCCAAATGAAGCTTTCTGAAGCACTGAAGCTTGTATTGAAAAACGGTTCATTACTCGAAGCTTTTCAACACAGTCCTCTCTGGTGACATCTGGAGGCCAAAAATATGAAGTGCAGCTTGAATCCACAAAATAAAACCAACCGCTTCATTATGACTGCTCACTCTACAGAGTGGAATCCTGTCTGATATTGAGCCTCCGTTGTGTTGCTTTGAACGTGTATTTTTTGGTGGTTAAGAAAATGTGTTTTATTTGTTTAATAAATAGTTTTGACCAGTAAACTCTCCGTGTTTAAATCTGCACCATGGTGTGGTCTTTCTTTGCTTGTGACTTCTTGATGTTGGTAAATACAATAATTGAAAAATACCACGTTACACATATATACATATAATAATGTAAAACACATTATGGAGTACACTGAAAAAAGTGATATTGGCTCCTTTTAGATATAGCATATTTTATTTTGGTATATCTTTTTAATTCAAATGAGTAATTCCTGTCTACATATATAATTCGAGTAACTCCAGAATACATTCCCTGCGTTTTAATCCAATTAATTTTAGTTAATTAAATGTAGCTCAAAATGCTTAAGTATGTTTTTCATAGCATCCTGCTGGGCCATTTTGCGCATGCGTTAGGACAGGCCACCATTTTGCATGGACTGAAAGCGGACGCTTTGTGTGCTGCAAGCGGGCTCAAGCTAATCACACAACTTCGTGTAAAGGTGGTCTAGCTTCGGTAAGTAAACCTTTTACGGTCGTTTTTGTTTTATTTTTTTTTACCTCAGTCAAAGCATGTTGACTCTTTAAGACGTGTGCACATGGAGAAAGAAGTCTAAGTAGTTGTACACCTCTGAACTTTGTCGTGATTTGACTTAAGCTAGCTATGTGCTCTATTAGCTACTACTCTATTAAAAGAGTAATTGTATTGATGCGTTAAAATGTCATATGTTTTTAGCTTAGTTCTGGTGGCACACTTTGTACTAACAAATTATGGAACGAGGCAATTTCTCTGTTGTAGTTAGCTGTAAAGTTCACTGTACAGTCGCCTGCAGTTTTAAATTGAGAAATCGTCCCTCCCGCCACAACATTGGCATTAAGGAATAGTCGGGCGGGGGAGGGGGCTTCTGAATGCACCTCCACAGTCAGGGGTGCAGTAGGAAGTAGGATTGGCGTTGCCCAACGTCTTTTGTGCAGAAACAAACAATGGTTGTAAACTGTGGAGGAGAAACTGGAAGCTGTGGAACCAGCTTCCATTGGATTCGGGAGACAGACACTATCTCTACTTTTAAGATTAGGCTTTAAACTTTCCTTTTTGCTAAAGCATATAGTTAGGGCTGGACCAGGTGACCCTGAATCCTCCCTTAGTTATGCTGCAATAGACGTAGGCTGCCGGGGATTCCCATGATGCATTGAGTTTTTCCTTTCCAGTCACCTTTCTCATTCACTATGTATTAATAGACCTCTCTGCATTGAATCATATCTGTTATTAACCTCTGTCTCTCTTCCACAACATGTCTTTATCCTGTCTTCCTTCTCTCACCCCAACCGGTCGCAGCAGATGGCCGCCCCTCCCTGAGCCTGGTTCTGCTGGAGGTTTCTTCCTGTTAAAAGGGAGTTTTTCCTTCCCACTGTCGCCAAAGTACTTGCTCATAGGGGGTCATATGATTGTTGGGTTTTTCTCTGTATCTATGAAGCGCCTTGAGGCGACTTTTGTTATGATTTGGCGCTATATAAATAAAATTGAATTGAATTGAATTGAATAACTCAGTGGTTGCCAATAATGTGAGTTCAAAAGGCACTGAGAGTGATGTTTGTCAGGACTGAAATTAACTCAGATAAGAAGTTGCTTCAGCTGATAGAGCTGTTGAGTGCGAGACCTGTCAGCGGTCTGGTTTAGCATTTGAAGCCTCGCTACGTGCTTCCAAACCGCTGCATTTAATCTCAGAGAAAACTAACACAGAGAAGTAAAGCAAGTGTGTAAGTTCATCTCTGTATGTTTGCATAGTATTTCCATGTTGAGCTTAACAACCGATGTATGGAGCCACAGCTGGACTGGCTGTCAGAGTTTTGTAAGGAAGCGATTTGTTTCATACTTCAGCTAGAATGAAAAAAGACACAAAGCTGGAGTTATTCGGTGTCTTCATGCTGAACAGCTAAAACTTCTTCCCTCATTCTCACCCCTCCCTCTCCTGTTGCTACTTCAATCATGAAACTGATCAATTATCAGCTGATCGGCTTTTCTGTCGCTAGTCCTGCCTCTCTTGTTTGTTAATCGCCCAGTTTGCGCTAGAAAGTGGAAAACGGCAAATAAACAACAGCAGCACGTTTAAGCTTGATAAGCTGTTGCTAGAATTTTTTTAATATTACTCTCTAGTATCCGCTTGTGTTTTCTGAAGGCACAGCCGTAATAGCTGCTGGTCATGATATCAGTTTGGATATGTGGTGAGAGGGAAACATGAAGGTGAAACCAGGAGATGTTTTTACTGAATCATCAGAGCTGAACAGGTAATGAAGAAACAGGTTTACCTTTTAGGTGACATGAATGAGTTGAAAGGAAGTTATGAACTGTTTCTGAAAGACAAAAAACACCAGGATCCTTTTCTAAGTAGCTGACAGCTGGTAACTGTGCAGGGGCGGATCTAGCAAAGTGTTGTCAGGGGGCCAGGTAGGGCATTAACAGGGAAAGGGGGGCACAAATAAATAATTTTCTTTCTTATTCTCATTTAAAATGTCTAGCTTTTAATAAATAATTATCTAAATCTTACAAGCAAAGTGGTGATCTGGTTAAATGTATAGAAATCCATTATTGTATGTAGTAAATATTAAGTCTAATATATACCCTAGTAATAGTAGTACATATAGCACTTTTTCCTTTGGGAAAGTACCATCTGTGCTGTCTGCAACTGTATTGAAGAAAATGTTGAATCTAATTATTGTTGGAAAATAATTGTTTCTGTGCATTAAAGTAGATTACGTCAATTAAGCATTATGAGGCAGAGGGTGGGGGTGGTTTCCTAATATTTTTGCTGGAAGTTGGCAGCCCTATTAGTTTGTTTAATATTTCTATGTACTGTTTAGAATACCTGAATAAGGAGGATGGTGTAAGTTTTTTAGGTTGATCAGTATTGCTGAAGTATAAAATATTTTGGGTGCAGTGTATTTTTTGCATACAGGTATAACAGAATAGTTTTAATGTTTTTTAAAAATGAGTACGAACTTAAGATATTTAAAAAACACTTTTATTGATTAAAAAAAAACACTATATCGGATTCACATCGGCATCGGCAGATAATCAAATTTATGATATCATATCGGACATAAGAAAAGTGGTATCGTGCCATCTGTAGTTTGTACAGAGGCACAAGTAAGATTTGTTTTGTTACAAGGGAGTATCATGAAGTGGCTTGGAAATGGTAATTGTTTGTCTTTCTAAAGTCCTCATTTAAATTTTTTGTATTTGTGTTCCTTTTCTGGCAGATTTTCTTCCACTTGTGTGTTATTGTTTATTCAAGGAAACAGCGTTATTTTGGTAAGTACATGCAAATTCCTTACATATTTATCACGACAGTATTGCAGTGAAAAGTTTATCTATCTCATCTTAAGGGTTCTTGTGATTATTAATATTGATATGAATTAATATCAGTTATTACATATGATTAATATAGTTTAAGAAAAGATGCCTCTATATTTTTGCACAGTTTTTTTTTTTTTTTCAGTGTTCTAGGGCGTAGAACACTGATTCCATGTGTTGCCAACAGTTCCCATGCTTTAGAGCAAATTATTTAAAGTTGAACATGAAAGTTGCTGGCTGTAACATATTAGTTTTTGTTTTTTTCTTTTATTTGATTGTTCAATTGGCACTGTTATGGTATTGCTTTCTAACCTGATCAGATTTTAGGTGCACTCTAGATCAGTGTTTCCCAACCCTGTTCCTCAAAGACCTCTGTTCTGCATTCTTTTAGATGCCTCCTTGCATCGCCACACTGATTTGAATTAATGTTTAGCCTAATTTCTTCATTAAGTTGTGCACAAGTCTGTCACTGACACAGTTAATATGTCAGGGTGCACTGAAGCAGAGAAACATCAAAAATATGCAGGATGGGCATCCTCAAGGAACAGAGTTGGGAAAAGAATGCTCTAGATAATACAGCCTACAAGCATACTTCTAAGATGCATCCAATCTTGTAGGTTAACCACGGCTAAAGCTTTCTTTGTGTAAAGTACTAAGTGTGTTTTTTGTTTTTGTTTCAAATTTTCTCTCTTTGTTTGTCCAGTTTATGTGGAAGTGTAAAGACTGCAGTGCTGAAGTTTCTAGACGATCAGAACTTCTTAAGCACTATAGCCTGAAACATAGTCATTTTGGGCGTGGCCATCACATTAAGTGCCTATATCCTGAGTGTCCATGTCTTTTAAAGACTTGGAATTCACTTCTGACACACTTGTCAAGGAATCATAGCAATACCCCAGAGCACTCTGACAAATTTACAACTTTTTCCTGTCAGTTATGTTGTTGTAGTGAATTAGGAACAGAGCGTGAATATTTTGTGCACATTAGCCGTCATGTAAAAAACAATGAGACAGTAACATGTATGTTTAAAGGTTGTGACTACAAATCAAATATTTACAGTACCTTTAAGTCACACAAAAGTCGCAAGCACAGTTTACAAAAAAACTGTATGAAGCTATAGAATAAAATTAAATAAACTGCTTTTTACCCGTAAAACCTGTGTTGCAGTTCTGCACTCTCGTGCTCCCTAATAAAATTATTCAATGCAAAGTATTTTAACTTTTTTTTCTCCTAATGTCTTTAAAAATCAGATTGAAGAATGGCAGAGCAGCTGAAGCTGAGAGTCATCGTGGCAGATGATGATTTTAGGAGACTTGACGTTCCATCTGGGATGCCAAGAACTTTGACTGATCTTCAGAGCACAATTTGCCAAGCATTTGGAATTGAAAGAGACTTTCGTATTCAATTCATGGATCCTGACTTCAACAATGAGTTTATGAACATAACATCAATGCAAGACATTCAAGACCGAAGTACAATCAAACTTGTGTACATGGCAAATCTGGATACAAGTGCATCTTTGTCAAAGCAGTATCCCACATGCAGTGTTGACTCCTCTGCAAGTCCAGAAAGTATTCAAAGAAACTCCAGTCTCTCATCGTCTTCATCCAACTCAGACAGCACCATAATTCTACCACAGTCAGACAGTGAGCTGAGATCATGTGCATGGCCTCGCGAGTTTACTATTCCTTGATTTTCATTCAATGTAGAGGTGCAACTTCAGCGTGGAAATGAGACCTTCAGAAAAAATGGAACTCGGCTCAAGATTACTCCAGGTGTTAAATCTGACATCTTAGAGAAGCTAGCTGAGGCGATTTTTCAGTTTACTGCTTATCCTCAAAATTACCAAATACGGTAGATGAAGTTGCAGGGGCACTGATCAAAAAATTCCCTTGTCTGCGAGAGCCATCTGCCACAGGTTACTATGGCTGGATGATTAGCCTGAAATATAAGATGGCTAATTACAGGACAAAGATGCGCAACATTGGCTGTCCTGAAGTGACTATAAATGCTTTGAAAAACAAATCCAGTGATGATTGCCTCCCAGCCAAAAATGTTAAGAAACCTAAAAAGGCTGAGGTCAATTTTTGTCCATTACACCCAGCTGGCGAAACGGATGAGAGTCTAGAAAACATCGGGGTTGAGCTTTTGACCGACGTCAGACGAAGAAACAGTGCCTCAGATGTAAGACAGAAGACGTCAAGAACATTTTCCTACCGTAGACAAGAGGTGGTGCAGGGAAGTCCAACTGCTGGGGAGTTTAAAGCTAGGTGGCCTGCACTTTTCCAGAGTAATGAGGTAAAGGCATGCTTTTTTTTGCTGAGTGTTCTTTTCAGTAATTCCTTATGTTATACATTAATTAATCTGGATTAAGACGATCCCAAATATAGGTATAAAGAGGCTAGCATTTATAGTGATTGACCTGTGTACCGTACAGAGTATTTATTTGAGCAGCACTTAAAATACAAGTTGTGTATGAAAAACATAAGTGACTTAAAGTGTAGAAACATGAATAAAATTATCCATCCATCCATCCATCTTCATCCGCTTTATCCGAGGCCGGGTCGCGGGGGCAGCAGCCTAAGCAAAGAGGCCCAGACCTCCCTCTCCCCAGCCACCTCCTCCAGCTTATCCGGGGGAATACCAAGGCGTTCCCAGGCCAGCCGAGAGATATATAATCTCTCCAGCGTGTCCTGGGTCTGCCCCGGGGCCTCCTCCCGGTGGGACATGCCTGGAACACCTCACCCAGGAGGCGCCCAGGGGGCATCCTTGTCAGATGCCCGAACCACCTCAGCTGGCTCCTTTCCCAGGGAGGCTGAGGAGTGTGATCCCCCTGTAGCTGGAACACACCCTCCGGTCCCCCTTCTTAAAGATGGGGACCACCACCCCGGTCTGCCAGTCCACAGGTACTGCCCCTGATCTCCACGCAACATTGCAGAGGCGTGTCAACCAGGACAGCCCTACAGCGTCCAGAGCCTTCAGGAACTCGGGGCGGACCTCATCAACACCAGGGGCTCTGCCACCAAGGAGTTGTTTAACTGCCTCAGTGACCTCGCCCCCGGAAATTGGAGGGTCATTCCCCTCATCCCCAGACCCTGCTTCCTCCTCGGAAGACGTGTCAGTGGGAAATTTACTTATTGCGAATGTCAGACATTGTTGTTATTTTTTTCCAAATTGATTTAATCAGCAACTCTCTTTAAACAGGCTGAAAGTGATGTTAACGTGAAAAGGGAAGCAGTTCTCAGGGCACTTTGCCTCTACCTTGGTGAAGAGGACACAAGCCTTATTCGGGAGTACTTGGTAAGTCATTTAAATCATTGTTAGCAAGTCATCTATACACACACTTTTTAGATAGATATTTACACACACACACACGCACGCACACACACACACACACAAACACACAAACGACTAGATTGGAATTTAATTGTAGAGTTAATTGTTTTTCTTTTACCTTTTTATTAAATGTTTAGGACATTGAAGGAGATGACATCCAGAGAGGCCTAAAGAAGCACACCATGGGCATTTATGTCATCAACAGGGAGGATGGACAAAATGGACATTATGATGACATTGGAATATTTGTTGAAGGGGAGATACTCATGGACAACATTGGATCTCCGGCCCAAGCTTGTGCATTGATGTTTGGAGTAATCTATGCACTAAACCTAGCCTACCCCAAGGAATTGAGGCACTATTATGAATTCATTCAGGAAGTGTTGATGGGATTGGATGGGGAAAAGCTCTCCCCCAAAGTCCTTGGGCTGAAGAACAAAATTGCTACTGGATAGGAAGATTTCTAAAACCACACATCAAGAGAATGCTGTTATGTAAATTACCAATGACTGGTTCTCTTGTGAATAGGAGTGAAACATTTTTATAACCATCATTCGTTCTCACGTTCTGTGTTATGTTTTGATTGAACATTTTAACTTAATTTTAACTAACTGGTTGAGACGCGTGGTGGCTGCAGAGGGGGCAGGAGGATCCGTCTCTCGCACCCTCACCCCTCCGGCGCGGTAGTACTGGAGAATAAATTCAATGTCCTGGATCCTGTGGACTTTCCTCCTCTGACCGCTAGCCCTCGCCATCCCGCTGTGTCGCTGAGGTCTGCGCCATCTCCACCACTACGCCCCCAGAGCTGTGGCGGGCAACCCGACGCTGTGGTGCAAACTCACCGCGGAGAGCTGTGCTTTACCCCGGCTCCTCGGAGAAGAGGACCCACGGCGCGGCTACCTGGGAGTCACTCATGCAGTCCGGCTGGCGCATCTCCATCTGAACACCCCCGGTGCCGCGGCGCGGACGTCTCAGATGGCCAGCAGCCAGTTGCAGGTGAGTGCTTTTATCTCTGGGCCGACCCCCACCTGTGGCAGAGGGATAGGCCGTTTCAGCCGGCTGCTCAGCCTTAACACCTGGCTTTCCTCCGCCTGTGTCTCCCACGGCGTGGGTTTTATTAACAATTTTGATGCCTTCTGGGAGAGGAGGCATCTTTTTGGGGCAGACGGGCTCCACCTCAACGCCTGGGGACGCCGTTTGCTGTCCGCCAATTTGGCATTTGGCGTACAGCACTCCCGCACATCGCCCTGTCACTACCCCAAACTGACATTACCTGCTGATCCGTCTGCCACTGACTGATGTTCCCCTGGTCCCAGCTCCTATATTTGTTCCACTTTTAACAGTAATACACAAAACTCTGGACTCGGACCTCTCTCTCCCACAGTCAACATAATACCCGTCATAATCACAAACAGAGAGCAACAGAATTATCATAAATCCAGTAACTCCAAAAACATTAATAACCTCTGGCCTCTTCAAAAATATCAACATCCATTCAACTCTATTGTCAAAAATCCACCAGTCTCAATCAGTATGGCACTTTTAAATGTACGCTCTCTGTCGAACAAGTCTTTTATTATTAATGATTTAATTTTAGATAATAAACTTGACTGTTTATTTTTAACTGAAACATGGCTGGGTTCGGATGCACCAGTTGTTCTCACTGAGGCCTCCCCACCAAATTTTAATTTCTCTTTTTCTATTAGAAGTGGTGAGAGAGGTGGGACTGCATCTTTAGCCAACAACACACTCACCTCCAAACAAATTTTATTTGATCATTTTACCACTTTTGAATTCCACGCTATTGTTTTCAGCAGCCCTCCAGTTTTATCTGTCACAATTTATAGACCACCTAAAGACAGCGCTGCTTTTATCAAGGAATTCTCAGAATTTTTAACAAACATACATTCAAAATATAATATGATAATTTTAACCAGTGATTTTAACCTGCACATAGATAATCCTTCTGACCCTGCAGCAAAAGCATTCTTAAACATTCTTCACTGTTTGGATTTTATCCAGCACGTCACGCAGATTAACGTAAAACATGCATCACCCTGGAGAAACGAAGAAGTCAAAAAACTCAAAAGAAATTGCAGGGCAGCAGAAAGGAGATGGAGGAAAAATAAAAATACTATCAACCATGAAATACTCTGCGAGCAACTTAAAATGTACAATAATACATTAAGGAAGTCAAGAAATTCATACTTCGGCAAAATAATCAGTAATAACAAAAATAATCCCAAGGTCCTCTTTTCCACCATAGATCATTTATTTAACCCTGATTTTAACAGCTCCCAAAGAACCCCACAGACTCGCTCTGTGAGCAGTTTGCAGACCACTTCAGGGGAAAGATCAGCGCCATCAGATCTGATATTTTATCTAATCGCGATATGTTTGTAAACACATCTGAGGGCTCGATTGTACCTGAGGAGACACTGGACAGCTTTGTCCTGGTTAATGCTGAGAACCTTCAGAAAGTTTTCTCCACAGTGAGACCCACCACATTTCTTTTACTACATCCACCATCTCCTGCTTACATATTTCTGAAAACATCTTAGTGGTGTGGCAGCTGTCGAGTGAGCCAGCCCTGCAAACCCTGTGGATGGACGATGCAGTGGACAGCAGGAGGAAGCATCCTGATCCTGATACACAGACCATCCTGTGTGATTCTCCACTCGCCAACCAGAAAAGACAAACCTCAGGTGTCAGTTGCAGCAGCCCATCCACGCCTCTGGCAGATTCAGCAACACTGCCAGAGGCTTCCTGTAATCTATTACAGTTGTTAAAGAAACAGTCCAGGAACAGGTCACTCAGGTTAATCCTGTGTGTTCAACTGTAAATATTGGTTTTTTTTATTACCTTTAAATATCGTTGTTTTGATAGAAATATTCCTGTTTAATTGTTATTTTCTGTGTGTGTGTTCAATCACGTTCATCACATGAAGTAGTTATGCATTGGAGTGGAGGAATGTTAGCATTTCTACGTGCTCAGCAGTCAGACTTGCCCTTTTTTTTGGTGACAATGTTTCCAGCAACTGAAAAAAGCCTTTCAGATGGTGTTGATGTGGCAGCTACAGCCAGATATGAATTGGCTAAAGTAGCCAGTGTGGGGAATATTGTTGCATTATTCTTCCACCATGCAAGGGGGTCATTATCCCTTGGAATAGGGGCTTCCCAAAAATACAGCAGTACTTCTTTCCTCACGGCCTCATTTTCTCCATCCCCACCCTGGTCAGTGTTTTCATTACAATCTTCCTCCTCAGAATCTGTACCCAACAAAGTGTCCAAAAAACTATCTTCTTTGTTGGGGGACTTGCTGAGGCTTCCTGTCCCACATGTTCCTGCTGTAGCTGTGATCTCTGCTCCCTTTTGAGATCAAGTGCCTCCCTCTGTACTCTTACTTGCAGTTTCAGAGCATCTTCTGGAGAAAGGAATTTCCGTTTACAAAAATGTGGATCGAGGGCAGCAGCAATAAGTGACACATTTTTCCCATCTTCTTGAAATGCAGATACTTCTGGCCTATACAAGATTTCCTCTTCTGCACAGTTCTAGAAAGAGTTCATTGCTGCAGAATCAAATGATTTGTTTTGGGTGGATTTCAGCAGGATGAACAGAAAATGTGATATAAGACTGAGAACATTAGTGATTTGCTCATAAGGCTTGAGCACCTCCTTCAATTCATCCAGAAGAATCCACTGATCATTTTTCAGATCTAGGTACTGTTTCCCACGCTGTGTGACTTCTGGATCTGAAAGCGTCGCAACCACTGACCATTTCTGTTCCAACAGACGTTCAATCATGCAGTTTGTTTCTTCTTAAGTTTGGTGCTAGCTGGCTCACTTTTCCTGATGTGCTTTACAAGGCCCCATGCAGCTGATAGTGCCTTATCAATCTTGGGGTCTTTCAGTGCATGGTTTACAACCAGTTGCAGTGTATGCCCGGCACACCGATAGGACACCACTCCAAACTTCTCTTTCAGGATGTGGAGGGCTGTCACTATGTTACTTGCATTATCATGCAGAATGACAAGGACATTATGCAAGGAAATGTGGAATTTTTCTGCCACCTTCTCCACCCAGGAGGCAAGGTTTTCTGCAGTGTGGCGCTCTTCTGAAGAAGAGAAGATCCCAATTGTCATTAATGAAATGAATCAGAATCAGAATACTTTATTGATCCCTGGGGGAAATTATTTTTTTGTTACAGTGCTCCATTATAAACCAACATTAACAAGACAGACAATACGCTAACTAAGAATGACAAGTTACCCCTAAGTAGGACTCTGTGACCAGACTTGTCCAAGCATCAGTGGTAAGGGAGATTTTGGATGTGGCCTTTTTTAGTTGATTCCTTAGTTTCTCTACTGACGTTTCATACTTTCTCTCCATCATGCTTGTAAAATGATGCCTAGACGGCAGAGTGTAACCTGGTTGGAAAGTGGTCAGCATTCCCTCACCCTCACAAATAAAAAACACCTAAACAGCAGCTGCTATATGTTACTGCAAAGCAGCTTAAATGAGTTTTGCATTTACGGAGGTTGGGTGTTTATCTCTGTCTATGAGTGAGTGTATGCCTACTTGGGGGGTGTCTGGATGAATTAAAGGGTAAAAACCAGCATTAGTAAAAAAAAGTTGAAAACTTACGGTGGTTTGTCCTTTTCAGAAGCTGCTCCTGGATGCCATCGTTTGAGGTGCTGGTGCATAGCCGTCGTGCTTTTATGATAGGCTATTTCCACCTTACAAAGCCGGCAAACGACTGAATCACTTCCTTTTTGGTTAAAATATCCCCTATACATTATATTATATCCTATATACTGTAGAACTGCGTGTTTGGGTGGAGTGGTTTAAGTCGACTGCGACTGCCTCACTCATGTTGCCGCTACTCGCTGCCACCATGTCTGTTTTGAAAGTGACGCATCGACGCAGATTTTTTTACATCGACGTATTTTACCCGTCGATGTAATCGATTATGTCAACGTGTTGTCCCAGCCCTAGTTGGATGATCTGTCTGCTTGTGATGTGCGATACCACTGATTTCCTTTCCGATCCGATACCAAGTAATATTCAGGGTGGTATCAACGATACTGATCCGATACCGATACTTTGTACAAAAACTTATTTTATTTATTGTATCTCAAGTTACAGCGTCATAATGATTACAGGACAGATTTCTTGTTCTTATCACTTAATAATGCAGAGTTCATCATATAGAAATAAAAAAATGAAGTTGTGCTATTTGAACACGTTGCCTGCCTGCAGCACTAAAGGACTCCGTGAGAGACGTCTGTCTCGCCCTAGCAGCACCTGTCCCTCTCCTCCTCTTCAGTTCGTCTCAACATACGCTCGTCATATTCTGTGATATGATTTACTCTGAGGTGTTTGACAAGGTTAGTGATGTTGCCACAACCATACATGCCAACCCTCCCGATTTTTCCGGGAGTATACCGAATTTCAGTGCCCCTCCCGAAAATCTCCCGGAGCCACCATTCTCCCGAATTTCTCCCGATTTTCCACCCGGACAACAAAATTGAAAAACCAGATCGCAGAATTCATAGCGCGGCCCAGCCAATTCCAGTTTCCAACAATGGCAGCAGCGACTTAGTTTTAATATTGCTCTTATTTCTCTTTCTGGGTCGTGACGTACTACCCGGCTTTCTTTAGACCGCGAAGGCCGGGTCCTCAGGTGGAAGCAGCCTCTTAATTTGGACACCCCCGCTGTTTCTGGGCTGGCCAATAATAACGGTGATATTTAACGTATTTTATCCGATAAATAAACAATGTAAAATTTATTTATCACCCCAAAACAGCCCTTTTGAATGTCTCGCTAGTATGGCCACAACACCTCACTCTTGGAGCACTTTTTTGCCACATGTATCGCAAACCACGTCTCGGCTATTTGTGGAGGTAAAATACATCTGCACAATTACGCTCAGCCATTGTTGTGAGTGCGTGCGCACCAAGGGGCTGCGAGACATTTATACAGCCGTATTTCGCACGTGACTATGAAAGACGGAAGAGGAAGTAGTTCCTTTGAATGTAGACAATCCGAGTGTTATAGTTTCTTTCCACTGTGTTCCTGTTAATGATAAACTACAAATTTACCCTAAATGACTAAAATATCGATATTTTAATGTGAGAATCGATTCTAGAACATAAATGGAAGGAATCGATATTTCAGGATTGATCCGCACATCACTACTGTCTGCTGTCACTGGGTGGTGCTGAGGTCTGAATCTGAGGGCAGCTCCTGTAATCACAAAGAGAACAGAACCATCAAACTCAAATATAAAGTTTATCTCTCAAATCTGAAATAAAGCTGATCCTTCTCTGTCCTCACACACTTCAAGTTCAAAAGCATTTTCCCTTTCCATTTCACAATCAATTCTACCCCAGGTCAAAAATATGTCTAGGAAAATTTCCCTAATATAATATTATTTATAAATATACCCGTCTAGCACTTGCACAAGTGCATGGAGGCAGGACCTCACAGCAGAAGCATACGCCATAATGTGTTGTACATTATTATATGTATATTATATGTAACGTGGTATTTTTCAATTATTGTATTTACCAACATCAAGAAGTCACAGGCAAAGAAAGACCACACCATGGTGCATGTTTGAACAAGGAAAGAGTTTACTGGTCAAAATTATTTATTAAAGAAATAAACCACATTTTTTTAACCCCCCGGAAATACACGTTCAAAGCAACACAACAGCAGCCCAATATCAGACAGAATTCCACTCTGTAGAGTGAGCAATCTTAATGAAGCAGTTGGTTTTATTTTGTGGATTCAAGCTGCACTTCATATTTTTGACCACCAGATGTCACCAGAGAGGATTGTATTGAAAAGCTTCGAGTAATGAACCTTTTTTCAATACAAGCTTCAGTGCCTCAGAAAGCTTCATTTGGCCATCACTGGTGTCAGGGCTCTGTGTGTGGGCAGGCGGAGAGGAGGATCCAAACGCAGGACTCAGACACTAACTTGAGCTCAAAAACCTCAGCTTTATTGTTGGTACGAAAACAAAACATGAAGTGAACACTGACTACGGAGACCAGAAACACACAGGCATAATCTGATGGTACGACGCAACATCAAGCACGGGAAAACACAGGGCTTATATACACAGGGTAGTAATGAGGGAATGGGCAACAGGAGGGAGACACAGCTGGGAGAGATCAGGGCTAACGAGACAGGGGGAACAAAGCTGCACACACTAACATAAGACAAAGACTTTCACAATAAAACAGGAAACATGATTTACAACTCAGAGACACGGACTCAACACAGAGAGACAGAAAATGACACATGGAACTGAACTATACATGAAACCACAATTCCTAAAACATGGATAACACAAACATGAAACTCTAATAATAATCATCACAACCACAACAAGAGAACAAGAAAACATTCCATGATGCAAAACTAAACCAAAACACAATAAACTCAAAATACTGGGTCCAACGGACCCAGAACCGTGACAAACTGTCAGAATTCTGTAGAGTCTATAGTGTCGGAGTGTCTGGATCAGATGGTCTGATCAGACTGAGAAAAATGTCTGAGTTTAGGTCTGTGTCAACACTCAGGTTGATGAGGCTGTTGGTTCATTTTCTCTGACTCACTCCTCAGAGCTCGACATGAGTGACGTCCTGTCCAGAGCTGTGACAATGGTTTTCTGATCTGAAAGAGGAAACAACAGGAAACATCCAGCAGGTCACCGGCAGTGTTGGAGAGTAACGGAATACATGTACCGCCGTTACGTATTTAAAATACAAAATATGAGTAACTGTATTCCGTTACAGTTACCGTTTATAAAGGTGGTATTCGGAATACAGTTACTTTGTTGAAATAAATGGATTACACTGCGATACTTTCCTGTTTCATTTTGTCGCGGGTCAGGACTGTTTGGGTTTTGTTTGACAGCTACGTTCTGTTGTTCCAGCGTTACGGTTGCCATGGTTACAGGGCGACGCTCTCTCTCTCTCTGCGACTGTGTGTTTCCTGGGTGAGAGAGTGCCTTTTCGTTGTTGTTGTTGTTGTGCTAAGCTAACAGGCAGAATGCTACAAGCATAGCTCTAAAGAATGTAGCATCATGGGCAGTGTAGTCCGTGCTGCAGGGAGAATGGACTGCCATACACGTTATGGGTCTGTGAGCGCGAGGAGGGAAAAAAGGGGAGTGGAAAGGTACGAGTGTTCACCGAGCAAAAACGGGAGCTGGAAGCATGTAAATATAATAATAACCACTTCAGCCAAGAAGAGTGCCTGACGAGCCCAGCTGTAAGTAAGCTATTAAGACTCGACTGTACGCTGTGTTCGTGTTTTCCTCCGAAAACAATAAGTTCCATTGGAGCAGCCTTTCAACGCCTCTCTCTGTCTCTCGCAAGTAAAGTTGACCCACACAACAAAGTAAAGCTATTTTTCGGCTACGAGCCGACAGGGACCCCGCCGTATTAGTCAGAGGTCCCTTTACTACAGTTCGGAGTCGCGGACCTTCAGTAATAGTAATGAATCACACAGCAATAGTACATTCATGTTGTTGTAAAAAGCATGATAATATATTAAGTAATCCAAAGTATTCACAATACGTTACTGTCATTGAGTAACGTAACGGAATACGTTACAGAATACATTTTGGGGCATGTATTCTGTAATCTGTAATGGAATATATTTTAAAAGTAACCTTCCCAACACTGGTCACCAGTGACCCACTGAGGGGGAATTTTAGCCTCATGCTAAACATGCAAAGTGTCAGAAACTTCACACACACAGACAAAATGAATTCATATTAGAGAAATTTTATTAACATGTAAACCAGTTTGATCTCTGATATAAACACAATTTGGTTTATAACTTTCACCTGTCAAGCAGACTGACACAGTTACAGCAGACATCTGTGATACTATTAGTGCTGATCCTACACTTTAAACACATTTCATTGCAATGTGCTAACTTGCATATGACAAATAAAACTGAAACTGAAACTTAGGTTTTATTGTTTTTATAATAGCAGAGAACCTGAGTCAAAATTTGAGTGTAAATGTGATCAGATGAAGTGTGAGGTTGTGAGAAAGTGTCTGACTGCATTCATAGATGTGTCCTTTCAGCTGCTCGCTCTGATCCAACCTTTGGTCTCTAAGAAGAGGCTTCAGGGAGATGTTTGCTACGTTGGACTGTAGGACCATCAGAAATGTGTGCAGTAACAAAACAGGCAGCACTGAAAGCAGCTCTAAGTGTTTGTGTTGTTCAATGATTTGTGCACAACAACAAAAATGGGACCTCTCTCATCCATCAGTCACCATGTGGACATTTTTCTGACACACTTTGAAGCTGATGGACGTTTTGTGTCTGCACTAAGTACGTTTTCACCAGCTATGGCACCGGCAGGATTCACTTTCACAGACTCACAACCACCAGCTTCACCCCTCCCCCTCCAGCTGTAGGCTTTAACATTGAGTTTCCCCACACATGTTTACAGACGAGTTAGAGAGCAAGAGAAGAAGAGACAGATTCATAAATGTCTCCAAAAGTTGATTCTGTTCATCTGGATGAAGCATTTTGTGGGAGAAACGTTTCGTCACTCATCCAGGTGACTTCTTCAGTCTCAGCTGACTGCAGGTTTCCTCAATCTTATAAACAGTACATTTGCATAATGACTGAAACCAGCCCACTGAAGGAACAATGGGTTGCCGGTCTGTTCCTTAATCTTAATTATGCAAATTCTCATGACCATTGATCAACAACCACTGATCAATGGCCATGAGTACCATTCACAGAGAGTTGGGGAATGGCTGCAATCACAGCATTGTAAGATAGTGAAAGATGTACCCTTAGACCCCCTCCTCAATTCAGAGATGGTCTTTCCCTTTTCATGTAAATGGCCTCCTTGACTCCGCTCAAATGTACAGAATCAATCTTTGGAGATTTATTTACCTTGATGATTGAGAATGCAACAAGAAGATTCCTAAATGTTTCTGCTCTAACCTTACCCAAACAACACTGCTCTAAAACTCTAGACTACCAGCCACAAAGACAACAGCTGGAGAAACATCTGTCTACCTCTGACATCCACCAGCTCATCCATACAACAAACACACATCAACAACCAGGAAGCAGCTTCACCTCTGATCACACACACACTCAACTCTATTCACTCACCTGGAGGATCAACAACATTCAGACTGATTTTGATGATCTTCCACGAGTGTGTTTCTGCCATGAAGACACCACACATAACATGACACTCATATGTTCCAGCATCTTTAATCGTCACATCCTTCAGAATCAGAGCCACGTCTCCATCCTTCATCTGCAGATCCACAAGGTTCTTAAAAGATGGATGCTGGTTGTCTGGATCAAAGTGACCGTCACGGTACAAAAGCACATATTCTTCTCCCAGGTCAGCTCTGCTCCACTTTACAACTCCGATCTTGTTGTTTGGAGCTCGACATGTCAGAGTGACGTCCTGTCCAGACTCAGCTATGATGATTTTCTGCTCTGAAAGAGGAAACAACACAGAGCAGATAGGTTAAAGGTCAAAGTACAATTATGATCATGTGGCAGGATGAATGTTATCCCTCGGTCCAACCCACTTTCAGCCTGGCCCATTAGGGGGCGCTGGTATAAATAGTGGCCATTTGAGTGTCTCTGCATCGCTTGCCTGTGATCTCCTTTTTGGTCACCTGACTTCCTCGGTGTGGTAGAGATCGTTTGTGGGTTACTCCTCTAAAGTCTCCATCGCGGCTGGTCGTAGCTATAGAAGCCTCCTCTGAGCTATTCTGCTTACGTTCTGTGACCTGGCTTACTTGGTACGTAATCAACTTTTGTTACGCTCTCTGCCTTCTATTGTTCTTTTATAGTAATTATTTATTATGTTTCGCAGGAAGTGTGGGCCTTAGTTTTGCGCCAAGCTACGTGAACTGAAGTGCTGCTGTTTTGCCTTGCTGTGCTTTTACCGTCTGTTCCCGTTGTGAGAATTCTTTCCCTGCTGCTGTCAGCTTTTACAGTGGACGTCGGCGTGGACAACGGCCATATGCATGCCGGTTATCGGAGTCAGCTGGCGTGCATATTGATTGACTGTTAACTTATCGTCGTGTGGACGGCAAGTTGGAGCAGTACGGCGATTCCGTTTGCTCCAGATTTTAGAGTTTTAATCAGATTGTATGTTGTTTTATTGTTTTTGATTTGTAGTTTGGATTCTCTGTTACACCACTGGTGGGAGGCCCTTTTTCTAGCTGTGGATCACCAGTGTGGTCCTGCAGTTGGGTTATCCCCCGGTGCTACACATTAGTTTGTTGTAATATATTAAAATTTTCTTTGTTTCTTTTTATTCAGATGCGGAGTGCCGACGTGGAGGAGACTAGGGTGCCTTGGTGGTGGGATCCCTTGAGTGTACACACCTGCCTTGTTTAGTTTATTAGTGTGAGTGTGTGTGTGTGATAGTCTGTTGCACTTGTGTTTTGGGTGTGTTTTCTTTCTTTAGTTTGTGTGTGGCATCCCTGCCCCTCCACTGGTAAGCCTCAGCTCTGAATACCTTTTTAAGCATATTTGTACTTGAATATTTATGATTGTGCTTTTATATGGTGTTTTAAATAATTATTAATAAATTGTGAATTTGTTGATCATTGAACCTCGTCTCTGGATTGAGTATAGCGAACCTAAGTGCCTTTTTGGTGATTTAGTGTCATTTCCAGTATTCTCTGGGTGAAATTCCCAGGGTGGCGTTGTCGTTCTTTAAAACTGCAGAGTATTTACTTTATATCCCAACCTCGTCTCGCCACAAACTTGGCGTTGTTGTCGACAGGATATACTCTTTAAAACAGAGACGTGTGTTCTTCTTTTTTTGTTTGGTGTAACGTAAATTGTTTTTTTATATTATTTTTGTACAGAATAAAGGCAAAGCAGCAGCTACTTTGGTGTGGGATTTCACAGCTGTGTTACAGAGATGGAGGAAGAGTTACAGGAACTCAGGGACTTGATCGCGCAGCTGAAAGCAGACAATGAGAGGCTGCGTCAGGAGAGGGCTGTTGGGTCAGGTACTAGTGCTACACCTTCTACTTCAACTGCATCATCTGTGAACCCCCCAACGGCTGGTGTCTCTGTAGCAGAGAGACTAGTTTTTGTGCCCCGTGACAGAAAGTGCCCTATGTTTAGAGGAAAATCAGGTATAGGGTTGAATGAATGGTTGGAGGAAATAGAAGGTTGTGCTAGAGCACGTCATTTGTCTTTGGCTGATAAAGCATTTTTCCTGTTTGACCACCTAGAAGGGGAAGCACGTGAGGAGATCAAATATCGCTCTAGTGCAGAGAGGACTGATCCTGCTAAGATAATCACTATATTGCAAGAACTGTATGGCTGTTCAGACTCCTATGTAGCATTGCAGGAAGCTTTCTTCTCTAGAAAACAGCAGGAAAGTGAGACACTGCAAGAGTTTTCCCTCGCTCTCTTGGGTCTTATGGAAAAAGTTAAATCGAGTGCCCCCAATGGCATGCCCAATGCTGACGTTTTATTAAGAGATCAATTTGTTGAACAGGTCTTAGATAGTACCTTGCGGCGGGAGTTAAAGCAGCTAGTAAGGAGGCAGCCAACACTGACATTGCTGGAGATTAGAGGGGAAGCTATTAGGTGGGAACGTGAAGGGTTGCCTAGTGGCGTTAGGCATAGAAGCAGTTCTGTCCCTTCTGTTTATGGCATTCAGTATGGGGTCCATAGCGGTCCCTCAGGAATAGCTCAGTCTACCCATTTGTCTGAGATGAGCGAGATGAAGGAATTGTTAAAGCGCCAGCAGGAGCAACTTAATCAGCTCACTCAGAGCATTGCTCGATTGCAGGGCCCCCATCGAATGCCTCGCTCAGGACGGGGCGACTCCATTATATGCCGTCGTTGTCAGCAACCTGGACATTTTGCTCGGGAGTGTGATGGGGAACGCGTTCCTCGTTCCCGGCCTCCTTCACAGGCCCCTCTGCATAATCGCAGGCACTCTCCTTTAAATACGGCTTCGGAAAACTAGCACCCTCCGTATTGCCGAGCCACAGTTCGGGTGGGGTGTCTATTGGCTCAAGGGTTGTTTCTAATGGTCCAGAGGCAGTCTCGAAATTAATTTCATCCTGTCCTCATATAGATGTGGACATGGGCGGTATAAAAGTACCTTGTTTGGTTGATACAGGGTCCATGGTCTCTACCATTACTGAAAGTTTTTTCCGTCAGCATTTTGAGTCCTGGGGTCAAGAGCGTCTCCAAGCTTGTCATTGGTTGCAGCTTAAAGCGGCTAATGGGTTGTCCATTCCTTACCTTGGCTATATCGAGCTAAGTGTAGAGCTCTGTGACAAGTTCCTTCCACAGTGTGGGGTGTTGGTCGTTAAAGATCCTCCAGGTGCAGGACCTTCCACGGTTCCGGGTGTATTGGGGATGAATGTCATTCGGAAGTGTTACCACGAGCTTTTTGGGCAACACGGTGAAGCATTGTTTAGTTTGGGCTTTGTCACAGAGGCCCCTAAACCCCTTGTGCAGGCGCTGCAAAAGTGCCATGACGTTAGTATAAGAGCCCCACTGGATTTGTCTGGCCATGTGAGAGTGAGGGGTAAGCGAGCATGTTGCATTCCGGGTGGTGTAATGAAAGTAGTGGCCGCCACCTGTTCTGAGCAATATTCAGGTGCCACTGTGTTATTTGAACCTACTGATGTTAACTTGCCTGCTGGACTTTTAGCGTCCCCTGCATTGGTTCGAGTGGTTAGAGGTACTGCATACATACCAGTTGTTAATGTAGGGACTACGGCGGTCTTGCTTTACCCTAGGACCGTTATAGGGACCCTGGAAGATGTTCATGTGGTCAGTTTGCCCGCTGGTGTGACAGAAATACCCCCTAACGTAGCCACAATGGCATCTCACACCGCCACTCCTACTGTGCAGGATCAGATGGAAGGGATTGATTTGTCTAAACTGTCAGCAGAGGAACAGGGACAGGTGAGGTCTCTCCTTAAGAAATACAGCTCTGTCTTTTCTGCTCATGATACTGATTTGGGTTGCACTAACTTGATCTCCCATGACATTCCACTCTTAGACGATATCCCCGTGCGGCAGCGTTACAGGCGCATCCCCCCTTCAGAGTACGAGGTTGTGAAAGAGCATATTAACCAGTTGTTAGGGGCCAAGGTGATTAGAGAGAGTAGCAGCCCCTATGCTTCTCCCATTGTGCTCGTTAAGAAGAAGGATGGCAGCCCGCGCATGTGTGTTGATTATCGGCAACTGAACAACAAGACAAGGAAAGATGCATTCCCCCTGCCGCGCATTGAAGAATCCTTAGATGCGCTGACTGGTGCCCGTTGGTTTTCCACCATGGATTTAGCAAGTGGCTATAATCAGGTCCCAGTTACGGAAGAGGATAGGCCCAAGACTGCCTTCTGTACTCCTTTCGGCCTATTTGAATGGAACCGAATGCCATTTGGGCTCTGTAATGCCCCTAGCACCTTCCAGAGACTAATGCAACGCCTTTTCGGTGATCAACAGTGCCAGTCTCTGCTTCTCTATCTTGATGACATTGTAATCTTTTCATCAACAGTATCGCAACATCTTGAGCGGCTGGATGTGGTGCTAGGTCGGCTTCAGCAGGAAGGTTTAAAAGCCAAGCTTGCCAAATGTGCCTTTTTCCAGCGGGAGGTTCGCTACCTAGGCCATGTTATCTCCGATCAAGGTGTCTCTACGGACCCTAGCAAGGTGGAAGTGGTGGCTAACTGGCAGCCTCCTAAGACTGTCTCGGAACTACGCTCCTTTCTTGGGTTTGCCAGGTATTATCGCCGTTTTGTAGAGGGTTTTGCCAAGTTGGCGGCACCTCTGCATAGACTGGTGGCAGAGTGGGGAGGCAGAAAATCAAAGAAGAGGTCAGAGCATGGTGTCGTGGAGAACTGGACTGCAGAGTGTGCTCACAGTTTTGAGGCATTAAAGACTAAACTGACAACAGCACCAGTGCTCGCTTATGCAGATTTCTCTTTGCCTTTTATTTTAGAAGTGGATGCCAGCCATGCCGGCCTAGGGGCAGTGCTTTCCCAGGAGCAGGGAGGTAAAGTGAGGCCAATAGCCTATGCCAGTCGGGGTTTGAGGCCCCCTGAGCGCAATATGCTAAATTATAGCTCCATGAAGCTGGAGTTTTTGGCACTTAAGTGGGCCATGACTGAGAAATTTAGAGAGTACTTGTTGGGCCACAAGTGTATTGTTTACACCGACAACAATCCTCTTAGTCACTTGTCTTCTGCTAAACTTGGGGCTACTGAACAGCGCTGGGCAGCTCAGCTCGCTTCGTTCGACTTCGACTTAAAGTACAGGTCAGGAAGGAGTAATAAGAACGCAGACGCTTTATCTCGCCAGCATCCACCTGATCCTCAGGAGATTAAAGCCATGGTTCCTGGTACAGCCTTGCCTGGACCTCTTCAACAAGCCTTGCGGCTGGGACCAGCTGAGGTATCACAAGCTGCCATTACGGTTTTGCCCCATCTCACTACTCCTGATCTTCATGCCCTCCAACAGGTCGACCCAGTGATAAAGGAGATCTTGGTGTTCTGGAGACGGAAGCAGCGACCCAGCTTTGAGGAGCGGCAGCAGCTTGCTCCACTTGCTCTGGTGCTGCTACGACAATGGGATCGTCTGATTGAAAGGGAAGGAGTTCTGTATCGTCAGGTTCATCGCCCTGACGGTGCCGAGGTGGTACTTCAGCTTTTGCTGCCTAGTGCACTAATTGAGCAGGTGTTGACTCATGTTCATCAGGAGCACGGCCATCAAGGTGTGGAAAGGACCCTAGCGCTTCTCCGCTCACGGTGCTATTGGCCAGGTATGTCTGCTGAGGTAGCTCGTTGGTGTCAGAGATGCGAACGTTGCCAAGTTGCAAAAGACACCCAACCAGCAGCTCAAAGTTTCATGGGACATTTGTTGGCTTCTCGACCAAATGAAATCTTGGCCATTGATTACACCTTGCTCGAACCTTCCCGGAATGGGCTGGAGAACGTTTTGGTGATGACTGATGTTTTCAGCAAGTATACATTGGCTGTCCCCACTCGTGACCAATGTGCTGCTACAGTGGCCCAGGTTCTCGTGACTGAGTGGTTTTCGAAGTTTGGTGTACCAGCGCGTATCCATTCCGATCAGGGTCGTAACTTTGAAAGCTCCCTGATCCAGCAGCTCTGCAGGTTTTATGGTATCGAGAAGTCCCACACTACTCCTTATCATCCGGCTGGAAATGGTCAGTGTGAACGTTTTAATAGGACCTTGCACAATTTGTTGCGGACCCTGCCAGTATCCAGAAAAAGAGACTGGAATGTATGTTTGCCCCAGTTACTCTACTGTTATAATACCACTCCCCATCAGGCTACTGGGGAAACCCCATTCTTATTGATGTTTGGGCAAGAACCCAGGTTGCCAGTGGACTTTCTGTTGGGCAGAGTACCGGACCCCATCAGTGGAGATGTGCACGAGTGGATTCAGGAGCATCAAGCCCGGCTACAGGTTGTACATGAAGGAGCCAAGGAACGATTGCAATTGGCTGCCGACCGCAGAAAGAGGCACCACGATAAAAAGGTGAAAGAGGCACCATTGAACAATGGCCAGTTGGTGTTCCTGCGCGATCTGAGTGGAAGAGGGAGATGTAAAATCCAAGATCGATGGAAACCCGTGGTATATAGAATCCTGAAGGCACCTAAAGGAGGTGGGGCAGTATATACCATTGCACCTGCAGATGATCCCAGCAGTGTGAAGCATGTTCATCGTACCTTGTTGAAGGCTGTGGTACCGGCAGCTACACCATCAGAAGGGCCTGCTCCAAGCAGTAGCTCACATGGCCCAGAAATATCCTCCCCAGAACCAGGACATGACTCATCACGTGACAGTGACCTGTTATTCCTGAGCATAGGAGCTCCTCAAGTAAATGTTTCACCATCTTACAGCCCAGTGGCAGTGATTCCAAGTAGCCCTGAGTTGTTGCTTCCACCAGAAGACCGAACTTCTGATGTTCCAGCCACTTGTACAGTTACTCCGAGTGTAGCACCAGTTCCATCTAGCTCTCTTCCTGCTCCCTCTACGAGTTCTGATACAAGAAATGTGGTGGTGCGAAAAACAACCCGGTCCACAGCTGGCCAGCATTCAAACATCCATCATCTCCCAAGACCAACAGGGGAGGTGGCACAAGGGGCTGCTAACTCTATTTCTGAGCCTAGGGTACATGCTGTCTCTGCATTTTTTAGGCCTTGGGACTAATCTGGGTGTCTTTGTAATTCATCGTCGGGGCGACGATGCAAGAAGGAGGGGTAGAATGTGGCAGGATGAATGTTATCCCTCGGTCCAACCCACTTTCAGCCTGGCCCATTAGGGGGCGCTGGTATAAATAGTGGCCATTTGAGTGTCTCTGCATCGCTTGCCTGTGATCTCCTTTTTGGTCACCTGACTTCCTCGGTGTGGTAGAGATCGTTTGTGGGTTACTCCTCTAAAGTCTCCATCGCGGCTGGTCGTAGCTATAGAAGCCTCCTCTGAGCTATTCTGCTTACGTTCTGTGACCTGGCTTACTTGGTACGTAATCAACTTTTGTTACGCTCTCTGCCTTCTATTGTTCTTTTATAGTAATTATTTATTATGTTTCGCAGGAAGTGTGGGCCTTAGTTTTGCGCCAAGCTACGTGAACTGAAGTGCTGCTGTTTTGCCTTGCTGTGCTTTTACCGTCTGTTCCCGTTGTGAGAATTCTTTCCCTGCTGCTGTCAGCTTTTACAGTGGATGTCGGCGTGGACAACGGCCATATGCATGCCGGTTATCGGAGTCAGCTGGCGTGCATATTGATTGACTGTTAACTTATCGTCGTGTGGACGGCAAGTTGGAGCAGTACGGCGATTCCGTTTGCTCCAGATTTTAGAGTTTTAATCAGATTGTATGTTGTTTTATTGTTTTTGATTTGTAGTTTGGATTCTCTGTTACACCACTGGTGGGAGGCCCTTTTTCTAGCTGTGGATCACCAGTGTGGTCCTGCAGTTGGGTTATCCCCCGGTGCTACACATTAGTTTGTTGTAATATATTAAAATTTTCTTTGTTTCTTTTTATTCAGATGCGGAGTGCCGACGTGGAGGAGACTAGGGTGCCTTGGTGGTGGGATCCCTTGAGTGTACACACCTGCCTTGTTTAGTTTATTAGTGTGAGTGTGTGTGATAGTCTGTTGCACTTGTGTTTTGGGTGTGTTTTCTTTCTTTAGTTTGTGTGTGGCATCCCTGCCCCTCCACTGGTAAGCCTCAGCTCTGAATACCTTTTTAAGCATATTTGTACTTGAATATTTATGATTGTGCTTTTATATGGTGTTTTAAATAATTATTAATAAATTGTGAATTTGTTGATCATTGAACCTCGTCTCTGGATTGAGTATAGCGAACCTAAGTGCCTTTTTGGTGATTTAGTGTCATTTCCAGTATTCTCTGGGTGAAATTCCCAGGGTGGCGTTGTCGTTCTTTAAAACTGCAGAGTATTTACTTTATATCCCAACCTCGTCTCGCCACAATCAGAATGATTGACTTTAAATATTTTGTTTATTTCCTTTGACATTTGAGTTTTTAGTCATGTTGGATTTAATGAACCTCTGAACATCCACCAGGTCACCAGTGACCCACTGAGGGGGAATTTTAGCCTCATGCTAAACATGCAAAGTGTCATGTGGGATTATAATATTCTTTTATGCCATGTTAGACCCCTAATTAAAGACTGTGAATTATTATGTAGTTTTAGTTTGCATTATTCTCCTAAATTAGAAGAAGCTGATAACTATTGCATTAGTTAAACTGATTTTCATTACATTAGACTGCTGATTTAGTGTGAATGAATGATATTGTTTTATGATGCATTATACTGCTGAGTTATAAGAAATACTGTTTGCAGAAAGTTATTGTCTTATTTGTCTGATTAGAACAGAACATGCTGGAGTTTTCTGCCCCATCTCAGCAGGAGCAGATAAACAGGGAGCCAAGGTCGTAGCTTAGGCGCCGTGTGAGAGAAAGCATGTGAATGTTTAGGCTTTTATGATAAGGTGGGGGCACCAGAGGCTATACGAGTTTGATCAATGCTCCACCATTTTGAGATCTGATGCTGTCTGCATACAGTGTCCATCTCCCACGTGTGTGATCATTAAAATCATCGTTTGACTCAACCCGGCCGGACCAGAGTCACTGACAGACAGCACAGACACACACTGTTGGTCTGAGTCTGAACATGATGATCATCAGAGAAATAACATCAGACTCTGAACATCCAGCTTTCTACAGCGTCTGCTGAATGTTCACCATCATTTATTTATCTTTCTTTGTGTTTGTTCATCTGACTCACATTTGTGCTGAAGACGCTCTGCTACATGTGGATCAGCAGGATTCAGATTACATCTCCTGTAGATCAGGAAACCAACAACAGCAACAAGAAGAAGAAGTACTGCAGAAACTGTCAGACCAACGATCAGTCCAACAGATCCATCCTCCTTCTCTTTGTCTTCATCCTTCTCTTGTCCTCCTGTCTGACCTGCAGGTGAGAAACAGGTGTCAGCTGTCAGGTAGGTGATGAGTGAAGAACAGAACAGAATCCATTTCCTCTTCAAACTGCTGTCAGACATTATCTACTGCACTCTGATCACATCACTCAGACCAGCTGCTTTCTACAAAGTCTCATCAACAACATCTTTAGAAACAAACATCAACAACCAGGAAGCAGCTTCACCTCTGATCACACACACACTCAACTCTACTCACTCACCTGGAGGAACAACATGAAGGTGGATGATGCTGATGAGCTCCCATGAGCGTGTTTCTTCCATGAAGACACGACACTCGTATGTTCCAGCATCATTAATCGTCACATCCTTCAGAATCAAAGACACGTCTCCATCCTTCATCTGTCTGTCCTGCAGATCCACCCGGTTCTTAAAAGATGGATGCTGGCTGTCTGGAACAAAGTGCTCCTCCCGGTAAATAAGCACACATTTATCTCCCAGGTCAGCTCTGCTCCACTCTAAAATAATGATGTTGTTGTTTGCAGCTCGACATGTCAGAGTGACGTCCTGTCCAGACTCAGCTGTGATGGTTTTCTGGTCTGAAAGAGGAAACAACACAGAGCAGAGAGGTTAAAGGTCAAAGTGTTCACTTCTACAGCAGCCAATCAGAAACACACAATAAAAGATTGTCTTCTGTTATTAGATGATGATCTTTGATTGTGTTTCTTCTTGTGTCCCTTCAGGCGTCACCACAGCGAGTCTTCTCCTCCTCCTCACCTGATCCCGAGCATCTTCATCAGGGCTGATTTGTGACAGAAGGACAGCAGCAAGAGTGAAAGGGAAGGTTTGAAGATGGCAGTGAGCTGCTGTCATGTTTGCTTTGGAGACTCTGACACAAAGACAGGAGGCCGAGCTGAACATGTTCAGATTTTCATTGAGAGCAGAATGGACGAGATTATGAACGAGTTCATCAGAGGGAAGCTCAGGCTGAGACGTTTGGAGACAAAGTTCATGAGCAAAGACTGAGACGGATGAAAAACATCATCTGAAAAACAAATCTTTGGTTTTAGAATCTGTTAGTTTGATAAAATGTTGTTGATGGACGAGTTCATTGAGACTCTGGATGTCTGTCAGACTGAGTCACTGCTTTTTATTGTAACAGCTGTACTGATGCTCCTGAATCTGGCCTCTGACACAAACCTCCAAACAGTAAGAATGAAAAAAGAATAAAACTATTAAAACTCTTCAAGCAATAAATAATCAAACCTGAAAAAGAAGAAAATCATCTGGAAACTAAACTGAACTAAACACAAAAAGTCCAAATGGAATAAAAACTCAAACTAATGAGAAAAAACTACAATAACTCTGTTCCACAAACAACAACATGTGCTGATAATAAGTGAACATAATGTGTGAGAGAAAGCAGCCTCTCATTATAAGACACTGTGAGTCTCTGCATGCTGCCTTTATGGAGCTACAGCTGTTTGTATACACTGAACAAGAAGCTTTGTAGCTGCATCCTGACTCCTGACACTACAACACATCACACTGACACACACATTACACTTCTTTGTGTCTGTGCTGCAAACTGCACCAACACACAGACTCCACCCAGCTTTGTGTCGATCGCAACACTGAATGAGTAACAAACTACTTCTTAGAGAAATATAATCAGCATGTAAACCAGACTGAGACTCTTTATCTCAGAAATAAACTCAGTTTAGTTTCTATCAGTTAAATCTCACCTGCAGAGACGAACAGGACAAACATCAAAGTGGAGCAGAGTGACGCAGTTACAGCAGACATGTCCGTGTTCTCTGTTTCTGCTCATCTGACTCTTAGTTTGTCCTAAATGTCTGAGTCTGTTGGTGTTTTCACTGAACAACTGAACCTGAGTTTAAACCTGAACACATCAGATTACATTTAAGGTTTAAATAAAGTTAAAGCTGCGGCTCAAACTCTTCCGTGTCTTTGAGGACGTGGCGTTAGAGTGACGTTTGGTAGGTTGGACTGAGGATGTGCAGAAATAAGTGCGTCATAACAAACGAGGCGAAGTGGAAAAGTTTTAGTGTTCAGTTGTTGAACGATCTCCACAGAACAAAATCAGAACCTCTCATGTGTCGTCATGTAGGAACAGTTTGTGTTTCAGTCGCTGAAGCAAAAGAACGTTTTGTTTCTGACGGCAGTTTGATTCTTGTTTCATCGTCACAAACAGGAAAACTGAAACAATATGAAAATAAGTCTCAGGGAAATATTTTTACTGTGCAGCCAAAACTTCCTGTTTTATCTCAGAGTTAAATCTCACCTGCAGAGACGAACAGGACAAACATCAGCGTGGAGCAGAGTGACGCAGTTACAGCAGACATGTCCGTGTTCTCTGTTTCTGCTCATCTGACTCTTAGTTTGTTCTAAATGTCTGAGTCTGTTGGTGTTTCACTCAATAACTGAACCTGAGTTTAAACCTGAACACATCAGATTACATTTAAGGTTTAAATAAAGATCCATCTGCTTTCTCTGTAGGTCAAAAGGAATCTACTGCTTTTTGTAAGAAGTGTAAGAAGATCTGTTGGTGAACTGACCTCTGTGCCAGACAGCTCAACAACTGACTCTTGTTTCACTTTGACGTCACATTTAACAGGTTTCACAGTAACAGGAAATGAACTTTTCCAAGGAAACAGGGAAATGTAGAGACAACCCTCCACTCTGTCTGTCTGAGAATTGAGATAAAAGTAGTAATATACCTGTACCTTTTTTTGCCCCCCCCCCCCCCCCCACCCCGAGGGCATTTCCCCCCCTCCCCTATCCCCCGCCGCGTCCATGTGCGTGTGCACGTGCGCGAGAACGGACTTTTTGCACGTGCGTGTGTGTCCAGGGGTCATATGAGTTCACATGTGTTTAATAGAGTATTATTTAATGAAACCATTATGCGTTTTAATTAAACTCTTTTTAAAGGATTGTATAGGTCTCAGAGTTCTGTTATTTAGACATAGATGATTTAATTTAACTACTTTAGGGGTATTTTAACTAGTTAGGAGTCTTTTGCATTTTCTTCAGTGCTATTTAGGAGCAAACAACAGGTATCCCTTTAGAAATAAACTGTGATACTTCTAAAAACCGTGTATTCCCACACAGCATTTAATTTAGCTAGTTTAGGAAGATTTCACTTTTCTATTAGTTTCACAGGCTAGTAGTTTTTTTCTAAATAGAGCACCACAAACAACATGTATCCCTTTAGAAATAAACTGTGATACTTCTAAAAGTATATATTCACACTAGAGCTGTATCAACCTCAATGTGGCTTTAATGTAGTCTTATAATTATCTACTAGTCTGCAACAGTTAGACTCGCTGATTACACATAGATGATTTAACTACTTTAGGGGCATTTCACTTTTCTAAAAGTTTCACAGGCCAATAGTTTTAAATAGAGCACCGCAAACAACATGTATTTCTTTTAGAAATAAGCTGTGATAGTTCTAAAAAACACATATTCACACACCCTGTAACCGTTAGACAGAGGGGGTGCAGCAGCTAGGCTCCCAACAGTCTGTAAAAAGGTATGAAGCAACAAAAGATGCTCCTTATCAAGAGCATCCCAGCCCAAAGGTGTATATTCACAAACAGTTAATGGCTTTAATGCAACTAGTCTTATCATGTCAGAGGCCAGCAGAAACCATGACCAACAGAGTCTCCAAAGGCTTTCCACCTTTCTTCCTTACATCACACTCTTTTATCTCTACATCTCAGAGCCCAACTGAAACCAAGTCCACCTATATAAAAACACCCCATCAGACACACAGTATTTTCCTCAGCACTTCACAACTGCTGCGAGGTATATCGTTTTAACTTTTTATTTTTCACTTGAATGTGCGTTGGAGCCGACTTCGCTACCCGCACAGAGCGTTTCTGGCAGTCGGGTGCTGCTTATACAATAGAGAAAAGCAACAATACAGAGTGTTTCTCTGCGCCAAGAAATCCGAGGGCCTTTCACAAGGTAAGCATGTCTGTTATACCCAGGGCATAAATGTCTGTATGTCAGTGCTGATTATTCAAACCCTGTTTAAAATGTGACACGTTTGTTGTCCGAAAACATTTCCTCTAAATTTGCAAAGTTACTGATTTAAAAAATATATATTTTCGAATTTTTAGTTGCATGTCAAACATATGATAGACTCTTGAGCATATTTATATAGCTAAATTCACAATGGTATAACCGTGCTAAATAAAAGAGGCCCAAGCACCAATGCACTCTAATCCACTCCGCTAAACTGTATGTTGATAAGTACATGAAGCGTACCTCTACCTCTACAGCTGAAAACAGTTTGTATCCGCACTCTGAGGGGCTGCTGAATTGTTTTTAATACGGCACTTTTTGACGAACAGCAGATGATGAAATCCTCTTTATTGTAGAAACTGTCCCTAAGCTATTGTTGCTCATACTTACTGAGGTCCCTAGCTACTTCCTTACTATGTCAGTAAACTTTATTGAAAAGGAAGCTGTTGTAGATTTAAAGAAACATCTTAATTGAAGCAAAGGCAAAAAAAAAAAAAAAACTGGAATGAATTTTATGTGACTGTTACAGTTTTTTCTGAATGCTTAAACCCTAACTGTGATTCCTGTAGCACAGTTTCTAAAACTATTCAGACTTATAGCAAAACCACTCACTGAGTTTGCAAAACTAAAAGCACAAAAACTGCTTTGCACTCAGTTTGCAATTTTGTAACACACACTTTGCAAAACTGTAGGCACAATTCACTGCACAACACTCAATTACCAAATTTCCAACACACTCCTAGCAAAAGTATACACATGTATGGCTATCATTAACACTAATTTGGCAACTGTCTGGCACACTTTCACATGTGAAAACTTTTTTAGATAATTAGTTCACTTTGCAATCAGCCTAAGCACTATAATACAGGTAAGCTGTGTGTGCGGAGTACAATGGAGGGAGCAGAAAGAGTGAGAAGTAGAGGAGGCCGAGGAGGACGTGGAGGTGAAGAAGTAGGATGAAGAGGACGACAAGGACAAGGAGGAGCAAGAGGAAGACGAGGAGGGGGGAGAGGAAGGGTAAGAAGAGTAAGAAATAGAATTGCTGATGACATCAGAGCTACAATAGTGGACCATGTAATCAACCGTGGAATGACCCTGAGGGTAGCTGGCCAACGGGTCCAGCCTAACTCGAGCCGCTACACTGTAGCAAGTACCATAAGGACATTTTGAAATGGGAATCGGTTA
Source organism: Diplotaxodon limnothrissa (assembly GCF_057381915.1). Classification (NCBI taxonomy): domain Eukaryota; kingdom Metazoa; phylum Chordata; class Actinopteri; order Cichliformes; family Cichlidae; genus Diplotaxodon; species Diplotaxodon limnothrissa. The sequence continues at coordinate 23,866,652 of NC_140598.1, read as the reverse complement.
GTACAGTCACTTTGCACAAAGATTTGTAGCACTGCCGTATGCCAATGAGAAACACACCAATACCATTGATGTAAAAATACTGAAGTTGTTACTTTACAGAATTGCTAGATGACCAGATGCTGGGGCAGAGGAAGCATGTTCACTGCAGACCAAGTAACCCATATAGTCATTATGGCGATTGCAAATAATCCTATACTTGGAAATGAACACTTGTGTTTGTTTTGATGTGTTTGAATAAACACCAGTACTTGAAGTTTGGATCCCTCTATGCTTATGGATCTATGACAGAAGTATGAGCTCAAACTGACATAGCCTACCTTGTGCACAGAGAAAGCAAAAGCCAGATGTGTTTTGTATTCATACCATCAGTGTGCAGTTGGCGCATTGTGTGCTTAGTAGATGATGGCTTGTGTGCACTGTTTGATACGGAAACACCATTTTTACGAAGGTGTGAAGAGTTAATCTAGCTGTGTTTGCTTTTGCAAGAGAACTACAATGTTTTGATTATTGGGTGACAGGTTTTCTTATTTGTGTGAAGAGTTTTGCAAAATTAGCCAATAGTTACAAAAAATGTGCTTAAGCAATCAGAAAAAACTGTAATATTACAGTTTTTTGCAGACGCTAGGACACATTTCGCAATACTTAGGTCACTTTTGCAAAACTCCTCACACAGTGAGCACAACAGACGTCGTCTATGTGGGCTAAACTGAGGACCAGTTATCATTGTTTTGGCACAAAATGCATTCAATGACTACATCTCTCAAATTTCATGAATCATCTTCTCACTCAGACACAACAACTGCCAAGAACCTTTGTACGTACAGGACATTTTGCATGTGCTTACATACTGTTTTCAAAACTGTTAAACTCATGGTCAAAACAATAACACAATGCAAAACTTGAAAAGACAGCAAAATTCAACAGCAATCTTTTATTGAAACATATTTAAAATCTAAAAATGCAGTTTAACCAGCCACAGCTGATTCTCATTGTAGATGAACATCTACACAGGTGTTACTCCTTCACTTTTTCAACTCCTTCAATTCTGGCAGCCAGAAGATTCTTTCCTAGGTGTATTGCCCTGGATGACATAAGATGTGATGTGGATGAGAACCTGTGGCCAAATGGAGAAGACCGAGTAGATTAGCATTACTATTGTATGTGTATCAGTGGATGGTGTGTATACAAATGCTTGTATTTTGGGATTACTGGTGGTGGTCAGAGGGCCCGGTGACGCCAGTGTCCGGCAGCCTCGCCTCTGTCAGTGCGCCCCAGGGTGGCTGTGGCTACAATGTAGCTGCCATCACCAGTGTGTGAATGGGTGGATGCCTGAATGTAGTGTGAAGTGCTTTGGGGTCCTTGGGGACTAGAAAAGTGCTATACAAATGCAGGCCATTTACTCAGTGCAAAAACATAAAAATACATAAACAAATATTAACAAATTCTGCATGATGTCTGATTCATTCCAGTAACATATATTGAAATTATAAACAGAGATGTGTCCTTGTTTTACACAGGAAAACACTGTGTAATGCTACATGTCGTTAGTGTTTTTTAGGTCATTGTTTTGTGGGTGACAAAGTGTGTTTGTCGGCTGTCAACCTTTGCTAGTGTTCTGGAGGAATGTGTTTATTTGACACCTGAATGAAGTGTTTTGGTAGTTGTAGTGCATTTGAATGTGAAATGAACTGCTTTGCCAAGCTGAGGGTCAGTTAGGAGAAGTGTGTGAAGAGTTTTGCAAAAGTGACCTAAGTATTGAGACATGTGTCCTAGCGTCTGTAAAAAACTGTAAAGCCAACAAGTGAAAATCCAAAAACGTATTCAATCCTTTGTATTAATGATCTCCCCCTCTCTCTCTCTCTCTCTCTGTGTGTGTGTGTGTGTGTGTATGTGTGTGTGTGCGCGTGTTTATCAGTCAGTCCCTTTTTGCTGAGGAGACGGATGGCTTGTGGAAAAAAGCTGCTGCACAGTCTGGATGTGTGTGCCCGAATGCTTCGGTACCTTTTTCCAGATGGCAGGAGTGTGAAGCGTGTGTGAGAGGGGTGTCACAATGCTGGTGGCTTTGCAAATGCAGCGTGTGGTGTAGATGTCCTCAATAGAGGGGAGAGAGACCCCGATGATCTTCTCTGCTGTTCCCACTATCCGCTGTAAGGTCTTGCGGTCCGATGTGGCACAGTTCCCAAACCAGACAGTGATGCAGCCGCTCGGGATGCTCTCGATAGTTCCTCTATAGAAGGTGGTCAGGATTGGTGGTGGAAGCCGGGCCTTTCTCAGTCTTCTCAGAAAGAAGAGACGCTGTTGGGCTTTCTTGTGCAGGGAGCTGGTGTTGAGGGACCAGCCGAGGTCCTTCGGTGGAGAGAAAGACACAAAAATGTTAAGAAATAACAGAAAATAGAAAATCAAACCAAAATATAAAGCCATATTCAAAGGGTGATTGAAAGTACAAAACTAGAGAAAAAAAGACCAAAAAATGAAAACCCTGTGTCAAAGACTCTGGGACCAGTTTTCAAGTGGGGCTCTCTGTTTGGCTCTCTGTTTAACAATGCTCGTGTGAGATTTAGAGAACAGATGTTGGGAAATGAAGAGTGGACTAATTAGATTTCCGTCTGGACTGTTATCTGTTTAATCTCAATAAAAAGTGAAAGCAGAGACTGAGTGTCTGATAACGAGAGGCCTGCTATTTTGTAGTTCTTTGTCATTTGATGCAGCATTTTGAGTTCATGGTGTTTTTCTGATTTCTTTGTGTTGGAATGTTTTAGTTTTCTATTATTTGGGTTAGTTGGGGTTTTTCCCGTAACTGTTTCCAAGTTTCTTCTATTTATGTCTCCTGCTGTTGTGTACATCTAGTTTCCCTGAGCATTCCTCCCTCCCAGCTTCTGTGACGAGTTGTTTCCTCTTCTACTTTGACAGTGTCGAGTACTGTGTTTAGTGTTTCTTTCTCTGGGTCTTTATGTCTGTTCATCAAAGCTGTTTTCCCAGATGTTTTCACTCTTCCTAATTACTCTCTTCTGTATTAATCTTTTCATTGTCAGGACGTCTGCTCAGTTGTTCATGTTTCTGTTCTTCGTGCATCATGTTCAGGTATACATATGTTTACTGTTAGTTTAGTTTTCCCAGTCAGTTTTGCCGTAGTTTCCTCAGGCCTTTTCTTTGTATCCCTTTCAGCCTAAATAAATGGCTCACTCTTACTACATTACTTATTACATTAAGCTTTGATTTCCAAGCTTCTGCTTTGGGTTCATTCATGAAACTCCACACAGTCTGCCAGATTCGGTGACATGCTTTCTCTCATATATTATGTTTTAGAGATGGCACAACACCACTTTTTAATGTCAGATACTGATATCAAAACTTTGGATATCTGCCAATGCTGATATGAATCCGATATAACTCATTTTATAATCAATAAAACTGTTTTGGGTTTTTCTTTTACAAATATCTTGCTGCATTTTGTATATGTTCATACTCAAGTACTCATACTCAAAACACTAAAGCTATTCTGTTATATCTGTATGTAAGATTCAGACAATTATTTCTTTAAAAAAAAAAGAAATCTTATGAACATATGTCTGTAAGAGATTATTCTAAAGGTTAAATACTCTTCAAGGTAAAATAGCACAAAAAGTACTTTTTAATTTAACCTTTATCCATACTGGTAAAGTGTTGTTTGTTGTTTGTTTATCGCGGAAGTTACATTCCAAAAAAACCCCGCAAAGTCCGCTTTATTTTTTACAATTATTATAGATGATTTAAGGCTGTGAAACCCATCACTACACACTTTATACACTTTTCTCAGACAGGCATTAACCTTTTCACACTTTTCTCTCTTGTTTAAACACTCCCAAAGTTCAAACCTTTGAAGAAAAATAAGTCCAGTATTATAGAATGAAACCAAATATAATTTTAGGAGCGATTGTGGCTCAAGAGTTAGCCCTTCGTCTTGTAATCGGAAGGTTGCTGGTTTGAGCCCCGGCTCGGACAGTCTCGGTCGTTGTGTCCTTATCCAAAACACTTCACCCGTTGCCTACTGGTGTTGGCCAGAGGGGCCGATGGCGCGATATGGCAACCTGGCTTCTGTCAGTCTGCCCCAGGGCAGCTGTGGCTACAACTGTAGCTGCCTCCACCAGTGTGTGAATGAATAGTGGAATTGTAAAGTGCTTTGAGGGTCTCAAAAAGCACTATATAAATCAGAATCAGAATGGGGTTTATTGCCAGATGTTGAGGTTTACAACATTAGGAAATTGCTGCGGTGCTTCAGTGCAAACAGTGTCATAAATAGCACTTAAATAGACATGAAAAAAAATAAAAGTAAGAATAAGAATTAAAAGTGCTACGTAGAAAGATATGTGCATGAGATATACATGAGAATAAGAATTATGAGTGCAATCCATTATTAATAACAAACCCTGTTTTCAAGTCCAAATATTAGTTAGAGAAATAAAAATATAAATGTTTTCCTATAAATAATAAAGATCGAACTAACAAATTCTTATTATTAATTATTATAATTGAATAGTAATAATAATTACTATTAATGGTGCCCTACAGTCATGTAACATGGTTTTGGACTATAAGACGCACTTAAAATCCTTTTATTTTTTCTCAAATTAAAGGTATGAACTCTGGTTGTGCTTACTGACCTCAAACTGATTTTATATAGTAAACAGCACTCAAAAATCTGTCAGAAGTTTTAGCACGACTTTATTAAGCTATGAAGTCGCAACACTTGATGGATTGTCAGAACATTAAAGCTACCGTAATCAGGAGACATTGTTTTTGTTGGGGAGAAAACTTACAAACATACAGTACAGAACTTCAGAGTCACACTGCTAGCGATCGAAGATTTATGTAAATTTGACAAGCTGAAAGCATTCTGTACTGAACAGAAGACACGGCACGGAGGAGATTGATTGACAATGCTCTACAGCCAATCAGGATGCAGAACACAATGTGCTGTAAAAAAAAAGTTGCACACACACACAAAAAAAAAAAATCAGCCAAACAGCGAGGCAGCGAAAGGGGAACTGCATTATAGCGAAGAACAACTGTATTCCCATTGAGACTCAACGTCTCATTTACATTTATTTGCATTTATTTATATTTATTTACATTTATTTGGGAAGGGATCTCAGAACGGGATTATAGATGGCAGACAGTTGGTGTCGTAAACCACCACCTCTGTTCAAAGATGGTTGTTCACAGTGGACATGGATGGAGATAGAAGGACAGAGAAGACAGATGGTTTAAAGATTATTAAGGGGTCCACTGTCCCTTTTTGGGGGACACTCCCACATGGCTTAAACCTGGGACTCTCCACCATTTGATCCTAGAACTGAAGAAGCTTCTCGGGCGAGAGGTGAAGCGTCTTCAAGTAACTTAAAGAAGTCCCGATGCTTTTCTGTCCAAGCTTTTTAGAATATTTGCAATGGTAATTACACATGACATAAAATTGCACATGATGTATGATTTCTTTAAGAAAAAAAAATAATTTAAAAAAGGTATCTTAAGCACTTTGGAAAAAATTAGATTTTACATATCATCTGTTTTATAATGTCTAATCAGCCTTATACAGTTAAGTTAAGTAAGTTAAGTTCACTACATGAAAACCAATTGTAATAAAACCAAACAGGTGAGATGTTAGAACAGTTTAATTTTTATTTTAGTCGACACTCAAAACTTTCAACAGAAGGCTAGGGTTTGGAAGAGAATTGAACAAATATTTAAAATATAATCTGATCATTTTTGAAGCAGCCTTCAGGATCTCCACGTATTAACATGCTTTTTATTTTAGACTTAATGGATAGCATTAACAACCTGCTAGCTGCAAATAAGCATGTGCAGTTCCTTGTGATTATTAACAGACAAGAAGAAAACACATTACTGATGCAGAAATAGTTTTCTATATGAGGTCACTAGAAAAAGTGCAGCCTTACATAATGCCCACCCTACTGTTACTCATTTTATATCAAAATGTAAAGATGTAGTTGGCATTGGTATGGGGAGTAACCTTCAGTAATAGTAAAATAGTAAATCACACAGCAATAGTACATTCGTGTAGTTGTAAAAACCATAACAATATATTAAGTAATCAAAAGTATTCAGAATATGTTACTCTCATTGAGTAACTTAACTTGGGGCATGTAATCTGTAGTGGAATACATTTTAAAAGTAATCTTCCCACTGGAAACAACCCAAGTCAGATATGGATTCGATCAACTGGTCCCTCAATGCAGTTGACACCCTTTTATCAGGAGATTGTCCCGGAGGGACGTTTCTTGGTGGATACACGCTATGACATTTATTAATCATGTAAACTTCCAGCACCTGTCATAGACATCAACATGATGTCCAATAAATTACCCCATCCAAATGCTGAACGTCATGTTGAAGTAAAAGTTGGGTCATGGTTGGACATCAATAATGTGGACCACATAGAGTGCCCTGGGGTGAGGAGTAAATATAATAACATCCACAGGCTCACAGGCACATTCGATCTTATTCATCACGCCCAGCCTTTTAATCTGTAGATAAGCTCTCATATCCGCAAACACTTTTATAATGACCACACTTCTGAAACTGTTATTTCTTAGGCTTCTTAGGGAAGCCAGATGGGCCCCACATATTGTGTTTTTTTACTTGGGTGTTGCCCTAGCAGAAGGGGATTTTAATGGTGGTTTTTCCTGTTTCAGCCAGATGTTTCTTCCTTTTGCAGAAGCTTTCTTACTCAGCAGCAGCAGTGAGAGCAGGAAATTTCAATGCTGTTACATGCATCAGAAGTCGCAGATTGTTTCTCCTTAAATGGCCTGTATTTCTATAGCGCATTACTTAGTCCCTAAGGACCCCAAAGCACTTTACACTACATTCAGTCATCCACCCATTCACACACTGGTGATGACAGCTACATTGTAGCGACAGCCACCCTGGGGCGCACTGACAGAGACGAGGCTGCTGGACACTGGCGCCACCGGGCCCTCTGACCACCACCAATAGGCAACGGGTGAAGTGTCTTGCCCAAGGACACAACGACCAAGACCGTCAGAGGCTCGTACCGGCAACCTTCTGATTACAAGATGAACTGCCAACTCTTGAGCCACAATCGCCCCGTAACAGCAGGAAGGGATTTCAGTGAAGCCTCCCTCTCTTCAGCATCGCCATAAGGACTCCCTCCAGGGTCTCTCCAATGCAACAGATCTGGCTTCTGCAGATTACATCAGCCACTTTGTCTCTCCAATAACTCCATACCTGCCCTGGATTAGGTCTCTGGAGGTGCTCATGTGTGAGAGAGTACCAGCTAATACTGTCCTCTCTCTATTCAGTCATCCTGAGCATGTTCTGTTGGAGTTTTCTTCCTGTTGAAATGGAGTTTCTCCATCCCAACTGTCTCCAAAGTCCCCACAGGGTCATAGGGAGTCATATGATTGATGAGTTTTCTTTGTTTTCTTTTTGTTATTGTAGTGTATTTACCTTACAATAAGAAAGTGCTTTGAGACAATATGTTGTTGTCATTTGGCCCAATATTAATTAAACTGAAAAGCATTTTATTTGGAGACCAATTTTATCATCGCAAGGAAACAAAGGGTCCTCCAAATGTGACCCACAAATATATCCTTCATATGAAAATGTATATGAATGCATTTTAGAAAATATATATTAATGTGAACAGTTAAAAAAAAAAACTTTTACAGCCTTTTCTTTGATTTTTGGAATCAAACTACAATATTAGTAGAAATATGTGGAAAATGGAAAATGTGGAAAATGCATGCGATGAAACATGTTTGGGTCTGATCTTTTTTTCCTAATTGAATATACCAGGCACAGGACTGGTATAGGACTGCACTCCCTTCCACTCATGACCTAAAGCAGCAAACTTAAGCTATTTTTATTTAGTCTAAAGTACAACAAGGAATATCTGTAATCGCTCATCTGCTGATTTCCCAGGAGTTTGGTTGCTTTCTTTTCTTTACATTATTATAACTTTCAGAAACTGTTCAACTGTTAGAAATCATTTCTAGAATAGTTTTGGATTTAGACTGTTAAATTAAGACACTAAGAGATATGAGGAAAAAGTCTTCTCTTAAGAATTTGAGGTGGATGGTCTCAGCAGTGAGAACTGAAGACGTCAGTTATGGACAAACAACCATCATAATGCAGCTGCTCTTTCTCTTTGACTGTGAACAGAGACAAGCTAGCTGCTCACCCTGATTACAGCCATCATGCTAAGCTATGCGAAAGAAACCACAAAGAAAGAAAGAAAGAAACCACATCATGACTCTTTTCTGAGCAACCTCCTGTTCCTCCTTGTGTTCCTGCTCCCTCAATTCATTTCATTTCAATTTTGTTTACATAGCGCCAAATCACAACAAGTCGCCTCAAGGTGGTTTACATTGTACAGTATATCGTTCAGTAATAGATACAGAGAAAAACCCAACAATCTAATGACCCCCTATGAGCAAGCACTTTGGCGACAGTGGGAATGAAAAACTCCCTTTTAACAGGAAGAAACCTCCGGCAGAACCAGGCTCAGGGAGGGGCGGGGCCACCTGCTGCGACCGCTTGGGGTGAGAGAAGGAAGACAGGATAAAGACATGCTGTGGAAGAGAGACAGAGATTAATAACAGATATGATTCAGTGCAGAGAGGTCTGTTAACACATAGTGAGTGAGAAAGGTGACTGGAAAGGAAAAACTCAATGCATCATGGGAATCCCCGGCAGCCTACGTCTATTAATAATAATAATAATAATAATAATAATAATAATAATAATGGATTGGATTTATATAGCGTTTTTCAAGGCGCCCAAAGCGCTTTACAATACCATTATTCATTCACTCTCGCATTCACACACTGGTGGAGGCAAGCTACGGTTGTCTATGTGTGTTTTTGTACCGGGATGGTCACTTTCTTTTAGAAAACCAGCATCCATCTTTTATGAACCGGGTGTATCTGCAGGACAGATAGATGAAGGATGGAGACGTGTCTTTGATTCTGAAGGATGTGACGATTAATGATGCTGGAACCTACAGGTGTGGTGTCGTCCTGATAGGAACAAAGTATTTGAAGGTCATCAACACCACCAACCTTCATGTTGATCCTCCAGGTGAGTGAGTAGAGTTGAGTGTGTGTGTGATCAGAGGTGAAGCTGCTTCCTGGTTGTTGATGTTTGTTTCTAAAGATGTTATTGATGAGACTTTGTAGAAAGCAGCTGGTCTGAGTGATGTGATCAGAGTGCAGTAGATAATGTCTGACAGCAGTTTGAAGAGCAAACGGATTCTGTTCTGTTCTTCACTCATCACCTACCTGACAGCTGACACCTCACACCTGTTTCTCACCTGCAGGTCAGACAGGAGGTGTGGGATTATAATATTATTTTATGCCATGTTAGACCCCTAATTAAAGACTGTGAATTATTATGTAGTTTTAGTTTGCATTATTCTCCTGAATTAGAAGAAGCTGATAACTGTTGCATTTGTTAAACTGATTTTCATTACATTAGCCTGCTGATTTATTGTGAATGAATGATATTGTTTTATGATGCATTATACTGCTGAGTTATAAGAAATACTGTTTGCAGAAAGTCATTGCCTTATTTGTCTGATTAGAAGAGAACAGAACATGCTGGAGTTTTCTGCCCCATCTCAGCAGGAGCAGATAAACAGGGAGCCAAGGTCGTAGCTTAGGCGCCGTGTGAGAGAAAGCATGTGAATGTTTAGGCTTTTTATGATTAGGTGGGGGCCACTAGAGGCTATAAGAGTTTGATCAATGCTCCACCATTTTGAGATCTGAGGCTGTCTGCATACGGTGTCCATCTCCCACGTGTGTGATCATTAAAATCATCGTTTGACTCAACCCGGCCGGACCAGTGTTGTTATTGTGGTTTTTCCTCTTGTATCCATCCCCAATATTTGAATCCGTAACAGAGGACACACAGAGGATGAAGACAACAAAGATGGAGGAAAGGAAGACAAAGAGGAGGAAGATGGATCTGTTGGACTGAAAGTTGGTCTGTCAGCTCCTGCTGTGCTTGTTGTTGTTGCTGTTGTTGTTTTTTTGATCTACAAATGTAGACAAAAGCAGAGTGAGGAAACAAACCAGCCTCCTATTGAACTGCAGCAGGTTTAAAATGTCTCAGAGGTTTTTCCAGCTTTGAGTCTGCTGCTGCTGTTCAGAGTTCTGGGTGTTGTCAGTGTTCAAAATCCTGCAGAAACAGATGAACTGAGCACAGACAGCAGTTTCTATCTTTAATGGCTGCTTCTGTTTTTGCTGACAGCTCATCTCAGTGGACGAGCTTCATCTTTAAAACAAGTCTTTACATTTCAGCTCTGTAGTTCACTGGAACATCCAGAGGGCTGTGACTACAAATCAAGTTCAACACAGTCAGACTTTCTTTGTGTTAGTGTCATGGTCCTGAGTAGGGATGGGTACCGGTGTCCGGTGCCATGATGGCACCAGTTCTGACATAAACGGTAGTAACCAGACCGAAAAGCAGTGCACATTTCGGTGCTTTATTTCGGTGCTTTTTTTTCCTGAGCTGTGATACACTTCTAGCCAATCATTTTACGTTTCCGAGGATAGTAGGCGGGGTCAGGTACGTACGTTCTTTTAGAGCAGAGCTACAGATTAAAAATGCCCAAGGCGAACGCATAGCGTTTTTTTTTTAAAGCCCAGAAATGCGCCGTATGATAGCTTGCTGCGAGACCTCACACCGAGCACATCTACTGCGGGAGTGGTGCCTGTTATCGGACCCGGAGCAACATCCCCCAAAAACACGAAGAGGAGAGTCCTGGCCCCTAGCCCTGCCAGTGTAGCAGAAATGATGAGGATGATGGTGGCAGCAGCAGCCGTTCTTCTCTGCGTGAGTAGCTTAATGTTGTTCATGTGTAATTTACGTTGAGTAGGCTAACCACGTTATTACATTAATGCATGTAAGGTGAACTAGCAAACATCATCATAGCTACATGCGGCTGTCCTCTTGTTTGATGGCAGATGCTCCCTTCACCCTGGACAAAAAGGCTAAAATGCCCAAAGAAAAAGTGGAAAACAGTTAAACATGAGAGGTTTTTGGACAAAGTTTGTGTTTTTTTTCCATTGTTTAAGCACTGCTTCCAGCCAAGAGTGATACCATATATGCCCCATAGCTGCAGAAAAGGCTAACATTGTTACCTTTTTACAAAAAACAGCTGAAAATGAGAGGTTTTTGTACCAATTTTGTCTTCTCCATTCTTTAAGCACCGGTTTGAGCACCGTTTGAGCACCATTTAAGCACCGGCACCGTTTCAAAAGTACCGATTTGGCACCGGTATCGGATAAAACCTAAACGATACCCATCCCTAGTCCTGAGTCTGAGGACTCAGTGTTTTGTTTCCTTATGCTTTTGTTCATTCCGAGTGTGTATTCTGTTGTGATTTTGCCATTTGTTAGGTTTCTGTTCTCTGCCTGCCTGCTCCCACTTCTCTGTGTTCCCTCTGTCTGTCCATGGTGTTATTGTGTCTGCTCATGAGTCTGCCTGTCAAGTTCAGTGTCCTGTCTGGTTCTGTGTCTGTTTCCTGTTTTATTCTGAAAGTTCATGTCTCATGTCAGTGTGTTCAGTTTTACCTCTCCCCTGTCTCGTTATGTCCATTAGTTCCAGCTGTGTCCCCTCCTGTGTGCCATTGCCTGATTACCTGGTGTGTGTATTTAAGTTGGTGTCTGCTTCTCGTGGCGTCGTCTGTATTTCTCTGTGAACCTCCCGTGTAGTCTGCACTGTTCCATGTTTCTTCGTGTCTCTCTGCTCCTCGCTTCATGTCCTCCATTTTTGCATTAGGTTTCCCAGTTTAGGTTTATGTTCGGTTCTCCCCACACCTTGGTTTTGTGCACTGTAAATAAAACCCACTTGCACCTCTGCCATTGTCTGCTATTGGATCCTCCTTTCTCACCCTCCACACGACTGCCGCCCCAGCCGTGACAGTTAGCTGGCTCAACTAAACCTGAAACTGCAGTCAGAGACAGCTCTCTGCAACTGCAGTCAGCAAAAATAACTTTTATGTCTTTAAACAAATGAAGGCAACACTTGAACATTTTTCACTTTGATGGTTTTGTTTCCACTGACTGTAGTTACATCATTTTGAGCTCAGATTACATATTTATATTATTTTCACACCTGAATGTTTCATTTATCAAAATCTGATTTCAGTTTTCTCTTTATCTTTGTCAGCTGTATGGTTTGCTTACCCTCAGTATCCATGAACACTGTTACTGGGATCAGTGTTTTTGTTTATAAGATCAAATTTGACCTCATTATGTGAGTTTGAGCTTTGGACCAAAAAACTTCAACAACACTAATCCTCAATCAGCTGTTTCAGTAAAATTACATGCAAGTATAAACTGATCCCATCGTTCATGCATCAATTTGTAGCTGACAGATTCCTAGTTGCCTAGGTAACCATCTAATGTATTAACTACTGGTATTTTTGTCACTCAGCAGAACGATTTAATGTCATTGGTAGTTGTTTTAATAGCTCTCAAAGATAAGAAAAGTTTACCTCGGTACTCCCTGACTTCACATCAGTGATCAGTTATTTCCTCGACTGAGTTTTGTTTAAAAAGTGTAGCTGCTGGTTTTGAATGTTTGGCCTTTGAACTCTGACTGTATTTTCCTGCTACACACACAGGATTAGAAAAGCTTGAAAACTCAGTGTTCACAGAGTCTGATCAGGCTCGTCTCCACAGAGTGATGGAGCTTCCTCCGGCGCAGGATCGTTGAGTTAGACTCCATGTCAGTGTTTAAAGTGCTGTTCAGTGTATACCTCCTGGAGTTGGTGCCATGACGGCTGTGTCTGTTGTTTTTCCTCAGGAGGACAGCGGAACACAGGACTGCAGGACACACGGGGTGTGTGTAGGCACAGGAGCAGAGAAGAGGACACGTCACGGGAGTCGAGGGTGATTGTCAGTGATTCTCAGTGATTGTGTTACAGTGGATGAACAACTTGTGCCTTTCAGAAGGAAGACCCAGCTTCTGCAGTATATGCAGAGCAAGCATACAAAAAATTCATTTTTACAGCATTTTTGATCCCTCATTAGTTCATAAAGTACAGATACAAAGAATAAAACATTTTGAAACAACTACAAAATAAAAGATTATGACACATAAAATAACAAAAACAAATAATAGTAATTAAAATTATCATAAGAAAGGAAATAGACTTTAGAAACACTGAAATTTCTAAAGTCTCCACTAAATCAGGGTCAGATGTGTGTGGAGGTCCAAGACGTTTGCTGGATGCGAATTATCATGTGCAATGCTCCAGTTTGACCTCACGGGGGCAGTGTTGTTTTACACTCAGACTGCAGGACATGACAACAGTGTTGGAGTGTGAAAGTAAAGCAGCTTTTCTCTCAGTGTATGCAGAGGGATTTCTGATGACATCAAACTGTTTGTGTGTCTGTTGTCACAGCAGCAGCCATCAGTGACAGCAGCACACAAAAGCAACACAACAGCAGGTTCAGATACTCAGAGGAACAATTCATTTCAATGTCTGACCAGTTTGTAGTTTGTGTTTGAGTTCAGTTTAAAAACTTTAAAATACTGATCACGAGTTTCAAACAAACAACACATAAGAACATCTGGGCGATCGTGGCTCAAGAGTTGGGAGTTCGCCTTGTAATCAGAAGGTTGCCGGCTCAAGCAGTCTTGGTCGTTGTGTCCTTGGGCAAGACACTTCACCCGTTGCCTACTGGTGGTGGTCAGAGGGCCCGGTGGCGCCAGTGTCCGGCAGCCTCGCCTCTGTCAGTGCGCCCCAGGGTGGCTGTGGCTACGATGTAGCTGCCATCACCAGTGTGTGAATGTGTGTGTGAATGGGTGGATGACTGGATATGTAAAGCGCTTTGGGGTCCTTAGGGACTAGAAAAGCGCTATATAAATACAGGCCATTTACCATAACATACGTTGGAAACAAACACAGACAGAGTGAAACTGTGTTTGTTTCCTTCCTGGTTTCCCGGTTTTTGTATGTTTGTCACACTTAAATGTTTCAGATCAAACACATTAAAATATTAAACAAGGAAAATACAAAATAAAGATTGTAAATGGAGGCGTTTGTTATTAAGGGAACAAATCCAAAGCTACATCTTCCTGATCTGAAACATGTAAGTGTGACAAATATACAATGAACAGGAAATCAGTTTGAACAGCAAACCATCAACCTTTTTTAATAAACAGTCTGAAAGTCCTAAAACACCAATGAGGTGAAGGAAATTTCGACAATTTTTTGAAATTTTCACACACCTTCATGCTCAAGCTTGACCTCAGTGAAAACTCCACTGAGGTCAAGGAAAGGTCACTAGGAGAACTGATAAGGAGTTAGGAAATAACAGAGCCATGTGCTGAGAATGACCTTACACACTCTTTCATTAACAACGTGATGCTGGATGTCCACAGGGTTAAAACTACAATTACCAGAAGATGGACTACAAAACGTGCATCTTACTTTTCCACAGTGTGTCTGACCCTGCTGTTTGAAAAATACGTGTTCACAACAAAGGCTGAAATTATAAAGCAGATTTAGAGACAGATTTACTAACATGTGCAGCAGCATCACATCTGTATCTGTAAGAGTTTCACTGTCAGGACAAAAAACTTAAACGAGTCACACAGATGTGAATTACAAAGACTGTTTTACTGTAACTGCAGGTGTTGTGCCCTTAAACAGGGGAAATAGTGAGGAGAGGTGAAAGAGCGGCACAGACGCGCAGCTCTCACTCTCACTCGTCTGTATTGAGTTTCAGAAGCAATACAACCAAAACAATATTCTTATGGATGCACTCAGTCTCAGGACAACTGTATCCAAACTAAGTCACTATTGTTCGCTGCATTAGCTGATGAGAATACTTTAGATAACATGAACTGTAGCATTAGACAAAAACATCTTTTTAACTCGCACATGTTAGCTGACACAGTCACTAACTTTCCACAGCAATGAAATAATACTTTAAGTACTGCATGTCTTTCAGTAGTTAACTTATACAGATAGTAACAGAAAAATCTTCACACAATATGGCGGAGCAATAGCAAAAACTAGCATACGCAGCAACAGAGATTAACTGGAACTTCTCAGCAAAATAGTCCGCAATTCACATCTTCCGCTACAATGAACAATGATAACAATGTAATAATCAACAGTAACACACATTTATACAGATTTGTGCATGACAGTTACCTTAAACAGGGGAAATAGTGAGGAGAGGTGAAAGAGCGGCACAGACACGCAGCTCTCACTCTCACTCGTCTGTATTGAGTGAAGGAGGAAGCGCGCGAACCCACCTACTGGAGCCCTGAGGCATTAACAATGGATCGACGCACAATCAACCCAGGCAAAACTACTTATCTCCCTCTATATTCCCACTGCATATTCTATTCGAAAACAGTCAAAGCAACCAATAAAAACATTAATAAGGGCATGACATGAAATGTAAGGAACAGAGATGTACAACTTCAAAACTAATCAAATTTATGATCCACCACAGAGGAAGTGAAACTACCCTGCCTCATGCCCATTTGCCTGTGGCAGTTGCTGCTGGGAGTTTATTACTGGGAGGGAGATGTTATCAGAGTTATCAGAGCTTCATCGGCTCAGAGTCGTTATCGCAGCACCAAAACTTTGTCTCTGTCAGTGAACTGGAATGAGCTGGATCTGAAACAAAGGCAGCTGTTACTGTGTTAGATTAACGTCTGCATGTTGAAACATCTTATTAAAAGTAAAGATGTGCACATAAAGGCACGTGTCACAGTGACGCTGAGGATCCTCAGAGTAAAGAGCATTTACATGCAAATCTTTATTAAAACTTACATACTGCTCATGTTTCATTCATTCACAGAAGGAATTCACTCATTATCATTGTTTCTTTCATTTAAATAAACAACAACAACCAAAACTCTTATTTACAGACATACAAACACAGTGTTGATGAAGGCAACACATGAACCAAGCTGTTTAAAGAAGGTCACAGAGTGAAGAGTACAGAAGTCGAACAGGGTGGAGCAGTTCAGTGATGTAGGTGGAGGCTTCACACTGTCAGGCCATGAAAATAGGAACTGTTGTGGCCATTTTAGAGATAAAGTTTCTCCGTGACTGCAGCTGCTACATTTGTTAGGTCGTCCATGTTTTCTACGGTCATCGTTCAGTACTATTGTTGGCCTCTATAATATATGCAAATATATGTGGGTTTTTAACCTTTTCGATTAAATAATATACAATGCTCTGATTGAGTACAGCTCTGCTATCACGTGCTTTAGATAATAAGACTGTTTGTTGTGACTCTCTTTCCCCTCATTCAAGGCCGCGTTGATCAAAGATTGTTGACTTTTGCTTAACTGGGTGAAGGGACACTTTCTCGTGATTGTGCACAGAACACACACAACCAGTGTTTGGTAAGTTACTTTAAATTAGTAACTTAGTTACATTACTAGTTACTTCTATCAAAAGTAACTCAGTTACTTCAAGTTACTCATTACTTTCAAAGTAACTAGTTACTAGGGAATGTAACTTTGGTTTTACTCAGAATTCTCTTGTTAATGTGTTGCTTCCGTAACTGAATACCAGCCAGACTGCC
Organism: Diplotaxodon limnothrissa; assembly: GCF_057381915.1. Classification (NCBI taxonomy): domain Eukaryota; kingdom Metazoa; phylum Chordata; class Actinopteri; order Cichliformes; family Cichlidae; genus Diplotaxodon; species Diplotaxodon limnothrissa. The sequence continues at coordinate 23,850,069 of NC_140598.1, read as the reverse complement.
AGTCTTCTAACTTGCTTACTTGCCACAAGTGCACTGTGCCACCTACCAATAGAAAGGAAAAAATAATGTGCACATTTCCACGAGAGAAATCCCACGCCTGGACCGTTGTTGACCGCCGCCATGATTCTAGCCTGCTTTTTACAACCAACACAAAAACTGCAGTCGTGGTGCTTTGATTGTACTCAGAACTCGGAAATTCTGCTTCTGAATAGGAAGATGTAGGTAACACCAGACTGCAGATCAGCTGCATACAGAGCTGGACTGCGACAAAAAAAATCAGCCCGGGCATTTAGACTAGAGACCGGCCCACCATTATAGGAAAAATCATAAAGCCTTTGAATGAAAACAAACGCTGTTGTGACAGTGATGTACACTGTTCTGATGGTATATATGTATCAATCTATCAATCGTTTGTTGTAAGATTCAGATAATTATTTTTTTTAATGCTAGATATTTTAAATGAGAATAAGAAAGAAAAGTATTTCTTTGTGCCCCCCTTTCCCTGTTAATGCCCTACCTGGCCCCCTGGCAACACTTTGCTAGACCCGCCCCTGCACAGTTACCAGCTGTCAGCTACTTAGAAAAGTACGAACGAATAACGAGCCTATCTAAATCCCAGTAATGATTAACGCGTTCCTGATTTTGGTATAATAACTAGTTACCGTGCTCGTTACCACAATAATAACGTAGTTACTGTAACGCATTAGTCCCAACACTGCACACAACACACACACACACACACACACACACACACACACACACACACACACACACACACACACACACACACACACAAACATAGGCATGTACACTGACACAGACCTGCACTCACCCCCTCCAAACATCTTCCTTTGCAAGTTAACATGAGGGTTCCCGATGGTCAGGGACAAATGCAATCACACGGCAGGTGCTGTAAATGGACCAAACTTCAGTCACGAGAACAACTGAGATAATCCAGCCACAATACGACGAGTCTAGTCTTTAATTTACTGCTGTATGTGTTGGCTGTAGTTACATTACAAGGTTTTAAAAACTGAGCTTTAAAACGAACGATGGAAACAAAGACCAAGAGAGTCTGACAGTGATCACTGCCTCGTTTTAGGGGCCTGTTCAGATTAAAAAGAGCAAGATACAAAGAATTTAAACATGTTAAAAACACAACAGCCTTGATAAACACGGAGTAGTTTGGACCTGGACGGAGGGTTCATGACTTAATGACTGGATTTCCAACCTGCTGTGAATGTTTTAATGCAGTACAGTTGTTATTATTATCACTTGTCACATCCTGTTTATGACAGTTAAATAAAATATAATTAGTATAAGAAATAAAATTTCTCATGTAAACTGTATATGGTGTTAAATACTACTATAATGTCGGTCATAAGGTGGTACTTTAAGAGCCATATATTTTATAAGGTGGTACTTATTGTGAAAAGTTTGAAGACCACTGCTGTAAACAAAGCAGCACGTCTGAGGTGCAGGCCACACCTTTTCTTATTCTATAACACGTGTTTTTTTCTCAGAAACTTATTATTATTGCATGCAATAATAATAAGTATAACATAATAATAATAACATGCAATTATTTTTGCATGTTGGGTCAGGAGCATACCCACTGTTCTCTCTGCTCCCGGGCTATAGAGGACACCCTGCATCCTCCACCATGGTTTCAAAGCTCCAGCCGAATACTGACCATGCCGCTGTCAGCTGTCACACACTATTCTCACTGAGAAAAACTGGTAAACATTATAAACTTCTATTCACATTTAGAATAACTGATTAGGCCATTTTATTCATTTGCTACCATTAAAAATCCATGAATTAAAAAAACAGGACAACCAACATGACTGTAGAAAGACGTTCTTTCATGTTTACCTTTTAAATAGGTTTGCTTACAAAGACATCATGAACGTCTTTAAACACTGACTTCCCACATAAACCATTGCTAATCCCCGTGTGTTGCACCCTCTTCCCTGTCAAATTCCAGTGTTAGTTTCCATGTTTATTTTGTGGCTTTTGAGCCCGGTCGTAACACTGTGGAACAAGTGCAGATTTTTCAGTGTAGAGGAAGTGGTCTCTCTCCTCCCATTTACTTTTATACATGTAAGAGGATTTTTATGAAATACAATATAATCAAGTGTGCCTTATATTCAAGTGTTCATATATTTTCACATAACCGAGCCTATTGTTAAAGAGAACATGATGCATTCTTTACTTCAGTGTCTGTGATGTCAGATAAAGCATGATATACTTCTGTATTCTTTACTCCAGTGTGTGTAAGGTCAGATAAGCTGAGCTAATGCCTAAACTCTCCCCGACTTCTCGCAGAAGAGGAAGTACTATGTAACCTGCTTTGCCCTATAAATAAAGCAAGCAAGCCTGCAATCGGTGTGTGTGTCTTCTCAGAGGCACCCACCCGTGCGCACGTTTAAAAACTCTCTGAGTTGGTCTGCAGTGTCTTATTTCTCTTATTTGTGATAGAACAAATGTCAACCCCTGACAATACAGCAGCGACAGCAGGAAGTGCGACCTTTGATGCAACTAGTCCACTAGTAAACTAGTAATATTTGTACAGTATTTTTCCACAAGAGTTTTGTATTTGTCTGGATTTTAACTGATTACATTTCATTAGTGGCTTTTCCCAAAGCTAGTCACCGATTGAAGTTAACCAAATCATTTTCAAATTATTCAAGGTGTTAATGTTGGACTAGCCTTTTCTTTGAACTGATTATTTACGAGCTTTCATAGGATCTCAGAAGCATCTAAAAGTTCAAAGATCTTTTCAAATAACGTGTTTGCCAGTATGATTGTTAATTTACAAATTGAAGAAAGGCTAATATTTGCTGTGCAAATAAACATTTGTGATAGTCAGGCTCCTTCACTGTCAAAGGACGAGTTAAGGAGTGGTCAGAGAGAGGAGACCACTCCCCCAATAAGAATTACTTATAACCTGAACAGAAACTAAACTAAAATTCACTTCTGTCTGATCATCTCACGATGCAGATCCTTGTGCTGATCCTTGGGATTGTGCTGCTCCCCAAAGGCAAGTTTTTGTTCAGTTATCTGTTCTTTTAAAGGAAGTGTGTACTCTAATATTCAATGAAACTTTTTTAAATTGCTTTTACAACATGTACAACCCAGCAATGTGTCTACTTCCTGTAAATGATTTTTTTTGTTCTTTGTTTGAATCTATTTTAGTCAGTGTTTCATAATTTATCCACACAGTTAATGCAAGAAAACATGATTTAACTCTCTTTTTAAAAATATTTTGTGGTTTATCAGCCTGCCCATTGAAATGCTATGATTGCATACCTGGAACATCTGGAGGCTGCACTGAGACAAAAATAGATTGTCCTTCGTCCCATACTCGCTGTGGTTCAGCCAGAATTAATACAAAAATGGGTAAGATTTTATTTGATAGTTCTTCTTCTATTCTTTTTTGACCTTACTGAGCTGACAGTGGTTCCTCTTTGGTTTCAGGTGGTTTGGAAACTAAACGTGTGTTGAGAACCTGTTTTACACCTGATCAGTGCTTCAATGGCTCACTCAACCTTGGATTTTCCCAAGCTGTAATTAACACCATGTGTTGCACCTCTGATCTTTGCAACTCTCAAGATGTCCCTGGTAATTCATACCATGTTTCTTGGTATTGTGGAATAGTATTCCCTGTTGTGATAAATAACTAGATTTTATTAATTATGTGAAAAAAGTTACAAAATGAGGTTTAAGACTGTTTATTTTTTCACTCACCAAGTTCACTTGATGAGAAAGAATCCAGTATTTGCGTATCTGAAGTTTTTTGGCACTTGATGGAATAATCAATGAAAGAAATATGACATATATTTTTGTGCTTCATAGATTGGAGCATCTCCTCTCCAAATGGGAAAAAGTGCTTCCAGTGTGATGAAAAGGACTGCACCAAAACTCTCAGCTGCAATGGAAATGAGGACTACTGCATCTCAGCAGCAGGTAATGGGCCTACAGCATTACGTTTATGCATGTTTCTTCTTTTCTGCTTAGAGGAACATTCAGTGATTCTTTTTTCAAACTTGTAGTTGAATAATTTTTGTTTTCTCAGTGAATGCAGGAGTGACAACTACTAAAGTAAAGGGCTGTGCCTCCAAGATGATTTGTTCAAATTCAGCAACTCAACAGCTCTCAGCAGACATTGGAGGAGAAATCAGCTGCTGCCAGGGTGACCTCTGCAACAGAGCCAGCAGTACAACAGCCCACCTCCTGCTTTTTGTGGCCCCGCTGATCTCTTTGGTCTTTTTCTCTTAGCTGACGGGAAAAAAGATCACAGTCCACTTTTCTTTAAACCACTTATTTACCAAGAGTTGGATGAAAATAGAGTTTCATGAATAACAGTCTTTACTTTTTATCCTTCCTCAAATATTTTAAAATTTGCTCCTTTAATTTCTTTAAGTCGTTTATACATTTATACTGTTTTCTTTAACATTTCTAAAACATTTTGACGTACAAAGTGTGTATACTCATTATTATGTTACTTGAACTCTCCCAGCAGCTTCTATGAATGACACGCACACTGATGATGTAGATGTAGAGTCAATGTTCATTTGAATGTGGCAGCTTCAGTCTTGGTGACACATCAGATTAACCTGTACTGACACACAACTGTTTTAGCTGATCTTGGCTCTGTAGAAGCTTTAGCACCACTTCTTAAAAGATTTAAGTGAGTCTATGTAGATATTTAAGCCTGAAGAATTTTTGTGCCTTGTGGATTAGAGAAAATCTCAAATAAATGTATACCTGTGCACCCAAGTCTTGTTCTTTTAAGAATCTAAAGATATATGTTGTACAATCATTCAATTCTGCAAAATATCAGCGAGATAATTACAAATCTTCAAACATCATCTGGTTCCAGTTGCACAACATGTGTACATAATTATACGTACAGTACAAGCCAAGCAGGGAAACATAGAGAGAGAGGGAAAAAAGACGTTTCCACCTCTGCCAAGAGAGAAATTTTAATGAAGCTGAAATATCAATCAAATGAACGCAATTAATAAGACAACAATTCAGTTCTTTAAAGAAGTTTTAACACAGTCGCTCAGCAAGATCAGGATTAAAAGAATAATGCAACACGGCTGTTATTCTTCTTTAATTGTGGAGATTTCTAATTAGTATTTAAGTATCTAGACCTAGAAAGCACTGCGCTACGGACCCCGTGAAGCCTTACATCTTTGCCCAGTTTGTTGTTTATCTTTGCAAGCAACAGATGAAAACTACACTGCTACATTTAACACAGAGGTCACATTATGAGTGACTTTGTGTTACACAAATAAAACATGGATAATGTCCACATGAAGAATTCTTTAAAATGTCATATGTTACACACTTTGATTAAAAAGAATTAGGCAGCTTTGTGAGTCTGCCTTTACTGTATCTTCTGCAATATATAAAAACACTTTTATACACTGGTACACAGTTTCTTAGGTGCACTGCATTATGGTGAGTGGCCTGGCTTGTTTCAAACTCGAAACACCGATACTTCTTACAGTAGCATAGATGAAATAAACATAAACAGAAGATGTGATTCCCAGGTCTGAATCCACTGTGATTACAGCCCAGTACAGGTGGAGATCCACCACAGCGCCACGAGGTTTCCACACGAACGGGCAAATTAGCTCCAGCTGCTAATCGGTAGCATCATGGCTAATCTACATCACTACCAGTAATATACAGTAACCACACATAATGGGAATTAACAGCCAACTTCCACACATTCCCTGCAACCGTGTGGACTTATCTTTAGACCAAGGTCAAACTATTTACTGTTTTTATCTCTTTACCTGCAAATATATAGACATAGTATATTGTTACACACTTGTAAATGTCTCATTGGAGACTGGCACACACATTATTTTGCAACAACTAAAGAAAAGAAAATATTTGAACCATCAGAACATTTTAACCAAATACAATATTGTAAATAAAAGATTACAGGGGCAGCGTTTCTTGTTTTTGTCAATAAAGCTTTTCATGTCCTTACAAGTATTTTTTCTCCTGCTTAAAAATTTGGTTAGTGACAGTCCCTGGATAAGCAGAGGAAGATGGATGGACTAAATTTGCTTAGTCCATCCATCTTCTATAGAGCTGAGGTGTCAGATTCTGTGTAATATTATGCCACAATCCTGTGAGGAATCAGGATGATTTTGTTGTGTTTTACGCTTTGGAGGGACAAAATAACGTCAGGTCTGCTGGATTAAAAATTATTTTGTGAGATCATGCTTATGTGAAACTAGTGGAGACGTTTCTACATAATACACACAAACAGTTTGGACACAGCTTTTCATTTTTACTTCTTTTTACTTTATTTTTACTTCTTTATTTTGTAGATTGTCACTGAAGGCACCAAAACTCTAAATGAACACATGTGTAATTTTGTAGTAAAGAAAAAAGAATGAAATAACTATAAATAAATATGTTTGGTTATGTTTATGTTATATTTTTTAAAATAGTCGACCTTTGCTTTGATTACTGCTTTGCACACTCTTGGCACTCTGTTGAGGAACTTCATGAGGTATTCACCTGAAATATTATTGTTATTATTATCTTAAAGTAATATTATTATTGCTTCTAGGCTGGACTAATGTAGTTCATTATTATCAGGATGTCCTAAAAACTAACTCCAAAGGCTGAGTGAGTTCTGAACAACCAAAAAGCTCAATCAGACCAATGTTTTGCCACTAAGCAACATCCTCCAGCAGAACTCTATGTATCAGGTTGGTCCTGATGCACAAACATGTTTTAGATGGACTCAGCGGTTTAACATTAAGCTGTTATTATGAAAGAAAAAAAGTTTTGCTCTGACAGCTTTTCTGAGAGATCTAATAAGATCCCAAACACATTGACCCCTTTGTAGAACATTATTAAATAAGCATATTATTTAACCTTTTAAACATTTTAAACACTGGGTTGTGAATAGAAGATGGAAAAACAAAACAACTAAAACAAAGAGAAAAAAGCTACGCAGCACACAAACTCTGGAAAGGGGACCTTTATGTCACTGAGCACATTATTATGTATGCATTAATAAATAACAACTTAATAAAGACATTACACTCTTAATTTGTTAAGAAGCATGAAGATCGAGTGATCTTTATCCAGAAGTGGAAATTATGCTTGTGGCTAAACCATTGTACAAAAACTTCAACCATCCAGCATTAAACGTATTTACAATGTGTCAGTAAAGAGTGACTTGCACTTCTAGCCTGTGTGTAATGACCCCACAACACTGGACATTATATTTCTTCATTTCCACTTAATACTGTACAGCTGCTGTTATTGTACATATATATTTATATTTCTTCATACATTCTTATATATTTCTATATTGTGTATTTTGTTGTACAGTTATTTTATTTTCAACTTTAATTCATATTTTTTATCTTGACCCTTTTAAATTTTCATATTTATTTCCTATCTTATTCATAGCCTTTTTTTTCTTTAGGTCACGAGCAGTCGTGTAAGCATTTCACTGCATATCGTACTGTGTATGACTGTGTATGTGACAAATAAAATCTGAATTTCAATTTGAATTTGTTTTACATATTCCTCATGTTCTTTAGTTTAGCTTTCCCAGTTTATGTTTTGTTAGTTCCTTCCTGTTCCTTGCCTTCTATTTATGTTTTGTTAAGCCTTCAAAATAAAGGCTTCCCATTTGTTATTCATCTGCCCTTGCTGCTGTGCCTGCATTTGGGTCCAGAATCTCCTCACGCTGTGACTATATGTTTTGGCTGTATCAGTAGATCTAATAAATAAACACATTTATTAGGAGCACGAGCCAAAGAATTTCATAATGGGTAAATGTGACTACGCTTTTTATCTGTACATGACAATAAAACTTGAAACTTAATCCTGATTGAAATTTTAAATTAGAAAAAAAACTGAAGTTAACTGAAGTGCAGCCAGCCTGACCAGGAACTACAGTCAGCTTTATACTGACATGCTGATATTCTCTGAGTGTATTTGCTGTCTCTAACAACCAGTTAGCAGTTTGCAGATCAGTAGTAATTACTCTTGCGTAGGTTTTTCCTTGTTTTAAATTTTTCCACTACTTATTTATTTGTGTATTTTTCTAATATATCTCTGTTTCACTTTTTCTTGCTGACCCTTGTGCTGCTGTAACATGTGAATCTCCCCAGTGTGGGATTACTAAAGTCTGTGGCTATGCCAAACCAGAATTTTAAACTGCTTTTCCAATTTGCCTCTCAAAATTTCTGATTTACAGTTAAGAGTGTGGCATGTGCACATGACATGTTTTCACCATTTGTAAGCCAGAAGAGTGACTGCTCTTGAAGCCTGGTTGTTGCACAATACTGGTACTCTTACTGCCACTACTTCTTGTTCTACTAGTACAGCTACTGCTACTGCACAAGGACCTCAGAGGGACATATGGCAACAAGGCTTGGAGGTCAGACACCTAGGGCCAGCAGGGTGGGTATTGGTGCCACATGGTGTTGCAGCTGATAAAGCCATAAACTATGCCCATTTTGTTGAAGTGATCACCAGTTTGCTGGGTTTTTTAGAGACACAGAGTGAGAGCGATCATGTTCTACATTACTGTTTTTTAATGGATTTTCAGAGCTGTTGATTTATGAAGCAGTCTTCATGGAAACATGTCAAGTCTGTTTTTGGGATTGAGTGTTAAATTGTATCAGTTTTAATAAAGCCTGCATTTTCCTGCAATGATACTGGAGAGCAAAGAAAAGTTAGACGATGTTTATCCAGCTCTTCCAAAATGTACCTCACAAACATCTGCTGGATCCTGAATTCAACATTCTAGGGCCTATGAACAGGTTAACACTGAATGTTCTACGAATACTGGCCCAAAGGTAAAAGGTGAGAATTCCTCCGGTAAAATCTTTTCTTTTTCTTTTTAAATTGTAAGAGCCTTCAGGCACTATGGCAACAGGAATGCAAATATTAAAATGTGACGAAGAAAAGCTTGAAAATAACATTTTCACCCACAAGCACAAAACCAAGAGCCCTAACATGTGATTAGTTTTGACTTGCTGCTATAACTAAAACATCACAATAACTTATACTAACAAACAAAACAGTGGCTGGACATCACAACGTAACCAAAATTACTGTAACCATGTCCAATGAACTTAAAAACTGTCTGCCTTCTAAACAGCTGCTTCAATTACTTCAGCCTTTTGACCTGAGAGCAGTTACCAGCTTCAAAATGACTTTTGTGACGGCAATGATGCAACGACCATTTTACAATTGAATGGGACTGAGTTGGCAATTACATGCAATGTCAGTGGCAATACACCTTGATTGAAAATGTTTGTGCAGAAGCAGAAAGTGTGGCACACTCAGCCTCAATGTGACGAGAAAAACAAACAAACAAATACAAGAAAAAAACACTACAGTACAAACTATTCCTCAAAAGAGCCAAAGCTTTAAAATGAACATTAAATGCTATAGTAATGATGGCCCCAAAGTTAAAAGTGAAAGTTGCTCCTACCAGTAAAAACCTATAAAATTGTGAGAAAAATCAGTTTCACTATATACTGTAATAGAAACAATGCAACATATTCAGAGAGGCAGACATATTGTTTCCATGTCATAACTGCTCACTCGTACAGTCTGTTCTTGAGAACCTTCTTTGAAAGGCTGTTCCCTTCGAGCTCCATAACCACTTTCTGTAATATCTCGAAGGTATACTTCAGTTCTGATGGGTAGGCCAGGTTCAAAGTGTGCATTAATCCAAATAGCATAGCAGCTGCTAGGGCACAGTTATCTAAATCCTGCAAGACTCTCTGGCCTTCAAGGACTATCCCGATGTCCTCAGGGCTGTCACTGGCATCTCTTGACTTTATGATGTAGATACCCATGGTTGTTTCCTCAATAGATTGTTGGATAACTCCTTCATCTGTGGCCTGGAAAATGCACATTCCCAAAATTAAATTCAACAGAACACTGGTCATTGCAAAGAAGCAGAATACTGTCAGAGAATGAAGAGGTGTTCAACTATGACCTCAACACATGGTCGTAATGCATGTAGAAGGAAAAAAAAGTAAAACACCTAAACATAACATCTTCTCTAACCCATATAGACATGTCTCTGTATCTCTTTCTCCCTTGGTTAAGGTGACGTTCAACCCATTTATTAGTAGATAACTACATTTTGCCATGGTTTAGAAAGGACGCTGAATAAAGCAGCATTTTTACAAAGTAATGACTGACGCAAAACAAGCTTGTCGATTTAGTCTGGTTTTTGGTTATTATGCTAATTTTGTCAAAAGCAATAACCGTTGACATACTAGCATCTGAACTGTGCTAAACTATGATCCAAAACCAGGACGTTAGCTGGATCCAAGCATTTCATGAATATTTTTTTATAAACTCTTCCAGGCCATACAGTATATTGTCTAATAAATAAGGTGGCCCCAATATTTATTAAATGTGTCCATTAAAAAGTGAAAGTGTGGCATGTCAGCATGTAGATAAAATAGGATGTCATAGCTAAATAGTCTAATCATTTTCAGTTATGTCTATTCATTTTAGAATAAAAAAAAACATACACACTGGGGGCTGCCAGTGGTTTCCCCCAGTCACCAGATACACCAGATACACCTGTGGCACAATTTTGAAAATCTTAGATCATTTTCACCTTGAGAGGTCAAGGTCACCAAGATTAAAAATCTTTTTAGTAGCTGCACCTGTGGGATGAATTTGACAATCCTACATGACTTTGTTGTTCAGTTGTCCACGCTGCCCGTGGCCTGAAGCTCCATAAAGCACCCCTCCAATAGCCAAACCCATCTGTTCTCTGATTGGATAGTTAAATTTGTGATTGACATGAGATTGGCCAATCAGATGAAAGGAAGAAAAATAGGGTCAAAGTTCGTACTTGTAACTTGAAGCTTGAGTGCAGAGTTTCACACGTATTTTTTGGCTAAGTCCACACACAAATTCTTTTTACGCATATAAATCCTGATTTACAGGCACAAAACTGACTACAAGTACAAAATGTTCATGACCACAATTTGAGCCCATATGGAAGGGCAATAACACAGTGCTGAGGATCATTTGATGCATGCTTGAAAGAATGAATGAATGATCAAGAAAACATCTGGGAATTTTGAGAATACTTGGCTTGATGCATACTTTGCATTGGAACAGTTTTTGGTTTGAGACTGATGACGTAATCCAAGTCCACGGTGATGCAAGTACACACAAGTAAGTTTTTTGGGAAATGGCCAGTATCTTGTATATCACCCTCAATTTTTTTAAACACAAACAATCATAGAGGAAATGAAATGGCAAAACAGGTTTTGTTCTTTTAGAGGAAGTAAAAGAACTGGCAGAAAGAAGATGGTGTGAATTCTGCTGACACATTTTGTTTCCCAGAAGGAGCAGTCTCTTTTTGTTTTATTTAGTTTATTTTATTACTCATCATATTATCATCTATGTGGATGAATACCAGGCCTGCAAAAATCAGGAGGAAAATTTTAAAAAGAAGTGAGACAAAAAGAAAGCATAAAAAGAGGGGATGAAGCCAACAGAGATGCTGGGTCTCCAAGTGCTACATCTGTAACAAAACACACTCAATGGATGTAACTACCCCAGCAAAAGAGCAGGGGTGCCAGAGAAACAGAGGCAACTGGCAGTCCAGCATGAGCCAAGGGGCCCAGGACACAGGAAAATCTCTCTACTGTCACTGCAGCTTCCTGCAACTTCTGAATGCTGGTGGACTGTCTATTACACACTTTGCAGTGATATCGAGTTAAATCTTAAGGAACTTGTGTATTAACTCAAAAACACAGAATAGGCCTTTGTGAGGTGAGGCATGATTGAATGTGGACAAAAATCAGCTAGATGAGTCAAAAACATTACACTTGTGTGTAGTGGTGCAACGGATCAAACATCTCACGGTTCAGATCGGATCACGGTTTTAAGTCACGGATCGGATCAATTTTCGGATCAGCAAAAAAAGAAAAAAAGTTTTTAACATTTACTTATTAACTTATTTAAATATATTAAATATTTTTTGCCTATTAAAAAATTCAACTCAAGACTCATTCCACGCAATTATATAAAAACAAATTAAGGTGCAATATAGGGCAGTACAGGGCTTTGTATCTACCACTGCACTGTGATATAAGGAACTCTCACGGTCACGTGGCTTTCCGTTGACCTGGAGGTCCACCCATTTGTAGTTGGGCAACAGAAGATGCCTGGGACAGTTCAGCCATAACTTTAAACTATTCCTGCTCATATACAACGGATCTTCGGATCATGTTGTAAATGGGCTGAACTGAGGGCGACTGCACAGCAGGCTCAACTGCTACAGGTAGCGGGGCTAATGGCTGAGCTATGGGCTGCAAAAGAGATTGTGAAGTTGGTCCACTCCCACCCGAGGAGTGGGTACAGGTGCGGAGGTTAGCGTTGTCCTGGCGGACCTCACCTCGGGGGTCGGTGCAGATTTTGGCAGCGACTGGACAGCTGCTGTCCACACCCGAGGAGCTGATACGGGTGCAGGGACCAGCCGGCCCCAGAAACTGAAGCAGGGACCAACTGGGCCCCAGCCCCCCTTACCTGGGAAACTGACACAGGTGCAGGGGAGTGGCGGACACCTACTCTGTATCTGGTGTGGTCTGCTAGACAGACCCATCAATGAGACTTTGTAAAAGCAGCTGGTCTGAGTGATGTGATCAGAGTGCAGTAGATAATGTCTGACAGCAGTTTGAAGAGGAAACGGATTCTGTTCTGTTCTTCACTCATCACCTACCTGACAGCTGACACCTCACACCTGTTTCTCACCTGCAGGTCAGACAGGAGGACAAGAGAAGGATGGACGCAATAAAGGACATCCTGGACTGAGAGCAAGTCTCTCTGTTTTTTTTTTTTTTTTGCTCATTTTTAAAAGAATATTTTAATTTGAAAATCTGAGATCACTCTGCTGAGCTCACAGATCTCAGTGTCATGAATGACGTCTATTTACTGCTGCTATGAAAGTTAAATTATTTCACAATAAAAGAGCAAAATGAAATGTTTAGAACAAACACAACATCCTGTAAAAACTGTCATTGTTCTTTTTGTACAGAGAGCTTCCTCTTCACCTCCATAATTCATTCAGTTCATTCACGAAAAAAAGCCCAGACAAAACACACAATAGAGTAAATCCAACTGTGATCAACAGTGGTATTTTTCTTTCTTTGTTTATCAAATCTTCTCCTAATATGTTAATAATGTCAATAAACCTTATTCATTACAACTGCTGAAACCTTAGTCCCACCTTCCAGTTTGTATTTGTGCTTCAATCCCTTTTCTTCATTTTAACAGGTGTGTTTGCATTTGTGTTAGCAGTGAGAATGTGGACATTCTTTTCTTTGGAAATAAAACCATTCCTATTGCAAAACTCTGACAGTGTGACAGTGGTGGAAAGCAAAGAAAAAAAAATCACCATGTAAAGAAAAGGGTGATGATGACCAGTTTTGCATAACCCAGAATTCAAAATGTACAATAAGCCTGTGGGTTCAGTGGGAACCAGGGGCGATTGTAGGATCAGAGCTTTGGGGGCGCTGAGCACCCAGAGAGCTGCCCATCCAGGCAAGGTGGAGTGGATTTCTGTTGTGCCTGTCACTATTACCTGTCTGTTTTCTTATCTGGTTCTTCCTGACCTTGTACTTCCTCCTCAGGTTCCTTTCCTCTCTCCCTCTTTGGACTGACAATCATACACAAATAGATTGTATTCAATTAGATGAAAAAATTACATTAATATGAAAAAACAAATGCTATTAAGATCACTAACAAAAAGTCCTCTCTCAGTGTACTTTCAACCAAAAGGCAAATAACCAAACCACATGTAAGCTATAAATATTGAAACACTGATCCAACATTATCCTTTATTGACAGATCAGTTGATCTTACACTTTTACCTGAATGTTGTTCCTTGGTTTAATCTTGGCACATGCACATATGACAAAATAACTAACTTCTCTCATTACATTTCAAACAGGACAAAACAAAAACAGGACAGTGGTAACAACAGCAGGCTACAGACAGATTTTAAATAGGCTGTATACATTTCAATGGGAGCAACAGGAAGGCCAAATGTCGCTGAATTTACTACAGAGCAGGACGGATTGTAGGGTAGCAAACATCGTCGGAAAACACGTTTCCAACACTGCAGGTTACCTGGTGTAATGTTTTTCATCTAAAAAGAAACATGGTCTGAGTCCTACCTAACTATATGAAGAGTAACTGAAGGTTAAATGCAGCTAATAGGTCCTGTTTTAAGCCGCTCCGCTGCGTCTCAGCCACTATCGCTCTGGCAGCAACGGCGCTAGAGCCAGAGCAGAGTGCTTCAGCACCCCCAAAAAATGGGCTAAAATCGCCACTGGTGGGAACAGATAGGAATCAAGAGAATTTATGTCCTGTAGTCCAGGAGGACAGTGTGAGTTTGGGGAAGAACAGTTCCTCCAGCAACAATAATTAAAGTCTATAATAACAGTCCACTGCCTTCCTCTAGATTAGCTGAAATAATGAAAACCACACGTGCCAGAAAAATAACCTCTAAACTTTATAAGTTCATTTAAATAATATAATAATAACAAAACTACAGATAGAAAAGTGGGGAAAAGGCTGTACCCTATCTCTGACTTCTGGACAGAAATCTGTAACAGTATGTTCGAAATGACAAATAATGCAAACTTACAAGTATAAAAGTACAGGTATAAACAGTATAAAACAGCTCATAGGACACACCTCACTCAGAAAACTGTTTAAGCTGAGCCTATCACCAAGAAAACTGGAAATAATCACTCCACCTTAAACACTTGTTTAATATACAGTATTCCTGCGCCACATGGTGGCAGTCAAGTCAAAGTAAACTTTATTGTCATCTCTGCTATACACAGTACAGAGAGATGAGACGAAGAGGCTCCAGTTACATCAGTGCAAAAAAACCAAACAATAAATATAAGAAGAGTCGGAAAATAAATATACACTTTAGGACTCGGGGTTAAGGGATCAATAACAATTTAAAATTTATAATTTACAGTTTGATGATTTAAAGTCTCACACACAACCCGTCGAAAGGGGAGGGGCGCAGCTGCTTCCAAATAGAGCGCATTTCATTTATAATGTTGTAAATACGAGCCCATTATCTATTCATGATTTGAATCCTGGGTTGTGTGAAATCCGAGAAATAAACCTTAGACAAAGCAAATCTTTGAACTAAGGTGTAGGTCTATTAGATCATGTTGTGGTGATCCTCGGGTTGAGGGATTTGTGTTCATACTGGAGTGCAAAATTAAAACCAATTGTCATGGTCCTGGGTCGTGTGACCCAGTGTGTTATGTTTAGCCTATTTTGATGTTTATTGTTTGTTTAGGTTCTCTAAGGTAGTCCAGCCATTTGTATTTATTACCCTTGCATTAAGTCTCCCTTGCCCTTCGTGTGTTTATGTCTGTGTGTCTTGTACTGTCAAGTTCATGCTGTCAGTTATGTCATCTCCCCTGTACTAAGTTTCCCTGGGTCATGAGTCCTGTCTGCGTGGTTATGTTTAGTTCTTGTTATGTCTAATCTCCATGTTTCCTGTTTTACTTTGTAAGTCTGTATTCATTGTCAGTGTATTCAGTTGCACCCTCCTGTCCTGTCGTTAGGTTCATGTGTGTCAGCTGTGATCCCATGTGTGGCCACTTCCCCTGATCATCCCTCATGTGTATTTAGTCTCTGTGTTTCTTACAGTCTGTGTCGCGTCGTCTGTGTTCCCACCCTCCGTGTTTCCATGCCCGGTCTGTTGTATTCTAAGTCATAGCCTTACCTTAGTTCATTCCCAGTTTAGGTTTCTGTTTAGTTATTGCTTTTGTGCTGCCCTTATTCTTGTTTGTTTCTCTTGTGTTACCAGCCACAATAAAAGGCTCGCCTTCTGTTAAAGCTCACTTGTGTACGCACCTGGGTCCATTACACGCATTCTCCACTCGGTCCGTCACAGCGGACCGTGACACCAATGTAAGATGGACAAGAAAAGTCCAAAGCCATCAGGTGCTAAGTTTAGAAAAAAGAGAAAAGAAGAGGAGGAGAAACGAGCAAAAGATGCAGGTAAGAAGATTTGTCATTGGATAATGGCAGGTCATCCTGAAACAATCAGAATACTTTATTAATCCCTAAGGAAATAATGTGGGTTACAGTTGCTCCAAGAAGAAATGGTAAAAATAGCAACAGTAACAGACTAAACTCCAAACAATACATTATGTTACAGATTTTAATATTAATTAGTCAATTGTTGATTTGTCCTGTTCTCATTGTATGACGAATTATGATGGCTGTTTGGTAGCCATTTGCATAGTGTGTGTGTGTGTGTGTACACAACAGTTTTATGTTAATGTACAGTCCTTAATATGATTTATGTGTGTGTGTGTGTGTGTGTGGGGGGGGGGACACCAGAGGGAGTGTTCGCCCAGTGCACCAAACAGGCTAGGACCACCACTGCCAACCATGATTTAATGTCATCGAGGCAGTCTAGCAAAACATTTAAACAGCCTGTAGAATTCTTTTTGAGAGGAAAGTAGATTTGAGAATCATAACAGTGAAATGAGATTCTGTATTTTCTGAAAATAGAGCCTGATGGCAGCATGTCAAGGGAAAAACGTACAAGGCCAAGGATAGATCCTTAAGGGACCCCACGTGTAACGGGGATGGATGTGAATGAAGAGCGACCAGAAGAACCTCTGTCAGTTAAATAAGATCTAAACCATTCAAGTGCGGTTCCCTTAATACCCTCACTGCTCTCAAATCTTGACAGTAGAATCCCATGATCCACTGTATCAAATGCAGCACTCAAATCTAAAAGCATTCAAATGAGATATCAGGGTCAGCAGTTAATGAAAGATTTTAAAAAGAGACCACTAGAAAGCACATTTTCAGTGCTATACAGCGCTTTGAAACCAGACTGAAATGTTTCTGAGATGCCCCTTAATGTCCAGCAAAGCCTGGAGCTGAAGGAAAACAATTTTCTCCAGGACTTTGGACAGGAACGGTACTTTAGAGATTGGTTTAAAGATGGCGAAAGATGTACCCTTAGGTCCCCTAGTCAAGCAAGCCATTTACGTGAAAAGGAAAGACAACCTCTTAATGGAGGAGGCGGCCTATGAAGAGTCTCTGAGGAACTTTCACCTTTTTCTGATGATTTTTAACCAGCTGACAGGTGGAGCGTGATCATCTTAGGGTTCGTGGACTGTTACTGTGAACACAGCTGAACCATGAGAACACCTTCATTCATGGCTGTCTGTGAGCTCTGACTGAGCTCAGCCTCCATTTTTTACAGGGAGATGCTCAGAGAGGCTTTCAGTTTCATTTCACAGGAACAGCTTAGCTTCTGTTTTACATGCAGGTGCTGCACAGAACACACCCTGTTCAGTCTGTTTGTGTGACTGACTCCAGCTCAGACAAAAGGCTGGATCAGCTGATTCAACAGGTCAGCAGTTTTTATCTTTTTCATCTATGCAAAATCCAAACAAACTCCTGTACCTAGTGTTTTTAGTACTGAGGTGAGTCCATGTTTGGGCTTTTCATTCATTTCTACAGCATTTTTCATCCCTGATAACGTCATAAAGCACAGAGACAAAGAAAAAACACTTTGAACAACTAAAAGTTAATGACACATCAAAATAAAATAAATAAATGATAGTGATAACAATAATAATAATCATTAAACAGGAAGCAGACTTTGGAAACGCTCTGAAGTTTCTAAAATTTGGAATAAATCAGGGTCAGACATGTGTGAAGGTCTAATGAAGTCTTCTGGATGAAAATTGTTATGTGCAATACCAAAAAAGTAGATTCTGTTCATCTGGACTTTACATTTGCACAATAACTGAAACCAGCGCACTGTTCTTTTAGTGGCATGCATCAAGAAACATTATGTTCAATGATCCAGTTTGACCTCATGCAGGCAGTGCTGTTATACACAGACTGGACAACTTAATAACAGTGTTGGAGTATTAAAGTAAATCTACTTTAAACCATGAACTGTCTTTTTTCTGAGCATTTCCAGAGTGATTTTTGATTAAATCAAATTGTTTGTGTCTTTTTTGTCACAGCAGCAGCCATCAGTGACACCAGCACACAAAAGCAACACAACGGGAGCTTAAAATACTCAGAGGAACAATTCCTTTCTAATGTCTGAACAGTTAGTTTGTGTTTGAGCTCAGTCTAAAAACTTTAAAGTACAAATCATAAGTTTCAAACAAACAACATATAAGGACATAAGATGGAAAGGAAACAAAAACACACAGAGGTGTGAAACTTTCCTATTTTTTTTAATGTTGTCACACTTAAATGTTTCAGATCAAACACATTTAAATGTTAAACAAGGAAAAACCCCAAATGCAGTTTCTCAATAGAGGTGTTTGTTATTAAGGGGAACAAATCCAAATCTACATAATAAGGAATCAAAGTGTCTGCAGAGAGCCGTCATGCACTTGATAGCATGACTACAGGACGGCCCTGAGCCGTTAGGGGCCGACACAAAGCTCCGACTGTATATCTGCACATCTCAAACATTCCTCCGTTTGTCTGCAGGCTGAGTGATCTGACTGAGCTCAGCCTCCATTCTCTGCAGGGAGACGCTCAGAGAGGCTTTCACTTTCATTTCACAGGAACAGCTTTGCTTCTGTTTTACATGCAGCTGCTGCACAGAGCACATCCTGTTCAGTCTGTTTGTGTGACTGACTCCAGCTCAGACAAAAGGCTGGATCAGCTGATTCAACAGGTCAGCAGCGGTTGTTTGTCCCTGCTGCCGACCACGCCCAGGTGCTCCACTGGGGCCACACTGCCCGATTCACCTTTCATCCAGGCGTCCGCCGCACCATCACCTTCCTCCTGCGATTTTTCTGGTGGCCCTCCTTGGACAAGGACGCCAGGGAGTACGTTTTGGCGTGTGCTACGTGCTCCCGGAACAAAGTGTACTTAGTGTTTTAGTACTGAGAGGAGAGCTCCTGATGAACACATGAATGGAAACAACAGCATGAAAAATAATCTTAACATAAAAAAAACATGTACAAAGTCCAGATGCAGATGAGCAAACAGTCACTGCTCAGTGTGACCAGAATAGTCTGAGCTCCATCCTATACTTCAACACCTGTTCACCAGAATCCTGCTGATTACTGCTCAAAGCTGTTTTGACCTAAAAACTGGGAGATGTATTCTAAGTTTCTGAGGATTTCAGAGATGGTTTGGGAACAACAGGAAGTGGTTACAGATGGATGTCATGTGCAGTTAGTGTAAAGCATCTGATTTACTGTTGGCTGGTTTCATCTGTGAAAAAACAGCATATGAAATGAATTCAAGAGAAGCTGTCAGACTTTATCTGACACAATATAAAGAAGAAAATCACTTCCATCACAAAGAGGAAGTGTATTCAGTTACTCTCCTCTACTTGGATTTCTTGTAATTTACAGGAAGTTGCTGAATACCTGATGTGTTCATGCAGTCAGTGACTCTTGGCTTTATTCTAAAACTGTCATTCTCACTAATCCACTCAAGTTTTTGTCGAAGACTGTTTGACAGATAGGAGATGGAGGCTAAACTCAGTATTCTGGGGATAAAACTTAAACTCAAGAGCAGCTTTAATACTCCAGTGATCGGTCTGTCCGCACAGCAGATACAGGTTCATAATTTTATCAACACATCCATCCACAGATGTAAATCCAGAGCAGCCATGTTTACCCACAGCATTCAATTACAGAGGAAGATATATATTAGTTGCTCAAAGACACTTCAAAAATAGAGGTTTGTCTGTGATTGCAGGGACAAAAACAATGAAAAAAACGCATTCAACAGGTATATGTGTAAATCTTTATTCATTTCAATTCAATTTATATCACCAAATCACAACAAAAGTCACCTCAAGGGCTTTATTAGCCCTTACATTCTGCTCATATTTCATTCATTCACAGAAAGAATTCCCTCATTATCATTGTCTTTAAAAAAACGCCCTTTCCTTTGCAGAGATACAGTGGGGCAAAAAAGTATTTAGTCAGCCACCGATTGTGCAAGTTCCCCCACTTAAAATGATGACAGAGGTCAGTAATTTGCACCAGAGGTACACTTCAACTGTGAGAGACAGAATGTGAAAAAAAAATCCATGAATTCACATGGTAGGATTTGTAAAGAATTTATCCGTAAATCAGTAATGCTGAAGTCTTGATTTTGTGACCTGAAGCAGAGTTTGGGCCAAGACACGGCTAATGAAGTCTGACTTATCTGTTTTGTTTTCACCAGATACTTACATACATGTATCTGGTGAAAACGAAACAGAAAACAGAAAATACATATCCTAGATGCGTCTTATTAATATAAACTTAAGCATAAATCCAAAAACTAGAGAATACAATGAAATATCATCTAAATAATCAAGTACAGCTTAAAACATGTACCTCGCTACGCCTTCCAAATACTGCAATATGTTAACTTCGTCAGAGTCCGGTGTTTTGCTTCAACCTTCACTGAGAACATTCTGGCACATGTGAGCCACAACATCCGGCAGAGCCTTCTACTGGAAACTACCCGTAGATATACAGGCTTATGTCAATAAAAGAAACCCGCACCTGTAAACCTGTTAAACACTCAGACCTGCTTTACATTCCATTGCTTTCGTTATGACGCACTTATTTATGATCGTCCCATAGCCCAACCTACCAAAGACACTATATATTGAATTCCTTACGATATGTTGACTGACAAGTGTAGACGGGCTGAAATACATTTGTTACAATAGTTGATGAATTAAATTTTTGTTTGAAACTTTAATGTAATCTCAGATTTTAAAATCACATTTTAAGTGAGCAACAGAATCAATATCAGACTTGGTCACTTAAACAAACTAAAAGTCAGATCAGCAGATCTTGAGAACACGGACATGTCTGCTTTAACTGCATCACTCTGCTGGACTTTGCTGGTTGTCGTGGTTGCCTCTGCAGGTGAGATTTAACTATTTGTTTCTGGGATAATGAGGAATAAAGTATCAGTCTGGTTTATATTTGAATGATATTTATTACTTATGAGTTATTATCATATAGATTTAGTTTGTCTGTGGTGTGTTGTAGTGTCAGGAGTCAGTATGCAGCTACAAAGCTTTTTGTTCAGTGTATACAAACAGCTGTAGCTCCATAAAGGCAGCATGCAGAGACTCACAGTGTCTTATAATGAGAGGCTGCTTTCTCTCACACATTATGTTCACTTATTATCAGCACATGTTGTTGTTCTGTGGAAGCTAACATCTTGTAGTTTCTGACTGGGGGTGGGTTTGATTATCGATTTATCGATTAAAATTGATTCTAGCTTGGATAACATAAAATTGATTCATTAAAATCCTGAATCGACTTTTAGATATAATTTTATTTCTCCCGAAACGCCAGAATCTCAGGTTAAACAAAATTTCATCAACCACCAAATAGCTATAAACAGATGGTGGTGAAAGCAGCAGAGCACAAAACTGGCACGAGGCTTGCTGCCATTCAGGACATTTGTCTTCAACGATGCCTCTGCAAAGCACACAGCATCATCAGGGACCACAGCCACCCAGCACATCAGCTGTTCTCCTTGTTACTACCTGGCAGACGTTACAGGAGTCTGTCTGCTCGGACTACAAGACTTAAAAACAGTTTCTCCCATCAAGCCATACGACACCTCAACCACAACACTTAAACACACACAACACAGTCCACAGGACGCACTCAGAAGCTACCCTGCAGCTTCACAAGTACTCTGTACAATCTGCACTGGTCACTTCACTTTATTAGTATTTATATTAAGGGAAAAAATTTGCACTACTGTAGTAACTGCAAACATTTTTTGTACTACTCAGTCTGCTCATTCCTTTTTGCGATAGATTCTGAAGCTGCAGGTTTTATTTCTCTCCAAACAATATTGACTGAACCAGCAGCAAAAGAAGATCCAAACTACGCTTCACATAAACATCGTCATAAATTGGTTTTGCTTTTTTGCTTTCACCGCGATAAAAATCACACTTCATGCAGAGCTCTCTCTCTCTCTCTCTCTCTCTTCAAGAACAGTTTCCCATCTAAAAATCTGTTTTCTGCATTATTCGCTTGTTTATTATGCACAAGTCTACCGTTGTTTACAGCGCTGTCGGCCGCTGTGTTTTTTTCCCTTTTGCTTACTTCCAAAATGAAAACCTAATTTCTGCCGTTCAATAGGCTAAATGTAAACAAATGTTAATGTTAGGATGCCTGGGTCGTTGACCCAGGGGTTTTGAGTTTATTATATTATTTATACTTTCTAGTCTTTGGTTTCTTTGAGTTCTGTCTTATAGTTTATGTCTCTGTCTTCTCTAGCTGCTCTGTCTCCCCTGTCAGCTGTATCCCCTTGTCTAGTTTGCGTCTCTGTGTCCTTAGTGGCTATATCCCCGTGTCCAGTCAGTGTCTGTGTCTGCCCTGGTCCCACGTCTCTGTTCCCTCTGTTGCAGTGCGTGCGAGTCTGTGTCTTTGTTCAGTCTGTGTTATGTGTTTCCTGTTTTACTTTGAAAGTCCATGTCTGATGTTAATGTGTCTGGTTTTGCTTCCCCTTGTCTCGTTAGGCCTGATTTGCCCCAGCTGTGTTTCCCTCCTGTTACCCATTCCCTGACTGCTCCCTCTGTGTATTTAAGCCCTGTGTTTCTCTGTGTCCGTGTCGCGATCTACCGTTTTCCTAGCTGTGTGTTCTGTCATTTCTCCAGGTTAAGGTTGTTTTGAGTTTTTTCAGTTATGTTATATTTTGAGTATCACATTAAAGCCATTTTGAGTTTATGACTGTCTCCGGAGTCTGCACCTTGGGTCCTATTCCTGTCTGCACACAGCCACACCTAACAGAAGATCGCGACCAGAACATGGACCCAGCAGCACTCGCCCCGTCTGAAGAGCTCCGGGAGGATATAATTTATTCAGTGGATAAATTATGTGACCTGTGGCTGAATCATTCTGGGGAGGAATTTCAGCGTGCTGTAGCGAACCGGCTACAGCGACTGGGTTCTGGTCTCCCCTGGCTTTTGTACTCACTTCACCCACTCATACAGGAGTTTTTCCTTAATGAGCTTGATCTGCATCCCCCTGTTGCTACCGCTCACCTACCCAACTCGGAGAAAGATGTGCTGCCCAGCCCGCCGGACTTGGAGTTGCCCGGCCCATTGGAGCCATCACCGAGGAGGAAGCGGCGGCCGCACCACCGGCGTGTCACCCCACAGCTGGACCCCGGAATGTCAAAACAACCGGCTGTGGTGAGCAAAAAGGACACTTTTTCCTTTTTCTTCGGGCCATGGGACTATTTATTCTGGGGCTATATTTTTTGCATCAGCTGCTCAGCCACGGGGTCACTTAGCTGCTCAGCCGTCTGTCTCCGCTGGAGGGTCCGAGGGGCCCGTTCAGCAGTCTGTCTCAGCTGGAGGGTCCGAGGAACCGCTTCAGCCGTCTGTCTCCGCTGGAGGGTCTGAGGAACCGCTTCAGCCGTCTCTTCCTGCTGGAGGATCCGAGGGGCCCATTCAGCCACCTGTCTCCGCTGGAGGGTCCGAGGGGCCCGTTCAGCCACCTGTCTCCGCTGGAGGGTCCGAGGGGCCCGTTCAGCCACCTGTCTCCGCTGGAGGGTCCGAGGGGCCCGTTCAGCCACCTGTCTCCGCTGGAGGGTCCGAGGGGCCCGTTCAGCCACCTGTCTCCGCTGGAGGGTCCGAGGGGCCCGTTCAGCCACCTGTCTCCGCTGGAGGGTCCGAGGGGCCCGTTCAGCCACCTGTCGTTCAGCCACCTGTCTCCGCTGGAGGGTCCGAGGGGCCCGTTCAGCCTCCTGTCTCCGCTGGAGGGTCCGAGGGGCCCGTTCAGCCACCTGTCGTTCAGCCACCTGTCTCCGCTGGAGGGTCCGAGGGGGGGCCCGTTCAGCCACCTGTCGTTCAGCCTCCTGTCTCCGCTGGAGGGTCCGAGGGGGGGCCCGTTCAGCCTCCTGTCTCCGCTGGAGGGTCCGAGGGGGGGCCCGTTCAGCCGCCTGTCTTCGCTGGAGGGTCCGAGGAACCGCTTCAGCCTCTTGCCTCGTCAGCTGGGGGTCCGGGAGGACCCAGCCAGCACGTCCCAGTGTCTGCTGATGGTTCTGGCGAGGCCGTTCAGCTACCACCGGCTCCACCGCCTGGTCCGGCCTCCGAGTCTGCAGTTCCGTCTGGTCCGGCCTCCGAGTCTGCAGTTCCGTCTGGTCCGGCCTCCGAGTCTGCAGCTCTGTCTGGTCCGGCCTCCGAGTCTGCAGCTCTGTCTGGTCCGGCCTCCGAGTCTGCAGTTCCGTCTGGTCCGGCCTCCGAGTCTGCAGTTCCGTCTGGTCCTGCATCTGCAGCTCCGTCTGGTCCGGCCTCCGAGTCTGCAGTTCCGTCTGGTCCTGCATCTGCAGCTCCGCCTGGTCCGGCCCCCGAGTCTGCAGTTCCGCCTGGTCCGGCCCCCGAGTCTGCAGCTCTGCCTGATCCGACCTCAGCCTCTGTAGCTCTGCCTGATCCGACCTCAGCCTCTGTAGCTCCGCCTGGTCCGGCCTCCGAGTGTTCAGCTTCGTCTGTTCCTGCACGTCTTGTCCGGCCTGCACGTCTTGTCCGGCCTGCACGGCCTGCACGTCCTGCACGTCTTGTCCGGCCTGCACGTCCTGCACGTCTTGTCCGGCCTGCTCGTCCTGCACGTCCTTGCCGTCATGGACAGCCCCCTGAACTACGTCGCCGTCGGTGCTTCCCGCCCGGCCGTCCTCCTGATCTGCTCGGTCGCCGTCGGTGCCTCCCGCCCGGCCGGCCTCCTGATCTGCTCGGTCGCCGTCGGTGCCTCCCGCCCGGCCGGCCTCCTGATCTGCTCGGTCGCCGTCGGTGCCTCCCGCCCGGCCGGCCTCCTGATCTGCTCTGTCGCCGTCGGTGCCTCCTGCCTGGCTGGCCTCCTGACCTGTTTTCTGGGCTATTGGACCATCAGCCTCCGGGCCGCCCCCCTGACCTGCCCGGGTTTGGACTGTTGTGCCGTTAGCCTCCGGGCCGGCCCCCCTGAACTTTTTTGAGACTATTGCCTGGGCCTCTGCGCCTTTCGTGAGCTCTTTTGTTTGTTTGCTTTTGGACTACGCCTGGGCCTTGGTGCTGTTGTTTTGGACTTTGTTCCTGTGTTTTGTTCTGTTGCTTTCCAGGCTCCATTGTTTGTTCTTTTTTTTTTTTTTTTTTTTTTTTTTTTTTTTGTTTCTGGCTCCTTGTTTGGTTTTGTTTCAAGCCCTCCATCCTGTTTCCCCCGCCGCCCACCCTGGTTGGGTTGTTTTTGGGGTTTTTTGTTTTGATGTTTTGGTTTGGGCTGTCTGGAAGCCAGCCCTTAAGGGGGGGGGGGGGTACTGTTAGGATGCCTGGGTCGTTGACCCAGGGGTTTTGAGTTTATTATATTATTTATACTTTCTAGTCTTTGGTTTCTTTGAGTTCTGTCTTATAGTTTATGTCTCTGTCTTCTCTAGCTGCTCTGTCTCCCCTGTCAGCTGTATCCCCTTGTCTAGTTTGCGTCTCTGTGTCCTTAGTGGCTATATCCCCGTGTCCAGTCAGTGTCTGTGTCTGCCCTGGTCCCACATCTCTGTTCCCTCTGTTGCAGTGCGTGCGAGTCTGTCTTTGTTCAGTCTGTGTTATGTGTTTCCTGTTTTACTTTGAAAGTCCATGTCTGATGTTAATGTGTCTGGTTTTGCTTCCCCTTGTCTCGTTAGGCCTGATTTGCCCCAGCTGTGTTTCCCTCCTGTTACCCATTCCCTGATTGCTCCCTCTGTGTATTTAAGCCCTGTGTTTCTCTGTGTCCGTGTCGCGATCTACCGTTTTCCTAGCTGTGTGTTCTGTCATTTCTCCAGGTTAAGGTTGTTTCGAGTTTTTTCAGTTATGTTATATTTTGAGTATCACATTAAAGCCATTTTGAGTTTATGACTGTCTCCGGAGTCTGCACCTTGGGTCCTATTCCTGTCTGCACACAGCCACACCTAACAGTTAATGGACAAATGTAAACTTAAAGTTATGCAAAAATTGCAAAACGCTTAGCTGTGCCTCTAATAAAACCTCTGTAACTTTGCTCTGCCTTACTTCAACAGCATCAGGTAATGTTCATATGTTAATGGTTTTCTTTCATTTTTGATCTACTGCAAAATATTTTTTTTAAGGTTATCTGATATAAAATCCCAGACAAGAAAAGTTGCCTTTGTGTTTTTCTGTGTTTTATCCTCAGTTACTTTGACACAAAGGCATCTGCTGTGATGCTTACACTTTTGATAAAGTCTCACAAGTGTCAGATTTCTTTTTATTTATATATATATATATATATATATATATATATATATATATATATATATATATATATATATATATATATATATATTAAAAAAAAAACAAAAAAAAAAACATGGAAATGTACTGATACATAATCAGAATTATAATATTTCTGACGGAGGCAAAATTTCCCTGAATCGAAACGTGGATCGAATCAATTTGGGACCTTGTGAATCGGAATTGAATCGATTCTAGAAATCAGCGACGATACCCAGCCATATTTCTGACACTTCGCATGTTTAGCATGAGGCTAAAATTCCCCCTCAGTGGGTCACTGGTGACCTGCTGGATGTTCAGAGGTTCATTAAATCCAACATGACTAAAAACTCAAATGTCAAAGGAAATAAACAAAATATTTAAAGTCAATCATTCTGATCATAATTGTACTTTGACCTTTAACCTCTCTGCTCTGTGTTGTTTCCTCTTTCAGACCAGAAAAACATCACAGCTGAGTCTGGACAGGACGTCACTCTGACATGTCGAGCTCCAAACATCAGACGTGTGTATTGGAGAAGAGATGACCTGTTGCCAGAAAATGTGTTTTTGTACCAGCATGGTCGTTTCGATCCAGACAACCAGCATCCATCTTTTAAGAACCGGGTGGATCTGCAGGACAGACAGATGAAGGATGGAGACGCGTCTTTGATTCTGAAGGATGTGACGATTAATGACGCTGAAACATACGAGTGTTATGTTCACATGGAAGAAACTCACTCATGGGAGCTCATCAGCATCATCTACCTCAGGGTTTCTCCAGGTGAGTGAGTAGAGTTGAGTGTGTGTGTGATCAGAGGTGAAGCTGCTTCCTGGTTGTTGATGTGTTTGTTGTATGGATGAGCTGGTGGATGTCAGAGGTAGACAGATGTTTCTCCAGCTGTTGTCTTTGTGGCTGGTAGTCTAGAATTGTAGAGCAGCATTGTTTGGTTAGAGCAGAAACAAAGACATTTATGAATCCGTCTCTTCTTCGCTTGCTCTCTAACTCGTCCGTAAACATGTGTGGGAAAACTCAATGTTAAAGCCTACAGCTGGAGGGGGAGGGGAGGGGTGAAGCTGGTGGTGAGTCTGTGAAAGTGAATCCTGCCGGTGCCATAGCTGCTGAAAACGTACTTAGTGCAGACACAAAACGTCCATCAGCTTCAAAGTGTGTCAGAAAAATGTCCACATGGTGACTGATGGATGAGAGAGGTCCCATTGTTGTTGTTGTGCACAAATCATTGAACAACACAAACACTTAGAGCTGCTTTCAGTGCTGCCTGTTTTGTTACTGCACACATTTCTGATGGTCCTACAGTCCAACGTAGCAAACGTCTCCCTGAAGCCTCTTCTTAGAGACCAAAGGTTGGATCAGAGCGAGCAGCTGAAAGGACACATCTATGAATGCAGTCAGACACTTTCTCACAACCTCACACTTCATCTCATCACAGTTAGGTGGTGTCCAAATTCATGGGCTGCATCCTCCTGAGGCTGCATTTGTAGGCCGAATACGTCACAGTGATGCGACGAAGGTTGTCCCAATTCGTAGAGTCCTGCAAATGCAGCCGACAAATGCGCACTCCTTTTCCCTGAATTTGATGGATGGGTCCTTTGTGTCCTTCATGGCCCTGCCTATACCAGAATTCATAGCGCGGATCAGCCAATTCCAGTTTCCAACAATGGTGGCTGCTACTAAGTTTTTAACATTATTCTTATTACTTTTTCTGGGTGACAAAATAAGTTTTTAAGACATTTTCAGGCGAGAAAGTAGCTGTGTAAACTTCAAATATCTGCATATTTTATCAAGGTATCACATATTTTCAAAAGTGCACCGTTGTTTTCAGAGACGTCTGTTACCCACCTGTTCGATAGCAAGCCGGGGGGTTCAATGATCACTCAAGCCGGTGAGAGCAGCGGACTCCCGGCTTCACTGTTTTCAGACCCCTGCTCTTTCGCCACTCGGGTCAAACATGATATATAAGTCACTCGGATAACTTAAAATTGTTATTGTTTGGCTTTTTTCGGTGTTAATTTGTTCCGGAGTAAATCAGTTTGGCTGAGGGTGAAACATGGGTGAAAAAAGTGAAAAAAAAAAACTGAGAAAAACGACCATGACTAGCACAAAATGGTAACATGATTGCGGAATCTATTTGCTAATACTTTACTTAGAAAACATTACGAGAAAATGGTCTGATTGGTCCCCTCCCCAATCTGACCAGGAGTGACATGTTTAGCCACATGTTCTCCTTAAATTGCTGGCTGTCTGAGTGGTGTCCCAGAAACGATGTGGGCTTCATAGATAATTGGCAAACCTTCTGGAGGAAACCTGGTCTTATTAGGAGAGATGGCATCCATCCCACTTTGGATGGAGCAGCTCTCATTTCTAGAAATATGGACAAATTTATTAAACCCCCCAAAATATGACTATCCAGAGTTGGGACCAGGAAGCAGAGTTGCAGTCTTACACACCTCTCTGCAGCTTCTCTCCTCCTGCTACCCCCCCCCCCCCCCAAAAAAACCCATCTCCATAGAGACTGTGTCAGCTTCCAAAAAGACAAAAAAACAAACTAAAAACCAGCAACAAACATTATTAAATATTAGGTCTCTCTCCTCCAAGTCTCTGTTAGTACATGACTTAATAATTGATCAACAAATCGATTTACTCTGCCTTACAGAAACCTGGTTGCAGCAGGATGATTATGTTAGTTTAAATGAATCAACACCCCCGAGTCATTCTAACTACCAGAAATCTCGAAGCACAGGCCGAGGGGGCGGTGTGGCAGCAATTTTTCACACCAGCCTATTAATTAATGAAAGACCAAGACAGACTTCTAATTCATTTGAAAACCTGATGCTTTCCTCCAACTAAATGAAAATAAAACTGAAGTCCTGTTATGTGCTCCAGACAGACATGTACCCAGCATAATGAATGCTCTTGGTCCCCTTTCAACGTTTGTGAAACCATCTATCAGGAACCTAGGGATAACCTTCGATCCTGCTCTTACATTGGATACTCACGTCAAATCTCTGGTTCGGTCTTGCTTTTATCATTTAAGAAATATTTCTAAATTGAGCCCCATAATAGCTCATACTGAACTGGAGATTGTTATTCATGCTTTTATTTCATCACGACTGGACTATTGCAATTCACTGTTTACATGTCTAAACAAGAGTTCCCTGGAGTGTCTGCAGACTGTCCAAAATGCTGCAGCAAGGCTTCTGACGAAAACATCGAAATACTCACATATAACACCGCTGCTTATACAGTTACACTGGCTCCCTGTCGAATTCAGAGTCCACTTTAAGATTCTGGTTCTCACATTTAAGGCTCTTCAAGAACAAGCACCATCATACATCATTGAACTCTTACAGCCCTATGCCCCTAGTAGGTCTCTGAGGTCTTGTGGTCAGGGCCTACTTGTTATTAAGTATACGAGACTGAAAACTAGGGGTGATCGAGCTTTTGCTACTGTGGCCGCCAGACTGTGGAATTCTCTTCCTCAGAACTTAAGATCTGCTGATTCACTGATTACTTTTAAAAAAACAGCTAAAAACATCTTTTTAAAATTGCATTTTGTTAACTTTTGACTGTACTTCGTCTTTTTAATCTGTGTCTATACCTTGTAAAGCACTTTGTTATCTCTTGACTATCCTGACAATCCATTTTATAACGTTTCCTGGTCAGATTTGCCAATCTCTGCACCAGGGTTGTAATAGTTTTGCAATTTTCATCAGTTTTTATTTTTATTTAGCTTCGACTTCAGATTTTCAATTTTATATCAGTTTTAATTAGTTTTTACCAATTCTTTGCTAGTTTAGTGTAGTTTTTATTTTCTGAAAATCCTTAGTTTCAATTTAGTTTTATTTGTGTTTTGCAAAAATTAAGTGTAACAAAATCCCAGTTCCATCATATCAGTCATGCTCTTCTGGTTATCCTTGGGTGTTGAGACTAATAACTATTAACTCTTGCCGCACCGTGTGGTCCTAATTTTGGTTCAAGTGAATTGATAACCTTTTGAAGGCGATTGTTTCACACCTTTATTTAGATGTCCCAGTCCTGTTGTCTCGGGATGCATCACGCTGCCTTATCTGGGGTTAGCTGTTTCCTGGGGATGCGGGTTGAGTGGGTGAGCTCTTCAAGGAGGGGGAGTGTGCTCCCCCTGATGAGGTCTTCTAGGTAAGCTAGGTTAACCTTCTTGTGTGGGCTTTTCAAGTGCACTTTAAGGTTAGTGGGACTTTTAGTTTTATAAATGTCCCTCATGACCCCCTGATGACCCAGTATTTCATTTTTGCACACTGTAGTACACATTTTAGTTTTTGCTTGTAGCTCGCATACTCTACTTGCCACTCCTCTAAGTCCTGATGTTTCTTAGAGAGGGCAACAGTACCTTTAAAATTATATCACACGTGTGGGGGTGTGGCCTTGCCAATTGTTTTGCCCACCTTTTCAAAATGGCTGACGTGCCCACAAGCACATTTCATGGAAAAAGAAAGGTAAGCTTGATATTTACATTTAAAATGTTTTGTTAAACTCAGATTTTTATTTTATTCTTTTTGCAAGTACCCCTCCTCGGTGGCGAGAAACTGTTGGTGTGGTCAAGTGGGTGCTCTGGAAACAAACGCTCAGGACAGAACAGTTACCAGTCATGTACTTCCTACAAATTTTGCATATGTTTTATTCCATATTGATCCTCTGAGTGTAATGGTACATTTTAATTTGAATTTATCCAAACTAAACACAATATTTTCTTTATTTACTTTGCTCTTGTTCTTTTTCAGTACCACATCCTATCAAATGTCCCTGTCGATTATATTCTACATTTAATAACTTACTATTTCAAGTGAGAACCTAAATCACGTGGACCAATGTTTATTATTGCATATCTCTATTCTGAATGTGGCCAGTCATTCATAGGTATTGTTCAATTTTGGCGATTTTCCTCTATAAAATTTAATTGACTTTTTACAGTGGCCTGCTATGGTTAATAATAACATATTCCAGTCATGAGTGATATCAATAGTTATCTCCACTGTAGCATTTGGCATTCCCAACAATATAACATGATACCTTAATCAAAACACAGCTAATATAGCACAGTTTTCTTAATGCAAACATCAGTAACTCAAAATCAGCAACCACAGTGTTAAGTCTGCAGTTCATACTTATGTGAAGCTAGAGTCTCCTCCTCCAGTCTCTCTTATCCTCCTGCTCCTGAAAAAACAAAACAAAACAAAGCGAAGCATCCACCCTTCTCTTGTCGGCTGGGTGAATTGTTTATGAATTGTTTATTGGCATTTACTAATCCTAAAGTGGGTGCAGTCATTGTCTCAGTATCAAGTTAGTCAAAACTTTTAGTCGTCAGTCCATCACAGTCCATTCACATGCATACCTCCATACACATTCATACCAGATGTTGCTGATAATGGAGTCTCACGCGCAACCTATTCGAGCATCCATCACCAGCAAGATGACGTCATCATTTTAAAGGAAAACAATTCCTTGTTGTTTTTTGGGCCGGATTGACTCGGTGCAATCCTTTTAGACTCAGAACTTCTCAGTGTTCCCTATAAGTGAATTTCTCCCAAGCCAATTACAATCATGGAGAAACACACTTTGCAACTGTTTACAGTAATAATATTTTATAGCGCTTTAAATTTCAATCTTTCAGGCCTTGTTTAAAGAGCTGATTGTTAAATCATGAACTCACAAAATATCAACATATCACCACCGGTGGATCACACCTCTCAGATGTTTTTTCTCCAGTGCACTGTAACAAAAACGAAAACAGACATAACCAACAAAATACTACTACAATAACACAAACTAGGGCCCGTTGCAGACATGTCCAAGCATAAAACTATCCCTCTCTCGCTTACGAGACAGAACACAAGCCAAAGCTCACTGATAACATCAAGCTAGCGCTAAGCAAAACCAAACAATCAACCAGAAATTCACAGGAACGTTTTGCTTCCTGCCGGGACAATATTGTGTGGGAATGAGAAGCTCAGGTGCCGTAACACCTTTTGTTCCTCCTTGAATTAAAACTCAATCACAGAAAATGCCGTACTCCAACCTAAACTTACACTATTAATTCATCAATTTCACTCTGTGCCACTGTTCCTCATCAGGGCTGTGTGAAGCACAGCAAAGAATTCAGTCACGGCCTTGAGCCATAAACAGACATCACGCACAGACATTGTTTTCATAACCAAACCGTTTTAGAGCTTATTCCTAAAATCTACATAAATGCCCTCTGGGTGACATATAACACATTCTAAGTTTTTAATGGTAATCAATGGCTCCTCATAAAAATTATGCATTGGGATGTTTGTGTGCAGCATTTTGCATATCAGCATAAGCAAAGCATTCTTCATTGCATCAGCGTGTATGTGTGTGTGCGTGTGGATCACTCTTTATTGCACAAGCGTGTGCATGTGTATGTGTGTGCATCACTTCTCAGTGAATCAACATTCCCGTGTGTGTGTGTGTGTGTGTGTGTGTGTGTGTGTGTGTGTGTGTGTGTGTGTGTCATTTCTCACTCACTCAACGAGTGCACGTGTTCATGTGTGTATTTCACTTTATTCTGAATCTGTGTGTTTGGAGACGTGTGTGTGTGTGTGTGTGTGTGTTTCTCTTCATTCTGAGTCAGTGCATGTAGATGTGTGTGTTTGTGTGGGTGTTTGTGTTCATCACTTTCCTGTTCTGGTGTTCTGGGTAAACCACGGCCTGAAGCGTGCCCTGGGGTCCTGCCCCCCTCCTTTTTCAGTTTGTTTGCGACCATTGCTGCTGCTGCTGCTGCTCAAAATTCAGTCCGTCCTGGTTCTGACCCCAATTGGGGCAGTCCTTTCTCCAGTGTCGATGTTCACCGCAGGTGAAACCTGCATCTTCTTCTGTGTTTTTGTCCATTCTGAGGTGCCTTCTGTCCTCAGTTACTCCTCCTGTCTCGGTCACGCCCTTTTTCGCCACCCGATCATCCGTGTTGGTCCATCACTGTCCTGCACAGTGTGAATGCAAAGTTATCAAGGTCAGCATTCTTTCGCTCGGCCTTACTTTTCATTCGGGCTTGGCGGGCGTCTCGTCACAGCTCTGTCAGCTGACGCAGTCTGGGAATTTTCCCCCGTGTAGTGAAACGGGCCTTAGGTTTAGTGCTCTCCGTCTCGGCTGCATGAGATCACATTCCTGCAGGTCTGTTGACATTCTCAGGTCGTTGTTGTGGGTCCAGCTGTTGCAGCATTTGGTCAGTGTCACGTATGGGGGAGAGCAGGAGTCCAGTCAGCCTCGGCTTTCAGGGCCGGCAAAGCAGCCTGTAATTAAATATGTATAGAAAAAACAAAAACAAAACAAAACAAAAACAAACAAAAACAAACGAACAGGAAAATGATGTTGTGTTGGCTGTGTTATTCAGAGGGGAGGCAACGGGGCCAGGCCCTGTGTCAGCCTTCTCTCCCCCTTTTTTTGTTTTTTGTCTCCCGATATAATCAACTCCTAACCCACCAAGTTGACAGGACAACACCGGTATATGTTAAAATTCTTAAAATCATGTTTAAAAGCCCAAAAAAGGAACTTTCTTTCCTTCAGTAATCACTTTTATTAATCAATCAACAGAAAACATGTCACAATTTGAATCTTTTAACCACTAAATTTGTTGTGTCTTGCCTGGTTGGTTAGACCAGTGTTCCTTTTTTTTTTTTTTTTTAGTTAAATTGTTGTCCTGCAACCCAGAGGGTTTCTTTGTCAGTAATGTATAGACTTCATCATTTAAGTATGTTAATTTGTCTTTAACCTTGCTGGAAAATCTTCACGTGTTCATGAGTGTAAGCTGTTTCTTCATTGCGTGTATGTGCATCTGTATAAAAGCAGGTTAATTTGATCTTTTCTCAAACTAGGCGTTACCTTAAAAGGAGCCTTTCTCTCAGATTTCTCTGCTTGTGTGTGTTTTTGTTTCACCTTTTTGTTGTGATGCTCCGGACGCCTTCCCAACCTCCACAAGTCCGTTGGCCCCAATTTTATGTGTTAAAACTTCTCTTAATTTCTCCTCTAATTCTCTCCTCGCTGCTGTCTGTTTCACAGCTGCTGATTCGTGCTGGGTGTGGTTCCCATTACCTATAATTTTGCTTCGGCCGCTGTGCTTGTGGGGGCAGTTGGTCCAGGTCCGCAGCTTCCTGTATTAACACACTAAGAGATTTATTTAATTTCATTTTCATCACATGTTAAACAGATAAGCAGGCCACACGCCTACCTTGACAGCGTAAACTGTACGCCAGTCTCCCAACACATTCCTCTCTCTACTCCTCCATAATTCTCCACTGCACACCTCTTACTATCTCTCCTTTTTATTTTTATTACACCACAGAGTAATACACCCAATTATGCCCGTCTATCTCTATGTGGCTCCAAATTCCCTCTTTATTTTAATTTCACACTCGTCAGGGGACAGGCACACAACAATTTCAACCACTGAAACGAGGAATTCAACCTTTTTATATTTCTTTACTAATCTAGACTCAACGTTTGTTCGCAAAATGTGTCTTGTTCTAGTCCGGAAATAAATGTGAACCCGTGATTACACGGCCGTTCCAGTGTTATTTCCGTAGCTATGCGGGGGCCCTCACCTCCCCAAGTCACCACCTCGGCACCCGGACAACGCCGGTCCTGGCCACGCGTCCACGGACAGGAGGGTCGCCACTCCTAGGGCAAAGTTCCACAGGTACACTAGGCATCAACCTTTGATCCTAAAATGTGTATTTGCTCTAATGTCCTCCTAATCAAACACATTAACCGTCACTGTCACTGTGTTCACGCTTCACCCTCCACACAAAAACACACTCAGAGCGCGCCTCACTCACACTCTCACTCAGTGCGCGCTTCACCCACAAGACAGCACCCAGAGCGCGCCTCGCAGCTTCACACACACTCTCTCACCCAGAGCGCGCTTTGACACTCACACACAACACTCTTCCTCAGCGGGAATTTTACACAGAAACCTCTGAGCTCAACTATTAGATCTTCTTAAAGCACACTGCACCATAGACCAAAATACCCTTTTCTCTGCGATTATGACCGCCACCACGGGGCAAAGTCGCATCATAAAAGTGATGCTTGCATCCCCGAAGTTATACCTGACATCATAAACCAGGTGTTGCTATTTACTTAAATTTTTACTTTGTATTATGGCCGCAGCCCTTTATACTCGACTGACGCCACAAACCACCGTCAAAACCTCTATCAAATGTACTAAAATTAGCACCAACCACTACTGCACTTCACGGCCGCACCACCGGAACACGCCGTATCATAAACCAAACCTACGGACGTGTTTCGCTCTCGCGTTGCCAGCGTCCAACTGCACCGTGAAGCCAGTATCTGCTTATCCTTAAATCAACTTCTATTTCATAGCCGGCAAAAGCCAGGACGTCACTGACACCATAAACAAAATAAACAAACCTCAACTTCAATGTACTGAACTAATGGCCGCGTCTTCAGAAGAAATTCTAACGTATTATTGCTACAGAAGCCAGTATTAGACAAAATTAAATGTGGAAGGTAAAGTGGCTGCACTCTAGTCCAACGTAGTATGTTATTAGTATCTCGGTAGAGGCAGATTACTGCAATCTAGACCAACGTAGTGTGTTATTAGTATCTCGGTAGAAGCAGATTACTGCAATCTAGACCAACGTAGTATGTTATTAGTATCTCGGTAGAAGCAGTTTATTTAACACCCTGGAATTCAGCCTCAACTTATGTTGTTAGTATCTTGCGCCAAAAACCAGACACCGACAAATTTACTGTGAAAATACATGTGACTCAGCGAACAGATTAATTTGGAAAGCCCAATATGCACATTTGGTATTTATAATACAACAGGCTGTGCTTACCTTTTTATTTTTGGACCGGTCCTCTGTTCACCTCGCCTCACGATCTCACCAAAGGTCAAATCTACACCTCCTCAGCACACCAAAGATCCGGGTCACGGCACCAAGTTGTTGAAAACACGCAGTTCTTTGAATCTTTGGGCTGAAGGAGGGACAATACTCGGTGTATAAATGCTCAATCAACAATCATTTATTTGCATACAATTCAACAATAAGAGCATTAGAACGTCCGGACGGGAGAGATGCTTGCAGAGGTTCGACAGCATGTCTCAAAATGGTGACGGGTTGCTCAGCTTTTTATAGTCTCTAGTGGCCCCCAGCTAGTCGTAAAAGCCAAAACATCACATTTTTTCTCTGTTACAGCGCCTAAGTTATGACCTCGGCAGTTGTTTCTCTGCTTTCTGTAAGGTGGGGGTGTGGAATGTGGTCTGTCTATCTCCCCTGTCTTTAGACACAGAGTCTCCTGCTTACAACCTTCTCTTCATGATTCAACAATTAAGCATGTCAAGAAAACAGTGTAACACATTCCCAGCAGATCAAGGATACAGAGTGATGCACATTTATCTAATGAACTAATATGTGAATATGTTCTGTTAACTCAAAAGTATAATGAGAACTAA
This sequence comes from Diplotaxodon limnothrissa, assembly GCF_057381915.1. Taxonomy (NCBI): domain Eukaryota; kingdom Metazoa; phylum Chordata; class Actinopteri; order Cichliformes; family Cichlidae; genus Diplotaxodon; species Diplotaxodon limnothrissa. The sequence goes on along the minus strand of NC_140598.1, from coordinate 23,813,283 downwards.
ACTACATACAGATCACACACTCTATTTTAAAGGGTATAATATGATCTACAGCAGTATTCTAATTCAACTACTTTGATTACATATATAAGGTAACATATAATAACAGAATAATATCACACTGTCGACCATAATATCCTATTAGAGCGATTAGAACATGCTGTAGGTATTACAGGTACTGCACTGCAGTGGTTTGTATCATATCTATCTAATAGACTCCAATTTGTGCATGTAAATGGAGAGTCCTCTTCACACACTGAGGTTAATTATGGAGTTCCACAGGGTTCAGTGCTAGGACCAATTCTGTTTACATTATACATGCTTCCCTTAGGCAGCATCATTAGAAGACATAGCATACATTTTCACTGCTATGCTGATGACACCCAGCTCTATCTGTCCATGAAGCCAGATAACACACACCAATTACTTAAACTGCAGGAATGTCTTAAAGACATAAAGACCAGGATGGCCGCTAACTTTCTGCTTCTTAATTCAGATAAAACTGAGGTTATTGTACTCGGCCCTGAAAAGCTTAGAAATATGGTGTCTAACCAGATTCTTACTCTGGATGGCATTACCTTGGCCTCCAGTAACGCGGTGAGGAACCTTGGAGTCATTTTTGACCAGGACATGTCCTTCAACGCACATATTAAACAAATATGTAAGACTGCTTTCTTCCATTTGCGCAACATCTCTAAAATTAGAAATATCTTGTCTCAGAGTGACGCTGAAAAACTAGTTCATGCATTTATTACTTCAAGGCTGGACTACTGTAATTCATTATTAACAGGATGTCCTAAAAACTCACTGAAAAGCCTTCAGCTAATCCAAATACTGCAGCAAGAGTCCTGACAGGGACTAGAAAGAGAGAGCAGGTTTCTCCTGTTTTGGCTTCCCTTCATTGGCTTCCTGTTAAATCCAGAATTGAATTCAAAATCCTGCTCCTCACATACAAGGTCTTAATAATCAGGCCCCATCTTATCTTAATGACCTTGTAGTACCATATCACCCTATTAGAGCGCTTCGCTCTTGCTCTGCAGGCCTACTTGTTGTTCCTAGAGTATTTAAAAGTAGAATGGGAGGCAGAGCCTTCAGTTTTCAGGCCCCTCTTCTGTGGAACCAGCTTCCAGTTTGGATTCAGGAGACAGACACTATCTCTACTTTTAAGATTAGGCTTAAAACTTTCCTTTTTGCTAAAGCATATAGTTAGGGCTGGACCAGGTGACCCTGAATCCTCCCTTTGTTATGCTGCAATAGACATAGGCTGGCGGGGGATTCCCATGATGCATTGAGATTTTCCTTTACAGTCACCTTTCTCACTCACTATGTATTAACAGACCTCTCTGCACTGACTCATATCTGTTATTAACCTCTGTCTCTCTTCCACAGCATGTCTTTATCCTGTCTTCCTTCTCTCACCCCAACCGGTCGCAACAGATGGCTGCCCCTCCCTGAGCCTGGTTCTGCTGGAGGGAGTTTTTCCTTCCCACTGTTGCCAAAGTGCTTGCTCATAGGGGGTCATATGATTGTTGGGTTTTTCTCTGTATCTATGAAGCACCTTGAGGCGACTTATGTTGTGATTTGGCGCTATATAAATAAATTGAATCGAAAGAGGAGAAAGAAACTGAGAATGACCAGAGCTGCTGTAATAGGCTGTCACACGCAAGGGGCATCGGAAGTGTAAACACGATGTATAAGTCACTTAGATAACTTAAAAATGGTTTGTTTGTTTTTTTTACTTTTTTCGGTATTTTATTTGTTCCTCAGTAAATTGGCTTGGCTGAGATTAAAGTTCTAAAGTTTTCACACAGCTGAATAAATGTCCAACAGAAAACTGATTAAACAGAAGTGTGAGATGATCGAGAATTTATGCCGGTATCCTGTTATATCTTAAATAGCATGGAGCACACGGCTGGGTTTATTAAACTCCACTGAGACATCTGGTGACACAAAACTAGAAGGCAAGAACGTCCAATTTCACAGACGCTCCCTTCGGTGTACCAGGCCTCCTGAGGACCTAGCCCACGTAGACCAGGAAGGCCAGGTCCTCATGAAGATGCAGCCCATGGATTTGGACACCCAATTAAATCTGACTTTAAAAGTCTGATTAAAATTTTCAACTTTGTTTTTGACGCCATTGTTGTGTTTGTCACATTAAGCAGGTCAGGTATACCAGTTAGAAACCAAACACAGTTTCCACTGTGTGTGTGAAGGAGACACGAGGCTGGGTGGACACTTAACATCTGTAATCCAGCTGTGAGAGAGACAAAGAAGTGTAATGTGTGTGTCAGTGTGATGTGTTGTAGTGTCAGGAGTCAGGATGCAGCTACAAAGCTTTTTGTTCAGTGTATACAAACAGCTGTAGCTCCATAAAGGCAGCATGCAGAGACTCACAGTGTCTTATAATGAGAGGCTGCTTTCTCTCACACATTATGTTCACTTATTATCAGCACATGTTGTTGTTCTGTGGAAGCTAACATCTTGTAGTTTCTGACACTTTGCATGTTTAGCATGAGGCTAAAATTCCCCCTCAGTGGGTCACTGGTGACCTGCTGGATGTTCAGAGGTTCATTAAATCCAACATGACTAAAAACTCAAATGTCAAAGGAAATAAACAAAATATTTAAAGTCAATCATTCTGGTCATAATTGTGCTTTGACCTTTAACCTCTCTGCTCTGTGTTGTTTCCTCTTTCAGTCCAGAAAACCATCACAGCTGATTCTGGACAGGACGTCACTCTGACATGTCGAGCTCCAAACAACAACATCTTAGCTGTGCACTGGAAGAGAGCTGACCTGAAGAAAGAATATTTGCTTTTGTACCGAGATCATCACTTTGTTCCAGACAACCAGCATCCATCTTTTAAGAACCGGGTGGATCTGAGGGACAGACAGATGAAGGATGGAGACGTGTCTTTGATTCTGAAGGATGTGATGATTAATGACACTGAAACATACGAGTGTTATGGCTTCATGGCAGAAACAAACTCATGGAAACTCATCAGCTCCATCTCCCTGACTGTTGTTGATCCTCCAGGTGAGTGAGTAGAGTTGAGTGTGTGTGTGATCAGAGGTGAAGCTGCTTCCTGGTTGTTGATGTTTGTTTGTTGTATGGATGAGCTGGTGGATGTCAGAGGTAGACAGATGTTTCTCCAGCTGTTGTCTTTGTGGCTGGTAGTCTGTAGAGCAGCATTGTTTGGTTAGAGCAGAAACAAAGACATTTATGAATCCGTCTCTTCTTCTCTTGCTCTCTAACTCGTCTGTAAACATGTGTGGGGAAACTCAATGTTAAAGCCTACAGCTGGAGGGGGAGGGGTGAAGCTGGTGGTTGTGAGTCTGTGAAAGTGAATCCTGCCGGTGCCATAGCTGCTGAAAACGTACTTAGTGCAGACACAAAACGTCCATCAGCTTCAAAGTGTGTCAGAAAAATGTCCACATGGTGACTGATGGATGAGAGAGGTCCCATTGTTGTTGTTGTGCACAAATCATTGAACAACACAAACACTTAGAGCTGCTTTCAGTGCTGCCTGTTTTGTTACTGCACACATTTCTGATGGTCCTACAGTCCAACGTAGCAAACGTCTCTGTTACGTCCCCACATGAAAGCTAGGCGAAGAGGGTGGGGTTGACAGTAAGAGTTGGATCCGGGTTGAAATGAAACGAATGCCAGGCAGAGGTATTTAACACAAAATAAATCTTTATTGTAATCAATTAACTCAATAATCATATAAATAGTAACAACAGAAAGAGACAGCACCGCTGCTTTAATGATAAATCAGACAGGTCAACCCAAAGAGATAGTGACCACTTCAACAAAGAAAACAACTATAAGGCTTCAACAGAAAAAGACAGCAACGCTGCTATTGGCAATAACCAGGCAGGCCAAACCCAATAATGGAGGCCACCGTTACTTCAGTGAAACCACTGCTCAGTTTTTTGGTTTTTTTTTGTTTTTTTTTAAAGTGACATCAGAAACAGCAGCATGTGACATCACGTGATGGCGGAGCTTCAGTTCATCCTTTGTCATCTTTTTTTTTTTTTTTAATAGGACAGGGGGAAAGAATGAAAGAAAGAGGGGGAGAGAAAGAAAGAAAACCAAAGGGGAGAAGAGACGGTGAGAAGGGGGGGAAGAGAGAAAAAAAAACAAACAACAAAAAAAACAAACTCCTGGGTCACCTGTATGGAGAAAAAAAAACAAACAAACAGAGGAGATAGCAAACAACAAAGTCCACCCGTCTTTCCTTCGTCCCGGTGCATGCTTGAAACAGCACATGTGCATTCAGTGCTGCCATGTCAATCATGTTATAAAACACGGCGCTGGCCAGTTGCCGTGTTTTATAACTTCCTGGACTTCCTGGTGGAGCTTGCAAGGGAGTTGGCTCACTCTCATGTAGCTGCGAAGAAGGCAAGAAAAGAACAGTTGCTTTGCACACAACCCTCCACAACGAGCCCTGGAAAAAGAGCCACGTGTCAGGTCAAACACAATTGCAAGAACAATCATGCCACTGTGCAATGTGTTCACTGCAACAGATACACATGTGGCAAATGCAGACTACAGATACCATGGCAGTGCCAGGATTGTGAGTGATTGCTGAAAATGTTGAAATGTATACAAATGGTTGGTTTTTTTGTACTGTTTTATCAATAAATCTCAGCAACAAAGGACATACACCCATGTGTGTTGATTTCTCCCTAAGATGGCAAACTGAAACACTCCAAGTTGGTGACTTTTGGAGATTTATTTCCCTGGATGATTGAGAATGCATCAAGATGAAACACAAAAGGAAGTTCACAGCTTTTAGCAGCTCCAGCACCCCCTCATCCACACACCCCCACTCCCCTCCCTCCTGCATTCCTTTTTAACAACCTAATATACATATGAATGACTAGCCAATTTAGCTTCCACTTGGCTGAAGCTAAAGCTTAGCTAAAAGCCATTTGGCTGCTCTCTGGGTTTTAAAGGTAGAAAAGCCAAATGGCTGCTCTCTGGGAGTTCTAGTAGACCAAAGGTTGGATCAGAGCGAGCAGCTGAAAGGACACATCTATGAATGCAGTCAGAGACTTTCACACAACCTCACACTTCATCTGATCAAAGTTAGACTCAGGTTTGAACTCAACTTTAAAATAAGATTTTAATTTTCAGCTTTGTTTTTGACGCCATTGTTGTGTTTGTCACATTAAGCAGGTCAGGTATACCTGTTAGAAAGCAAACACAGTTTCCACTGTGTGTGTTAAGGAGGCATGAACCTGGGTGGACACTTAACATCTGTAATCCAGCTGTGACAGAGACAAAGTGTAATGTGTGTGTCAGTGTGATGTGTTGTAGTGTCAGGAGTCAGGATGCAGCTACAAAGCTTTTTGTTCAGTGTATACAAACAGCTGTAGCTCCATAAAGGCAGCATGCAGAGACTCACAGTGTCTTATAATGAGAGGCTGCTTTCTCTCACACATTATGTTCACTTATTATCAGCACATGTTGTTGTTCTGTGGAAGCTAACATCTTGTAGTTTCTGACACTTTGCATGTTTAGCATGAGGCTAAAATTCCCCCTCAGTGGGTCACTGGTGACCTGCTGGATGTTCAGAGGTTCATTAAATCCAACATGACTAAAAACTCAAATGTCAAAGGAAATAAACAAAATATTTAAAGTCAATCATTCTGATCATAATTGTACTTTGACCTTTAACCTCTCTGCTCTGTGTTGTTTCCTCTTTCAGAGCGGAGACTCATCACAGCTGAGTCTGGACAGGACGTCACTCTGACATGTCGAGCTCCAAACAACAACATCAGACGTGTGTATTGGAGCAGAGATGACCTGTTGCAAGAGAACGTGTTTTTGTACCAGCATGGTCGTTTCGATCCAGACAACCAGCATCCATCTTTTAAGAACCGGGTGGATCTGCAGGACAGACAGATGAAGGATGGAGACGTGTCTTTGATTCTGAAGGATTTGACGATTAATGACGCTGAAACATACGAGTGTTATGGCTTCATGGAAGAAACTCACTCATGGAAACTCATCAGCATCATCTACCTCAGGGTTTCTCCAGGTCAGCGAGTAGAGTTGAGTGTGTGTGATCAGAGGTGAAGCTGTTTCCTGGTTGTTGATGTGTGTTTGTTGTATGGATGAGCTGGTGGATGTCAGAGGTAGACAGATGTTTCTCCAGCTGTTGTCTTTGTGGCTGGTAGTCTAGAGTTGTAGAGCAGCATTGTTTGGGTAAAGTTAGAGCAGATCACATTAAGCAGGTCAGGTATACCAGTTAGAAACCAAACACAGTTTCCACTATCTGTGTGAAGGAGACATGAGGCTGGGTGGACACTTAACATCTGTAATCCAGCTGTGACAGAGACAAAGAAGTGTAATGTGTGTGTCAGTGTGATGTGTTGTAGTGTCAGGAGTCAGGATGCAGCTACAAAGCTTTTTGTTCAGTGTATACAAACAGCTGTAGCTCCATAAAGGCAGCATGCAGAGACTCACAGTGTCTTATAATGAGAGGCTGCTTTCTCTCACACATTATGTTCACTTATTATCAGCACATGTTGTTGTTCTGTGGAAGCTAACATCTTGTAGTTTCTGACACTTTGCATGTTTAGCCTGAGGCTAAAATTCCCCCTCAGTGGGTCACTGGTGACCTGCTGGATGTTCAGAGGTTCATTAAATCCAACATGACTAAAAACTCAAATGTCAAAGGAAATAAACAAAATATTTAAAGTCAATCATTCTGGTCATAATTGTGCTTTGACCTTTAACCTCTCTGCTCTGTGTTGTTTCCTCTTTCAGACCAGAAAAACATCACAGCTGAGTCTGGACAGGACGTCACTCTGACATGTCGAGCTCCACACAACAACATCTTAGCTGTGCACTGGAACAGAGATGACCTGAAGAAAGAATATTTGCTTTTGTACCGAGATCATCAGTTTGTTCCAGATGACCAGCATCCATCTTTTAAGAACCGTGTGGATCTGAGGGACAGACAGATGAAGGATGGAGACGTGTCTTTGATTCTGAAGGATGTGATGGTTAATGACACTGAAACATACAAGTGTGGTGTTTTCATGGCAGAAACAGACTCATGGAAACTCATCAGCATCATCTACCTGAGTGTTGTTGATCCTCCAGGTGAGTGAGTAGAGTTGAGTGTGTGTGTGATCAGAGGTGAAGCTGCTTCCTGGTTGTTGATGTGTGTTTGTTGTATGGATGAGCTGGTGGATGTCAGAGGTAGACAGATGTTTCTCCAGCTGTTGTCTTTGTGGCTGGTAGTCTAGAGTTGTAGAGCAGCATTGTTTGGTTAGAGCAGAAACAAAGACATTTATGAATCCGTCTCTTCTTCTCTTGCTCTCTAACTCGTCTGTAAACATGTGTGGGGAAACTCAATGTTAAAGACCCTAACCCAGCTGAAAGGACACATCTATGAATGCAGTCAGAGACTTTCTCACAACCTCACACTTCATCTGATCACATTTAAATTCAAATTTTTTGCACCTGATGAAAGTCAAAGGCAACCACAAAACCATTCAGAGATAATTAATTATGGATTTGACTTTGTTTGAAAGTTAATATTTTCTTGTTCCTGAAAATATTAGCATGTGGCTGAACGTTTAAGTGATGCACTGGTTACCTGGTGTGTGGCAACCGGTTTAACTAATCGAATCCAGAACAACTCAAAACTAAGATAAACAATCTAAAAATAAAACATAGAAAACAGAATTCCCTCATGATAAGGTACACGTGGTACCATCCTCTCAGCACTTCCTGGGGTTTCTTTCCTCATTTATCGACACTGATGACTTACAGAGACTCTGAGCATCAAACATAGGATAAAGAAAAAGAAAACGATTAAGCACAATAACTGCACTGAATATTAAAAGTAACTCTACACCAGGAAACCATCAAATGTTCTACAAATGTAATTTTACTGAATTTTAACCAGTGAAAATGTCTGAGATATTTATACAGTGTAAAAACTTAAATAATCAATTTTATAGATGCTTGATTGTTGTCACCCCTGAAACATTGTTTTCAGTGTATCAGACTTTATGATGTTTGGCATATAGTGTACTGTACTGGTGGATTTTTCTGTTTTCATTTAAAAACAAGAAACGCAATCGACCAAAACTGCAGCCTCCATATTGTTTTGAAACATGGCCGCCAAACCAAAAGAAAACCCAACAAACCTGCGTTTCCACTATTTCAACAGCGATGGAGGACACACTGTCTGATGTGATGATTTATATTTAGGGACCGAATTTTAAATCTTTTTTTTTAACATACTAAAATTACCAGTTAACTCGCAGGGTTTTTTAACAACCCATGTGAAGTCAGCCGTCATCTTTGGCTCAATCAGCAGAAAAACGAAGACTGAAGATCTGCGAGAGCTCATTAAAATACATTATTTTTGAAAAGTAAAATCATCACTAGTTTGAAAATGTTTTTCTTTAGCATGAGGCTAAAACACGGCTGTACCTGTGATCTGGTAAATGATCACAGCTCTGTCCCACCTATCCTAATAACTCTTTATATGTACACAATACACAACAAATACAAAGTGCATCAATCAGTATAAATGCAGACAAGTGTTGAAGGATTAACTGTCTGACTGACTGTTACGTCCTGTTAACCATTCCTCGCCGTCAGTCCCCTGACCGTGGTCGGGAGACGTGAGGGGAGATGCTTCCTCCAGGGCCGAAGTTTGTCCTCCTTTGGGGTTAACTCCCTTCACTTTTGTGGAGTAGTGAGGCAGACAGAAATCAGCCGGGACACCGGAGAGTACTGAAGAGATGAGACTTTAATAACAGTACTGCACACTTCGAAAACACACTGCATAGCCTGTAGCCCGTTAGAACGTTGCTCCCGGTCGCCCTCTCTACCCATGACACACTCTCTCTTTTTTTCTCTTCCGCTCCCCACGTTTCCTTCACGCGCATGCTCACACACACATCACATACACTCCTTACTGCACCCAGCCACACACAAGACGGCAATTCCCGCAACAGTCCCAACGATGAAGGTCAAGGGGGTGTGTGCGGACTGGTAACAAATGGGTCCAGAACAGAATGAAAGGAGAACAGACAGAGGTGTTTAGTAAATAAAGTAGTTTTTATTATAGATAAACTTAACATAAAGACGCCGTTTTACCAATAACACTAGGAAAAAGGTCGCAACAACAAAAAACACAACAACCAAACAAAAACTCCACACCACGAGGAGATACTTCCAGGGGCCCACAATCTCACCCTGTCACTAGCAGCAGCTAGCTTTACTGCTTCCACAACTCAGGCAGAACAATCACACACCTAGAACACAAAGTGGCGACACCAGAGAAAACCACCCTCTGTCATCCAGTTCATCCCCAGCTTATATGACCTCAGAGAGGTGATTGCTGACTGGGCCCAGGTGGTAAATGAGGCCAATGAGCAGCAGCTGTGTCCTGGGGAGAGAGAAGAGAGAGAGAGAGACAGAGGGGCGGAGCAAGAGAGTAGGAGGCAAAGAGAGAACACCACACCCACACAATAGTAGTTTCAGGAGGTCCTGCTAGGGCCGTATCACTGACTGCTTGAAGTCAAGCATCCAGCCACTTAGATGGCCTCCATCAGTTTTCTTTAGCACAGTCTTGCTCGCTCTGGAATCGGTGTTAACCATCCTCATCTGTGAGAGTGTGAGGCTCCACACTGAGCTCATTTTTTATTAATTAATTTACTTACATTATGTCCTGATAGCTTTAACCTTAGAATTTAAACCATGTGTAGTTGAGCAGACTCAGTCCTCCCTGCATGTTTCAGGTGTTGCTGTTACAGAGAGAGAACGGCTACTGTCAGTCTGCCATGTTTAAATCAAGGCAAAATACTGTAGCTGTGTTTCTGCTAGAGCTGGGCGATAGAACGATAACGATATGTATTGCGAAATAACGTTTTCTCGATAGAAAAGTTAAACTATTGCGATAGGCCTCATCTCTCTTGTCCTCTTAAAAAAAAGAAAGAAAGAAGAACAGCCAATCTAAATTAAGTAGCGCAGAGCCGAACCAATCACAGCCGCAGCGTCACATCACGTGACTTGTTACGTACAGCCCAAGTGCCAAGCTGCACATGTGTATTTGTTTGGGAAGCAGCCAGCCGCCGTGCCGCCCGGGTATTGGAGGAAATGAGTGTGCCGACTAGAGAAAAATCAACCGAGAGCGTGACCAAAGGTTACCGAAGAGAAAACAGATGATGGTTCCAATGCCGGAGAGATTGTCGAACGGAAGAGCCATAGAAGTTCCGTAGTGTGAAGGTATTTCGGCTTTTCCAAGTCTGACAAAAAACAGAGTAGCGTGCACTGTAAATTGTGCCGAAAGCAAGTCTGGAAATACAATAAACTGGTGCATGCGTCACACTGCGCCACGTTATTGTTTCGGTGAAATGAATTTCTACAATACTGTTAATTCTACTCTCTGCAGTGTTTAAATGCTTACATATACACACAGTTACTGTCCGTCCACACATACGACTCGGTTCTGCTTCTATGCCCCAGCTTTGTTTACTTTTTCCCACCGAGGCTTCTAGACTTCTGATTGGCCAACATTTCTGCACGGTTAGGAATCTAGCGCCACCTGGTGCTTTGGCATGTTCATAGCAGCGTTTTCCTTCATTTCTGCCTTTATGTGTGGACGGGATTATTTTTTAAAACGAAAACGGAAAATCTCTGTTTTCAAAAATACCCGTGTACATGTGGACGTAGCCTCGGTCTCTGACTGGAAGCGCTAATTCGTCATTCGGCTTTTGTCAGACTAAAGTAACTGTTAAAACTGTTTGAAAAGCTAAGCTATACAACAAGGAGAGATTGGGAACTTCCTTTTAGTTCTCAGTTTATTTGATATTGACAAAAGTGAGTCAATTTTGTCTGTGTTACGCCCCACTTACAAATGAAGTGTTGACTGGGGTGAGGGGTAACACAAAGTAAAAGAGAACACATGAACTACTGGAGAATAGATGTCATTAAACATGATTTATTGCCCAAAACTACTACAGTAAAAATAAACACAGGGAAGCTCTTTTCTTCAGGGTCTCCAAGGCCAAAACAAACAAAACACCCCCTTTAGCTAGAAATCAAACCAAGTACTCACTAACCAAAACAAGATACAATGGCTGAGCTCCCTGTCTAACCAAAAACAGGAGAAAACAGTTGAAACTAAAATGGCAGAGAACCCCTACCTGCTTCCACAACAATGAACTAATTAACACAATAACACAATCGCACAACCTTTGCTTACAATGAAAGAAAGAAAACCAAAGTTTCACAGAGTTTAAGGTCGCACACGCATACACACTAAGGCCCGCTGCCCAAAACAATACAGCTCCAGCAAAAATGGGGGAAGTGGCAGGCGTGTGGCAGTTTAGGATGGCAGACTATATGCCGTGGCTGACGAACACACCTCAGCTGTGGCTCATGAGGCAGACCTGCAACACAAGAAAAGGAGAAAAGACACTCCTCTACAGAGGGAGAGCCACTAGAGGTCAGCGACCGTAACAGTCTGTTCTTCTGTAAAACAAACTAAGATTTATTTTTAGAATTAATATTTTGTTTCTAAGTGGAATTGACAATTTAGTCTGTTTCGTTTGTTCTATTTTGAAACTTAAACGCTTTAGCGGCTGCCTTTTGTGTAGTTTGCAATATTTGCCTTTATTTATCTGAAAAAGTCTCATGTTCCTTAAGTACATCTACCCTGTTGAACTTATTATGAGAAATAAATATTTAAATCCAAACAAGCTGCTGATTATTTCACATTTTACTTGTGAGCAACGGCACATTTAAATCTTACAAATATAGTTATTTGGCTTATATCGTGATATATATCGTTATCGCCTGAAATGAAAAAAACATATCGTGATATGAAAAAATTTATATCGCCCAGCTCTAGTTTCTGCCCTCTTGCTGTAATGTTCCTGAGACCAGCTGAGCAGAGTTACTAATCTGTAAGCAGTTTCCAAATTCCAGAATCACTGCCTGGATCGTTCTACAAACTTTGGAGGAGACTGATCACATTATAAATTTGAACCTCTCATGCTGAAATCATCAGTGATCCCTGACACATCTGGACCAGCTGTGATAAATTGTTGTTCTCTTACATCATCATCTCCTCTGAATTTTGTTTTAAAATTAATTCATTCATGGTTGAGAACATACGAGCTGAGCTTTGTACTATAAACTGACAAACCCCAGTTTGCCTGTGTAACAACTGTATTAGGAAATTAAAGATAATTAATTCAATAATTATCAGGGTTAATGACACAATCACACTGAGCTCACTGAGGTGTTAAAAGAATCCTCTTTCAGTTTGCACTTTTAGTATTATTATCCTAGTATTTGAAGTGCTTCATATATAAACATTGTAAATTATGTAAACAGTGTAGTTTGTTTGGTGTGACAGAGCTGTTGTCACTGAATCAAAGGTTCAGATGTTCCAGCCTCATAATAAACAAACACATTTTCAGAAATTCGAGGATTTGACCTTCCAAAAGTCTCAGGCATGTTTTAATGATAGTGATGTGTCGGTTGTGAACGAAACGGCTCTTAGAGCCGGGTCTTTGAAGTGAACGACGCGAGCCGGCTCCTTATTGGGAGCCATGGTTTTTTATTTCTTCTTTCTCTCACCCTTTCTCTCGCACTTTTTTTCCGCTTCACTCCACGTGCGAGCCTTGTGCTTTGCGCTGGGCAGAGGGGGGAGGGGCAGTAGTTACACTCAAGTAGCACAGGAACAGAGCGGGAGGGAGAGAGAGAGAAAGAGAGCCAGGGACAACAACATCACATTAGAAAGGTATAGTAATCATCCACAACTATTTTCAGTTGCGGATGATAAAGGATTCAGAAAGTTTATTCATGCAGGTCCATATGACAGAGAATATGCATCTTTTTGTTTTCATATTATAAATTATGTTTAATTGTGTTGTGGTTTGCAGTGTTTTGTGTTGTTTCACTTTAAATTTGTTTAAAAAGAAAAAACTGAAAATTTAAAGTTAAAAGTTGAAATGTGAATAGTTGGTTTTTGTATTATATGATATATTTATTACATTTTATGTGGAGTGAATAAATCAAAGTATATTTACGGTGGCTGCTAGAGACAAAGCACGTACAAACCCCGAAGCACGTAAAAACTCCAAAACACATTAAAACTCAGAAGCACATAAAAACTCAAAACACGTACAAAACACAAACAGAAGTGCTCCAGGACGCTAGGCGCAGTGTTGAGCTTTTGTTACCTAGTGGCTACACAAGCCAGGATGTACCAATGACCGGATTTGGTGTGTTGTAGTAACAGGTAAATGAACAATATATTATTTGTGTATAAATACACAAATAATACACGCTTTCAATTGTGTAATTTAAGTGATCTAGGTAGCTCTGTTTTGGAAGTTCAGTTAACGCTAGAAATGTGTTTTGGAGTTTGTACGTGCTTTGTCTGTAGGGGCCACTGTATATATTTATATATAAACATATATAAATAAAACAACTTTTTTTACATTAGTTATCCCCTTTGTGCATAATTTTATATTGTTGTTAATTATAAATTAATTAAAGCAACAAAACAACCTGAAGAGCCGTTTGGGAGCCGAAAGAGTCGGCTCTCTAAAAAGAGCCGGAAATCCCATCACTATTTAATGAGCTCTCACAGATCTGCATATCAGCTGGATGAAACCAACATGACCTCCGACCCTGAACGAACTGTTAGACCTGTTATCCACATAGCAAAATTGGCATGGCCCGAATCTGGGCCACACAATGTGCTTACACATGTTCCACATACCACAAAGAATGACGACCCTTTGGTGACCCACACATGGGCCAGCACAAGGCCAGTTGCAGACACACTGCTGGCCCTGTGCTGTCCCAGAACACTTTCAGCTCTGGTCCCAGAATTCAGCCTAATGTGTACCTTAATTAAGCCATGTAATAACAACATGTGCATAATAGTGCAAAAGCAACATGACAAAACTTTGTTCAGACAGTGAATGGAATGATTCTTATACAGCATTTTTCAACTCTCCCAGATTACTCAAAGTGCTCTATGCAACATGCTACATTCACACACTTTCTCTTAACTGAGTGCTTCCTAACTACATTCATATATGCTCGCACTCATGACATGCAGACTGGAGAAGCCAGGGATCGAACCACTAACTTTCCGATCAATAGGTGACCTGCTCTACCGCCTGAGCTACATCCACTCACTGGCAAAGATGAGTAAACCCTCACTAGGTTTTGGATAAAGTGTACACTCATAAACCTGTCAAACGTGCACTTGAAACATTGGCTACCATTGCGGTATAGTATTGCAACATGGCATTTGGGTCTTCTAACTAAAATAGGAAAATAGGAACATAAATAGTGTCGCATTGCCAGACCTGGCGCACATCTGGTTGACATACACTCTGCCATGACACCAGTCAGTCAGAAGTGCCAGCTTGATGCTGGATCCCGGCCAGGCCTGTTTTCTATGAGCCTGGGCCACATAAACCAAACCACAATCGAGCCAGATATGGCATGACATCACATAGACAGTGCCATCTATGGCAGGCCTGGCCCATATCTGGATGACAAACGTCTTATCGTGCCAGAAGTCAGCCAGCAGTGCCGGCTTGATACCAGATCCGGGCCAGACCTGCTTGCTATGAGGGAAAAGGGGATGGATTCTGTTCTGTTCTTCACTGACAGCTGACACCTCACACCTGTTTCTCACCTGCAGGTCAGACAGGAGGAGACAGAAATGAACTGTGAGTCAGACGATCTAAGGACAGACACCAATGAACTTTCCTGAACATCCAGCAGACATCTCTGATGATCATCATGCTCACACTCAGACCAACAGTGTGTGTCTGTGCTGTCTGTCAGTGACTCTGAACTACAGTTTATTCATCTTCAGGCTGTTCATGAGATTTACTGACACAAAGTCAAACCGTGTTACAAACATACATGAATTTTTGTGAGCTCTAATGTCAGGATCAGTGAGTGTTTTTGTGTTGGTTTAGGTTAGGCAAATTAATTATTTTATGTTGGTGTGATTGTTTATTAGCTTCATGTGACTTTTTCCTCCTTAAGTACTTTGTATAAAAAAAATCTTCTCTTTGCCTGACATTTTTTTAGTTTGTAAATCCATCTCATCAGACTTAAGAGGTTTTACAAACTGTTATAGGGGTGTCCAAATTCATGGGCTGCATCCTCTTGAGGCTGCATTTGTAGGCCGATTATGTCACAGCGACGTGACGAAGGCTGTCCAAATTCGTAGACTTCTCCGAATGCAGCTGACAAATCTCTTCTCCTTTTCCCCGAATTTGAAGGATGGGTCGGGTGTGTCCTTCGTGGCCCACCATATCCCAGAATTCATAGCGCGGCCCAGCCAATTCCAGTTTTCAACGATGTCGGCAGCTACTAAGTTTTTAATATTACTCTTATTACTCTTTCTGGGTCACAAAATAAACTTTTAACATATTTTCAGGCGAGAATGTAGCTGTGGAAAGTTCAAATATCTGCTCGGTTTATCAAGATATCACATATTTGCAAATGTTTGAATGTGTGGTTCATACAGAACTTGGTCAGTGACACTCACATAAACACATGAGTACATTACACTAACACATGAAAGAACAACAGTGTGGCATTAATCATTACAGCAGTAAGGACCATTTTTAATCAGCAGCCAGTATGATGAACTGATGCTCTGTTGTCTGGTCTGACCAAAGCTCTAACTCCAAACATCACTCCACTGTTAAAGCTTCTGCACTGACTGTTTCAGGTTCAGTTCAAATCATGGTTCTTATTTTTATGGCCTGACGGTGTGAAGCCTCCACCTACATGACTGAAGTGCTCCACCCTGCTCGACTTTTTTTACTCCTCTCTCTGTGGTCTTCTTTAAACAGCCTCTTGGTGTTTTCTGTGTTGTTTGGTTCATGTGTCCACTGTGCCTTTATGAACACTGTTATATCTCTGCAAAGGAAAGGGCATTTTTTTAAAGACAATGATAATGAGGGAATTTGTCAGGTTTATATAGTGGATTGTCATTTATGCTTAGAAATATCTACTCATATATGCTTAGAGTTTTATAGTCAATGGTAGAGGTTTGATCCTTAATAGTCTGCAAAAACTTTGTGTGCATTCCAGAGTGTTCTGGCATTCACACCCACATCCTGGGAGCATGGGAGAGGTCGTACCTTCTCTTATTGTTTTATGGTAGGATAAACGTATCTATGTCTGTTTTAGGCTAAGTGCCTTTTGTTTAGATGAACTGCTGGACTTCCAGACCAGCAGGTTTAGGGAAGTTGTTTATGGGGTCACACACTGACACCCCCCCCCCCCCCCCCCCCCCCCCCCCACACACACACACACACACACACACACAGGTAAGGTACTCTTTGTGTGTATGTATACGTCATATGTTAATGAACCTTCAACGCTCCAGCGAATAGGTTTAAGCTACAAACCTATCAGAATTCTTTCTGTGAATGAATGAAATATGAGCAGAATGTAAGGGCTAATAAAGCCCTTGAGGTGACTTTTGTTGTGATTTGGTGATATATGAATAAAATTGAATTGAATTGAATAAAGATTTACACATATACCTGTTGAATGCGTTTTTTTCATTGTTTTTGTCCCTGCAATCACAGACAAACCTCTATTTTTGAAGTGCCTTTGAGCAACTAATATACATCTTCCTCTGTAATATAATGCTGTGGGTAAACATGGCTGCTCTGGATTTACATCTGTGGATGGATGTGTTGATAAAATTATGAACCTGTATCTGCTGTGCGGACAGACCGATCACTGGAGTATTAAAGCTGCTCTTGAGTTTAATTTTATCCCCAGAATACTGAGTTTAGCCTCCATCTCCTATCTGTCAAACAGTCTTCGACAAAAACTTGAGTGGATTAGTGAGAATGACAGTTTTAGAATAAAGCCAAGAGTCACTGACTGCATGAACACATCAGGTATTCAGCAACTTCCTGTAAATTACAAGAAATCAGAGTAGAGGAGAGTAACTGAATACACTTCCTCTTTGTGAGGATAAAGATAAAGCCTGACAGCTTCTCTTGAATTCATTTCATATGCTGTTTTTTCACAGATGAAACCAGCCAACAGTAAACCAGATGCTTTACACCTACCTTCACATGACCTTCATCTGTAAGTGTTGGGCCTGTGTTTCCACAAGCCCTGCTGGTTTAGAAACGTATTCTTGTTAACGACAAAAACAAGATGAACATCTTTTACTTGCTAGCACAATACACACAATACACATCACAGCACCTCCCACGTAAAACCCCCCAAATGGTTCTAAGACAAGGCACTGTGTGTGTGTGTGTGTGTGTGTGTGTGTGTGTGACCTCCTGCTGACCAAAAGGGTCATATAAGCAGGAAGCAACATCACAAGAAACAGATTTTCCAGATAGGATGTATCTGCAATAAAAGCCTCTCCCAGCACAGTGGTCAGAGACAAAGGAATGTCTTGATCCTATAGATTGAACTCAGACCTTACAAATTTAAGAAGCATAATGATAACATTCAACAATTAGACTTAACACAAAGGATCTCTGAAATTCTCAGAAACTCATAATCCATCTCCCAGTGGGTGCAGCAACCATGTGTCAAAAGTGGTCAATTGAGAAATGCTAAAAAGCGTGTTCATGTAAACATCGTCGGGTCTGCCCTGGTACAATGGGACTTCTGCTCCTGAACCTCTGCGCACAGCGTCTGCAAATCGGGGCTGTACGAAGTCACTTCATCTTTACGCAAGACTGCAGTATATTTTGGTGATCATAACAGTTATACCTTTTGAGATATTGAGCTTTTTTGCAATTTTTTGGCCCATTGAAATTAATGGACCACATGACAAGTGTGATCACTGATTTTGCTTGCATGGTGAGCTGTGTCTTAGCTCAGTGAGATGAGCAGCCATTCTCAGAGTGGGGGGCCTGGGTTTTAAGTCCCGCTGATGGCAACATTTCTTTTTCAGTTTGCAGTTAAACTTTTTTAAAAGTCTTTTCAACACAAATTTCAGCTTCTTCACCCCTTTTCAGCAAAATTCCAGATTCTTCAGCTGTTGTCAGCAGAAACTTCAGCTTTGTGACCTCTTTTCTGTGCAAGGTTCTGCTTATTTACAACTTTTCAGTAGCATTGTTCTGCTTCTTCACCCATTTTCAACAGAATTTTCATCTTCTTGGCCTGGTTTCAGCTGAATTTTTAATTTCAGCTGACCATGTCATTCTCATCTATTGTACATCCTAAATGTGTATAAATGGGATCGGATGATGTCCAATAAAAGTAATAAACAATAAATGTAAATCTCTTTTTTTAACTTTGCAGACTCATTTTACCCACTCCAGTGAAAGCGATAAGAAAAGGATCATGGCTTTAAATAGACTATGAACAAAATGAAATACATTTTGTTTATGCAACATAAAAAACTTCTACCTTTTCCAACTCGGATTTTCTGCAGGACCAACACGGACATCAGTTCAGACTGAAATCCAGTTCAGATGGCACACACAACACTAACTGTGTTCAACCTTGCACAGAGGCCTTTCAATAAATATAAGAAGATGGTTAAGGTGAGAGATTACTATTCTGTCTTTTACATCGGTACAAAGGGGGGACTAAATGCCAAAAAAGAGAGAAGTTGTTTTTTTTTAAATGACGCTTTAAAACAGTTCAAGTATCTTTGTGGGAGAAGGGACTAACTGCGGCCGAGGTTCTGAAAGAGACGGTCGCTTCACCGATGACCCTGGGCTACTTTGAGCTGGTTAACATCAATGACGAACGTAAGACTGAGTGCAGAGACATAATTGATCATCTGGACAATAAGAAAATCCAAAATATGTTTTCCACAAGGAGCAGATACAGAAATAAAAGATGTAGCCATCCCATGGTAGCAGAAACCTCCACCCACATGCATCAAATAATGCAAAGCGCAGAGGTGCAATGACGGTCTTAGATGTAGCACAGCAGAACGGATTGTGTTTAAAAACCCTAATCAAAGAAACGGCAGCAACATTGACCGTAAGGAGGTTTACGATCTACTTTGTCAGCAGTGTCCGCGTCTGAAACAATGGATGGAGAGTAGATTCCCCAGAAATTCTTTCCAGGAAGCAGTGAAATACAGAATGGAGAACTTTGGAAAGAGCTGACAGTCTTTTACTGAAATTCGCAGTGTTATGTTGCTGCTCGAACTGAGCGAGTCAGTTTGTCTCATAACTGGTTCCTTCATAAAGCAAGGCACAGAGTTTGTGCTATTTGACAACTTTGTCTTGACCAACGCCCACTTATTCAACTACTGGGTTAAATCAAACACACCTAACTGGCGTGAATTTGTAAACATTACCGTGGTCTTAAACTTTGAAGACCAAGAATTGGACAAGAACAACCTTAACGCTAAGGTGTACTTTATTAAAGAAGGCACATGTTAACAGCACAAACACCAACTGACTAAAAACAAAATGGCTTTCTTTTATACTCTACCTATTCAGGTGAGCATCCGGACTAGCCCAAGTATGGGGGTTAACTAATCAAAATGAAAACGCAACCCTCCACACAAACAAACATACAATAACATTAGAGCACATAACAAACATATACATATTTCCAAAACGTACTATAAACGAGTCAGTAACACAAGCTTTAACCATTACTATCTAAATTAAAACCCTATCTAAATCAAATCACAACAACAGTTGCCTCAAGGTGCTTTATATTATGAAGTAGATCATACAATAATAGATACAGAGGGAAACCCAACAATCATATGACCCCCTATGAGCAAGCACTTTGGCAACAGTGGGAAGGAAAAACTCCCTTTTAACAGGAAGAAACCTCCGGCAGAACCAGGCTCAGGGAGGGGCGGGGCCATCTGCTGTGACTGGTTGGGGTGAGAGAAGGAAGACAGGATAAAGACATGCTGTGGAAGAGAGACAGAGGTTAATAACAGATATGATTCAATGCAGAGAGGTCTGTTAACCCGTTAAAGCCGGTCGGAGCGGGCATGCTCCATTTTTTTTTTTTTTTTTTGCCTGTCCCATTTGGTTCTTTAGCCATCAGAATTGTTGTCTGAAGACCAACAAGGAAGACCTGTTAATCTTCACCAGGTAGTGACAAAGAATTAACATCCACCTTCTTTTTCTTTTGTGGCCTATTTCTGGCTTTCTCAAGTGGAAAACCTCATGAGAGCAGGACCTAGATGCACACATTGATAGATATAAAAAATATAGCAAGTGGATGAAACTAACCCTGGCCATAAATGGGTCCCCAAAGACCAGGTGAACATTAAGAGTTTAAACGTTTTTGGGTGGGATTGATGATCTGTAGTAGATCAACAACAGTCTCACAGAGAAAGAGTGAAGAGAAAAGAGCGGGTTGTAGTGTTGCAGAAGTTCACAACTTCTGCTTTTTCCAAGTGTGAAAAATCTAAATAACGTGACTGTTACCTCCTTTCAGTTCCCACTTTATTGCTGAGCTGCACAGGATACGGAGGTCAGTAACTTTCTTCTGTCAAACTTTGAAACTTATGAAATTTCAAGGCAACAGAAGGACTGTATGAATATAATTACGATTTAACAGTTCAGTGCTGGTCCAGCCTTGATGCAGCTCAAAGATGTCACTCCTCTCGTTTAATCAGAAATGCAGGATAACGGCCCCATAGCTTTCAGGAGAAATTCCCCACAATCACACAATCATCTTTAAGTAAACACTGGTGACAGTGGGTAAAGGAAACTCTTTTATAACATTAAGAAACCTGCAACAGAACCAGGTTAAGGGAGGGACGGCCATCTGCAGTGACCAGCTGGGAGCTGGAGGCTGCATGCCCATTGGAAGGCTTTAAGTCATTTTATTTGCATTTGTTTAACCTGAAAATAAAAATAATCACAATAAAAGTGAAACTTCAGCATATAAAAAGTGAAACTTCAGCTCCACATGAGGCAGACGTACTGGAGCCATACTTTCCGAGAGAATCAGGTGCTTCTCCACACAGCACCCAGTCTGGACTGAGAAGCCTTTAGACTGACAGTTCAAATTCCCAGCATCGGGATCCTCACTGACCTGTTAATAAACCAGGAAACTGGAGACTGCATCTGATTGGGCAGTTCTGAGTCTAATCGTCACCTCCAAGCTGCACAGAAGCCTGCAAGAGACACGTCAGACATCAGGATGAGAAATCCACTTACACAGACTCACTATCCCTCTGTGAAAGAGGAAGATCAACATCAGCCTTTAAATCTAATTAAAAGAGTTATAACCTATGGCCCTGGGAAATAGAAGTGCTGCCTTCTGCAAATGGGACTGCAGAGTCTCCATCAGATTACAGAGGACAGCGCTAATGCAGACGAGTTCATCAGCAGCCCTGTTTCATACGGTAATCCTTAATGTAAAGCATTAAAGTCTTCCTCATTTACGACATCTGACTTACACCTTGAAGATTCTTGTTTAATATCACTCTGTCTGTCCAAATGCTGTACGTCCACGATTTTAGCTACTTTGTTAGGCTACTTTACTTTTCTAACGCTTAAGTAAATTCAGGAGTGATCCCCAACAATGTCAGAGCTCTATGTTTGTTTCTATGGTTACAGTGCCCCTCCTGGTAGTTCCTCTCAGTGCATATTTGACAGAGCGTAAACATTTCCCTGATTTAGTTTTAGACGGTAGGGGGGAAATGCGACTGCTTCAGTAAAGCCAAAGTAGTTTTTTGGATCCTTAAAATCATGAAAAATAATTTCAGGATGACCAAAATGACAGGTACTGCTGACGTACTGATATATAGCATTTGTGTAGCACTGCTGCTATATTTGTATTGCAGCAGCGTTACACAAATACATTCTTTAAAAATCATACAATGTGATTTCCAGAATTGTTTCTTCAAAGCTGTCTATCACAGTGGGAATGCACCTACTCCATGATTTCTAACTGGGAGAACTTGCAAAATCGCAGGGAGTTCAAATACTTATGTTCCTCACTAGTCTCACTTTTATTGTGATTATTTTTTCCTGTTAAACAAACACAGATGAAATGAATTAAAGCCTTCCAACGGGGCATGCAGCCTCCAGCTCCAGTTCCTCACAGCGTTACTGGAGGCCAAGTTAATGCCATCCAGAGTAAGAATCTGCTTAGATACCATATTACTAAGATTTTCAGGGCCGAGTACAATAACCTCAGTTTTATCTGAATTAAGAAGCAGAAAGTTAGCGGCCATCCAGGTCTTTATGTCTTTAAGACATGTGTGTTATCTAGCTAACATGTAGTGAGTCGTTTAATCTTTAAATGACATTTGTAGAATTTGCCCACTTCCTCTCACCCACCAGTGAAAGGAGAGGAAAGGGAGAGAATCCTGTGCATACAGAAATGAACAGCTGGCAGAATTCAATTCAATTTTATTTATATAGCGCCAAATCAAAACAAAAGTCGCCTCAAGGCGCTTCATAGATACAGAGAAAAACCCAACAATCATATGACCCCCTATGAGCAAGCACTTTGGCAACAGTGCACTGAAAAAAAGGGATTGGCCAACTCTTGGATTTACATAAGCATCTTGCGTGTATTTAACATAAGTGCCTCATGCTTTAAAGTTAAGTGTAACTATATAGTGTAGAAACTACATGATATGCAGAGAGGCTAGATTAAATTGTTCATATCATGTTTGAGTGAAGTAAGTCAATAATTTACTGCGTCACCGCACGGGATTTCAGTCTTGCACGCTTTGGAATTCCAATAAAACTGATTCATGTTTGTGGCTGTAATGTGACAAAATGTGGAAAAATTCAAGGGGGCCGAATACTTTTGCTGTATTTAGCAACCAAGACTCTTCGGCATGCTCTTGTATTGCTTATAAGATTGTTCACTGCATCTGGAGGAGTGCTTGGAGTGGAAGGGTCAGAGATTAATTCATTCTCTGAAAAGCATTGAACACTAGCTTTCTCACCTAAGTGGTCAGAGAAGAAAGAAACAAAAAAGGACAGCTGTGGTTTTATTGAACTGGAGTGGGAAGGGTGGTCAACCAAGTGTCATGTTACACATGAAGAGTAGAAGTTCATCTTCAAGTTATACCATGTCAGTGACCTTCATGGTTCCTACATTCACATTGGATTTTCTAAAACAACACGTGCTGATTAATTTTATGAACGGCTGATAATCATTGACATTCACTTGTTTATCTCTTTGTAGTCTTGTACCTTGTAAAAGTTGTAAAGATTACTTTATGCATTTTGTCGCTTAGAGTATTTTTGCTCTGAGTTATTAGAGGAATTCCATAATCAAAGGCAATTACTTCCTCAGTGCCAAAAACTTCCAGATATGTTCTTTCACAGCTGCTTAAACATCTGTATCTGAGCACACATTTTGATATTTGTCCTCTAAGCTCTGGTCAGTTGGTGGAAACACACATGCTCATGTTTTACTATCAGTTGACAATCATTGATACTCACTTGTTCTTCTCCTTGTACTGCATCTGAAGTCATAAAGATTACATTAGTCACTGATTCACTAGAATAAGGTTGAATCTAATGCTACAGTGACCTCCCCTTTGTACTGTGTAATATAAAAGTCAGTCAGGTTTGCAGATGACACACAGATACTGTTGAGTTTTCACTGACAGAATGGAGATCACGCTGAAGTTCTCGCTGTTGCTTCTGGTCTGCTCTGTTTCCACAAATCAGACAGAGGCAGATAATGAAATTCAATCAATGTCACTTCATGAATCTATCACTAACGTTTCTCATTAATCTTTTTATTTTTATTATTTATTCATTATTTATTCAATAATCTAGCCTACGAAAAATGAAAAGGGATTCAAATGATGCAGATAAATAAAATTCATATTGACTTATTTATGTTCTTTTCTGTCAGACCATGTCGCAAAACTGAAAGACCTGGAAATGCAGAACGTTGAACTTCAGAGACAGAGGTCTGAAATTGACAAGCTTAAACAGCAACAACAAGGTACTGTATGTACACGTTTCATTGTATAACAGAATATTAGTGATTCATTATTATTTGTTAGAGTTCATTTATTCCAATGTGTGAGATTAATAATTATAGGTTAAAGTATATGAAATCATCAAAATTTGTGCTTTTTATGGGTTCAGTGGGGAAAATGTAATATGTACTAATATGTGCAAAGTATAATTTATCTAAGGGTAGTTTCAACCCAACCATACATCTTCCACTTATCCAAGGCTGGGTCGCAGGGGCGGCAGCTTAAGCACAGAAGCCTAGACATTCCCCTCCCCGGCCCCCACCTGCAGCTCATCCGGGGGAACACCAAGGCATTCCCAGGCTTGAGAAAGCTCTTTTCCACTGTTTTTATCCAGAATCTGATTCTTTTGGTTATTACCCAAAGCTCGTGACCGTAGGTGAAGGTGGGGACAAACTGATAGGACAGCCCGTTCTCACTCCCGAGGCGTAACATGTCGACGTTTTGTCACGTTCCGCGGCGTTCCTGAGGAACGCGAAAGGAGACCTTCGGCGTTCTTATGGTGCGCGGCGGGTTATGGCTGGAATCCAGTGCAATGACGCTCCCGCGGTAACAGACGTTCCAGCCCTGTATTCCAGCCGTAAACCTGACCTTATCCCTAGCCCTGACCATAACCTTATTCCTGACCTCATCCAGGACTATAATGATGTTAAATAACGTGTTTCTAAGCGATTTGAAGAAAAAGAGCGAAAACGTGTAGATGGAGTCCAGACGGTTCTCATATTTCCTCTTTTTTCCGAGGTCGTCATCTAGGAACGTTGTGGGTAGCCGAAAACGTAATATGTTGACGATTTGTCACCTAGCGTAAAATGTTACGCTTTGGGAGTGAGAACGGGTTGCAACGTGTTGGATAGGAAAGAGCTTTACTTTTTCACTCAGCTGTCTCTTCACCATGATGGACCGATACAGTGTCCACATCACTGCAGCCACAGCACCAATCTGTCTGTTGATCTCCCACTCTCCTCACTCTTAAACAAGATCCTGAGATAGTTAAACTCCTCCACTTTGTGCAGGAACACGTCCCTGACACGGAGTGGGCGCTCTACCCTTTTCCACTGAGGACCATGGCTGCATACTGCTCCAGTGGGAGCTGGATGCCAGGACCTGTTGAAGGTCAACATTTTAGACACATGTCAACCAAGACAGCTCAACAACATTCAGACCCTTCAGGAACTCAGGACGAACCTCATGCACCCCAGGGGCCTTGCCATCAAGGAGCTGTGTAACTGCCTCAGTGACCCCGCCCCCGGTGATAGACGAGCCATCCTCCTTGTCCACAGACTCATCTCCCTCAATGGAAGACATGTCAGTGGGATTAAGGAGGTCCTCGAACTATTTCTTCCACCACCCGACGATATCCTCAGTAGCACTCTGTAGTTAGAACAATAATTAAAACTCCTAACACACACACAGGGTATTTATACATTTTTAGAGAATGTTATTTTTTAAACTTTCTTTTTCAGACAATGCAGCAAAGTTGGAGGAAGTGGATAAGCAGAGGACTGTAATTGAAAATCTTAATCAACAGCTACTAGGTAATGTGATGAAGTCAACATGGCTCTGATTATTTTCATCTTAAAATATCTGTGTATTTTTTTGTGTATTAAGGCTGCAATCCAGTTACCAAGAAGACTGCTACACACTGTGTGGCAAAACATATCTACAACCTTTTCTTTAAATGTATTTATCTCAGCACTCCTCCTCCAAATTGTCTGTGGACAGCTACCACACTGCAGCTGTTCTTAGTTGGTTTTGGCTTCTGTAAGAATGAAATCTATCAAATGCTTTCACTAAAACTTTTTCATTTCGTCTTTTGGGGAGGGGGGGACACCGCAGCAAAAATTTTAAATTTATGACATTTCTCTCTTTCTTAGTCAAACAGGTGGCTTTTTCAGCTTCTTTACTGGCTGAAGGTGGTGGAATTACTGGCCCATTTAACACACACACTACGCTTGTCTTTAAACATCTTGTCACAAACATTGGAAATGCCTACAACCCACACACAGGTAATAAGACTGAATGTCACTTCTCAGCTATGTTGATGTCAGACTGATGTTCACGATGTTCGAACATCTGATTTTCCACTTAACAAATGTCCCACAGGTATTTTCACTGCACCAGTGAGAGGAGCCTACCACTTTGAGTGGTACGTATGTGGACCTGGAGATCCTGTTTATGGTGTAGCTGTTGTGTTGTTTAAGAATGGAGAACGCATTTTTTCAGCGTGGGAGCGTCAGGCCTCACATTTCGGAACAGCTTCTAATGGAGCCTCACTGCGTCTAGAGACTGGAGATCAGGTGTTTTTATGTCTCTGGGTTAGTTTTAAAATATATGACAATCATTTTCACCATTCCACCTTCAGTGGTCATCTTCTTTTCACCATGTAAAAAGGGAAACGCTTCCTTAAGTTGTCTTCTATTATCCACCAGCTTCTGATGTTTTAAAATGTGCATTAATTCAATAGGTGGCAATCTAGTTATCTTAAATATCTAAAACCTCATAAATCATTTCTACTTCTAAAAGCAGTTAATAATATTTTTATGTAACGATTTGCAAATCTGTTAGTAAAATAATGATAAATTTGATTTAAAAAAATCAAAGTGACTGATTATTTATTTGTTGTGTGTGTGTTGGAGAGCTGTATTAAAGACTAACACATAACATGTGTAGTTATTATTTTATTGTATTTGCATCAATTGTCAACATCAGGATATTAAAACCTATGAAAGTTGGTTACACACATGTTCCATATCTTAACTGTGTGTAGCTACAACAGGAGACAGTCTCCATGGCGATGAGTACAATTGGCAGCTGAAACTGTTGTGAACTTCTCCATGAGTCATATTTCCTGTTTCAGAGCTGCTGATTGGCTCTTTGGGCCCTTTACCTTCAGGAGGTCATGGACGAAGCACTGAAGTCGTTTATCACGTAAAAAATATTTTTAGTTTATAATAATTTGATAAATAATAAAATATTAATAAAAACTGGAGGTTTTTTTTAGAACTTAGATTTTAAGCTATTTATGCCTTTTTTGCTGCTCTTTTTTAAACTTATTCCCTTTAAACTGTATTTATTCTTTTTAAAATATATTGGTTATTGCACTGTAGAGGCTGCTGAGGAACAGTATTTCGTTTCAGGCTGTGTAACACGAAATGACAATAACCAATAAAGTCTTGAGAGCTGCCATCATTGTTCCAGCAGGAGGCAGTAAAACACCAAACTGCACCTGTTGTGCTGAAAAGGTGTGAGCATGTGCAGTAACCCAGTAAGTTACCTGAATATCTCTCTCTCTCTCACACACACACACACACACACACACACACACACACACACACACACAGTACTGATACTAATGACTCGCTCTCAGATCTATTTGGGTTTAATGTCAGGGTATATTTGTGGATGAAAGTTTTGGTAGGACACATGATGTGGACAGTCTGGTAATCCCAGAATATTTTAATGTAAGAAAACTCCAGACAGCTCTGGAGAAAGTTTCAGAGTAAAAGCCCTGGAGTGTTTTACATGTTATTCTGTTGGATTAAATCTGACGGAGCTGATTCATAAACACTTCACTGCCAGGTATCAGGTGACCTGCAGAGACTGATCCTACAAACACTCAGAAACAGAGTAAACCAAACTGCACCACAGTGATCAGACGAAACCTTCCTGACATGAACACAGCTCCTCAGTAAAAACTGTGAACCAGCAGAGAGACTACACCCAGCACCATACACCACCTCTCTGACAGTACACCCTCGAGAAGGTGGTGTCCCCATAAACAGTCTGAGAAGCTCTGATTATTTACTATGTTCAAACAAACTGAGTGTCCACAAACGTCTGAGCTCACAGTGAGAGCTGCTGGCACAGTTTGGAGGTGTTCTGCCCGCTGCTGGACACACAGAGCTACAACATGAGGATCAGAGGAGGCTGGTGCTGCTTCACTTTTAGACACAAGAAGGAGGTCAAAAAATGTAGAAACAGAGATTGTTTTTAAACCTGTAAAGGGGGAAATCCTGACGAACCAATCCACAGCCAGAAAAGAAGTCTAACTCTGTGCTGCTCCAATCAGGAATCAGCTCTGTTACTGTGTGAGTGTGTAAAGTCACAGAGTAGCTGGTTTCAAATGTATCTATAAAGTTTATTCACATTTTATTTAGGCTTCAAAAAACAGTCCAAGTTTATTTCTTTGGACTTTGTTCACTTAATGGATGTTTCCCTGCATTTCTATTTTCACACAGTTTATTTCTTACAGCAGGAAAACTGAACAGAATGTATGTAAGAGGTCAGAGTGAGGATGACGTCACTTAATACAGGAAATACATGTTTGTCCGTTTTGATGATGAAGGACTTCTTCAGCTCTGTAAACAGCTACACTTGAGAGGACAGAGGTGATTTCATGGATCAATAACAATGTGTTTATCAGCTTTCATCATCGCAGTGCAGACATGACGTCAGATCTATCAAAGTGAAGGCCGTCTCTCTGATGACGTCACAGAGCAGAGTCCTTCTGTCCAATAAAGGATCTCAGATCAGCTGCTGCCATCTTGTGGCCACAGTTGGTTACTGTCTCTGAAAGTTGTCTCATGTTTCCTGTTGTCCTGCTAACAAAGGCTGGAGCTCATCATGCTGAGAGGGCAGCAGCATTTTGTGGCTCTTCACACATGTTCATTATATTCTGATGATCCTGGATGGAGACAAACTACAGATAAGTGTGTTCAGCCCAACTAGTTTATCTCATTACAGCAGTTTGATGTTTCCCTTTGAATCCCCCTGAAGATCCTGACAGTGAAGCACGTACATAATACTCCAGCCTTTCAACTCTGAGCTTATTTAGTTCTATTAATACACTGAAATCTCATTTGTGTCATGAAGAAAGTCTTTAATCAAACAGAATTCAAAGATCAGAAACATTTCATATATGGAGTTAAACATGAATCATTGTTTCAACAACATATTTATTGTTGTCATAAACAGACAAGAAGACAACAACAAACTGCTCCTCCCATTCAACACATGTCAGTCCATATCCCAGCAAACTAAATCATCTCCATTTACACATCAAATAGAAACATGAATTGATTGATTGATTGGTAATTTATTTCAACATGTGAACAATATACAAGTACATTTAGAAAAGAAATAAGAGAGAAAAAAATACTATACAAATTACATACAAAAAACATTCTGATTAATTTACATGTTGAAAGGGAGTGGGAAGAAGTATACACTTATTTAATCCCACCCCTGTCCCATAAATTATCAGTGAATATTTAGTCAGCTTCCTTACTGATATAATTTGTAATAAAAATAGTGAACAGATTTCTGATATACTATATACTATAATATCACATCATGAATTTATTGTTTGTTTGTTTGTTTTTAAATAGAGACATTCACATAATTTAAATATTTTCCTTTTCTTTATAGATCGAGAAGATCATATTTTTATAACTCTTTTTGAACAGTTTTATGTTTGGACATTGCTTTAATTCCATATTCAGTTTGTTCCATAATTTCACTCCTTGAACAGAAACGCAAAAGCCTTTTCTTGTAGTACGTACCTTCATTGTTTTGAATTTACAAAAACCCCTTAAATTATAACTTCCTTCTTTCAAAAAAAACATACTCTGAATATTACCTGGCAGTTCTTTATTTTTTGCTTTGAATAGAATTTGTGCTGTTTGGAATTTCACTATATCGTCAATTTTCAATATTTCAGACTGCAAAAATAGTGAGTTTGTATGTTCCCTATAACCTGCATTGTGGATGATTCGAATTGCTTTTTTTTGAAGAGTAAAAAGTGAATGTAATGTGGTTTTATAGTTATTGCCCCAGACCTCTGCACAATAGCTTAAGTATGGTGAAACCAGTGAACAGTAGAGAATATGAAGTGATGTTCTGTCGAATACCTGTTTTGCCTTGTTTAGTACTGCAATGCTTCGTGATACTTTGGAATGAATATATCTTACGTGAGCTCTCCAGTTAAGTTTTTCATCTATTATTACCCCCAGAAATTTATTTTCACTGACTCTTTCAATATCAACACCATTTATTTGAATCTTTGCATTTGTATTTAAACTACTATTTCCAAATAACATAAGTTTAGATTTATTCAAATTTAATGATAATTTGTTTTTATCAAGCCAGAACTTCACTTTACTTATTTCATTTGTCATATCCTCCAATAAATTCTGCAGATCATCACCAGAGCAAAAAATGTTTGTATCGTCAGCAAAGAGAACCATTTTTAATACTTTGGACACTTTACAGATGTCGTTAATGTACAAGTTGAAGAATTTTGGACCCAAAACTGACCCTTGGGGTACTGTTGTGTTCTCCCAATTCTTTGAATCTTTGGGCTGAAGGAAGGACAATACTCGGTGTATAAATGCTCAATCAACAATCATTTATTTCCATACAATTCAACAATAAGAGCATTACAACGTCCGGACGGGAGAGATGCCACCAGAGGGTCAGGCACATGTCTCAAAATGGTGACGGGTTGCTCAGCTTTTTATAGTCTCTAGTGGCCCCCAGCTAGTCGTAAAAGCCAAAACATCACATTTTTTCTCTGTTACAGCGCCTAAGTTATGACCTCGGCAGTTGTTTCTCTGCTTTCTGTAAGGTGGGGGTGTGGAATGTGGTCTATCTATCTCCCCTGTCTTTAGACACAGAGTCTCCTGCTTACAACCTTCTCTTCATGATTCAACAATTAAGCATGTCAAGAAAACAGTGTAACACATTCCCAGCAGATCAAGGATACAGAGTGATGCACATTTATCTAATGAACTAATATGTGAATATGTTCTGTTAACTCAAAAGTATAATGAGAACTAAACTACATACAGCTCACACACTCTATATTAAAGGGTATAATGTGATCTACAGCAGTATTCTAATTCAACTACTTTGATTACATATATAAGGTAACATATAATAACAGAATAATCTAATAGTACACCACAAGCAATGTCCATACATAAGGAGCAACCACCATTTATTTTCACAAACTGCTTTCTGTCACTTAAATAACTCCGGACCCAATCTAAAACTACCCCTCTGACACCATAACGTTCCAGTTTTCTTATTAATATATCATGATCTATAGTGTCAAATGCCTTTGTAAAGTCTATGAATAACCCAGCCACATATTGCTTTTTGTCTATGGAATTTGTGATGTATTCTATTGAATCTAATAGTGCCGATGATGTTGATCTGCTTGATCTGAATCCGTACTGACTCTCAGTGAGTAGTTTAATCAAATCAAATCAAATCACTTTTATTGTCACATCGCATGTGCAGGCACACTGGCACAGCACATGCGAGTGAAATTCTTGTGTGCGAGCCCCACAAGCAACAGAGATGTGCAAAACACAACAACACAAACGAGCAAAATACAAGAATGGCTACATCTGAAACTAATAAATATATGTACAATATATAATAGTGTATGCATTTCTGGATGTGTATACTAAATATTATCCTACGTGTGTGTGTGTGTGTGTGTGTGTGTGTGTGTGTGTGTGTGTGTGTGTGTGTATACACATTTTTACAAATTAAATAGTAAAAAATAATAATAATAATAATAAATAAAATATATAAAATATACAGAGTTGAATATGTGCAAAACAAGTGGCATTTATATACAGTGTGGAGTGCATAGTGTTGCAGTTCCCGTAGTGAAGCTGAGGTGTCTATGAAGTGTTCAGCAGTCTGATGGCCTGGTGGAAGAAGCTGTCTCTCAGTCTGCTGGTACGGGACCGGATGCTGCAGAACCTCCTTCCTGATGGAAGCAGTCTGAACAGTTTATGGCTGGGGTGACTGGAGTCCTTGATGATCCTCCCCGCTTTCCTCAGGCAGCGCTTCCTGTAGATGTCTTGGAGGGAGGGAAGCTCACCTCCAATTATCCGTTCAGAGCACCGCACTACTCGCTGGAGAGCTTTGCAGTTGTAGGCGGTGCTGTTGCCAAACCAGGTGGTGATGCATCCAGTGAGGATGCTCTCAATGGCACAGTGATAGAAGGTCCTGAGGATGCGGGGGCTCATGCCGAATCTTTTCAGTCTCCTGAGAAAGAAGAGGCGCTGCTGCGCCTTCTTCACTGTTTTGTTTGTGTGTACTGACCACGTAAGATCCTCAGCCAGATGTACTCCAAGGAACCGGAAGCTGCTCACTCTCTCCACAGCAGCGCCGTTGATGGTGATGGGGGTGTGTACTTCTCTGCACCTCCGGAAGTCCACTATCAACTCCTTTGTCTTTGCGACGTTGAGGGTGAGATGGTTGTCTTGACACCAGTGGGTCAGGGCGCTGACCTCCTCCCTGTAAGCCGTCTCATCACCGTTGGTGATAAGACCCACCACTGTAGTGTCGTCCGCAAACTTCACAATGATGTTGGAGTTGTTAGTGGCTGTGCAGTCGTAGGTGTAGAGTGAGTACAGGAGAGGGCTCAGTACACACCCCTGTGGAGCACCAGTGTTCAGTGTGATGGGGGATGAGGTGATGCTGCCCAGTCTGACCACCTGGCGTCTGTCAGACAGGAAGCTAAGGATCCAGCTGCAGAGGGAGCTGCTCAGTCCTAGATCCTGCAGTTTCCTGTCCAGCTTCGAGGGAACGATGGTATTGAATGCTGAGCTGTAATCTACAAACAGCATTCTCACATACGTGTCTCTCTTCTCCAGGTGTGACAGGGCAGTGTGTAGTGTCAGGGCTATGGCATCATCAGTGGACCTGTTGTGGCGGTATGCAAACTGTAGAGGGTCCAGTGAGTCGGGTAGTGCAGAGCGGATGAAGTCCCTGACCAGCTTCTCGAAGCATTTGCTCACGATGGGGGTCAGGGCTACAGGTCGCCAGTCGTTCAATGAGGAGATGGTGGAGGATTTGGGTACAGGGACGATGGTGGCCATTTTGAAGCAGGCTGGGACTACAGACAGAGAGAGGGAAAGGTTGAAGATGTGTGTGAACACTCCAGCCAGCTGAGCCGCGCATGACTTGAGGACGCGGCCGGGAATCCCGTCCGGACCAGTAGCTTTGCGCGCGTTCACGCGTTTATGCTTATCTATAAATTTTTCCAGTCTGTTTTTAAACAGTTTTTCAAGAACTTTTGAGAATTGAGGTAGTAAAGAGACAGGCCTGTAGTTTGTGAAATGGTGTTTGTTTCCAGATTTGTATAGAGGTATAACTTTTGCTATTTTCATTCTGTCTGGAAATCGACCAGTTTGAAATGATAAATTACAGATGTATGTAAATGGTTTTATAATAGCCTCAATGACTCTTTTAACCACTATAATATCAATATCATTACAATCCAAAGATTTGTGATTTTTACATTTTTTGACAATTTCAAGAACTTCATTTTCATCAACGGCTGTGAGAAACATAGAATATGGATTTCTGTCAATCAGTGTATCGGGTTTTTCCTGTGCTTTCCCAGGATGAGTGATTGTTCTTGCTAAATTTGGTCCAGCAGTTACAAAGAATTCATTGAGACTATTTGCCACAACATCCATATTGTATTCTTCATGGTCATTACAAATGAAATACTTGGGATAGTTCTTTTGTCCAGTCCCACATTTTATAACACTGTTCAGGATTTCCCATAATCTTTTATGGGAGCATTTTTCTTTATACATGCATTTTGCAGACCTTTTGTTATCCATGGACAGTCCATATATTTCTGTTTCCTACTATATTGCTTTATTGGACAGTTGTTATTGTACAGTAATGTAAATATTCTAAGGAATTTATTATAAGCACTATTAACGTCCTGTTCCTGATATACTTCACCCCAGTTTTCCTTCAATAAATCTTTTTTAAATGCATTCATTCTTTCTTCTGTTCTTACTCGTCTGTACTCTTTTTTACTGTCCATTTTATTGATCTTGTAATTCCTATCATAGATTGTAAAAATTGGAAGATGGTCACTTATGTCGTTAATCACTTGTAATGATTAGAAACTTGATAGAATTTCAAATCTAGTTTGGGGAGTCATTCAGTGAGAAACAGTGAAATGATTTTCCATGTGAAAAGGTGGACAGCAGAAACAGAAAGAAACAGTGAGAACTAAAAGAGAAACAAAGAGCTTTGGAACAACGAGGCAGCAGGAGGACAGCTGCAGTTTAACAGCTTCAACTCACTGACAGGAAACAACATTAGAAACATCATCATCCTCAACTCATCTGCTGCACTGACACTGACACCTTCAACGGACACACATTCACTTTACCATCAGTCCAAATGTATGGAAACAACCTGTGAGTGAAAGTGTGTGTGAAGGTGTGTATGTGTGTGTTAGTATCAGGATCAGAGAACGACAGCTTTCCTCTGTTCCAGTCCAGATTCACTCTGATCCTCTGGAGCTTCTTCTCTACTGAGAGAGCAGATTCTGATGGCGAGCATGCTGAGTATTTACTTTTAATTCCATTAAACCGTATTCTCCATAATCCAGACCGTATGTCTCCCTTCCTCTGCACAGACTCTGCTAACACACCCAGTGCCCACCATGTACTGTCTCCAACTTCAACATCCCAGCTGTGAGTCCCTGAGTTAAAGCCCTCAGAGCCCAGGACAGAGCCGTAATAATCAAACCTCTCTGGATTATCAGGAAGCTGCTGCTTCTCTCCTCCTCGTCTCACACTGGTCAGATCTTCAGACAGGATGAGGTTTGGATGAGCAGTGTTTGGGTCCAGGATGAGAGGAGTGTAGGAGACCATGTCCTTCATGTTGTTCCAGATGTTGAAGGTCAGGTTGCCCAGGTGTTTGGCCTGGTCTATCAGAGCTCCTGAGGGCAGCTGTGGATCATCCAGCAGGGGGCAGCGCTGGACTCTTTCCACTGCAGCCTTGTAGTTGTGCAGGAATGAGACGTCTTCAGCTCTCAGCTCCTCCTCTGTGGCTCTGACTGTGTCTGAAAGAGCTGCTATCTCTCTGCTCAGAGCCTCCATCTTCTCCTTCATCATCCCACTCTTCTGCTCCTCTTCCTCCCTCAGTGCAGCCAGCCTGGCCTCCTCTTCCTCTGCTAGAAACTGGTGAAGCTTCTTAAACTGCTCCTTAATCTGCCTCTCTGTGTGTCGGGCCTGGACCTTAATGTGTTCTGCTGTTTGATCAAACTTCACTTGAACTTCTTCACAAACCTTTAACTTCTTCTTTAAGGGCTCCAGAGTTTCCTGAAGTTCCTTCTTGTGTTGTTGTGCAGCTTCATCGATGGGTCTGAATCTGTGATTGGTGTGTTTTTCTGAGTCTCTGCAGACGAGACACACTGGCTGCTGATGGTCCAGACAGAAGAGTTTGAGTTTCTCAGAGTGCAGACTGCAGAGAGCCTCTGAAGCTCTCTGATCTCTCTCCTGTAAGAACGACTCACACAGGTTCTTTAAAGCTCGGTTTAAAGGTGGATCATAAACTGATATTTCCTTACAAACTGGACACTCGTGTGTTGGTCTCTCTCTCCACCATCTCTTCAGACAGTCTTTACAGAAGCTGTGGCTACATGACAGAAGAACAGGATCTCTGAAGACCTCCTGACAGACCGGACAGCAGAGATCCTCCTCTGATCTGGAAGCCATTGAGTCTGTGAGTGAAGCTGAAAACAGCAGACAGGAAGTACAGTCAGTCCTGGCTCCCCTCCCTCCTCTACCACCTTCACTGAAACTTCCTTTGAGTCGTGTTTTTGCTCAAACTCACATTCAGTGTGTGGAGCGTCAGCAGCTTGAAGCAGCAGTGTTGGAGTTTTCCACTTTTCTCTCCTGTAGCTGGACTCACTCAGAGGAAGCTGCTAGTTTGGTCTGAGCTCAGTCTGATCGTCTGTGCGTCTCTCTTTACTGAGGACGAAGAACTTCCTGTTTCCTGGTTTGTCACATTTGAGTGACGTGAGGGGAGGAGACAAATGTTGCTGTTTGACTTTTAACTAAGGTGTGTTTCAATCCTGCCTGCAGCTCAAAAGCTGTAAAACAGGTTTTGTGTCTTTTCACCTCCACAGGTCACAACATGAAACCTGTTGTGAAGTTTATAAAATAAAGTGTCACTCGGTGGTGCAGCTGTTTGTCAGCTTCTATTTTAGACTTTGTTCTGGTTCTTGTTCAGGTTCCCAGCAGTGGGAGTGTAATGCAGTCACACACACACAGGTGGTGTTAAGGTGGATTCACTTAGTTACAGACAGTGGTGTTATTTCCTGTAACTAAGGGTGTGTTTCACTCCAAAGTTCAGACATTAACCTGCCAGAAGTTGTAAAAGTTACTAATAAAGAGCTTTTATCTCAGAAAGCAGAAAGAAAAGAAATAAGTGTAAAGAGTGCAGCAAAATGTTTTAGTGTGAGCTGGTTCATCTGATCTGGTTGTGTAAAAGTCACTGCATGACACTGAGTTTTACTTCTGTCACGATTAGTGGAGCGGACTCAGGCGCAGACCACAAGTTTCTTCAAATCAAAAGTGAATTTATTTACAGTGTTCTCCACGGTGACACACACACACACACACACACACACACACACACACACAACGGTGTCTGGGAAAAGGGGTTCCAGGGTCCGGGAGTGAAAGGGGCAGGAGTCCAGGGAGGGGAGATTTCCATACAGCCCTCGCAACCACACACAGCTCCTCTTCTTTCCTCCATCACTCTTGCTCACGCTCAGTCACCGTGCACAGGGAAAACAGGTCCAGGGGAAATCTATACACAGACAGAGAAACAGTTAGTCTCCTGGTTCAGACACGAACAAACTTTGCAGAGTGCAGGACGACTGACGCTGATGGCTCAACGATCCAGCGACGAGTAGAGCAGACTCGCCATCTTAAGTAGGACTCCAATTCTCATAATCAGCGGCAGGTGTGCTGATCATCTCCAGGTGCGTGGGCCAGGAGCAGGAGCCCACACTGAGCTCCGCCCCGGCAGGAGAAAGAGAGAGTGGGAGAGGACGAGAGAGAAAGGGAGAGCAGAGGCGAGAGAGGAGAATAAACAAAACAAAGCGCCTGACTGCTGTCAGCTGGAGAGGTGCGGGGACCATGACAACTTCTGTGTTACTGACACTCATCTCTGACTCAGAGAAACGATTTCTCCCCTGTGATGTTCACACAGTGGTGAGTTACATGTGTGTGGAATTTTTCACGTTTTATAGAATTAAATTTCCTCTTACTTTCTTTTTTGTTAACCTGAGTCACTGATCATTTGCAGTATTACAGAGTCTGGCAGTCTTTGCATGATGTCCACGTCACTGTACGTTTCTAGCTGACTCTCAGGTGTGACAGGTGTGCCAGCAGGAAAGAGTAATAATAACCTGCATCCTGAGGTTTGTCATGCAGGATTAAAGGAGCCAGGCTTTGTTCACACAGCTGGGATTGTATTTTACACTGACCCTGGGTCAGTATAAGTATCATACAGTTTAAACGAAGCACTGAAACTTGCACATATTTATTACAGATGCACTAAAGAAAAACGGGATATTTACCGTCAGTCTGTGGCTGCGATTAAACACTTTACTGGAAACTTTATTAACCAGTAACTTCATCAGTCATGACAGAAGCTAATATTTCTGTGCTAACATCGTTTAAACCAGTGGTTCCCAAACTTTTTTTGCTGGGCCCCCCTTTGTTTTACAAGAAAAATTTCCACCCCCCCTTTGTGCGCATGAACACATCCTCCAACCACACACACCCATAATTTGACTCCATTGCATGTGGCTATTTTCACGCCACGCTGTGCGCCACGTTATTGTTGAGATGAATAGCAGAATGGCAGATAGAGACAAAATACTGTTAATCTTACCATCTTCAGGTTTTACACGCTTACATACACACACAGTTACTGTCCCTCCATTTAGAAAGGCAGAGGCGTCACGATGTGATTATTTTACTGTAGTTATTTTTTTTTATGTGTAATAATATTCAATATTACTATCAATGCATTTTCCAAAAAATGCCTCTCTGTGCAAAATGGGTTTAAAAACATAAACAACTGTAGGATCCTGTTTGTCCGTGATTTAAACAGCCCAGCGCTGCTCCTGATGAAGGGAAAACCAATTCTGCAGGGAGACCTACCTCGGCACTTGTGCAGGTGATTTTTCTCTTACTTTCTTTTTTCTGTTATTTACTCAAGAATCTGTCAAAGAAATAATGAATTCTCCACACGTGTTTGAAGGTTGCTGATACGTTCATCTAGCACAGACCTATTGCTGGAACGCCAAGACAATTCTACTACAATGGCAAAGACAAGACGCAAGTCACCAGAGCTCTTTGTGTTGCTCGTGCATGAGGGAGAGAACTGTGACGAGCATCGTTCTCTCTGTTAAGGAATATATTCTAAAATACTTCTTCAGCAAAGACTCAGAGAAGAGAAACACACAGAATTTCTTGCAAGCAAGGGCAGTCTCCGGACTGAGAGACTCGCGCCTGAGAAACTGCCCCGGTCTTTATTTTATACTTCATTGGGTGGGTGGGTGTGTGTGTGTGTGTGTGTGTGTGTGTGTGTGGGGGGGGGGGGGGGGGGGGGTCAGAGTGTGGCCCCATAAGATCTTCCCTAAACCTGCTGGTCTCAAAGTCCAGCAGTTCATCAAACCAAAAGGCACTTAGACTAAAACAGACATAGCTACGTTAATCCTACCATAAAACAATAAGACAAGGTACGACCTCTCTCATGCTCCTAGGATGTGGGGTGAACACCCTAGAATGTTACAGACCTCCTAGGATGAGACATTCTTTCAATATGCCACCAACTATATACTTCTACACACAAATGATTACATGCAGCATTCTACCATATGCAAACTTATATCACTAAAAGATTATACTGACTACTAAATACAATTTTCCATTGACACCCTCCAAGTAAGCAAATGAATGCTAACAGTCAAACATAGAAATTAACATTTGCAAAATCGTTCCAGCTTTGTGGTGCATCTCCTCCAGGTGTGTAAATCACACATGCAGAGTGGTTTGAGTTCCTCAGAGCTTCATAAATGTCTCTTCCAGTTGTTTCTATCACTGTCCATATGACCAGAGTCCAAATGTATGCAGACATGGGTATAACAAACACACCAGTTAGTTTTGCTGTTTGTCAATGTGGCTTTCAGTTATCTTCAAGGCTGCAGGCCTTTGTCAGCACTCCTGTTTTATGGCCTCTATCAACCCTCATCACCTCATTTCATGCATTCTTCCTGTGGGGGGATACTTATGACTCCTCTATTGTCCTTTCGTCTCTGCAGAAAACCTTTTTTGGAAAGGGTATTGGATTCAATGATTTTACTGCTGTTGTAACCCCACCTGTTGAGTCACTTCAGCAGTCTTGTTCATGATGCAAATGACAACAACAATGACACAAAGGAAGACCCTCTTCAGAGTGTCAAAGCATGCATAGCACAGTGACACAGCATTAGGTGATGTTCATAGGAAACTGCTGTCAGTCATTCCCCGTCACCACCATAGCTTCTGCTTTCTGTTCACAGAATCATGATACCATCCTTGAACTTCCTCTCTGCACTGTCGATTGGAGCTTGGAACGCTCCCCTCATCCTTCAGATCTCCATCTGTTGTCCACAATCTCCTCGTGATTACCTCTGGAAAGCCCCGTGGCACAGCTCTCCATCCAGTGCAGCTTTATGGTCATTGCTGTGGTTCCAGAATCTTCTCATGATGACCAGTAGGTCCCCAAACAGCATGACCTTTGACCTCAACCCCTGCCTGGGCTGTCAGCTATGGTCCCTACTTCTCGCTGGGTCTCTGAAGGTTTCTCAGGAGATTCCACCCTTGGGATCATTTCTTCCAGCAATGCTCTGCTGCACCTGCATCTCCTCACTAGAGGAAAAACTTCTATTTGGAAAACATGTCAACCATCATCAAACCAAAATTTCCTTTCAGTTCAGTGAACTTCACTTATCAAAAAATATAATTATTTATTATTTATTAATTATATTATTCGTTTATCACATTTTCACTTTCACTTATTGACCATCAAAGTGTTTATTATCTTTACCCAAATAATTGGAGCAGAACTTAAAATCTATAAGCTGTAAAAACTTTATATTTGAAGACTGAAAGAGACCCAGGAAGTGGTCACAGGACGAGGGTGACAGACTGTCTGAAGCAGTTAGAACAAGACAAGGCTGTTGGACCAGGTGTGCTTGCTTTTGAAACTGTGTCTTAATTCCACCTGTTTCACATACAAGGGTCAGTTCTACAGGCAGGAACGTGGGTGTGCCGTGGGCTCCCCAGTTTCACCCATTGTGGGCAACTTGTATATGGAAGACGTGGGAAAGAGGGCTTTGCTATCCTACCCTGAAACACCACCAAGTCATTGGTTCAGGTATGTGGATGACACCTGGGTGAACACACAAACCTCCATCTCTGGTTTCTTTGACTGGAGGTTGTTGAGGATTTGATGATTTCACAACACTGTATGTGATGTCACTGGTGATGTCATCTTCTCCATCTGCTGAAATGAGTTAAAGTAAACACTTTTATGATTTAAGAATCTAAATGGACCAAATTATGATGACAGAATGGAAACAAAATACCACGATGAATAAGAATGAATA
The DNA here is from genome assembly GCF_057381915.1 of Diplotaxodon limnothrissa. Classification (NCBI taxonomy): domain Eukaryota; kingdom Metazoa; phylum Chordata; class Actinopteri; order Cichliformes; family Cichlidae; genus Diplotaxodon; species Diplotaxodon limnothrissa. Next base: position 23,772,805 of record NC_140598.1, on the reverse strand, counting down.
TGTACAAACCTTCAAGTTTCCTGTGAACACATCGTCTCACCAGCAGAACCAGTAACACCAGTAGAATCACAACATAGACTACATATAAGTAAATCTTATAAGGCTTACATGATTTACTCATGAAAGTGGCCACTTTCTCATTACTGTCATATATTGTTTTAGTAAGTAATTCAAAGAACTGTTTAGACGGAGCCAAAGTTCAGTAGAGATAGTTGTGATTGGGAAAGCTCAGAGATATTAAAAGAAGCACTGAGGCTCCATCCCCTCCAGAGATGTGACACGCCTCGTCCCTTCGCTAGAATCTGTAGCGAGGGATTGGTTCACCAGAGACCTCGCTCCTGGCTGCTGCCCAGCACACATTGCACCCTGAAGATTCTTGTTTGTTTGCAAAGAAAATTAATATCACTCTCTCTGTCCAAATGCTGTACGTCCACGATTTTAGCTACTTTGTTAGGCTACTTTACTTTTCTAAGGCTTAAGTAAATTCAGGAATGATCCCCAACAATGTCAGAGCTCTATGTTTGTTTCTATGGTTACAGTGCCCCTCCTGGTAGTTCCTCTCAGTGCATATTTGACAGAGCGTAAACATTTCCCTGATTTAGTTTTAGACGGTAGGGGGGAAATGCGACTGCTTCAGTAAAGCCAAAGTAGTTTTTTGGATCCTTAAAATCATGAAAAATAATTTCAGGATGACCAAAATGACAGGTACTGCTGACGTACTGATATATAGCATTTGTGTAGCACTGCTGCTATATTTGTATTGCAGCAGCGCTACACAAATACATTCTTTAAAAATCATACAATGTGATTTCCAGAATTGTTTCTTCAAAGCTGTCTATCACAGTGGGAATGCATCTACTCCATGATTTCTAACTGGGAGAACTTGCAAAATCGCAGGGAGTTCAAATACTTATGTTCCTCACTAGTCTCACTTTTATTGTGATTATTTTTTCCTGTTAAACAAACACAGATGAAATGAATTAAAGCCTTCCAACGGGGCATGCAGCCTCCAGCTCCAGTTCCTCACAGCGTTACTGGAGGCCAAGTTAATGCCATCCAGAGTAAGAATCTGCTTAGATACGATATTACTAAGATTTTCAGGGCCGAGTACAATAACCTCAGTTTTATCTGAATTAAGAAGCAGAAAGTTAGCGGCCATCCAGGTCTTTATGTCTTTAAGACATGTGTGTTATCTAGCTAACATGTAGTGAGTCGTTTAATCTTTAAATGACATTTGTAGAATTTGCCCACTTCCTCTCACCCACCAGTGAAAGGAGAGGAAAGGGAGAGAATCCTGTGCATACACAGAAATGAACAGCTGGCAGAATTCAATTCAATTCAATTTTATTTATATAGCGCCAAATCATAACAAAAGTTGCCTCAAGGCGCTTCATAGATACAGAGAAAAACCCAACAATCATATGGCTCCCTATGAGCAAGCACTTTGGCGACAGTGGGAAGGAAAAACTCCCTTTTAACAGGAAGAAACCTCCGGCAGAACCAGGCTCAGGGCAGAAAGTGGACCCTCGAACAAATGCTCATCCTCTGAAAAGGTCTGCAAATGTTTTCACTGTCAGTAGCAGTAGTTTCCACTGAACCAAATAATCCTAAAAATGTTTTTAAACCTTAAACCTATGAAGGCTGCAGGCCACAACGTGCTGGTCAGGCAACAAAGTTGTTCTTCATATTACTAAAATGTTGGAGCTTGTGCCTCTTCAGATGTTTGCTCTTCTTACTTGCAAATAGCCGAGGGGAAATGCCCGAAACCTCAGTCCTGATTCCACAGCTTTATTGCATCAGCCTGGTAGAAAATAATTTTTCACTATCAAATCAGGCCACCAGGGGGCGGAGCGGTCCCAGAAGTTCAGTCGTGAGTGATATCTAACCTCTCCTCTTCCTCACAGCTCTGATGTCTCTGAGGGAGATGTTGTGACTGTAATCTGTGAGGAGGACCAAAGCGTTTCTGATTGGACTGTGAGGAGAAACACAAGCAAACTGCAGAGGGCTGAGTGTGGAGATGGGCGGGGACAACAGCAACGTGATCAATCATGTTCAATCAGTACGCTGGTGCCTCACGACACCGGAGTTTACTGGTGTGAGTCCAGTAATGGTGCCATCAGTAACCTGGTTAATATCACAGTCACTGGTAAGCTGATCACTCTCACTTTACTTCTTATTGCATCCACAAATTGAGCTGAACATGCAGGTACATAGATTCTGTGCTGTTCTTCACCGATCACCTACCTGACTGACAGAGTGATGAAGGACTTCCCTCCCTCGGTGCTTCTTAATGTGTGAGGATATTCTCCATTACTGAGTTAAGACTTCCTTATTTAGATCTAAGCTCTGGATTATCTTGCACGTCTCGTGGCTCCCAAATGTCTCTTAAGTTATTATCCTCTGTAGCCTCATACTTTAGCTTTACTTGGCAAATGTGAATGCTTTGTGTGCTGACAAACCCTTTTGCATGCAGTGTTTTTATGAAAAGCCTTATAATTGCCTAATTCTGTGTTTTTGTGTTGCACTCTCCTCCACACTGCTGTCTGTCATCTCACAGGTATGATGTGCGGAGCGATGCTGAACTTCCAATCCCAGCGTTTCATGTTGCAGGATCAGTTCCCATATGAAAATATCAATATCTAATTTGATTACATTTGTTTTTCATCATAAATATGACTGACAAAAGTAAATTCAGCAATTAGCGGGATGGTCTGCAATACCCTGTCAATAGGAACTACACTCACCACCTCTCATTCATGTGCGTGTTACGGCTCTGCAAGAGTGTGAGCCAATGAGAAACCAGAGGCACAAAACTTTAGACCACAAAACACACAATCTGATGTTGGTTTGTAAAGATGTTGCTAATGAGACTTTGTAGAAAGCAGCTGGTCTGAGTGATGTGATCAGAGTGCAGCAGATAATGTCTGACAGCAGTTTGAAGAGCAAATGGATTCTGTTCTGTTCTTCATCATCACCTACCTGACACCTCACACCTGTTTCTCACCTGCAGGTCACACAGGAGGATCTGTTGGACTGAAGGTCAGCCTGTCAGTTCCTGCTGTGCTTCTTGTTGCTGCTGTTTTCTTCATGTAGAGAAAACAAAAACAACAAAGAATCAGGATCCAGCCTCATGTTGAGCTGCAGCAAAATAAAATGTCTGAATCTTTTTAAATCAGCACTCTTAGTCTCCCGCTGGTGGTTTCAGCGTTGTCAGTGAACCTGGGGAACATGAGATGATGCTGGTAACAGAAATCAAAGGTAGTGAACAGCAGACAGGGATCAGCTGCAGGTTTAATACACGTCCTGAATTTGGTTTAGTTTGAAGTTTCTGTAAAATAAAACCAAACGTTGTGATTTGTCTCTTTATGAATAAAGTTGAATTGAATTTCTCTCTGAGCTCCTGCTTCTGTTGTCTGTCAGTGATTTTATCAGTTGGACATCAAGTAAAACTTTGGATAAAATGAAAACTGTTCACACAGTGTCTGTAAATCCACGGGTGAAAATAACACATGTAACATTCACACAAGTCCACGAGTGATTGAATGAAATGTGATCATGGAAAAATAAATTCAAAACTATTCAAGACTTTTACCATTAACTGTCATTCTATTATGAAGTAACAGGAAGGTAATAACACTATAATATAATAATAATAAAGAAAATTAAAAAATATGGTATAACAGAGCTCACTGCCTCACACTGTCGGTAGCAGCATTTCTTTTTAACCTTATTTCATTTAAGGCTCAGACGATCATCTGTTTCCACTTAAAGTAGTCTAGCTCTGATATCACTTTAGCCTCTGGATGGAGGATTTGCTATGTTAACTTATAGATAATAAACTCAACGTATTACAGACCAAAACCAAACACGTCCGTAGTATAAGACTGGATTTAACTCCCTTCACACCTGTCTCGACACAACAGTCAGGTCAGTCCCTTCCCTTTTAAGAAATCCACCTTAAATGTATTTTAAATGTAAGTGATGCAAAATGAATTTAATATTTTATCTTTAGTTTGTCAGGTAGCATCAGGTCAGATGGATGTTGGGTGAGATGGAGCAGACAGAGATGTCATCACAGCTGAGAGGAAGCAAAAGCCTCAACATCCAGGCTTAAAAGTGATGTAGGGAGCTAAAGCTAAAGCTCTGCTTTCTTTGTGTGCTTGTGCTAACAGCAACTAATGAGAAATGTGATGACAATTGTCCAGCTTTGTCCTTTTATATTCTACCAAATGTGAAGTGAACCTGTGGTTATACAGTAACGATAAGAGCATCTTTATTAGTCCCACATGTGGGAAATTTGTTTTGTTACAGCAGGAAGTGGACAGTGCAGTTACATAGCAAACATGAGAGAACACTGGAATAGAATAAGAAACTGTACACAACTGTACCCAATAGAATAGAATAGAATGATAGGATAAAAATAGAATACACATGCTACATACAACTGAGTACAAATACAACGTTGTCAGAAAAAGAGTGTTACACTTAGTCCTATTGCACATGTGTGTGTTTGATCAGCTGCAAAGTCTTTGTGGTGGAGTCTGACAGCAGAGGGGAGGAAATCTCTCCGTCCCACATCGTGGGTGCTGCAGCCACTGAAGGAGCTGCTCTGAAGCGCTATAAAGGTTTGTGATGATCAATACAGGTTTACAGCTCAGATCATACTGAGTTCATTATGACTGATATAAATATGTGATAGAATAATAATAAATCGAGTAAATTGTGATTGACAAACAGTTTTAAAGAGAAAGTTTGTTAGTTTAAATTGTGTGAAAGGTCAGAGATGGAGAGAACACCAGGCTGGGGCTGAATATCAGTGTATTACATGCAAATCTGATTGGATGACAGGACAGAGCATAAACTGAAGCTCGCATGGATGTTCTGGGTCTCCTGCCTCTGTGAGATCAGCAGGTCAAAGATTCAATAGCAAAACTTGGTTGTTCCAGCAGCGACGCCGAGGGCAGTGAGCTCTAAAAGCCTCCCAGATGAAAACGTGCCCGATCGAGAGGTGATCTGCTGCTGATGGGTGACGAACCTACTCAGGTCTCCAGCTCTTATCAGAGGAGGCAGTGAAGACACCTGAACTTCAAGGCAGTCAGGCTGGGCGAGTCTGTGATTACATACTTTTATCTAAGTACAATCTGAGTATTTTACCTGTAAGTAATCTTACAGTATTATGTTATATTGTGAGTCCTTTTTACAGATCTTCCTAGGTTGAAAATGAAACAGTACTAAATGTAACAAGTAGACAGCAGCACTAAAGTCATCAGTTTAATGGACACAGAGGAAGCTTTTCAAAGGCTTAAGAAGAATAACATGATGCTAGAACATCACATTTTATAATATGACAGTAAAAATAACTCACAGAGATCATCTTCTATGTTTTCCTCCATAAGGGCGGCGAGCCTGGGTCCAGCTATTTGAGTGGTGTCTTGTTTTGGTGAAGCTTTTGAATTGCTTGGCCTTTGAGGCCTGCATGGAGCTCAGGCTGACACTAAGCACAGGAAAGGCCCACAGTGGGTGCACACACAGGATACAGATCTGTCAGGTCATGATCAACAACCACTGACCAAAGCCCACTGATCTCTGACCTCCCAGCCCATTCTTCCTTCAGTGGGCTGCTTTCAGTCATTATGCAAATGTTCTGTTTATAAGATTGAGGAAACCTGCAGTCAGCTGAGACTGAAGAAGTCACCTGGATGAGTGACGAAACGTTTCTCCCACAAAACGCTGCGTCCAGATGAACAGAATCAACTTTTGGAGATTTACTTACCTGGATGATTGAGCATGCATCAAGACGTTTGGCAGCTGTAGCAGTCGTGGAAAATTCCCTCTGTGGCAGAAAATCCTCACAGATGCAGTCTTGATACCAATAGATGGATAAAAACTGGAGGAAATCCTCAGAGGCCTTGAAAACTCCTAAATGGAAGTAGCTTCTTCTGCTGGGTCTATTCTGTTGGTCTGAGACTGGCTTCCCTTCATTGGCTTCCTGTTAAATCCAGAATTGAATTCAAAATCCTGCTCCTCACATACAAGGTCTTAAATAATCAGGCCCCATCTTATCTTAATGACCTTGTAGTACCATATCACCCTATTAGAGCACTTCGCTCTCGCTGTGCAGGCCTACTTGTTGTTCCTAGAGTATTTAAAAGTAGAATGGGAGGGAGAGCCTTCAGTTTTCAGGCCCCTCTTCTGTGGAACCAGCTTCCAGTTTGGATTCGGGAGACAGACACTATCTCTACTTTCAAGATTAGGCTTCAAACTTTCCTTTTTGCTAAAGCATATAGTTAGACCCTGAATCCTCCCTTAGTTATGCTGCAATAGACGTAGGCTGCCGGGGGATTCCCATGAAGCATTGAGTTTTTCCTTTCCTTACCTTTATGGTTATGTAAGTTCCAGCTGGAAGGTGATCATCGGTTGGAGATTGAATGGGGACGACTACAAGACTGGTTGTCCCTACCTATGCCCCATTTCCAATCAGGCTGTGCTTACTTGTGTGATGAAGTTTCTGCATCTACAAGAGCTAAATTAGTTTTTTGTAGAAATTATTATTATTGTAATTAATTATACATTTTTGTAGCTGTAGGAGTGGGAAGCCTTTTACGTCATTTTTGTTTCCTTTCTACAAGGCTTTGTTTGTTGTGTTAGATGTGTCCCTCTGATGTTCCTCTAAAGACAAATAAAACATTTTGTTTTGGTGAAACTGTAAAACTTGCTGTGGCATTGGTGCTTGAATGGGGAAGTCATTTTTTGTGTTGCATACATCTCTGGGCAGATATTTGGGCAGTAATTTTGAACACCATGTAAAAATGTCAGTGGACATAATGCAAAACCCAATGCTTCAAATCACAGCATCTAAAACCAAAATTGTGCCAAAGATGCCTCATTTCTGTTTAATAGGATAAAACAATGCTAGCTATGTTATAGACACAGTAACCCAAGGAAAGCAGTAAGTACACTGACTGACATTGTTACTATGACAACAACAAGCTGACATTTGGACAAAAAAAACCTTGGAGTAATTATTGAGAAAAACATTCAATTTAAATAAAGTTTTAAAAAACACATGACCAAAAATGTAACTAAAACACATCCTCTGGATGTTTCCAGAATATTTTAAATAAATAAATAATTTAAGGAACAACAACAAAAGAAGATCTATAATCAGCATTTATCTCTTCTGTTTTATTTGATGGTGGGGAAATCATAATCATAAAGAGGCTTCTGATTAGAATTTATTTGTTATAAATGTGATTTATATAAACTTTCATTTAGTACGGTGTGTTGATTATATGTAATATATTTTACTTATTATTTATTTACATTCAGTTTTTATTCCTGAGGATTTTTGGGTTTTTTTTATAAAAACTAAAATCAGGACAGAATAATTATTTTGCTGTCTTATTTTATGAATCATTTCGATGTAAGCAGCTATCTTTTGAATATGTGGCTTTACAGCTGAAGGCCTCATCCAAAGTTGTGTTTCTTAATGTTTACAGGCCTCCCAAATACTGCACAGACTTTTTTAATGACCTCAGTGAACTGCTGTCTGTGATCTGTGTTGATTTCGACTGTGTAATTATTGTTGGGGATTTTAACATCCATGTGGACAACCCTCAGGACAAAGGGACTAAAGACCTGAGTAACACTCTGGGCAACTTTGGGCTGACTCAGCATGTAACAGAGGCCACACATAATAGAGGACACACTCTTGACCTACTGATCTCCAAGGGCCTGAGCATTTCAAACATTACTGTGTCTGATGTGGGCGTGTCTGATCATTACTGTGTTTTCTTTGAAAGTAAAATCTCAGCCCACACAAATATATCAACAGCTGTGATCACAAAACGGTGTATAACTGAACACAGTAGTGAGATCTTTAACCAGGTCTTCCCATTAACACCTGACCTGTCCAAAGGTTCAGTCAATGAGCTCGTCAATAGCTTCAATGCTAACATGTTAAATGTAATGGACACTATTGCTCCCATTAAGGTGAAGGTTATCTCTGGAAGGAAAAAGTCTCCATGGAGAAACTCCACACTGGTGAAAAATGAAAAAAGAGAGTGTAGGAAAGCTGAGCTTGAACTTCATTCAACCATGGCCTGCAATGACTTTGCCAAATTCTTCACAGAAAAAATCCAAAAGATTAGACAAGCAGTTGGTACATCAACAGCAGATCCAGGATATGTACTGTGTCCACCGAAAAACTGTTTAAACACCATGAAACAGTTTCACCCGATTAACAGCAAAGACCTGGAGGACATCTTAGGTAAACTGAACTCCTCCTCCTGCTGTTTAGATGTACTGCCAACAAGTTTTTTCAAAAAGGTCTCAAAGACTTTGGAGTCAGACCTGTTACAGATCGTCAACTTTTCTTTAATGTCAGGTGTGTTTCCGGAACCACTAAAAACTGCTGTAATAAAACCTATACTGAAAAAGGACAATCTTGACAAGACACAAATGAAAAACTACAGGCCGATCTCAAATCTCCCATTTGTAAGTGAGATCATTGAAAAAGCAGTTTCTCAACAGCTCAATTACTTCTTAAAACAGAATAACTGCTACGATGCCTTCCAGTCAGGTTTTAGACAGAACCACAGCACTGAAACCGCTCTGACCAAAGTGTTTAATGACATATGTCTGAATACAGACAGTGGAACAATGTCAGTCTTAGTTTTACTGGATCTCAGTGCAGCATTTGATACAGTTGACCACAACATATTACTCAAACGACTGGAGAACTGGACAGGTCTTTCAGGAACTGTACTAAACTGGTTCAAAACATACGTAGAAAACAGGAAATACTTTGTATCAATAGGTAACTTCACATCTGAGCAGACTAGTATCACATGTGGAGTTCCCCAAGGTTCCATCTTGGGACCCCTTCTGTTTAACATCTACATGCTCCCACTGGCACAGATTATAAAGAACAACAAAATAAACTACCACAGCTATGCAGATGACACACAAATATATATCACAATGTCACCAGGAGACCGAGGCCCTGTACAGGCTCTTGGTAAATGCATTGAGGAAATTAATGACTGGTTGTGCCACAATTTTCTCCAGCTAAACAAAAACAAAACTGAAGTAATAGTCTTTGGTGCCAAAGAAAAACGATTACAGCTCACCAGAGAACTTCAATCTATACACCTAAAAACCACAAACCAGGCGAGAAATTTGGGTGTAGTGATGGATGCAGACCTAAACTTAGAAAAACACATTAAGACAATAACAAAGTCAGCTTACTATCACCTCAAGAATATTTCAAGGATAAAAGATCTGATGTCTCAACAGGACCTGGAAAAACTAGTCCATGCATTCATCTTTAGTAGGCTTGATTACTGTAACAGCATCTTTACAGGTCTACCTAAAAAATCAGTCAGACAACTACAGCTCATTCAGAACTCTGCTGCTCGAGTCCTCACTAAGACCAAAAAAGTGGACCACATCAGTCCAGCTCTGAGGTCTTTACACTGGCTGCCTGTCCGTCAGAGGATAGACTTTAAAGTTCTGATGCTGGTCTATAAAGCTCTGAATGGTTTAGGACCAAAATACATCAGTGACCTCCTGACCCAGTATGAACCTTCCAGATCCCTCAGGTCATCTGGATCCAGTTTTTATCAGTTCCCAGAGTCAGAACCAGACATGGAGAAGCTGCATTCAGCTTTTATGCTCCTTATATCTGGAACAAACTCCCAGAAAGCCTCAGATCAGCTGAAGCACTCAGTTTATTTAAATCCAGGTTGAAGACTCACCTGTTCTCAGCTGGATTTGAATAAAGCACCAAATCCACACTTTTAAGCTTAAATTTCAAAACTAACATTTTAACTACTGATTTTATCTATTGTTCTGATTTTATCTACAGTTTTTTTAAATCATGCTTTTTATTGTTTTTGTTTTTTAATGTCTCTGTAAAGCACTTTGAATCACCTTGTTGTTGAATTGTGCTATATAAATGAACTTATATAAATAAACTTGCCTCGCCGCTTTCAGCCACATTTACAAAAACGCTCCTCCTGTTCTGATTTTTCTGATAATAATCAGAAAGTGCTGAACTCCTCTGAGCTGTTACAGGAACAGATGTTGGCAGATGTGTCAGTGACAGAGTTACAGTTAGAGAGGTCAGTGAGCAGGATTTCTATCAGGATTCATGTCAGATTTATTATAAGGATGTCTGTTGGTTCACACTCACGGCTGCTTTGGACTGATTCCAGCTCAAAGAGCATCAACATGTTTTCATGTTTCCATCATGATGAGGAGCAGAAACTCTGAGGATTCTCCTGAACTGACTACAGTAAGTCATCCACAGCTTCTGCTTTATATTCTACATATTATTCAGTAAATAATAGATAATTACTGATAATTAGACACTTTCAGAGGGACAAAAGTAAAAAAAAAAAAAAATCTGTAGTTAAGAAGTACAGCTACTCAAGCTGTACAAATACTCTGGTAATAGCTGAAGTACTCATTAAACTTCTTTACAGAAGTAAAAGTGAAAACTACAGGCTCTGAAAAGTACTCAGGTCCTACCGTAGTACTCAGTAAAAGGTAGTCTGGGGTTAAAGTGGATGTGGCAGGTAGAGGAACTCTACGACTGAGTGCAGCAGGGATAAAGAAATAAGTCGGAATCATTTGTTTTGTGAGCTCCAGCTGTTTCCAGGCTGTGATCAGCTGATCTACAAGCAGACGTGAGCCATCAGCGCTCGTGTAACACAGTACAGTACAGAGCTGTCAGAATGAATCACCCAAGTTTAGTCTCACACTCTTTATCCAGGTTGTTGGCAATTATTAATTTATCGCCCTTCAGTGTCACACCAACACAGTGTCAACACAGCAAAGTGAATGTGCCACACACTCCATGTGTCATCTACTCATCACCATCTGAAACTATAACCTTCATGGGCCAATCACAGAGGACGAGACAGACGAAGTAAAACTAGACACAGGAAGTAGGACTCACTGGTTCTCCATAAAGAACAGAGATTTTCAGTTTTTTAGGTAAAACGTTTCAGTTTTCTTGGTTAACGTTTGGTTAACATCAACCCACAAAAATATTTGAACAGAAACTCCAAAAACGAGTGAAACTAAATTTAAAATATAATTTCATTTTCAGTGGATGTTAACCATGAAAAGCCTGAAAGATCATTGGTAGAAAATTCAAATTATATTGGTCGAACATATCAGACTTTCAAAGCATCTTCAAAGTGTTGAGTTTAAACGAGCAGCTGAACAACAGATCAGCTCTAACCCTCAGTGACATTCAGATTTATTTAAACCTTTAATCTGATCGGATGTGTTCAGGTTTAAACTCAGGTTCAGTTATTGAGTGAAAACACCAACAGACTCAGACATTTAGAACAAACTAAGAGTCAGATGAGCAGAAACAGAGAACACGGACATGTCTGCTGTAACTGCGTCGCTCTGCTCCACGCTGATGTTTGTCCTGTTCGTCTCTGCAGGTGAGATTTAACTCTGAGATAAAACAGGAAGTTTTGGCTGCACAGTAAAAATATTTCCCTGAGACTTATTTTCATATTGTTTCAGTTTTTCTGTTTGTGACGATGAAACAAGAATCAAACTGCCGTCAGAAACAAAACGTTCTTCTGCTTCAGCGACTGAAACACAAACTGTTCCTACATGACGACACATGAGAGGTTCTGATTTTGTTCTGTGGAGATCGTTCAACAGCTGAACACTAAAACTTTTCTACTTCGCCTCGTTTGTTGTGATGCACTTATTTCTGCGCATCCTCAGTCCAACCTACCAAACGTCACTCTAACGCGACGTCCTCACGAGACACGGAAGAGTTTGAGCCGCAGCTTTAACTTTATTTAAACCTTAAATGTAATCTGATGTGTTCAGGTTTAAACTCAGGTTCAGTTATTCAGTGAAAACACCAACAGACTCAGACATTTAGAACAAACTAAGAGTCAGATCAGCAGAAACAGAGAACATGGACATGTCTGCTGTAACTGCGTCGCTCTGCTCCACGCTGATGTTTGTCCTGTTCGTCTCTGCAGGTGAGATTTAACTGTTAGAAACTAAACTGAGTTTATTTCTGAGATAAAGAGTCTCAGTCTGGTTTACATGCTGATTATATTTCTCTAAGAAGCAGTTTATTACTCATTCAGTGTTGCGATCGACACAAAGCTGGGTGGAGTCTGTGTGTTGGTGCAGTTTGCAGCACAGGCACAAAGAAGTGTAATGTGTGTGTCAGTGTGATGTGTTGTAGTGTCAGGAGTCAGGATGCAGCTACAAAGCTTCTTGTTCAGTGTATACAAACAGCTGTAGCTCCATAAAGGCAGCATGCAGAGACTCACAGTGTCTTATAATGAGAGGCTGCTTTCTCTCACACATGTTGTTCACTTATTATCAGCACATGTTGTTGTTTGTGGAACAGAGTTATTGTAGTTTTTCTCATTAGTTTGAGTTTTTATTCCATTTGGACTTTTTGTGTTTAGTTCAGTTTAGTTTCCAGATGATTTTCTTCTTTTTCAGGTTTGATTATTTATTGCTTGAAGAGTTTTAATAGTTTTATTCTTTTTTCATTCTTACTGTTTGGAGGTTTGTGTCAGAGGCCAGATTCAGGAGCATCAGTACAGCTGTTACAATAAAAAGCAGTGACTCAGTCTGACAGACATCCAGAGTCTCAATGAACTCGTCCATCAACAACATTTTATCAAACTAACAGATTCTAAAACCAAAGATTTGTTTTTCAGATGATGTTTTTCATCCGTCTCAGTCTTTGCTCATGAACTTTGTCTCCAAACGTCTCAGCCTGAGCTTCCCTCCGATGAACTCGTTCATAATCTCGTCCATTCTGCTCTCAATGAAAATCTGAACATGTTCAGCTCGGCCTCCTGTCTTTGTGTCAGAGTCTCCAAAGCAAACATGACAGCAGCTCACTGCCATCTTCAAACCTTCCCTTTCACTCTTGCTGCTGTCCTTCTGTCACAAATCAGCCCTGATGAAGATGCTCGGGATCAGGTGAGGAGGAGGAGAAGACTCGCTGTGGTGACGCTTGAAGGGACACAAGAAGAAACACAATCAAAGATCATCATCTAATAACAGAAGACAATCTTTTATTGTGTGTTTCTGATTGGCTGCTGTAGAAGTGAACACTTTGACCTTTAACCTCTCTGCTCTGTGTTGTTTCCTCTTTCAGACCAGAAAACCATCACAGCTGAGTCTGGACAGGACGTCACTCTGACATGTCGAGCTCCAAACAACAACATCATAGTTGTAAAGTGGAGCAGAGCTGACCTGGGAGATGAATATGTGTTTTTGTACCGGGACGGTCACTTTGTTCCAGACAACCAGCATCCATCTTTTAAGAACCGTGTGGATCTGCAGGACAGACAGATGAAAGATGGAGACTTGTCTTTTGATTCTGAAGGATGTGACGATTAATGATGCTGGATCATACGAGTGTCGTGTTGTCCAGCGAGTGGGAGGACCTATGACTCTAATCATCAGCACCAACCTGAGTGTTGTTGTTCCTCCAGGTGAGTGAGTAGAGTTGAGTGTGTGTGTGATCAGAGGTGAAGCTGCTTCCTGGTTGTTGATGTTGGTTTGTAAAGATGTTGCTGATGAGACTTTGTAGAAAGCAGCTGGTCTGAGTGATGTGATCAGAGTGCAGTAGATAATGTCTGACAGCAGTTTGAAGAGGAAATGGATTCTGTTCTGTTCTTCACTCATCACCTACCTGACAGCTGACACCTGTTTCTCACCTGCAGGTCAGACAGGAGGACAAGAGAAGGATGAAGACAAAGAGAAGGAGGATGGATCTGTTGCACTGATTGTTGGTCTGTCAGTTCCTGCTCTGCTTCTTCTTGTTGTTGCTGTTGTTGTTTTTTGATCTACAAACGTAGACAATCGCAGAGTGAGGAAACAAACCAGCCTCCTGTTTAAGTGCAGCAGGTTTAAAATGTCTCAGAGGTTTTTCCAGCTTTGAGTCTGCTGCTGCTGTTCAGAGTTCTGGGTGTTGTCAGTGTTTAAAATCCTGCAGAAACAGATGAACTGAGCACGTTGTGTTAGCTGGCTCAACTAAACCTGAAACTGCAGTCAGAGACAGCAGGTATCACCGTGGTGATTATCACCTTTCTCTGCTTCAGGCTCTGAGCACGCTCAGATGAAAAGGAGCATTTCATGTACCATGTGACTTTTCTTCTACACAAAATGGTCCCTGTGAGCGCCACCCAGTCCAATCAGAGACGTTACTCACTGATAACTTCACTAATGTCTCCACTACATGAATACAGGTACATTGTAACAGTGTGATGTGCAGTTTAGCTTCACTCAGTGGCTTCAGTAAGTTACAGTTTAACAAGCTGCACATATGAAACATTTCCTCCAGCAGAGAATCGACATCACAGTGAAAACGTGGCTCTAACAGCTGATTTAAAAACAAAACTCTGAACATGAAATGCTCCTGACCAGGTGATCTTTCACCATCAGTTACCATGGTGATTTAGCCTCTTTCTGACACAGAAAGCTCTGACTTTGAGTGTGACACAGCTCACTGAGACATTTTGTTGTGCACGCCTACTTTTAACTCTTCAAACAAATGAAATCAACACTTGAACATTTTTCACTTTGATGGTTTTGTTTCCACTGACTGTAGTTACATCATTTTGAGCTCAGATTACATATTTATGAAGTTTTTCACACCTGAATGTTTCAATCATCAAGATCTGGTTTCAGTTTTCTCTTTATCTTTGTGAGCTGTGTGTGTTGTTTACCCTCAGTATCCATGAACAGTGTTACAGACCTGGGATCAGTGTTTTTGTTTATAAGATCAAATATGACCTCATTATGTGAGTGTGAGCTGTGGACCACAAAACCTCAACAACACTAATCCTCGATCAGCTGTTTCACTAAAATTACATCCAAGTATGAACTCATCCCATCGTTCATGCATCAATTTGTAGCTGACAGATGGTTATGCACATCCCTGGTTGCCTAGGTAACCCTCTAACCTTAGATAACGCTATTGTTGTCACTCAGCAGTATGATTTAATGTAGTTGTTTCAATAGATCTCAAAGATAAGAAAAGTTCACCTCGGTACTCGCTGACTTCACATCAGTGATCAGTTATTGCGTTTAAAAAGTGTAGCTACTCGTCTTTGACCTTGTATGTATGTGTGTTTATGCTCTGATTGTATTTTCCTGCTGCTCACACAGCATTAGAAAAGCCTGAAAACTCAGTGTTCACAGAGTCTGTAAGCACCAAATGTTTGTATGAAGGACAGAGAACAAACAACAAAGGTCAGTGTGAGAGTGTCTCTGTATTTGAACAATAAACTCTTACTTTGGTTTAAATTATTTATTCTTTCATTTGTGTTGTTGGCAGAGAAGCTACATCATGTGAACTTCATCATATTGTCACATGTCATCACAGATTCAAAAGATGTAATATTTGTGTGTTTGTTATTAACAATCGTGCCCCCAGACGCCAAAACAGTGCCAGCAAACTGAAACTGAAAAAAAAACTGTAAGCAAAAAAGAAAAAAAAAGATGTAAGTGTGAAAACTTTTTTCTTGTCTTAATGTCAATATTTATTTTTCAGTTTCATTTTAAGGTGGCATCGTTTTAACCCCAACAAAACAAAACAAAAATGACAGAAAGTCCATTGAAATCTGAAAAATATTCATTTTCTGTGCATGAACAAAAACTTTACTTTTTACAAGACAGGAAAACTAACAGTAGCTTTAAATTTTTTATAGTGTATCCTCATCCTCAGTATTGGAAACACGTCAAACTGCATTTCCTATAAAATCAAATCAAATCATAATGATCGTGGAAATTTCTTGATCTAAATTCTCTTCTAGATTGAGTGGCAAAAACAAGAAGAGCTGCTGTTTGTGTTTGTGCAAGTGCAAGAAATACATATAGCACGCTCTCCATCCTTCTGCTAATGTTTAATGTACTGAAATTAATTCTAATTAATGAAATTAATGTCTAATTAAATTCAAAGAACTGAAGATAAACAGGCCACAGAAAGCACTTTGTCACCTCTGCTGTGATGTTAACTGTCGTGGTGCCTCAGACCTCGTCGTGTGATCTGACATTTACTGATTGATTTTGTCTGTTTTCAGGCTCTAACTTTACAGGAAGAAACTGTAAAATAATCAAATTATTCATCATTGTGAAAACTTCATCATGAAGCATTTGTGATGAGCTACATTCCTCTGAACCTTCAGTTTGGTTATTTATTTATTTATTTTCCATCCTTGTTCTTAATGCTTTCACCATCACAACTAGGGATGGGTACCGGTGTCCGGTGCCATGATGGCACCGGTTCTGACATAAACGGTAGTAACCAGACCGAAAAGCAGCGCACATTTCGGTGCTTTATTTCGGTGCTTTTTTTTCCTGAGCTGTGATACACTTCTAGCCAATCATTTTACGTTTCCGAGGATAGTAGGCAGGTCCAGGTACGTACGTTCTGTTAGAGCAGAGCTACAGATTAAAAATGTCCAAGGCGAAGCGGTCAAAAGTCTGGCTGTACTTCACAGCAAAATATGCAAACTCAGCAGCAACAAGTGCTTAAAGTTAAGTGCTCATGCGCCAACCAGCGTGCAGCCTGTTACAGTCGCTCCTGCTTTTCTCTTAGTTTAGCTCTTTTTTCTTACGTATTCTTTTTTTTTTCTGACTTGTATTTTCCTCCGTTTTCTATCTCTTACTCAATCATGTGGATTGAGAGAGTTTTTGTTCTTCTGGTGGCCGTGGAACTGTTACTTTTATCATGGAACGGGACCGCGGCACATCTCCTACACGCACGGACTGTTTACTCCAGAGATCAGCTGATCGCCCTGATGCCGGCCAGCTCGCTGGCCAGGCCCGCAGAAGTGCCCGCAGAAGTACCAGCTGAAATTTGGAGGAAAACACATCGGGGATGCAGAGGTCAAGGACAGAAGAGAAGAAAAAAGGTGACGGTGAGACAGCGGAGGCTCGAAGCGAGGAGGAGGTTTAAACCGTGTCTGCCGTCTATCGTGATGGGAAATGTGCGATCGTTGGCAAGTAAAATCGACGAGCTCTCAGCACTGGTACGGAGTCAGAGGGAATACCGAGAGTGTAGCCTGATGTGTTTCACCGAATCATGGCTGCACCAGGTCATTCCCGATGAGAATGCTTCCGTGGAAGGCTTCCACACTGTTCGGGCGGACAGGGACAGCATCGCTAGCAGTAAGCGTAAAGGAGGTGGGCTTGCTGTTTTAGTTAACAACCGGTGGTGTAACCCTGCCAACATAACAATCAAAGAAAGGATTTGTTGCCCGGACACTGAACTGTGTGCTGTTGGACTCAGGCCGTATTATTTACCCAGGGAATTCTCTCACGTCATCTTGGTGGCTGTTTATGTTCCCCCCTCTGCTAACCCCACAGCTGCATGTGACACTATCCACTCTGCCATAGCTCGGCTACAGACTCAGCACCCGAGTGCCTTTATTGTGATCTCGGGTGACTTCAACCATGTATCACTGGACAATACACTACCAACATTCAAACAATATGTGGACTGTCCCACCAGGGGAGAGAAAACTTTAGACTTACTGTATGCTAACGTCAAGGATGCATACAGCTCCTCCTCCCTCCCCCCACTTGGTAGGTCAGATCATAACCTGATTCACCTCACCCCCCGCTATGTGCCAATTGTGAGGAGGGAACCTGTGACCACCAGGACTGTTAGGAGGTGGTCAGAGGAGGCAATAGCGGAACTACAGGGCTGTTTCGAGGTGACCGACTGGGAAACACTCTGTGAGCCTCACGCCGAGGACATCAATGGGCTTACTGAGTGTATCACAGACTACATAACTTTCTGCACCGACTCCATTGTTCCAGCTCAGACTGTTCATTGTTACCCAAATAACAAGCCGTGGGTGACTAAGGACATCAAAGCCCTCCTCAACAACAAGAAGAGGGCTTTCAGAGGGGGCAACAAAGAGGAGGTGAGGAAGGTCCAGGTGTTACTAAAGGACAAGATCAGAGAGGCTAAGGACAATTACAGGAGGAAGCTGGAGTGGAAACTCCAGCAGAACAGCATGAGAGAGGTGTGGAGGGGCATGAAGACCATCACTGGATTCAGGCCAACCAACAGCAGGGGAGCTGAGGGAGGTGAGAATAGAGCCGACGAGTTGAATCTGTTTTTCAATAGATTCGACACCACAGTGTCTGCTCCCACCCCCACAACCTCACCTGCAGTCAGCCTGGAATCCAGAGCCACACCACTGTGCCAGCCTCTCTCTTCACATGTTGCCTCCTGTGAGATTCCTGACACCCCTCCCCCACCCATCACCTTCACTCAATACCAGGTTGAGATGCAAATGAGGAGACTTCACTCAGGCAAGTCTGCTGGACCAGACGGAGTGAGTCCCCTTGTCCTCAAGGCCTGTGCCCCCCAGCTGTGTGGAGTCTTTCATAAACTGTTTATGCTGAGTCTGAGTCTGCAGAGGGTCCCGGTGATGTGGAAGACATCATGCCTCGTCCCTGTACCAAAGACGCCTCGTCCCAGTGGCCCCCAGGATTACAGGCCCGTGGCACTGACCTCCCACATCATGAAGACCCTGGAAAGGCTCATCCTGGACCAGCTGCGACCCATAGTAAGACCACATCTGGATCCCCTTCAGTTCGCTTATCAGCCTCGTCTCGGAACAGAGGACGCCATCATCTACCTGCTCAATCGTGTCTACACCCATCTGGACCAGCCGGCGAGCACTGTGAGGGTCATGTTTTTTGACTTTTCCAGTGCTTTCAACACCATCAGGCCGACCCTCCTGGGTGATAAGTTAGCAGCGATGCAGGTGGATGCTTCTCTGGTGTCCTGGATTGTTGATTACCTGACAGGAAGACCACAATATGTACGTCTCCCACAGTGTGTGTCTGACAAGGTGATTAGCAACACAGGGGCACCACAGGGGACTGTCCTCTCCCCCTTCCTCTTCACCCTCTACACCACAGACTTCAGCCACTGCACAGAGACCTGCCATCTTCAGAAGTTTTCTGATGACTCTGCGGTGGTTGGATGCATCAGCAGGGATGATGAGACAGAGTACCGGGCTGTGGTCGACTCCTTTGTCACGTGGTGTGAGCAGAATCATCTGCAGCTCAACGTGGCAAAGACCAAGGAACTGATCGTGGACTTCAGGAAGACCAGGAAACACTTGACCCCTGTTTCAATCCAGGGGGTCAGTGTTGACATTGTGGAGGACTATAAATACCTTGGAGTACACATTGACAATAAACTGGACTGGGCTAAAAACACCACAGCACTTTACAGGAAGGGCCAGAGTCGTCTCTATTTTTTGAGGCGACTGAGGTCCTTCAACATCTGCCAGAAAATGCTGAGGATTTTCTATGAGTCTGTGGTGGCCAGTGCGATCCTCTATGCTGTTGCATGCTGGGGGAGCAGGCTGAGGGTCGCAGATGCCAACAGACTTAATAAACTGATCCGTAAGGCCAGCAATGTTGTGGGGATGGAGCTGGACTCCCTCAAGGTGGTGTCGGAGAGGCGGATGCTGTCCAAGATAAAGACAATGTTGGATAACACCTCCCACCCACTCCATGACATGTTGGTCAGTCACAGGAGCTCGTTCAGTGAGAGACTGAGATTACCGAAAAGCACCACTGAACGACACAGGAAATCATTCCTGCCTGTGGCCATCTCCCTGTACAACGCATCCACTTAACACACTGTTTGCTGCTACAACTACACATGTTTCTTTTCCAACTATTTATTTATAAGTGACTTATGTATGTATGTATGTATATATATGTATATATTGTACTATTCTTAGTTAGTGTATTGTCTGTCTTGTCTTAATGTTGGTTTAAAATGGAGCACTGTAACAAAAAATAATTTCCCCCAGGGATCAATAAAGTATTCTGATTCTGATTCTGATTCTGATTTAAGCTGATACTGTGCAAAGGAGGTAACACCTCAAATCCGATGAAACACCTGGCGACGCATAGCGTTTTTTTTTTTTTTTAAAGCCGAGAAATGCGCCGTATTTGATGGCAGCAGCAGCTGTTCTTCTCTGCGTGAGTAGCTTAATGTTGTTCGCGTGTAATTTACGCTGAGTAGGCTAACCACGTTATTACATTAATGCATGTAAGGTGAACTAGCAAACATCATCATAGCTACATGCGGCTGTCTTCTTGTTTGATGGCAGATGTTCCCTTCACCCTGGCCAAAAAGGCTAAAATGACCAAAGAAAAAGAGGGAAACAGCTGAACATGAGAGGTTTTTGGAAAAAGGTTGTATTTTTTCCATTGTTTAAGCACTGCTTCCAGCCAAGAGTGATACCATATATGCCCCATAGCTGCAGAAAAGGCTAACATTGTTATCTTTTTACATAAAACCAGCTGAACATGAGAGGTTTTTGGACCAATTTTGTCTTCTCCATTCTTTAAGCACCGGTTTGAGCACCGTTTGAGCACCGGCACTGTTTCAAAAGTACCGATTTGGCACCGGTATCGGATAAAACCTAAACGATACCCATCCCTAATCACAACACTATGAACTGTGGGTAATCCCTCAGGTCCACAGAGATGAGGACTAGTGAAAATGTGCATAAGGACTCAAAGTGTGTGCAGAGAGCCGTCATGCACTTGATAACATGACAACAGGACGGCCCTGAGCCCTCAGAGGCCGACACTAAGCTGTGACTGTTTATCTGCACGTCTCAAACACGCCTCCATTTGTCTGCAGGCTGAGTGATCTGACTGAGCTCAGCCTCCATTTTCTACAGGGAGACGCTCAGACAGGCTTTCAGTTTCATTTCACAGGAACAGCTTTGCTTCTGTTTTACATGCAGGTGCTGCACAGAACACATCCTGTTCAGTCTGTTTGTGTGACTGACTGCAGCTCAGATAAGAGGCTGGATCAGCTGATTCAACTGGTCAGCAGGCTGCATCATTTTCATCTCTGCAAACACCAATCAAAGTCCTGTACACAGTGTGTTTAGTACTCTGAGTGCGTTATTTGTCAGTAATTGTGTTAAAAGGCTCTGAGTTTAAGTTGTAAACAATCTCAAACCCTGGATTTATCTCCACCATGTAAGCTGCTGACATCCACCTAGCTGCTGTTGAACCATGATTTGGACATATGGTACTCTAAGGTCAATGAAATAAGATAGGCCTGATTAAAGTTCTTCTATGTGAGGAGCAGGATTTTAAATTGTGGATTTAACAGGAAGCCAATGAGGAGAGGCCAGAATAGGAGGAAGCTGCTCTGTCCTTCTAGTCCCTGTCAGGACTCGACTGCAGCATTTTGCATCAGCTGAAGGTTTTATGGGAGTTTTTAAGACATCCTGATAATAACCGATTACACATGATCTGTGAAATGTTCACACTTGTTGCTGCTTCCTGTCTGTGTGTTTCTTCCAGACAAATGTTAGGAAGCTGATTCTCACGCAGGTCACAGATCCACACTCTCAACCCACTGTGGACTGTCCCACATCTCGGAAAACGTTAGAGCACTTTTGCAAATCTGTGATGTCTTGATAAATCGAGTAGATATTTGAAGTTTACACAGCTACATTCAGAAAGAATATTTTAAACTGTGCATCCCTCCGAAACTGCCTCTTACGTTTTCGACGAAATGCATTCTGGGATATTTGCCTGGGTTAGCCTTCAGTAGCTTACTGGGGTCATGGAGAGAATGTGTTAATAATACTGAGTGGTGGGATTTATAACTATGGACTAGTGATGCGCAAATCATGAACGAATCGTTCAATACTCGAGAATCACTTTACTGACTCGTGAATCATGATTCACAAGCCCAACTGACTCACTGACTCATCCCTGTTGCTGTTAGCAGCAATGTATCTAGCTTATAATTAAAATTGTGGAGAAAAACACAACATCCAGTATCGTAACAAAAAATTTCTGCTCTGAACTGGAAGAAAAAACCCTGAGTAGAAGCTCACATCAAGAAAATAGCTCCTCGGTTCACAGTAGCATCGCTCTGCTAACATGCTAACAGCACATTTGAGCTACTCACCCCCTCCCTCCTGTGCTGATTTGTAAGCATAAGCAAATCACTCAGGACTCACTCACCCCCTCCCTCCTGGCTCACAGCTTCTTCTTCTTCTTGGTTGGCAACCAATGTTAAGGTGCATTACCGCCCCCTGGATCACAGCTCAGTGGACATTTAGATGAGAAAATATATATTTAACACATTTAAGGAAAATACTAATAAAATAAAAAATAAAAATATATTAAAATAAAATAAAATAAATGTTTATTAAGCAATTTTGATAGAAAATTGCTTAATTTTAGAAATGTTTTGCTCTTTTTTGCTCTGTAAAATAGTTGTTTTCTTTTAGAATCATTCATCTTAGCAGTAGGATTTACATGAAAAGAGAAACAAATTAAGTTTGAGTGAAAATGTACATTTTTTGCACTCTCTGGTCGACCGACTCAGTGAATCAAATGACTCAAAAAACACGATTCACTTTGGTGAGTGACTCATTAAAACTCGATTCAGTAAAAAGAATCAAATTTACCATTACTACTATGGAGACTATGTGCTGACATGACCTTTTATAAATTTACTGTCCAATCACAAACCTTTAATGGGAGGAAAGAATTTGATTGGACAGTGAGGGTCATGTCCTCACAGAGCGTTCTCACTCCCGAGGCGTAACATGTCGACGTTTTGTCACGTCCCGTGGCGTTCCTGAGGAACGCGAAAGGAGACCTTCGGCGTTCTTATGGTACGCGGTGGGTTATGGCTGGAATCCAGTGCAATGACGCTCCCGCGGTAATAGACGTTCCAGCCCTGTATTCCAGCCCTAACCATAACCTTATTCCAGACCGTAACCAGGACTTTAATGATGTTAAATAGCGTGTTTCTAAGCGATTTGAAGAAAAAGAGCGAACATGTGTAGGTTCAGTCCAGACGGTTCTCATATTTCCTCTTTTTCCGAGGTCGTCATTTAGGAACGTGGTGGGTAGCCGAAAACGTAATATGGTGACGATTTGTCACCTAGCGTAAAATGTTACGCTTTGGGAGTGAGAACGGGTTGGTCCTCATCGAGGATAGAGCGCACAAGAGTGGACTATTATATTGATTAGTCAAATCTCATTAGGCAATAAAACAACTATGGTCAGAAGAGAATGTATTCATTAAAAAAATAAATAGAATTTACAAATAAAATAGTTCCATTAAAAATTACGTGTACTTGTTGAGCCTTTCTGAGAAATGATCCATGTGATTGATTAATTATGCCTGCAGAGACCAAAAGGGGCCCCAAGAGTCTGGCTCCAGCCACTGGGGGGCGCCATATTGCGACTCGCTCAGACACATGAAAAATTAGAGGGAACATTGCCCGGCAGCCTACGTCTATTGCAGCATAACTAAGGGAGGATTCAGGGTCACCTGGTCCAGCCCTAACTATATGCTTTAGCAAAAAGGAAAGTTTTAAGCCTAATCTTAAAAGTAGAGATAGTGTCTGTCTCCTGAATCCAAACTGGAAGCTGGTTCCACAGAAGAGGGGCCTGAACACTGAAGGCTCTGCCTCCCATTCTACTTTTAAATACTCTAGGAACAACAAGTAGGCCTGCAGAGCGAGAGCGAAGTGCTCTAATAGGGTGATATGGTACTACAAGGTCATTAAGATAAGATGGGGCCTGATTATTTAAGACCTTGTATGTGAGGAGCAGGATTTTGAATTCAATTCTGGACTTAACAGGAAGCCAATGAAGGGAAGCCAAAACAGGAGAAATATGCTCTCTCTTTCTAGTCCCTGTCAGGACTCTTGCTGCAGCATTTTGGATTAGCTGAAGGCTTTTCAGGGAGTTTTTTGGACATCCTGATAATAATGAATTACAGTAGTCCAGCCTGGAAGTAATAAATGCATGAACTAGTTTTTCAGCGTCACTCTGAGACAGGATATTTCTAACTTTAGAGATGTTGCGCAAATGGAAGAAAGCAGTCTTACATATTTGTTTAATATGTGCATTGAAGGACATGTCCTGGTCAAAAATGACTCCAAGGTTCCTCACAGTGTTACTGGAGGCCAAGGTAATGCCATCCAGAGTAAGAATCTGGTTAGATACCATATTTCTAAGATTTTCAGGGCCGATTACAATAACCTCAGTTTGATCTGAATTAAGAAGCAGAAAGTTATCATCCAGGTCTTTATGTCTTTAAGACATTCCTGCAGTTTAACTAAATGGTGTGTGTTATCTGGCTTCATGGACAGATAGAGCTGGGTGTCCAGTTGTAGACGATGATGCTTGAATTCAAACAGGCACACAATATGAAAGATGAGGAAAATCCCTGAGCACTGTGCAGAGGACTCTGAGGACTGAGACGCATGTTGTCATGCATGTGATAATATGACAACAGGACGGCCCTGAGCCCTTAGAGGACGACACAAAGCTGACTGTTTATCTGCACGTCTCAAACACGCCTCCATTTGTCTGCAGGCTGAGTGATCTGACTGAGCTCAGCCTCCATTTTCTACAGGGAGACGCTCAGAGAGGCTTTCACTTTCATTTCACAGGAACAGCTTTGCTTCTGTTTTACATGCAGGTGCTGCACAGAACACACCCTGTTCAGTCTGTTTGTGTGACTGACTGCAGCTCAGACTAAAGGCTGGATCAGCTGTTCAACAGCTCAGCAGTTTGTAGTTTGTTTTCATTTTGCCTCTGTCAGTGCGCCCCAGGGCCGCTGTGGCTACAATGTATGTCTGCCTTGCCATCACCAGTGTGTGAATGGGTGGATGACTGAATATAGTGTAAAGCGCTTTGGGGTCCATAGGGACTAGTAAAGCGCTATAGAAATTCAGACCATTTACCGTTTATGTAAACACCAAACAAAGTCCTGCACACAGTGAGTTTAGTACACTGGGTGTGTTATCTGTTAGTAATCGTGTTGAACATTATAAAAGTGTCACAAAAGGTTGATTCTGTTTATCTGGACGCATTCAATTGGAGAAATGCTTTGTCACTCTTCCAAGTGATTTCTTCAGTTCCATTCGATTCCTTCTTGTGGGACATGCATGGAACAATTCACCCAGGAGGCATCCTCATCAGATGCCCAAACCACCTCAACTGGTTTCTTTCGATGTGAAGGAGCAGCAGCTCTACCCTGAGCCCCTCCAATAGCCAAACTGCTCACCCTATCTCTAAGGCAGAGGCCAACCACTCTTTGGAGGAAGCCCATTTCTGCCACTTCTATCCGCAATCTCAATCGCTATCCGAAAGAATAATGATCATTGATCAATGACCATTTAATCAGTGGCCATGTGTACCATTAACAGAGAGAGTTGTGGAATAGCTGCAATCACAGCATTGTAAAATCAACAAATCAGTTTATTTCTAAGCTCAGTTGATCTGACTGAGTGATCTGAGTGAGCTCAGCCTTCACTTTCTACAGGGAGATGTTGTTTTCAGGCACAGAAGTAAAGACATGTTTACCCACAGCATTGAGTTACAGAGGAAGACGTTGCTCTAAGGCACTTCAGAAACAGAGGTTTGTCTGTTATTGGAGGGACAAAAACAATGAGAAGAGAATTCAACAGGTACATGTAAATCTTTATTAACACTTACACACTTACATAGTGCTCATATTTCATTCAATCACAGAAGGAATTCACTGATTGTCATTGTCTTTAAAAAACAAACTCTTATAAGGCACACATGAACTGAGAAAAACCCCACAAACACCAAGAGGATGTTTCAAGAAGGCCACAGAGAAGAGTACAGAAGTGGAGCAGTTCAGTGATGTAGGTGGAGGCGTCACACCATCAGGCCATGAAAGTATGAACCATGATTTGAACCTGAAACAGTGCAGAAGCTCTAACAGTGGAGAGATGTTTGGAGTTAAAGCTTCGGTCAGACCAGAGATCAGAGCATCAGTTCATCACACTGTCCTCACTGCTGTAATATTAATGCCACACTGTTGTTCTTTCATGTGCTGATGTGATGTACTCATGTTTACATGTTAGTGTTACTGACCATTAAGTTCTGTAGGAACCACACATTCACACACAGCATACACGGATAAATAAAAAACACCCGTTGATGTCTTTGGACTGTGGGAGGAAGTCAGAGACCCAGAATCCACTTCAGGAGATACATGTATGACCTTTGTTCCTCATGCGCTCCATGTGTTACTTTACTAATTCACAGGAGGAGTCTGTTTCTGTGGGCAACAGGATGACTGTGACCTCCGACACTGCTGTCTCATTACAAATCCACACAAACATGATGTGTATATTTATACATTATGAGTGGCAATTTCCCCTAAAATCACAATGTTTCTAATTTGAGCCAAACTGGTGGATCTGAAAATCCATCTAAACAAATGAGTCAAACTTCACCCAAAAGAGCATCAGTGTACAAAGGTTTGCATCATCTATACAACAGTATAAATGTGAAAATATGTTTCATATTTTTGAGTCTCATGGGTCTGTTTATGAAAAGTAATCAGGTCTCAACCCAGCAAAGTTGTTCAGGATGTTTTGCTGGTGTCAAAGGTCAAAGCAGTTTAAATCTGAGCTGAACAGTGTGTCATGTTAAAGAAAAGTTGAAGAGGTTGTCAAACTTCTCAGTGCAGGATCAGAGAGAGACGTTAACAGTTTGTACAATCTGTTAAACTGGGTAAGATTGGTTTACAAACTAAAAACAATGTCAGCCAAAGAGATGATTTTTATACAAAGTGTTTTCCAGTGGACTGTACTTAAAGAAGAAAAAGTCACATGAAGTTAATAAACAATCACACCAACATAAAATAGTTAATTTGTCTAACCTGAAGCTCCAACACTCACTGACTCTGAGATCAGAAATTCATGTGTGTTTGTAACACAGTTTGACTTTGTGTCAGTAAATCTCATGAACAAGATGAATAAACTGTAGTTCAGAGTCACTGACAGCACAGACACACACTGTTGGTCCGAGTCTGAACATGATGATCATCAGAGTCGACTGCTGGATGTTCAGGAGAGTTTCTGTCTGTCCTCAGATCGTCCGACTCACAGTTCATCTCTGTGTCCTCCTGGCTGACCTGCAGGTGAGAAACAGCTGTGAGGTGTCCTCTTCTAGTTCAGGAGATTAGATGAAAAAATCATTCATAACATTTATAAAGTGAGAAAATGTTAATGTTGATTTTTCTGCTTTTTATTTAAAAACATGATCTGACCAAAACTGCAGTCTGGAATCTTGCTTTCACCATAAAAAAATCATATTTTTTTTCAAATACACAGGTCTAACAGCTGCTTCGGGGTCAGAGGTCATGTTGGGTTGATCCAGCTGTTCTTTATAATTTGACCTGTTTGGCTGCAGACTGTGAGAGCTCATTAAAACATGTCTGAGACTTTTGGAAGGTCAAATCCTCGACTCTCTGAAAACGTGTTTGTTTATTATGAGGCTGAAACATCTGAACCTGTGATTCAGTGACAACAGCTCTGTCACACCAAACACTGTGTACACAGTTTACTACTTTTATATACGAAGCACTTCAAACAGTGCAATATATCAATACCATGCAATATATAATACTATATACCAAACATCATACTTACAGTTTGATATAATTGTTCAAAACAACCAAACATCTAAAAATAAAACTGACTTTTTAGGTTTCTACACTGAATAAATATCCAAAAACATTTTGACTGGTTAAAATCACGTTTGCAGAAGATTTGGTGGTTTCCTGGTGTAGAGTTACTAGAGTTAGAATAGAGTTAATATTCCTTCTTTAATAATCCTTTGTTGTGCTCACTGCTTGTTTTATTCCTGTGTTTGATGATCAGAGTCTCTGTAAGTCATGAGTGTCGATGAACGATCAAATGAGAAACTCCAGGAAGTGCTGAGTGGACTGTGCCATGGGGGAAATATGATGTTGTTTATGTTTAATATTTATGCTGTTTAGCTTACATTTGAGTTATTCTGGATTTGATTAATTGACCTGTTAACATACACCAGGTCACCAGTGCATTACTTAAAGCTTTAGCAACATGCTAATTAAACATATGTTCAAGAAATAAAAAATATTAACTTCATCTGATCCAACATTCAGATTATTTTAAATGTGTGAGTCTGTAATCTCAGTGACTAACAGAGAACCTGAGTGTAAATGTGACCAGATGAAGTGTGAGGTTGTGAGAAAGTCTCTGACTGCATTCATAGATGTGTCCTTTCAGCTGCTCGCTCTGATCCAATCTTTGGTCTCTAAGAAGAGGCTTCAGGGAGACGTTTGCTACGTTGGACTGTAGGACCATCAGAAATGTGTGCAGTAACAAAACAGGCAGCACTGAAAGCAGCTCTAAGTGTTTGTGTTGTTCAATGATTTGTGCACAACAACAACAATGGGACCTCTCTCATCCATCAGTCACCATGTGGACATTTTTCTGACACACTTTGAAGCTGATGGACGTTTTGTGTCTGCACTAAGTACGTTTTCACCAGCTATGGCACCGGCAGGATTCACTTTCACAGACTCACAACCACCAGCTCCACCCCTCCCCTCCCCCTCCAGATGTAGGCTTTAACATTGAGTTTCCCCACACATGTTTACAGACGAGTTAGAGAGCAAGAGAAGAAGAGACATAAATGTCTTTGTTTCTGCTCTAACCAAACAATGCTGCTCTACAACTCTAGACTACCAGCCACAAAGACAACAGCTGGAGAAACATCTGTCTACCTCTGACATCCACCAGCTCATCCATACAACAAACACACATCAGCAACCAGGAAGCAGCTTCACCTCTGATCACACACACACTCAACTCTACTCACTCACCTGGAGGATCAACAACCAGTTTGATGAAGCTGTGTTTGAATGAGCGTGCTTCTACCATGAGGAAACGACACTCGTATGTTCCAGCATCATTAATCGTCACATCCTTCAGAATCAAAGACACGTCTCCATCCTTCATCTCTTTGTCCTGCAGATCCACCCGGTTCTTAAAAGATGGATGCTGGTCGTCTAGAATAATATCACAACCAACTCGGAAAAGAACATTTCCTGACTTCAGGTCAGCTCTCTCCCACTCTAGAGCGAAGATGTTGTTGTTTGGAGCTCGACATGTCAGAGTGACGTCCTGTCCAGACTCAGCTGTGATGGTTTTCTGATCTGAAAGATGAAACAACACAGAGCAGAGAGGTTAAAGGTCAAAGTGCAATTATGATCAGAATGATTGACTTTAAATATTTTGTTTATTTCCTTTGACATTTGAGTTTTATTTATTTTTTTCATTTTATTTTCAGTTACAGCAGCATGTTAATAGCAAAACTTTGAACATACAGTAGTTTGCTGTTCAGTTTTTACAATACCCCAAAAGATAACAGAAAGAAAACAAACAAACAAACTAAAGAAACCCCTACAAAACAAAAAACAAACAAACAACAACAACAAAAATAAAATGGATGGATGGTATCTGGTCATGACAATGTGGTCATTTTAAATGTTTCCATGTACATTAGAAAAGGCTGCCATGCCTCAAGAAATTTGGTGGTTGAACCTACCAGTGTATATCTCATCTTTTCTAAATGCAAAAACTTCATGAGCTCTGCAAGCCACTGTTCATGTGTGGGAGGAGCTTCCTGCTTCCATCTTAAAAGTATAAGGCGCCTTGCAATGAGTGAAGCAAAGAATTTGAATAGTATTTTGGCAAAGTGATGTTTTGAGGTATCACCCCAAAGATTAGAGCAGAGGGATCATAATTAACGTTATATATCTCTGAAAAGGTGTTAAATATACCCATATGGAAAAGAAATAGAAAAAACTTATAAGACTTGCATAAGATGTGGCCTACTTCATACAGTCAATCATATAAGGCTTATATGATTTACTCATGAAAGTGGCCACTTTCTCATTACTTTCTTATATTGTTTTAGTAAATATCCAAAACATACAAGTTTCATTTATATGATTTTCAAGGGATCTTAATCTGTTTTCACTCTTGTATGCTTTTCATAAAAGCTTCACACAAGACCGATACAAACTTTATAAGATTTATATGCATCTTTTCCGTATGGGTAGACACCCAATAGTTATGAAGATTGGGGCCAAAAACTATGAAGGAGTGAACCTGTTTCTGCTTTACATCTGTTACACAGGGGGTCAGCCCATGTCTGGCACATATAGAAGAAGAGTGTACCCTATGGAGAAAACATAGAGCTCATCTGTTAAAGTCATCCCAAGGTCTTTCTCCCACTGAGCTTTAAGGATGGAGAGAGAAGGAGATTGAAGATCTAATAATATAGCATACATTTCTTTAATCACCCCTCTCTTATGAGTGTTTATATTAATAATTTTATCCAAAGAAGTTTCCTCAGGTACTTCTGGAAATGAAGGAAATCGACTCTTTACAAAGTGGTGAACTTGTAAATAGCGGAAAAAATGTTTGCGAGGAACATTAAACTGCTTCAGGAGCTGCGTGAATGAGAAAAATTCCATCTGCAAAAAGGTCTTTGATATTTCTAAGTCCATTACTTTCCCATATTTTAAAGGCAGAATCCATCATTGAGGATGGGAACATATGATTTGAGCTGATAGTGTAACCCAAACCTTACATTGCACCCAGATTCTGAGCGAGTCATACAACAAAGGGTTACATTTATAGGTGTACAGTTCTAATGGGAGAGCTGAACTCAACAAAGCTGATAGGCACATTTTGCCACAATTGGATGAGTCAATTTGGAGCCAAGCTGGAGTCTCTGTGGTAAAATTACTGATCCAGCATATTTCGAATATTTGCTGCCCAATAATAAGACTGAAAAATTGGCAAGGCTAATCCACCCATTGGCCTAGTCCTCTGCATGAAATCTTTACGAATTCATGGACTTTTGCCGTTCCAAATAAATGCAGGGATATGCTTATTCAGTGTTATAAAGGCTCTGACATATACAGCAGGAGATCGTCAGCATATACGGATATTTTGTGCTCCTGGTCAGCTCTGAAGATGCCCTTAATGCAACTGTCAGCTGTCAGCTTGGCTTTAATCGCCAATGGTTCAATTGATAACGCAAAAGGAGAGGGGATAAGGGACATCCTTGTCTCGTACCACGGACAAGTGGGAAATAAGAAGAGAATAACAAATTTGTTCTAACACGTGCCATAGGTGAGGAGTCAAGTAACTGAATCCATGAAATGAAATTAGGGCCAAATCCAAATTTATTTAGAGTATAAAACAGATAATCCCACTCCACCCGTTCGAATGCTTTCTCAGCATTGTGTAATAAGGCAATTTAAGGGGCTGCAGTTGACTGTGATTCACTTTCACAGACTCACCACCAGCTTCACCCCTCCCCTCCCCCTCCAGCTGTAGGCTTTAACATTGAGTTTCCCCACACATGTTTACAGACGAGTTAGAGAGCAAGAGAAGAAGAGACGGATTCATAAATGTCTTTGTTTCTGCTCTAACCAAACAATGCTGCTCTACAACTCTAGACTACCAGCCACAAAGACAACAGCTGGAGAAACATCTGTCTACCTCTGACATCCACCAGCTCATCCATACAACAAACACACATCAACAACCAGGAAGCAGCTTCACCTCTGATCACACACACACTCAACTCTACTCACTCACCTGTAACAATCAGGTTGAGGCTGCTGATGGACTTCCATGAGCGAGTTTCTTCCATGAAGAAACGACACTCGTATGCTCCAGCATCATGAACTGTCACATCCTTCAGAATCAAAGACACGTCTCCATCCTTCATCTGTCTGTCCTGCAGATCCACCCGGTTCTTAAAAGATGGATGCTGGTGTGTTGAATCAGGGAGACCATCCTGGTACAAAAGCACATAATCATCTCCCAGGTCAAATCTCTCCCACTTTATTACTCTAATGTTGTTGTTTGGAGCTCGACATGTCAGAGTGACGTCCTGTCCAGACTCAGCTGTGATGGTTTTCTGCTCTGAAAGAGGAAACAACACTTTGACATTTGAGTTTTTAGTCATGTTGGATTTAATGAACCTCTGAACATCCAGCAGGTCACCAGTGACCCACTGAGGGGGAATTTTAGCCTCATGCTAAACATGCAAAGTGTCAGAAACTACAAGATGTTAGCTTCCACAGAACAACAACATGTGCTGATAATAAGTGAACATAATGTGTGAGAGAAAGCAGCCTCTCATTATAAGACATTGTGAGTCTCTGCATGCTGCCTTTATGGAGCTACAGCTGTTTGTATACACTGAACAAGAAGCTTTGTAGCTGCATCCTGACTCCTGACACTACAACACATCACACTGACACACACATTACACTTCTTTGTCTCTGTCACAGCTGGATTACAGATGTTAAGTGTCCACCCAGCCTGGTGTCTCCTTCACACACAGACAAACTGAATCCAGATGAAAATAATCCTCCTGTACTTCTTGTTATCTCAGAGAGAACCTCAGTTTAGTTCAATCTCACCTGCAGAGACGAAGACAAGGACAAACAGCAAAGTGCAGCAGAGCAGCGCAGTGCCAGCAGCCATCTCTGTGTCAGTATTTGTGCTGATCCGACTCTTAGTTTGTAATAAAGCTGAAAGTCTGCTTTGAAGAACAGATCTGACTTTCAGCAGCTCACTCTTACCCTGTAGTTTGTGGTTCATTTAAGAACCTTGGAAACCTTGGCTGTTTAGTTGAATCAACAGGTATTATCAGGCTGACGTCAGCATGATGTCATAAACACACGATAAAACATCAGAGTTTTAGTACAGCCTCTTGTTCTCTCCTGTAGTCTGAGTGTAGCCATTATAACAGTGAGACGGCACTGCCACCATGAGGTCAAACTGGAGCATTGCAGGTAATAATTCTCATCCTGAACACTGTTGGAACATCAGACCTCCTCACGCTTTGAACTCATTGTGATTCTAAATATTTCTAGTTTCACTTTGACCCCAACCCTAACCCTGAAATGGGCTGTACAGCTTTTATACTTTGACAATGACAAAATATTATTATCTTCTCCCAAATCCAACGTGGCAGTCTGCTGCGAATCCTCCCCGTCCACATCCGACCTCACCTGGTATCTGCTCCTCCTGGAATCAGAAACACATGGACACAAAAACACATCCTGCCTTGATTATCTAATGTTATCCTTCAGCTTATTCTAAGGCCCAGTTCAGGACGTCATGTTTGGACTTCCTGACCCAGAGACTTATAGAAAACAATTATCAGTGTATGTGTAAAAATCCTCTGCACTCTGCGTGTACCTGCAATATTTCAGATCCAGACAATATCGCTGAATGAATCTGTTAACTCTGAAAACACAGAGTCAACTCATTTATGAGCACATTTGCATTATGTATATATTCATTTAATAAAACAGCTTTATTTAATTTTTTTTAGAAACAATTTATAATTTTGCCTTTCACACCTATTTTCCGTGTGAACAAAAGAACGTTCAGCTGTTATCAGGTTCCTCTCCTGTCTCGGTTGTGGAGTGTATGTAGACGACCCACGAACAGACATAGGCAGAGAGATGGAACTTGAAACCAAAAGCGAGCCTTTATTTGGCTGGTGACAGGAGAACTAAGAAACCTATGAACAACTATGACATACTGTGATAATATGAGGGCACTATGACACACACTATGACTCTGTGACTATGAGGACATGGGGGTGGGAACACAGACGAAGCAACAATGAACAAAGGGAGACAGAAGACTTACATACACATATGAGGTGATGGGGAAGTGGAGGCACCTGGGAAAAAAGCTGACACAAATGGACATAATGACATCACATGGGGAAGAGTAAAACTAAACACATTGGCTGTGTCCAAATCAATGACTGTAGAAAACATGGACGACGCGACAGCGCCTCCTCCCATTGTGCAAAAATGAAGCCAAACAACCTGCCTGCTGCACAGCTGGCTTATGGCACTAAGAGGCACATACCTCCCTCTAGTGGTCACATTAAGTTCAAACATGGAAAAAGTGTTGGCTACCCTTTCTGGAGGGATTATATTCCACTAAAAAACGATCTAATATGCATGTCCACATAATTATGCATTATTATAATTATGATATATTAAAAAACACAAGCTGTATGTAACGTTGGACCCAAGAAATATAAGCTGGAGCGAATTTGACGACAGCCGAACTTTTATTTAATACTGTGCGTTTGTACAGGGACACAGACACTCCCGCGCTCTCTCTGCTGTCATGTCCGCCCTCCTCCTCCGACTGTCACTGCCAACATATAAAGAGACACAATCACTGTCAGATCCCAGCACACCTGTTCACCCCGCCCCTGCACCGCCCCTGCACCGCCCCGGGAGCTCACTGCGTCACCCCTCCTCTGCAGCTGGCCAGAGACCACACCCACGCCACACTGTATTTTAAAGAACATACATTAAGAAGCAGATTATATTAGATTTATATTTTAAATAAGACAAAATTTGGATTTTACAGCAGTAAAATTATTGTATCTCTACAGTTTAAACATGTAATAAGCTTTGCCCTGCACAGAGTGGATAGTGAAACAAATGGAATCATCATAAATACATTATTTCATATTTATTACTTGCCCCTCCTCATTGCTTTATTATTGTAGCTCTAGTAATAAATAATAATGTAAGGATTCTGGATCAGCACCGAGATGCCCAAAGTATATACAGTATTCTGAAGGTCTAAAATGTCACTGTGTGTGTGCATGTGTTTGTTTTATGTATATGGATTATTTTTAATTATTACTCATGATATGACATTGTCCAGACAGAATTTTATTGGAATTCCACGTGAAAGACCAACACAAAGTGGTGTACACGTGAGAAGTGGAACAAAAATCATACATGATTCCAAACATTTTTTACAAATAAATAACTGCAAAGTGGGGTGTGCGTAATTATTCAGCCCCCTGAGTCAATACTTTGTAGAACCACCTTTTGCTGCAATTACCGCTGCCAGTCTTTTAGGGTCTGTCTCTACCAGCTTTGCACATCTACAGACTGAAATCTTTGCCCATTCTTCTTTGCAAAACAGCTCCAGCTCAGTCAGATTAGATGGACAGCGTTTGTGATCAGCAGTTTTCAGATCTTGCCACAGATTCTCGATTGGATTTAGATCTGGACTTTGACTGGGCCATTCTAACACATGGATATGTTTTGTTTTAAACCCTTCCATTGTTGCCCTGGCTTTATGTTTAGGGTCGTTGTCCTGCTGGAAGGTGAACCTCCGCCCCAGTCTCAAGTCTTTTGCAGACTCCAAGAGGTTTTCTTCCAAGATTGCCCTGTATTTGGCTCCATCCATCTTCCTATCAACTCTGACCAGCTTCCTGTCCCTGCTGAAGAGAAGCACCCCCAGAGCATGATGCTGCCACCACCATATCTGACAGTGGGGATGGTGTGTTCAGAGTGAGGTGCAGTGTTAGTTTTCCGCCACACATAGCGTTTTGCATTTTGGCCAAAAAGTTACATTTTGGTCTCATCTGACCAGAGCACCTTCTTCCACATGTTTGCTGTGTCCCCCACATGTTTGCTGTGTCCCCCACATGTTTGCTGTGTCCCCCACATGTTTGCTGTGTCCCCCACATGTTTGCTGTGTCCCCTACATGTTTGCTGTGTCCCCCACATGGCTTGTAGCAAACTGCAAACGGGACTTCTTATGGTTTGCTGTTAACAACGGCTTTCTTCTTGCCACTCTTCCATAAAGGCCAACTTTGTGCAGTGCACGACTAATAGTTGTCCTATGGACAGATTCCCCCACCTGAGCTGTAGATCTCTGCAGCTCGTCCAGAGTCACCATGGGCCTCTTGGCTGCATTTCTGATCAGCGCTCTCCTTGTTCGGCCTGTGAGTTTAGGTGGACGGCCTTGTCTTGGTAGGTTTACAGTTGTGCCGTACTCCTTCCATTTCTGAATGATGGCTTGAACAGTGCTCCGTGGGATGTTCAAGGCTTGGGAAATCTTTTTGTAGCTTACGCCTGCTTTAAATTTCTCAATAACTTTATCCCTGACCTGTCTGGTGTGTTCTTTGGACTTCATGGTGTTGTTGCTCCCAATATTCTCTTAGACAACCTCTGAGGCCGTCACAGAGCAGCTGTATTTGTACTGACATTAGATTATACACAGGTGCACTCTATTTAGTCATTAGCACTCATCAGGCAACGTCTATGGGCAACTGACTGCACTCAGACCAAAGGGGGCTGAATAATTACGCACACCCCACTTTGCAGTTATTTGTAAAAAATGTTTGGAATCATGTATGATTTCCGTTCCACTTCTCACGTGGTCACCACTTTGTGTTGGTCTTTCACGTGGAATTCCAATAAAATTGATTCATGTTTGTGGCTGTAATGTGACAAAATGTGGAAAAATTCAAGGGGGCCGAATACTTTTGCTGTATTTAGCAACCAAGACTCTTCAGCATGCTCTTGTATTGCTTATAAGACTGTTCACTGCATCTGGAGGAGTGCTTGGAGTGGAAGGGTCAGAGATTAATTCATTCTCTGAAAAGCATTGAACACTAGCTTTCTCACCTAAGTGGTCAGAGAAGAAAGAAACAAAAAAGGACAGCTGTGGTTTTATTGAACTGGAGTGGGAAGGGTGGTCAACCAAGTGTCATGTTACACATGAAGAGTAGAAGTTCATCTTCAAGTTATACCATGTCAGTGACCTTCATGGTTCCTACATTCACATTGGATTTTCTAAAACAACACGTGCTGATTAATTTTATGAACGGCTGATAATCATTGACATTCACTTGTTTATCTCTTTGTAGTCTTGTACCTTGTAAAAGTTGTAAAGATTACTTTATGCATTTTGTCGCTTAGAGTATTTTTGCTCTGAGTTATTAGAGGAATTCCATAATCAAAGGCAATTACTTCCTCAGTGCCAAAAACTTCCAGATATGTTCTTTCACAGCTGCTTAAACATCTGTATCTGAGCACACATTTTGATATTTGTCCTCTAAGCTCTGGTCAGTTGGTGGAAACACACATGCTCATGTTTTACTATCAGTTGACAATCATTGATACTCACTTGTTCTTCTCCTTGTACTGCATCTGAAGTCATAAAGATTACATTAGTCACTGATTCACTAGAATAAGGTTGAATCTAATGCTACAGTGACCTCCCCTCTGTACTGTGTAATATAAAAGTCAGTCAGGTTTGCAGATGACACACAGATACTGTTGAGTTTTCACTGACAGAATGGAGATCACGCTGTTTTTCTCGCTGTTGCTTCTGGTCTGCTCTGTTTCCACAAATCAGACAGAGGCAGATAATGAAATTCTTGACCAGCAGATTTCAAACCAACAACCCTGTCCACAGGAAATCCATGCTGTGCTCAGAGAGCTGACTGCCTCAGTGGCTGAACAGAAAGTGGAAATCAGGACCTTAAAACAAGAGAATAAAGGTAGAGTATGATGTCAGGTAGTGAGAAAAATGACAGCATGAGGAAACCTTCATATGAGCCCCTGTTACAGAGATATCAATGTCACTTCATGAATCTATCACTAACGTTTCTCATTAATTTTTTTATTTTTATTATTTATTCATTATTTATTCAATAATCTAACCTACTAAAAATGAAAAGATTCAAATGATGCAGATAAATAAAATTCATATTGACTTATTTATGTTCTTTTCTGTCAGACCATGTCGCAAAACTGAAAGACCTGGAAATGCAGAACGTTGAACTTCAGAGACAGAGGTCTGAAATTGACAAACTTAAACAGCAACAAATAATAAATAAATAAATAAACTTTATTTATAAAGCACACTAAAAAAACAAGGGTATACCAAGGTGCTTGACAAAAATAAAATAGGAAAAGGGAGATGGGAGGGAAAAGAGAAAGGACCTGGCACGTATCAATTATAAAAACCATCATAAGATATAAAAGTAGTTCACAAGCATAAAAAATGTACCAGCGCACACAAGTGTTAACTGGGTGGAAAGGCAAGATTAAAGAAATAAGTCTTAAGCCGTGATTTAAACAGTGGCATAGAGTCAGACGCCCGGATAGCGACAGGAAGGTTGTTCCATAAGACCGGGGCAGCTACAGCAAACGCGCGGTCACTGCGAGACTTCAGCCGAGAACGAGGTTGCTCCAGAAGAATTTGGGTAGCAGAGCTAAGTGCTCTGACAGGAGTGTGTAACCTGAGAAGCTCATTGAGGTAGCTCGGCGCAAAGTTATTAATGGTTTTGTAGGTGAAAAGTAATATTTTAAATTGAATACGGTATTTAATTGGAAGCCAGTGCAAGCCAGCAAGAACAGGAGTGATGGAAGAAAACTTCCTGCTACCTGTCAAAAGGCGTGCCGCCGCATTCTGGACAGTCTGCAATCTAACGAGAAGGGTGGAGGAAAGGCCAATGTAAAGAGAGTTGCAGTTCATATCCAGAATCGGATTCTTTTGGTTATTACCCAAAGCTCGTGACCATAGGTGAAGGTGGGGACAAACTGATAGGAAAGAGCTCCTGCCAGCCACACAGCCACCTGCGACAATCACAGACATTTATCTACCGGCTTGACTGGCGGCTGCAAAACATTGCAAGATAATCTTGGTCAGGTATTCTTCCAGTCCACAACTTTACCACGAGTGTTGTTATATCAATTTAATTGTCCCACAAGGGGAAACTTGGGTGTAACAGCAGCAAGAAAACACATATACAAACAAACAGTACACATGACACAGAACAGAAACATACACAATTCTTACATATTTACATGAAGGACAATGGTTACCAAAAACTGAGTACCATACTGTTGTTAAATTAAATAAAATTAAATACAGATAAGAGGCAACCCTGGTTGTAGTGTGAATCGGTTGATAAAACAGTGCACGATACAGCGCTGATGTAAACATCTGTGTTTGTTGGGAGCAGTTCAGATTGTACAGTCTGACAGCTGCAGGGAGGAAGGACCTGCGGAAACACTCCTTCATGCATCGAGGATGCAGCAGTCTGTCACTGAAGCAGCTCTGCAGTTCAGCAACATCTACATGCATGGGGCGGGAGATAAACTGCTGCTCCAACATACCACACTGTAAAAAATGACAGATGCCACCACAGAGTCATAGAAGGTCTTTAAAAGCGCTCCCTGGACTCCAAATGACCTCAGCCGCCTCAGCAGGTAGAGTCTGCTCTGACCCTTCCTGTAAAGAGCATCAACCCTGTACTTATACTTTTGTGTTGCTCTCTCATCACATCTTCATTATTCTCATCACTGCTTAAAACAACACACATCTTTTTTTAACTGTCCTTTCTCCAAAACAGAAAGTGGCATTACAGTTGTTTCAGGCTGAGAGACACAAAACACTCTTCGTATTATCATTCATATATCATCCACACAACTATTTTATTTCTTTTTGTCCACTGGGCAGGTGACCTGCAGAATCATGTCTGCCCCAGCTGGATACCTTTTCACACACACCGTGACGTCAGACACACTCACAGTCACTTCATTCGTCAGACTTCTTTTAAGTTTGCAGCAGGCAACGCGACTGAGTATTGTGTCAAGATAAGTAGGAAGACCACGCTATAATGGACAGTTGAAGGAAAAGGTCAAATTTACAGGGAATCTTTTTGTTTTGTTTTTGGACAGAAAGATGAGAGTTTGATGTGTACATGGCTGTGAACAAAAATATAAATGTGGTGGATCATAAATTTGATTAGTTTTGAAGTTGTACATCTCTGTTCCTTACATTTCATGTCATGCCCTTATTAATGTTTTATTTGTTGCTTTGACTGTTTTCGAATAGAATATGCAGTGGGAATATAGAGGGAGATAAGTAGTGAAAGTTTTGCCTGGGTTGATTGTGCGTCGATCCATTGTTAATGCCTCAGGGCTCCAGTAGGTGGGTTCGCGCGCTTCCTCCTTCACTCAATACAGACGAGTGAGAGTGAGAGCTGCGTGTCTGTGCCGCTCTTTCACCTCTCCTCACTATTTCCCCTGTTTAAGGGCACAACATAAACACTGAGGCTTCAAAATGCAGCATCTACAACACTGTCACTCTGCCTCCACCATGGAGACAGTCTCCATGGTGATGAGTACAATTGGCAGCTGAAACTGTTGTGAACTTCTCCATGAGTCATATTTCCTGTTTCAGAGCTGCTGATTGGCTCTTTGGGCCCTTTACCTTCAGGAGGTCATGGACGAAGCACTGAAGTCGTTTATCACGTAAAAAATATTTTTAGTTTATAATAATTTGATAAATAATAAAATATTAATAAAAACTGGAGGTTTTTTTAGAACTTAGATTTTAAGCTATTTATGCCTTTTTTGCTGCTCTTTTTTAAACTTGTTCCTTTAAACTGTATTTATTCTTTTTAAAATATATTGGTTATTGCACTGTAGAGGCTGCTGAGGAACAGTATTTCGTTTCAGGCTGTGTAACACGAAATGACAATAACCAATAAAGTCTTGAGAGCTGCCATCATTGTTCCAGCAGGAGGCAGTAAAACACCAAACTGCACCTGTTGTGCTGAAAAGGTGTGAGCATGTGCAGTAACCCAGTAAGTTACCTGAATATCTCTCTCTCTCTCACACACACACACACACACACACACACACACACACACACACACAGTACTGATACTAATGACTCGCTCTCACATCTATTTGGGTTTAATGTCAGGGTATATTTGTAGATGAAAGTTTTGGTAGGACACATGATGTGGACAGTCTGGTAATCCCAGAATATTTTAATGTAAGAAAACTCCAGACAGCTCTGGAGAAAGTTTCAGAGTAAAAGCCCTGGAGTGTTTTACATGTTATTCTGTTGGATTAAATCTGACGGAGCTGATTCATAAACACTTCACTGCCAGGTATCAGGTGACCTGCAGAGACTGATCCTACAAACACTCAGAAACAGAGTAAACCAAACTGCACCACAGTGATCAGACGAAACCTTCCTGACATGAACACAGCTCCTCAGTAAAAACTGTGAACCAGCAGAGAGACTACACCCAGCACCATACACCACCTCTCTGACACAGTACACCCTCGGGCAGGTGGTGTCCCCATAAACAGTGTGAGAAGCTCTGATTATTTACTATGTTCAAACAAACTGAGTGTCCACAAACGTCTGAGCTCACAGTGAGAGCTGCTGGCACAGTTTGGAGGTGTTCTGCCCCCTGCTGGACACACAGAGCTACAACATGAGGATCAGAGGAGGCTGGTGCTGCTTCACCTTTAGACACAAGAAGGAGGTCAAAAAATGTAGAAACAGAGATTGTTTTTAAACCTGTAAAGGGGGAAATCCTGACGAACCAATCCACAGCCAGAAAAGAAGTCTAACTCTGTGCTGCTCCAATCAGGAATCAGCTCTGTTACTGTGTGAGTGTGTAAAGTCACAGAGTAGCTGGTTTCAAATGTATCTATAAAGTTTATTCACATTTTATTTAGGCTTCAAAAAACAGTCCAAGTTTATTTCTTTGGACTTTGTTCACTTAGCGCCACCTGGAGGACAGTCAGCTCCCTGCAGCAGCTCTGGAGGACTGTTAACTGATGAAGAGCTCGGACTGCACAGCCTGCTTCATCACCGACTTCTTTAAATAAACATGACCACGATCAGTCGCAGCACCTCAGACAAACACTTGTTACACAGCAGCCGCCTTCACACCGACTGAGCTCCATCACAGCTTCAGAGCTCAGCTTACTAAAGTCAAAGTTTATTTCCTCTCAGGTTTCTTACTTTCAGTAAAGTTTCACTGTTAGAGCCCTGACCAGCATCCTGCAGCATCTGGAGCAGCTGTGTGGTGCTGTCATGGCAATAAGGATCCAAATCTGTGGGATGTTTCCAGCAGGGGTTATAACCTGCAGCCAGCAAGGTGTGCCTAATAAAGTGGCCGTGTTTATGTCCCAGTGCAGCAGCATCAGAAAACGGTGGTTTACATCTCTGTTACAGGAAACCTGAAGAGTTAAAACACCAGAGAAGAAAATCTAAACGTTACACAAAGAACATAAAAGAAGTAAACTTCATAAAAACTTCACAAATGATGCTTTAAATGAAAAATAAATCCCTGTAAATAATTCAACAGGTCACATGTTAGAACCACCTTAACTAAACTCTGTAGCCGCTCACTGTGGTTTGTCCCAGCAGCTCTTAGGAAACAAACTGCTAACTTCAGTGTCAGCACACACTGTTAGTAAACTATGCAACACTGAATTCAGGTTTCAGTTGTGTTAAGTTGTGAAGTTGTGATGAAAGTCTTCTTACTGACACAGGTAGGATGGTCAGGCGTCCTCTGTTCCTTCACCGTTCATGAACTGTCACTTATAAAATGCTGCCAAACATCAACTACACTCAATAACTAAACGTGTGCAGGTTAAAGTGATGGACGCCCAGATCTGCACTCCAAATACAAACAGACTAAAGGTGTTTCCTCCAGAAACAAAGACAATATTTACAAAGGTCTCACAGGTAAATTGTGAGCGATCACAGCAGCATCTCATCCTGACTAACAGCTTTTAGATGCAGGGAGAGCGTCGTGGTTCAGAGGTGGTTCAGCAGATGATGAAGGCCTTTCTGTTGCATTGTGTAGTGCTGTGGAGGCCATGATGGTCGACTGGGTCTGCTTCTACTGAACTCACAAACACTTCTGAGGTATTTACACCTGAAGCCTCATTGAATGTGAGTCAGAAACAAACGGCTCAGCTGTGATTAATGGATGTTTCCCTGCATTTCTATTTTCACACAGTTTATTTCTTACAGCAGGAAAACTGAACAGAATGTATGTAAGAGGTCAGAGTGAGGATGACGTCACTTAATACAGGAAATACATGTTTGTCTGTTTTGATGATGAAGGACTTCTTCAGCTCTGTAAACAGCTACACTTGAGAGGACAGAGGTGATTTCATGGATCAATAACAATGTGTTTATCAGCTTTCATCATCGCAGTGCAGACATGACGTCAGATCTATCAGAGTGAAGGCCGTCTCTCTGATGACGTCACAGAGCAGAGTCCTTCTGTCCAATAAAGGATCTCAGATCAGCTGCTGCCATCTTGTGGCCACAGTTGGTTACTGTCTCTGAAAGTTGTCTCATGTTTCCTGTTGTCCTGCTAACAAAGGCTGGAGCTCATCATGCTGAGAGGGCAGCAGCATTTTGTGGCTCTTCACACATGTTCATTATATTCTGATGATCCTGGATGGAGACAAACTACAGATAAGTGTGTTCAGCCCAACTAGTTTATCTCATTACAGCAGTTTGATGTTTCCCTTTGAATCCCCCTGAAGATCCTGACAGTGAAGCACGTACATAATACTCCAGCCTTTCAACTCTGAGCTTATTTAGTTCTATTAATACACTGAAATCTCATTTGTGTCATGAAGAAAGTCTTTAATCAAACAGAATTCAAAGATCAGAAACATTTCATATATGGAGTTAAACATGAATCATTGTTTCAACAACATATTTATTGTTGTCATAAA
This sequence comes from Diplotaxodon limnothrissa, assembly GCF_057381915.1. Classification (NCBI taxonomy): domain Eukaryota; kingdom Metazoa; phylum Chordata; class Actinopteri; order Cichliformes; family Cichlidae; genus Diplotaxodon; species Diplotaxodon limnothrissa. Next base: position 23,729,478 of record NC_140598.1, on the reverse strand, counting down.
CAGACAAGAAGACAACAACAAACTGCTCCTCCCATTCAACACATGTCAGTCCATATCCCAGCAAACTAAATCATCTCCATTTACACATCAAATAGAAACATGAATCACTTGTAATGATTAGAAACTTGATAGAATTTCAAATCTAGTTTGGGGAGTCATTCAGTGAGAAACAGTGAAATGATTTTCCATGTGAAAAGGTGGACAGCAGAAACAGAAAGAAAGAGTGAAACTAAAAGAGAAACAAAGAGCTTTGGAACAACGAGGCAGCAGGAGGACAGCTGCAGTTTAACAGCTTCAACTCACTGACAGGAAACAACATTAGAAACATCATCATCCTCAACTCATCTGCTGCACTGACACTGACACCTTCAACGGACACACCTTCACTCTACCAACAGTGTTAATGAATGGAAACATCCTGTGAGTGAAAGTGTGTGTGAAGGTGTGTATGTGTGTGTTAGTATCAGGATCAGAGAACGACAGCTTTCCTCTGTTCCAGTCCAGATTCACTCTGATCCTCTGGAGCTTCTTCTCTACTGAGAGAATAGTGAAAGGAGCTGATGGTGAGTGTGCTGAGTATTTACCTTGATAGAACCATATTCTCCATAATCCAGACCATATGTCTCCCTTCCTCTGCACAGACTCTGCTAACACACCCAGTCCCCACACTGTACTGTCTCCAACTTCAACATCCCAGCTGTGAGTCCCTGAGTTAAAGCCCTCAGAGCCCAGGACAGAGTAGTAATTATCAAACCTCTCTGGATTATCAGGAAGCTGCTGCTTCTCTCCTCCTCGTCTCACACTGGTCAGATCTTCAGACAGGATGAGGTTTGGATCAGCAGTGTTTGGGTCCAGAATGAGAGGAGTGTAGGAGACCATGTCCTTCATGTTGTTCCAGATGTTGAAGGTCAGGTTGCCCAGGTGTTTGGCCTGGTCTATCAGAGCTCCTGAGGGCAGCTGTGGATCATCCAGCAGGGGGCAGCGCTGGACTCTTTCCACTGCAGCCTTGTAGTTGTGCAGGAATGAGACGTCTTCAGCTCTCAGCTCCTCCTCTGTGGCTCTGACTGTGTCTGAAAGAGCTGCTATCTCTCTGCTCAGAGCCTCCATCTTCTCCTTCATCATCCCACTCTTCTGCTCCTCTTCCTCCCTCAGTGCAGCCAGCCTGGCCTCCTCTTCCTCTGCTAGAAACTGGTGAAGCTTCTTAAACTGCTCCTTAATCTGCCTCTCTGTGTGTCGGGCCTGGACCTTAATGTGTTCTGCTGTTTGATCAAACTTCACTTGAACTTCTTCACAAACCTTTAACTTCTCCTTTAAGGGCTCCAGAGTTTCCTGAAGTTCCTTCTTGTGTTGTTGTGCAGCTTCATCGATGGGTCTGAATCTGTGATTGGTGTGTTTTTCTGAGTCTCTGCAGATGTGACACACTGGCTGCTGATGGTCCAGACAGAAGAGTTTGAGTTTCTCAGAGTGCAGACTGCAGAGAGCCTCTGAAGCTCTCTGATCTCTCTCCTGTAAGAACGACTCACACAGGTTCTTTAAAGCTCGGTTTAAAGGTGGATCATAAACTGATATTTCCTTACAAACTGGACACTCGTGTGTTGGTCTCTCTCTCCACCATCTCTTCAGACAGTCTTTACAGAAGCTGTGGCTACATGACAGAATAACAGGATCTCTGAAGACCTCCTGACAGTCCGGACAGCAGAGATCCTCCTCTGATCTGGAAGCCATTGAGTCTGTGAGTGAAGCTGAAAACAGCAGACAGGAAGTACAGTCAGTCCTGGCTCCCCTCCCTCCTCTACCACCTTCACTGAAACTTCCTTTGAGTCGTGTTTTTGCTCAAACTCACATTCAGTGTGTGGAGCGTCAGCAGCTTGAAGCAGCAGTGTTGGAGTTTTCCACTTTTCTCTCCTGTAGCTGGACTCACTCAGAGGAAGCTGCTAGTTTGGTCTGAGCTCAGTCTGATCGTCTGTGCGTCTCTCTTTACTGAGGACGAAGAACTTCCTGTTTCCTGGTTTGTCGCATTTGAGTGACGTGAGGGGAGGAGACAAATGTTGCTGTTTGACTTTTAACTAAGGTGTGTTTCAATCCTGCCTGCAGCTCAAAAGCTGTAAAACAGGTTTTGTGTCTTTTCACCTCCACAGGTCACAACATGAAACCTGTTGTGAAGTTTATAAAATAAAGTGTCACTCGGTGGTGCAGCTGTTTGTCAGCTTCTATTTTAGACTTTGTTCTGGTTCTTGTTCAGGTTCCCAGCAGTGGGAGTGTAATGCAGTCACACACACACAGGTGGTGTTAAGGTGGATTCACTTAGTTACAGACAGTGGTGTTATTTCCTGTAACTAAGGGTGTGTTTCACTCCAAAGTTCAGACATTAACCTGCCAGAAGTTGTAAAAGTTACTAATAAAGAGCTTTTATCTCAGAAAGCAGAAAGAAAAGAAATAAGTGTAAAGAGTGCAGCAAAATGTTTTAGTGTGAGCTGGTTCATCTGATCTGGTTGTGTAAAAGTCACTGCATGACACTGAGTTTTACTTCTGTCACGATTAGTGGAGCGGACTCAGGCGCAGACCACAAGTTTCTTCAAATCAAAAGTGAATTTATTTACAGTGTTCTCCACGGTGACACACACACACACACACACACACAACGGTGTCTGGGGAAAAGGGGTTCCAGGGTCCGGGAGTGAAAGGGGCAGGAGTCCAGGGAGGGGAGATTTCCATACAGCCCTCGCAACCACACACAGCTCCTCTTCTTTCCTCCATCACTCTTGCTCACGCTCAGTCACCGTGCACAGGGAAAACAGGTCCAGGGGAAATCTATACACAGACAGAGAAACAGTTAGTCTCCTGGTTCAGACACGAACAAACTTTGCAGAGTGCAGGACGACTGACGCTGATGGCTCAACGATCCAGCGACGAGTAGAGCAGACTCGCCATCTTAAGTAGGACTCCAATTCTCATAATCAGCGGCAGGTGTGCTGATCATCTCCAGGTGCGTGGGCCAGGAGCAGGAGCCCATACTGAGCTCCGCCCCAGCAGGAGAAAGAGAGAGTGGGAGAGGACGAGAGAGAAAGGGAGAGCAGAGGCGAGAGAGGAGAATAAACAAAACAAAGCGCCTGACTGCTGTCAGCTGGAGAGGTGCGGGGACCATGACAACTTCTGTGTTACTGACACTCATCTCTGACTCAGAGAAACGATTTCTCCCCTGTGATCTTCACACAGTGGTGAGTTACATGTGTGTGGAATTTTTCACGTTTTATAGAATTAAATTTCCTCTTACTTTCTTTTTTGTTAACCTGAGTCACTGATCATTTGCAGTATTACAGAGTCTGGCAGTCTTTGCATGATGTCCACGTCACTGTAAGTTTCTAGTGACTCTCAGGTGTGACAGGTGTGCCAGCAGGAAAGAGTAATAATAACCTGCATCCTGAGGTTTGTCATGCAGGATTAAAGGAGCCAGGCTTTGTTCACACAGCTAGGATTGTATTTTACACTGACCCTGGGTCAGTATAAGTATCATACAGTTTAAACGAAGCACTGAAACTTGCACATATTTATTACAGATGCACTAAAGAAAAACGGGATATTTAGAGTCAATCTGTGGCTGCGATTAAACACTTTACTGGAAACTTTATTAACCAGTAACTTCATCAGTCATGACAGAAGCTAATATTTCTGTGCTAACATCGTTTAAACCAGTGGTTCCCAAACTTTGTTTCACAAGAAAAATTTCCACCCCCCCTTTGTGCGCATGAACACATCCTCCAACCACACACACCCATATTTTGCTCCATTGCATGTGGCTATTTTCACGCCACGCTGTGCGCCACGTTATTGTTGAGATGAATAGCAGAATGGTAGATAGAGACAAAATACTGTTAATCTTACCATCTTCAGGTTTTACACGCTTACATACACACACAGTTACTGTCCCTCCATTTAGAAAGGCAGAGGCGTCACGATGTGATTATTTTACTGTAGTTATTTTTTTTGATGTGTAATAATATTCAATATTACTATCAATGCATTTTCCAAAAAATGCCTCTCTGTGCAAAATGGGTTTAAAAACATAAACAACTGTAGGATCCTGTTTGTCCGTGATTTAAACAGCCCAGCGCTGCTCCTGATGAAGGGAAAACCAATTCTGCAGGGAGACCTACCTCGGCACTTGTGCAGGTGATTTTTCTCTTACTTTCTTTTTTCTGTTATTTACTAAAGAATCTGTCAAAGAAATAATGAATTCTCCACACGTGTTTGAAGGTTGCTGATACGTTCATCTAGCACAGACCTATTGCTGGAACGCCAAGACAATTCTACTACAATGGCAAAAACAAGACGCAAGTCACCAGAGCTCTTTGTGTTGCTCGTGCATGAGGGAGAGAACTGTGACGAGCATCGTTCTCTCTGTTAAGGAATATATTCTAAAATACTTCTTCAGCAAAGACTCAGAGAAGAGAAACACACAGAATTTCTTGCAAGCAAGGGCAGTCTCCGGACTGAGAGACTCGCGCCTGAGAAACTGCCCCGGTCTTTATTTTATACTTCATTGTGTGTGTGTGTGTGTGTGTGTGTGTGTGGGGGGGGGGGGGGGGGGGGGGGGGGGGTCAGAGTGTGGCCCCATAAGATCTTCCCTAAACCTGCTGGTCTCAAAGTCCAGCAGTTCATCAAACCAAAAGGCACTTAGACTAAAACAGACATAGCTACGTTAATCCTACCATAAAACAATAAGACAAGGTACGACCTCTCTCATGCTCCTAGGATGTGGGGTGAACACCCTAGAATGTTACAGACCTCCTAGGATGAGACATTCTTTCAATATGCCACCAACTATATACTTCTACACACAAATGATTACATGCAGCATTCTACCATATGCAAACTTATATCACTAAAAGATTATACTGACTACTAAATACAATTTTCCATTGACACCCTCCAAGTAAGCAAATGAATGTTAACAGTCAAACATAGAAATTAACATTTGCAAAATCGTTCCAGCTTTGTGGTGCATCTCCTCCAGGTGTGTAAATCACACATGCAGAGTGGTTTGAGTTCCTCAGAGCTTCATAAATGTCTCTTCCAGTTGTTTCTATCACTGTCCATATGACCAGAGTCCAAATGCAGACATGGGTATAACAAACACACCAGTTAGTTTTGCTGTTTGTCAATGTGGCTTTCAGTTATCTTCAAGGCTGCAGGCCTTTGTCAGCACTCCTGTTTTATGGCCTCTATCAACCCTCATCACCTCATTTCATGCATTCTTCCTGTGGGGGATACTTATGACTCCTCTATTGTCCTTTCGTCTCTGCAGAAAACCTTTTTTGGAAAGGGTATTGGATTCAATGATTTTACTGCTGTTGTAACCCCACCTGTTGAGTCACTTCAGCAGTCTTGTTCATGATGCAAATGACAACAACAATGACACAAAGGAAGACCCTCTTCAGAGTGTCAAAGCATGCATAGCACAGTGACACAGCATTAGGTGATGTTCATAGGAAACTGCTGTCAGTCATTCCCCGTCACCACCATAGCTTCTGCTTTCTGTTCACAGAATCACGATGCCATCCTTGAACTTCCTCTCTGCACTGTCGATTGGAGCTTGGAACGCTCCCCTCATCCTTCAGATCTCCATCTGTTGTCCACAATCTCCTCGTGATTACCTCTGGAAAGCCCCGTGGCACAGCTCTCCATCCAGTGCAGCTTTATGGTCATTGCTGTGGTTCCAGAATCTTCTCATGATGACCAGTAGGTCCCCAAACAGCATGACCTTTGACCTCAACCCCTGCCTGGGCTGTCAGCTATGGTCCCTACTTCTCGCTGGGTCTCTGAAGATTTCTCAGGAGATTCCACCCTTGGGATCATTTCTTCCAGCAATGCTCTGCTGCACCTGCATCTCCTCACTAGAGGAAAAACTTCTATTTGGAAAACATGTCAACCATCATCAAACCAAAATTTCCTTTTAGTTCAGTGAACTTCACTTATCAAAAAATATAATTATTTATTAATTATATTATTCGTTTATCACATTTTCACTTTCACTTATTGACCATCAAAGTGTTTATTATCTTTACCCAAATGATTGGAGCAGAACTTAAAATCTATAAGCTGTAAAAACTTTATATTTGAAGACTGAAAGAGACCCAGGAAGTGGTCACAGGACGAGGGTGACAGACTGTCTGAAGCAGTTAGAACAAGACAAGGCTGTTGGACCAGGTGTGCTTGCTTTTGAAACTGTGTCTTAATTCCACCTGTTTCACATGCAAGGGTCAGTTCTACAGGCAGGAACGTGGGTGTGCCGTGGGCTCCCCAGTTTCACCCATTGTGGGCAACTTGTATATGGAAGACGTGGGAAAGAGGGCTTTGCTATCCTACCCTGAAACACCACCAAGTCATTGGTTCAGGTATGTGGATGACACCTGGGTGAACACACAAACCTCCATCTCTGGTTTCTTTGACTGGAGGTTGTTGAGGATTTGATGATTTCACAACACTGTATGTGATGTCACTGGTGATGTCATCTTCTCCATCTGCTGAAATGAGTTAAAGTAAACACTTTTATGATTTAAGAATCTAAATGGACCAAATTATGATGACAGAATGGAAACAAAATACCACAATGAACAAGAATGAATATGTACAAACCTTCAAGTTTCCTGTGAACACATCGTCTCACCAGCAGAACCAGTAACACCAGTAGAATCACAACATAGACTACATATAAGTAAATCTTATAAGGCTTACATGATTTACTCATGAAAGTGGCCACTTTCTCATTACTGTCATATATTGTTTTAGTAAGTAATTCAAAGAACTGTTTAGACGGAGCCAAAGTTCAGTAGAGATAGTTGTGATTGGGAAAGCTCAGAGATATTAAAAGAAGCACTGAGGCTCCATCCCCACCAGAGATGTGACACGCCTCGTCCCTTCGCTAGAATCTGTAGCGAGGGATTGGTTCACCAGAGACCTCGCTCCTGGCTGCTGCCCAGCACACATTGCACCCTGAAGATTCTTGTTTGTTTGCAAAGAAAATTAATATCACTCTCTCTGTCCAAATGCTGTACGTCCACGATTTTAGCTACTTTGTTAGGCTACTTTACTTTTCTAAGGCTTAAGTAAATTCAGGAGTGATCCCCAACAATGTCAGAGTAAGAATCTGCTTAGATACGATATTACTAAGATTTTCAGGGCCGAGTACAATAACCTCAGTTTTATCTGAATTAAGAAGCAGAAAGTTAGCGGCCATCCAGGTCTTTATATCTTTAAGACATGTGTGTTATCTAGCTAACATGTAGTGAGTCGTTTAATCTTTAAATGACATTTGTAGAATTTGCCCACTTCCTCTCACCCACCAGTGAAAGGAGAGGAAAGGGAGAGAATCCTGTGCACACAGAAATGAAGAGCTGGCAGAATTCAATTCAATTCAATTTTATTTATATAGCGCCAAATCAAAACAAAAGTCGCCTCAAGGCGCTTCATAGATACAGAGAAAAACCCAACAATCATATGGCTCCCTATGAGCAAGCACTTTGGCGACAGTGGGAAGGAAAAACTCCCTTTTAACAGGAAGAAACCTCCGGCAGAACCAGGCTCAGGGCAGAAAGTGGACCCTCGAACAAATGCTCATCCTCTGAAAAGGTCTGCAAATGTCTCAGAGGTTTTTCCAGCTTTGAGTCTGCCGCTGCTGTTCAGAGTTCTGGGTGTTGTCAGTGTTTAAAATCCTGCAGAAACAGATGAACTGAGCACATTGTGTTAGCTGGCTCAACTAAACCTGAAACTGCAGTCAGAGACAGCAGGTATCACCGTGGTGATTATCACCTTTCTCTGCTTCAGGCTCTGAGCACGCTCAGATGAAAAGGAGCGTTTCATGTATCATGTGACTTTTCTTCTACACAAAATGGTCCCTGTGAGCGCCACCCAGTCCAATCAGAGACGTTACTCATTGATAACTTCACTAATGTCTCCACTACATGAATACAGGTACATTGGAACAGTGTGATGTGCAGTTTAGCTTCACTCAGTGGCTTCAGCAAGTTACAGTTTAACAAGCTGCACATATGAAACATTTCCTCCAGCAGAGAATCGACATCACAGTGAAAACGTGGCTCTAACAGCTGATTTAAAAACAAAACTCTGAACATGAAATGCTCCTGACCAGGTGATCTTTCACCATCAGTTACCATGGTGATTTAGCCTCTTTCTGACACAGAAAGCTCTGACTTTGAGTGTGACACAGCTCACTGAGACATTTTGTTGTGCACGCCTACTTTTAACTCTTCAAACAAATGAAATCAACACTTTTTCACTTTGATGGTTTTGTTTTCACTGACTGTAGTTACATCATTTTGAGCTCAGATTACATATTTATGAAGTTTTTCACACCTGAATGTTTCAATCATCAAGATCTGGTTTCAGTTTTCTCTTTATCTTTGTGAGCTGTGTGGGTTGTTTACCCTCAGTATCCATGAACAGTGTTACAGACCTGGGATCAGTGTTTTTGTTTATAAGATCAAATATGACCTCATTATGTGAGTGTGAGCTGTGGACCACAAAACCTCAACAACACTAATCCTCGATCAGCTGTTTCACTAAAATTACATCCAAGTATGAACTCATCCCATCGTTCATGCATCAATTTGTAGCTGACAGATGGTTATGCACATCCCTGGTTGCCTAGGTAACCCTCTAACCTTAGATAACGCTATTGTTGTCACTCAGCAGTATGATTTAATGTAGTTGTTTCAATAGATCTCAAAGATAAGAAAAGTTCACCTCGGTACTCGCTGACTTCACATAAGTGATCAGTTATTGCGTTTAAAAAGTGTAGCTACTCGTCTTTGACCTTGTATGTATGTGTGTTTATGCTCTGATTGTATTTTCCTGCTGCTCACACAGCATTAGAAAAGCCTGAAAACTCAGTGTTCACAGAGTCTGTAAGCCCCAAATGTTTGTATGAAGGACAGAGAACAAACAACAAAGGTCAGTGTGAGAGTGTCTCTGTATTTGAACAATAAACTCTTGCTTTGGTTTAAATTATTTATTCTTTCATTTGTGTTGTTGGCAGAGAAGCTACATCATGTGAACTTCATCATATTGTCACATGTCATCACAGATTCAAAAGATGTAATATTTGTGTGTTTGTTATTAACAATCGTGCCCCCAGACGCCAAAACAGTGCCAGCAAACTGAAACTGAAAAAACTAACTTTAGAGATGTTGCGTAAATGGAAGAAAGCAGTCTCACATATTTGTTTAATATGTGCGTTGAAGGACATGTCCTGGTCAAAATGACTCCAAGGTTCCTCACAGTGTTACTGGAGGCCAAGGTAATGCCATCCAGAGTAAGAATCTGGTTAGATACCATATTTCTAAGATTTTCAGGGCCGAGTACAATAACCTCAGTTTGATCTGAATTAAGAAGCAGAAAGTTATCATCCAGGTCTTTATGTCTTTAAGACATTCCTGCAGTTTAACTAAATGGTGTGTGTTATCTGGCTTCATGGACAGATAGAGCTGGGTGTCCAGTTGTAGACGATGATGCTTGAATTCAAACAGGCACACAATATGAAAGATGAGGAAAATCCCTGAGCACTGTGCAGAGGACTCTGAGGACTGAGACGCATGTTGTCATGCATGTGATAATATGACAACAGGACGGCCCTGAGCCCTTAGAGGCCGACACAAAGCTGAGTGTTTATCTGCACGTCTCAAACACGCCTCCATTTGTCTGCAGGCTGAGTGATCTGACTGAGCTCAGCCTCCATTTTCTACAGGGAGACGCTCAGAGAGGCTTTCAGTTTCATTTCACAGGAACAGCTTTGCTTCTGTTTTACATGCAGGTGCTGCACAGAACACATCCTGTTCAGTCTGTTTGTGTGACTGACTGCAGCTCAGACTAAAGGCTGGATCAGCTGTTCAACAGCTCAGCAGTTTGTAGTTTGTTTTCATTTTGCCCCGCCTCTGTCAGTGCGCCCCAGGGCCGCTGTGGCTACAATGTATGTCTGCCTTGCCATCACCAGTGTGTGAATGGGTGGATGACTGAATATAGTGTAAAGTGCTTTGGGGTCCATAGGGACTAGTAAAGCGCTATAGAAATTCAGACCATTTACCGTTTATGTAAACACCAAACAAAGTCCTGCACACAGTGAGTTTAGTGCACTGGGTGTGTTATCTGTTAGTAATCGTGTTGAACATTATAAAAGTGTCACAAAAGGTTGATTCTGTTTATCTGGACGCATTCAATTGGAGAAATGCTTTGTCACTCTTCCAAGTGATTTCTTCAGTTCCATTCGATTCCTTCTTGTGGGACATGCATGGAACAATTCACCCAGGAGGCATCCTTGTCAGATGCCCAAACCACCTCAACTGGTTTCTTTCGATGTGAAGGAGCAGCAGCTCTACCCTGAGCCCCCCCAATAGCCAAACTGCTCACCCTATCTGTAAGGCAGAGGCCAACCACTCTTTGGAGGAAGCCCATTTCTGCCACTTCTATCCGCAATCTCAATCGCTATCCGAAAGAATAATGATCATTGATTAATGACCATTTAATCAGTGGCCATGTGTACCATTAACAGAGAGAGTTGTGGAATAGCTGCAATCACAGCATTGTAAAATCAACAAATCAGTTTATTTCTAAGCTCAGTTGATCTGACTGAGTGATCTGAGTGAGCTCAGCCTTCACTTTCTACAGGGAGATGTTGTTTTCAGGCACAGAAGTAAAGACATGTTTACCCACAGCATTCAGTTACAGAGGAAGACGTTGCTCTAAGGCACTTCAGAAACAGAGGTTTGTCTGTTATTGGAGGGACAAAAACAATGAAAAGAGAATTCAACAGGTACATGTAAATCTTTATTAACACTTACACACTTACATAGTGCTCATATTTCATTCAATCACAGAAGGAATTCACTGATTGTCATTGTCTTTAAAAAACAAACTCTTATAAGGCACACATGAACTGAGAAAAACCCCACAAACACCAAGAGGACGTTTCAAGAAGGCCACAGAGAGAAGAGTACAGAAGTGGAGCAGTTCAGTGATGTAGGTGGAGGCGTCACACCATCAGGCCATGAAAATATGAACCATGATTTGAACCTGAAACAGTGCAGAAGCTCTAACAGTGGAGAGATGTTTGGAGTTAAAGCTTTGGTCAGACCAGAGATCAGAGCATCAGTTCATCACACTGTCCTCACTGCTGTAATATTAATGCCACACTGTTGTTCTTTCATGTGCTGATGTGATGTACTCATGTTTACATGTTAGTGTTACTGACCATTAAGTTCTGTAGGAACCACACATTCACACACAGCATACACGGATAAATAAAAAACACCCGTTGATGTCTTTGGACTGTGGGAGGAAGTCAGAGACCCAGAATCCACTTCAGGAGATACATGTATGACCTTTGTTCCTCATGTGCTCCATGTGTTACTTTACTAATTCACAGGAGGAGTCTGTTTCTGTGGGCAACAGGATGACTTCACTGCTTCACTGCTGTCTCATTACAAATCCACACAAACATGATGTGTATATTTATACATTATGAGTGGCAATTTTCCCTAAAATCACAATGTTTCTAACTTGAGCCAAACTGGTGGATCTGAAAATCCATCTAAACAAATGAGTCAAACTTCACCCAAAAGAGCATCAGTGTACAAAAGTTTGCATCATCTATACAACAGTATAAAATGTGAAAATATGTTTCATATTTTTGAGTCTTATGGGTCTGTTTATGAAAAGTAATCAGGTCTCAACCCAGCAAAGTTGTTCAGGATGTTTTGCTGGTGTCAAAGGTCAAAGCAGGTTAAATCTGACCTGAACAGTGTGTCATGTTAAAGAAAAGTTGAAGAGGTTGTCAAACTTCTCAGTGCAGGATCAGAGAGAGACGTTAACAGTTTGTACAATCTGTTAAACTGGGTAAGATTGGTTTACAAACTAAAAACAATGTCAGCCAAAGAGATGATTTTTATACAAAGTGTTTTCCAGTGGACTGTACTTAAAGAAGAAAAAGTCACATGAAGCTAATAAACAATCACACCAACATAAAATAGTTAATTTGTCTAACCTGAAGCTCCAACACTCACTGACTCTGAGATCAGAAATTCATGTGTGTTTGTAACACAGTTTGACTTTGTGTCAGTAAATCTCATGAACAAGATGAATAAACTGTAGTTCAGAGTCACTGACAGCACAGACACACACTGTTGGTCCGAGTCTGAACATGATGATCATCAGAGTCGACTGCTGGATGTTCAGGAGAGTTTCTGTCTGTCCTCAGATCGTCCGACTCACAGTTCATCTCTGTGTCCTCCTGGCTGACCTGCAGGTGAGAAACAGCTGTGAGGTGTCCTCTTCTAGTTCAGGAGATTAGATGAAAAAATCATTCATAACATTTATAAAGTGAGAAAATGTTAATGTTGATTTTTCTGCTTTTTATTTAAAAACATGATCTGACCAAAACTGCAGTCTGGAATCTTGCTTTCACCATAAAAAAATCATAATTTTTTTCAAATACACAGGTCTAACAGCTGCTTCGGGGTCAGAGGTCATGTTAGGTTGATCCAGCTGTTCTTTATAATTTGACCTGTTTGGCTGCAGACTGTGAGAGCTCATTAAAACATGTCTGAGACTTTTGGAAGGTCAAATCCTCGACTCTCTGAAAACGTGTTTGTTTATTATGAGGCTGAAACATCTGAACCTGTGATTCAGTGACAACAGCTCTGTCACACCAAACACTGTGTACACAGTTTACTACTTTTATATACGAAGCACTTCAAACAGTGCAATATATCAATACCATGCAATATATAATACTATATACCAAACATCATACTTACAGTTTGATATAATTGTTCAAAACAACCAAACATCTAAAAATAAAACTGACTTTTTAGGTTTCTACACTAAATAAATATCCAAAAACATTTTGACTGGTTAAAATCACGTTTGCAGAAGATTTGGTGGTTTCCTGGTGTAGAGTTACTAGAGTTAGAATAGAGTTAATATTCCTTCTTTAATAATCCTTTGTTGTGCTCATCCATACAACAAACACACATCAGCAACCAGGAAGCAGCTTCACCTCTGATCACACACACACTCAACTCTACTCACTCACCTGGACAAACAACAACCAGTTTGATGAAGCTGTGTTTGAATGAGCGTGCTTCTACCATGAGGAAACGACACTCGTATGTTCCAGCATCATTAATCGTCACATCCTTCAGAATCAAAGACACGTCTCCATCCTTCATCTCTTTGTCCTGCAGATCCACCCGGTTCTTAAAAGATGGATGCTGGTCATCTAGAATAATATCACAACCAACTCGGAAAAGAACATTTCCTGACTTCAGGTCAGCTCTCTCCCACTCTAGAGCGAAGATGTTGTTGTTTGGAGCTCGACATGGCAGAATTACATCCTGTCCAGACTCAGCTGTGATGGTTTTCTGATCTGAAAGATGAAACAACACAGAGCAGAGAGGTTAAAGGTCAAAGTGCAATTATGATCAGAATGGTTGACTTTAAATATTTTGTTTATTTCCTTTGACATTTGAGTTTTATTTATTTTTTTCATTTTATTTTCAGTTACAGCAGCATGTTAATAGCAAAACTTTGAACGTACAGTAGTTTGCTGTTCAGTTTTTACAATACCCCAAAAGAAAACAGAAAGAAAACAAACAAACAAACTAAAGAAACCCCTACAAAACAAAAAACAAACAAACAACAACAACAAAAATAAAATGGATGGATGGTATCTGGTCATGACAATGTGGTCATTTTAAATGTTTCCATGTACATTAGAAAAGGCTGCCATGCCTCAAGAAATTTGGTGGTTGAACCTACCAGTGTATATCTCATCTTTTCTAAATGCAAAAACTTCATGAGCTCTGCAAGCCTCTGTTCATGTGTGGGAGGAGCTTCCTGCTTCCATCTTAAAAGTATAAGGCGCCTTGCAATGAGTGAAGCAAAGAATTTGAATAGTATTTTGGCAAAGTGATGTTTTGAGGTATCACCCCAAAGATTAGAGCAGAGGGATCATAATTAACGTTATATATCTCTGAAAAGGTGTTAAATATACCCATATGGAAAAGAAATAGAAAAAACTTATAAGACTTGCATAAGATGTGGCCTACTTCATACAGTCAATCATATAAGGCTTATATGATTTACTCATGAAAGTGGCCACTTTCTCATTACTTTCTTATATTGTTTTAGTAAATATCCAAAACATACAAGTTTCATTTATATGATTTTCAAGGGATCTTAATCTGTTTTCACTCTTGTATGCTTTTCATAAAAGCTTCACACAAGACAGATACAAACTTTATAAGATTTATATGCATCTTTTCCGTATGGGTAGACACCCAATAGTTATGAAGATTGGGGCCAAAAACTATGAAGGAGTGAACCTGTTTCTGCTTTACATCTGTTACACAGGGGGTCAGCCCATGTCTGGCACATATAGAAGAAGAGTGTACCCTATGGAGAAAACATAGAGCTCATCTGTTAAAGTCATCCCAAGGTCTTTCTCCCACTGAGCTTTAAGGATGGAGAGAGAAGGAGATTGAAGATCTAATAATATAGCATACATTTCTTTAATCGCCCCTCTCTTATGAGTGTTTATATTAATAATTTTATCCAAAGAAGTTTCCTCAGGTACTTCTGGAAATGAAGGAAATCGACTCTTTACAAAGTGGTGAACTTGTAAATAGCGGAAAAAATGTTTGCGAGGAACATTAAACTGCTTCAGGAGCTGCGTGAATGAGAAAAATTCCATCTGCAAAAAGGTCTTTGATATTTCTAAGTCCATTACCTTCCCATATTTTAAAGGCAGAATCCATCATTGAGGGTGGGAACATATGATTTGAGCTGATAGTGTAACCCAAACCTTACATTGCACCCAGATTCTGAGCGAGTCATACAACAAAGGGTTACATTTATAGGTGTACAGTTCTAATGGGAGAGCTGAACTCAACAAAGCTGATAGGCACATTTTGCCACAATTGGATGAGTCAATTTGTAGCCAAGCTGGAGTCTCTGTGGTAAAATTACTGATCCAGCATATTTTGAATATTTGCTGCCCAATAATAAGACTGAAAAATTGGCAAGGCTAATCCACCCATTGGCCTAGTCCTCTGCATGAAATCTTTACGAATTCATGGACTTTTGCCGTTCCAAATAAATGCAGGGATATGCTTATTCAGTGTTATAAAGGCTCTGACATATACAGCAGGAGATCGTCAGCATATACGGATATTTTGTGCTCCTGGTCAGCTCTGAAGATGCCCTTAATGCAACTGTCAGCTGTCAGCTTGGCTTTAATCGCCAATGGTTCAATTGATAACGCAAAAGGAGAGGGGATAAGGGACATCCTTGTCTCGTACCACGGACAAGTGGGAAATAAGAAGAGAATAACAAATTTGTTCTAACACGTGCCATAGGTGAGGAGTCAAGTAACTGAATCCATGAAATGAAATTAGGGCCAAATCCAAATTTATTTAGAGTATAAAACAGATAATCCCACTCCACCCGTTCGAATGCTTTCTCAGCATTGTGTAATAAGGCAATTTAAGGGGCTGTAGTTGACTGTGATTCACTTTCACAGACTCACCACCAGCTTCACCCCTCCCCTCCCCCTCCAGCTGTAGGCTTTAACATTGAGCTTCCCCACACATGTTTACAGACGAGTTAGAGAGCAAGAGAAGAAGAGACGGATTCATAAATGTCTTTGTTTCTGCTCTAACCAAACAATGCTGCTCTACAACTCTAGACTACCAGCCACAAAGACAACAGCTGGAGAAACATCTGTCTACCTCTGACATCCACCAGCTCATCCATACAACAAACACACATCAACAACCAGGAAGCAGCTTCACCTCTGATCACACACACACTCAACTCTACTCACTCACCTGTAACAATCAGGTTGAGGCTGCTGATGGACTTCCATGAGCGAGTTTCTTCCATGAAGAAACGACACTCGTATGCTCCAGCGTCATGAACTGTCACATCCTTCAGAATCAAAGACACGTCTCCATCCTTCATCTGTCTGTCCTGCAGATCCACCCGGTTCTTAAAAGATGGATGCTGGTGTGTTGAATCAGGGAGACCATCCTGGTACAAAAGCACATAATCATCTCCCAGGTCAAATCTCTCCCACTTTATTACTCTAATGTTGTTGTTTGGAGCTCGACATGTCAGAGTGACGTCCTGTCCAGACTCAGCTGTGATGGTTTTCTGCTCTGAAAGAGGAAACAACACTTTGACATTTGCGTTTTTAGTCATGTTGGATTTAATGAACCTCTGAACATCCAGCAGGTCACCAGTGACCCACTGAGGGGGAATTTTAGCCTCATGCTAAACATGCAAAGTGTCAGAAACTACAAGATGTTAGCTTCCACAGAACAACAACATGTGCTGATAATAAGTGAACATAATGTGTGAGAGAAAGCAGCCTCTCATTATAAGACACTGTGAGTCTCTGCATGCTGCCTTTATGGAGCTACAGCTGTTTGTATACACTGAACAAGAAGCTTTGTAGCTGCATACTGACTCCTGACACTACAACACATCACACTGACACACACATTACACTTCTTTGTCTCTGTCACAGCTGGATTACAGATGTTAAGTGTCCACCCAGCCTGGTGTCTCCTTCACACACAGACAAACTGAATCCAGATGAAAATAATCCTCCTGTACTTCTTGTTATCTCAGAGAGAACCTCAGTTTAGTTCAATCTCACCTGCAGAGACGAAGACAAGGACAAACAGCAAAGTGCAGCAGAGCAGCGCAGTGCCAGCAGCCATCTCTGTGTCAGTATTTGTGCTGATCCGACTCTTAGTTTGTAATAAAGCTGAAAGTCTGCTTTGAAGAACAGATCTGACTTTCAGCAGCTCACTCTTACCCTGTAGTTTGTGGTTCATTTAAGAACCTTGGAAACCTTGGCTGTTTAGTTGAATCAACAGGTATTATCAGGCTGACGTCAGCATGATGTCATAAACACACGATAAAACATCAGAGTTTTAGTACAGCCTCTTGTTCTCTCCTGTAGTCTGAGTGTAGCCATTATAACACTGCCACCATGAGGTCAAACTGGAGCATTGCAGGTAATAATTCTCATCCTGAACACTGTTGGAACATCAGACCTCCTCACGCTTTGAACTCATTGTTATTCTAAATATTTCTAGTTTCACTTTGACCCCAACCCTAACCCTGAAATGGGCTGTACAGCTTTTATACTTTGACAATGACAAAATATTATTATCTTCTCCCAAATCCAACGTGGCAGTCTGCTGCGAATCCTCCCCGTCCACATCCGACCTCCCCTGGTATCTGCTCCTCCTGGAATCAGAAACACATGGACACAAAAACACATCCTGCATAGTCTTGATTATCTAATGCTATCCTTCATCGTATTCTAAGGCCCAGTTCAGGACGTCATGTTTGGACTTCCTGACCCAGAGACTTATAGAAAACAATTATCAGTGTATGTGTAAAAATCCTCTGCACTCTGCGTGTACCTGCAATATTTCAGATCCAGACAATATCGCTGAATGAATCTGTTAACTCTGAAAACACAGAGTCAACTCATTTATGAGCACATTTGCATTATGTATATATTCATTTAATAAAACAGCTTTATTTAATTTTTTTTAGAAACAATTTATAATTTTGCCTTTCACACCTATTTTCCGTGTGAACAAAAGAACGTTCAGCTGTTATCAGGTTCCTCTCCTGTCTCGGTTGTGGAGTGTATGTAGACGACCCACGAACAGACATAGGCAGAGAGATGGAACTTGAAACCAAAAGCGAGCCTTTATTTGGCTGGTGACAGGAGAACTAAGAAACCTATGAACAACTATGACATACTGTGATAATATGAGGGCACTATGACACACACTATGACTCTGTGACTATGAGGACATGGGGGTGGGAACACAGACGAAGCAACAATGAACAAAGGGAGACAGAAGACTTACATACACATATGAGGTGATGGGGAAGTGGAGGCACCTGGGAAAAAAGCTGACACAAATGGACATAATGACATCACATGGGGAAGAGTAAAACTAAACACATTGGCTGTGTCCAAATCAATGACTGTAGAAAACATGGACGACGCGACAGCGCCTCCTCCCATTGTGCAAAAATGAAGCCAAACAACCTGCCTGCTGCACAGCTGGCTTATGGCACTAAGAGGCACATACCTCCCTCTAGTGGTCACATTAAGTTCAAACATGGAAAAAGTGTTGGCTACCCATAACATAGTCCTGGGATCACTTCCGGGCCATTCACCCCCCCTCACACATTGACCCATGTGACCTCAGTAACTCAGTTGACAGCAGGGTGGGTCATCCACTCTCAGGACCTCCGCCAGCATCACAACCTCACTGGGAGTTAAACACCCGAGACTCTCCATCAGCTTTCAGAACTGAAGAGGTGAAGCGCAGTTTGCTTGTTAACGTGTTGACGCCGTCCAGCCCCACGCACGGGGCGATCCGCTGTAGCTCGTTAACGGAGATTTGCCGTGTTGTGGCGTTAAGGTCATTTCAACGAGATTAACGCTGACAGCACTAGTGAGAACACAACGAATATGACTGCACATTGACGCCGACATCATCCTAGTGCAAAGACAAGTGGAAGCAGACAAAAACAACAAGCACGCATGCTACAAACTTTACCCGAGTCATTTAGACAGCCGTTAGCACATGATTCTCCTTATGGGGACCTGATATGTTTAATATGCTGCTGAGAATATAGCCCAGAAGAAGCGTATAGTATAGCTTTTATTTTGGAAAGAGCCATTTCTCTGTAATAAACTCTCTTTTCCAAAGATGAGTGATTTCTTGATCAGATAGATTTATTTTATCCCTTTGTTGTTTCAGCAACATTAAATCTAAAAACTGCACATTTGAGTTAAAATATATATTTATAATTTTAATAAATGACAAATTAAAAAGGCATGAACATTTTTTTGTATCGAAAAAATATCGAACCGTGACACCAAAGTATCGAACCGAACCGTGAATTTTGTGTATCGTTGCACCCCTAATATATATATATATATTAGGGGTGCAACGATATTCGTATCGATATTGAACCGTTCGATACAGTGCTTTCGGTTCGGTACGCATATGTATCGAACAATACAACATTTGTAATTTATTTTATCAATTTTCCTTCTGACGATGCTGTCTGTGTTGAGCGCTCAGTGAATCTGTGTTCGACTACTCCGCCTAGGCTGCACTGTCGAGCGCAGATCCACTGAGCGCTCAACACAGACAGCATCGTCAGAAGGAAGAGCGCAGGGCAAGCTAGCGAGACAGAAGTTAAGCTCTACTTGCAACAGGCAAATTGAACCTCATTCAGATCTGGCGTTTGGAATTATTTTGGTTTTAATGTGACGTATGACCCTGAAGGTAAGCGAGTCATGGACTAAAGTAAAACAGTATGTTGGATGTTCCATGCAATGCTCAATTACATGGGTGGGAACTAGTGTGTTAGCGCAGTTAGCTCGTTAACGTGTTGGCCGTCTAGCCCCATGCACGGGGCGATCGGCGGTAGCTCGTTAACGGAGATTTGCCGTGTTGTGGCGTTAAGGTCATTTCAACGAGATTAACCTGAAAGCACTAGTGGGAACACAACGAATATGACTGCACATTTACGCCGACATCATCCTAGTGCAAAGACAAGTGGAAGCAGACAAAAAAAAGCAAGCATGCTACTAACTTTAGCCGAGTCATTTAGACAGCTGTTAGCACATGATTCTCCTTATG
This sequence comes from Diplotaxodon limnothrissa, assembly GCF_057381915.1. Taxonomy (NCBI): domain Eukaryota; kingdom Metazoa; phylum Chordata; class Actinopteri; order Cichliformes; family Cichlidae; genus Diplotaxodon; species Diplotaxodon limnothrissa. The sequence continues at coordinate 23,709,712 of NC_140598.1, read as the reverse complement.
CTGCTGAGAATATAGCCCAGAAGAAGCGGATAGTATAGCTTTTATTTTGGAAAGAGACATTTCTCTGTAATAAACTCTCTTTTCCAAAGATGAGTGATTCCTCAATCAGATACAGGGCTCGCAATATCGCTAGCCCGACGTCCCGGAGCTAGCGATTTTTTCAGTCGGGCTACCAAAATCTATCTCTTCCCTGCCCGTCGGGCTATTGTAGGAAAAATATATGTCAATGCTTTTGCATTCTTTCAGAAATGTAGCTGGGTAATTATGTCATTGGCATCGGTGAGCCACTGTCAATATGTGACATATTGAAGTCGCGTTTGAATTTGGGCTTGTTTTTTTGCTTTCACTTTGCAATCGTGCGAACGGTGTATAGAGAGCGACAGCACTGATCTGTGAGTGATGATAATTTGTGCACCAATTCCTCTGACATCGTCTTATTAATCGTTAGCTTACTATGCAAACATGACAAGTGAAATCTCCCGCAGCTTAAACATGTGAGAGGTTGATCGCGCAGAGAATCGCTGAGCTTATGTGAGTGCGTGTGTAAAAGCAGCAGGATTTATATTTCAGTTCTGCTGAGCCAAATAAGACAGGTCAGGGTGAAGAAGTGACAGCCAAAGAAAAGCTTACCACAAAACGGAGAAGTTATGACAAATCAGACTATAAGACAAAAAGAAAGTGCAGCTTTATGGTTTCATGGACAAAAGAATTTCTGTGGCTGCAATATGACGAGCTAAATAACCAGGGCTGCACATAAGTGGTCCGCAGGTGCGCATTCGCTGTCAAAATAAAAAACACGCACAAGGGTTAGGGTTAAATTTAAAAACTGTACTTTTGAGTTAAAATATATATTTATAATTTTAATAAATGACAAATTAAAAATGCATGAACATTTTTTTGTATCGAAAAAATATCGAACCGTGACACCAAAGTATCGAACCGAACCGAACCGTGAATTTTGTGTATCGTTGCACCCCTAAAAAATTATATATATATATATATATATATATATATATATATATATATATATATATATATATATATATAATTTTTTTGGGGTGGTTTTGGTTGCATTTTTCAGGATTTATGTTCTAAAACATCTGCAGCTCCATGACACTGAAACAAACCAATTACCATGCAGTACAGCAATTTTACATTTTTTCACATTTAATAATCACTTTTTAGTTTAGAGTCCAGTGCGTATGATTAAAAAAAACTGCTGTTGTTTCAACTGGTCAGTTTCAGTCTTCTGACTCTCCACCTTTGCTTCATGCTCTAATGCAAGTGCAAAATGAACTGTGCAAGATCTTCTTCCTTCCGCCATCAATTTCTCTGGAAATTACAGCAATATTGTCATGTCACAAATTACCATTAAGCATAGTCTCACTACCCGACCCAACACTTTACCTTGGATCTTCTTTTCAGACGTAGTATGTGTGTCTGTGCAAACCTGAGCTTTTTATACCATGACAGGAAGAGGGGTGAATGAGTACTTACTTACTTAAGTACTTACTTAAGTACGGAGGCATAAAGGGGATGATATGATAGTTCTATAAATCTTCTAACATGGTGGAATCAACATGTTGTTTAGTTTATGTTCAAGGGCAGTGTGAGTACCAGTCAAATGTAGTGTGGACGGGGTTGTTGGAGTGCAGTCTGCTCGTGGTCTGATCTGTGGAAAAAGAACAAAGAAAACTGCAATGATCTCCATTCAGTCACTGAAAACATAACAGCATCTGTGTCATCTGCAAACGTCAATGATTTTTCTACCTGCAGACAGAAAAATAAATCACTGAGCCGACACAAAGTATAAATAAATGTAACTCTAGAAACATGGATGAAAACAAGAGAGGACAAAGCAGAAAGAAGAACAGAACACTGAATGTTGTTTAAGGTCAGACTCTGAGGTGAGGTTAAGGTTCTTCTCACCATTTTGGACTAAGTTTAAAGAAGTGACTATTTTACTGTGGACAGGCTCAATTCTCTAACAATATACTACACTCTGCTTTTTAACATGACCACAGAAAGAAAAGGCAAATAAAGGAAACATGTTATAAAGCATACAATCTGATCTATTAACTAAAAAGAGAGAAATTATGTTCATGATAATTGGACTCAAATGCAGGACACATTGGTTTTACTAGGGATGGGTATCGAAAACCGGTTCTTGTTGAGAACCGGTTCCCACTGTTTCAATTCCTTGGAATCGTTTGCCATTTTTGCAAACGATTCCCTTATCGATTCCAGTCGCCCCGAATGACGTCACCACGTTGCGGAGCGTCATTTACCTGGCAGGAAACACGGCGCCTAAGCGGCTCAAACGCTCAAAAGTTTGATTATACTTTATGAGAACCGATGACAACAGGGCAACTTGCAAAGTAGATATTTCATTTAAGGGAGGAAACACTACGAATATGCAAAAGCATTTGCTCACAAAACACGCGATGACACGCGTTTTTAATTCCGCTCCGGACTCGTGACTCTCAACCCAGCAGCAGCGCTAACGTTTGCACGTCCTCTCCCGTTAATGCGGCAGGTAAATAATCAACTAACAGTGCATATTATGTTAGCGCAATCTGCCTTATTACAAGACCTGCCATTACTGTACATGTTTTTTTTTTTTTTTTTTAAATACTTTAATTAAATTTATGCACATATTACAATCTCTCGTTGGGAGACAACATTTGTGCAACAACATCTTGAAAAGGTTGAATAAGAAATCAAACGAAAAAAAACAAAACAAACAAAAAAAACAAAACAAAACAAAACACACAAAAAAAAAAACACATATATACATATACATAAATATATGAAGGCCATTTTTATGACATATAACAGTTTCCTTTCTGCGAACACTTTAACATACATGTGGCTTACTTAGTACACCAAAAACACAATCATTAAAAGGATAGAGATTGAGTCCCATTGTCGCATATCAAAGCAGCCTCTTTACATGAATCCCTCAGTAATTCTAAAGATGACAAAAAAGATTTTAATTCAATTTTCAATACAGTTAGGGAAGGTCTTTTACTTTGCCATTTGCATTTGTGTATGTGGTATTTGCCCATAATTATCACCACCTTGTGTAGCATGGACAGTTCCTTAGATGGATCACCATTATTATATAAAACTTGTGTTAGAGTCAGTGGGGTCATCCCATCTATTCTTATACTCAACCAGTCTACTAGATCTTGCCAAAAGTCAGTTGTTACTGAGCAGGAAAAAAACAAAATCCACATGGCTCTACCTCAAACCCAAACCTTTTTTTAAGCATTTCAGCTGCTGGGTAATATCCATTAATTATTTTAAATTGCATTTCTTTGACTTTGGGGGGGATAGGCCATTTTAAAAAGTGCGTATATTTGTTCGTTATTTTAACATTACTCCCTTTTAGTTTTGTGTTACTGTTAAAGTCGTGAAATAATTTGTTTTTAAATATCTTGTTCATGGTTTTATTATTACAGTTTTTATCCGTCAAAGGAATCTGGTTTAGATGTAAAGAAGGTAGACTAATTTGTGCCTTAGAGTAATACAAATAACCTTGAATCAAACTCAACAGAGGTAAGGGGATTGCCTTACAAACCTTGTCATATTCTCTAAGGGAACACTGAATGTTAAACTTCGCATTAAAAACACCCACTGAGAGAAACAGACCCCTTTCATCAAGTAAGTCTGTTATAAAGATTATGTTTTTTTCAAACCACTCTTTAATAAACAATGACTTCTTATTAATTGTAATTGTTCTGTTATTCCACAAGGTGGAGCAATGTGGTGAAAAGTTATGGGCAAACACCATCTTCCAATAAGACAAGACCTGCTTATGATATTCTGACAGTTTCACAGGCAACTTCAATATATCAAAATCACATTTCAGGAGAAAATCCAACCCTCCCACCTTTTTGAAAATATTTTTTGGGATATGGAACCATATGGAGTCAGGTTTCAAGAGGAAGGCTTTTATCCAGTTTATTTTAAATACTCCAACCATTGATTGAAAATCAATTGACTTTATACCACCTTTAGCGTAATCTTTGACAAGTTGTGATTTTTTAATGTAATGTGTTTTATTGCGCCAAATGAATTGATAGATTATAGAGTTAATCTTTTTAATGCTTTTCGGGGTAATGTATAGTGAGTATGCTGGATAAACCATCTTTGAGAGGCCCTCTGATTTGGATAATAGATTGCGTCCAAAAATTGTAATATCTCTCGTCAACCAATGATTTAGTGTTTTGGACATGCCATCAATTTTGTCTTTTAGGTTTTTTGATTCTCTAGTGTTGATGTCTTTGTCTAAATAGATGCCTAGATACTTAACTTCATTTTTCACTGGAATCGTCCTCATGCTATTTTCCAAACAATCATAAAGTGGCAAAAGTTCACACTTCTTTAGGTTCAGACACAAGCCTGAAGCTTTAGAAAAAATTGAAATGACATTCAATGCTTTCTCGAGTATTGATTTATCCTTTAAAAATATTACTGTGTCATCTGCAAACTGACTTATTTTCAGTTCAATATCAAAAATGTTTATTCCTTCGATGTCTGAATGGTTCACAATGAGGTAAGCCATTAATTGAGTGCAAAGAATAAATAATTTTGGAGAAATTGGGCAACCCTGTCGAATTCCACAGAATATGTCTATCCTAGATGTTATGCCTGGATTGAGCGAAACATAACTATAAATTTGCTTGTAGAACAGTTTGATCACTTTGCAAAATTTGTTTCCAAATCCAAAAAGTTCTAAAGATCTAAATAAAAAATTATGGTCTATTGAATCAAATGCTTTAAAAAAGTCAATAAATAGTATTAAACTTTCTGAATTAATAAAGGATCGATAGTCAATCATATCTAATATTAATCTTATGTTATTATGAATCTGCCTTCCTTTAATAAACGCTGATTGGCACTCATCAATCAATTTGGTTAAGACGCTTTTAAGCCTATTTGCATATACTAAGGCTAATAATTTGTAGTCGTTACATAAAAGTGTTATGGGTCTCCAATTGTCTAGCATTTGTAAATCTTTGTTTGGTTTGGGTAATAAGGTTATTAATCCTGTTTTCATTGTTGGGGATAGTTCTTCATTTTTTAAACAATCCAAAAAGCCATTAAATAACAAATCTTTAATGTCTTGCCAAAAGGTTTTATAAAATTCAATCGTTAAACCATCAATTCCAGGCGATTTTCCATTTTTCATTTGTTTTAGAGCTGTATCTAATTCGGATATTTTCAAATCTTCTTCTAACCATGTTTTATCATCCTCTTCCAATTTTTTAACCTGATCTTTAATCATATCAAAAAAGATATCTGCATTTTCTTTTTCAGTTCTTGATTTATACAGATTACTATAGAACATGTTAATTTCCTCACTTATTTTGTTTGGTTCCTCAATTATAGTACCATCCTTACTCAATTTAGTTATTTTTTTCTTTGTTTGTCTACGCTTCTCTAGACTATAGAAATAAGATGAATTTTTTTCTCCATGTTCAATCCACTTGGCTCTAGACCTTACATATGCTCCTTTAGCTTTAATCAAGTACACCTCATCTAGCTTATTTTGTAAAGATTGTAAGCGTTCGGACTCTTCCGCAGTCATACAGGGTTTACCACATAATAAATGAATTTGTTCAATTAGATTTTTCTGTTCACATACGCGTAGGGCAGACACTTTCTTTCCCGTTTCTATAGCTAATTGTTTCACATTATATTTAAACCATTCCCATTTACTGACATTAGTCATGCTCATATTGTTAATTTCTGATTTAAGTTCTTTAACTTGTTTACAGAAGTCTTCGTTTTGTAATAAACTATTGTTAAATTTCCATATGTTGTCAGATCTTTGTTGTTTACGTAGAGATAATAAGAGACTTATCAGACAATGATCAGTAAGTGGGGTTGACTGGGTCTCACATTTCGTAACATATGATGATACTGTTTGGGAGACAAGCCAATAATCTAATCTTGAACATACGTTTTTATTTGATGGACTAAACCAAGTATATTTCTTCGTATTTGGGTTTGTCATCCTCCAATAATCGATCATATTGGTTGTCGTACAAAAGTCACAAATAATGCTATCGTGTTCTGGTTGATTTCCTCTTTGTGGTTGTCTGTCAAGCCATGAGTTAGGAGCCAGGTTAAAATCGCCTCCAGTTATCACCTGGGTAGAACCATATGTAGTACTCCACTTTGCAATTAATTTACTTAAGTTAGACATCATATTTCTATTTAGCGACCTGTTGTTGTATCCATACACGTTAATAAGAATAATTTTCTGTTCACAGACTTCTACCAACACCATGATCCAATGCCCCATTCCGTCGCTTTTATGATCAATAACTCTCCCTGCAAATTTGTTGAATAAGATCATAACTCCTGCTGAGTGAGTAGTACCATGTGAATAAAGAATACTATCTCCCCATTGATGTTTCCAAAATGTTTCCTCTTCCTTACCAGAATGTGTTTCTTGTAAAAACAAAATGTTTGCCTTAATTTCCTTGCAGAATAAGAACATGGCCTTACGTTTGACATTGTTTTTTAAGCCTCGAACATTTAAGGAACTTAATAGAACAGCCATCTATAAGATAAAGAAAAAACAAAAACAAAAAACGCAAGAACAAAATACAAAACAAGAACAGTAACGGCTTCCTTGGCACTTACTAGAAGAAAAAAAAAAGTGCTTGAAGCTTGAAGTGTCCTACCTATGTAATCATAACAGTACTCCAACCCTATCACAGTACTACCCCTTTATATATGCGGCAATTTTAGCTCTGGATAGCCCACGTTTAACTACGGCTTTGCTTTTTGACCCTCTCCTATTTTTTATTTGTGTATTTTTAACAGATATGTATGTATAAACATATATATACACACATACATACCCACATTTTATGGTTAACTTGTAGTGACTTCTTCAAGTGCATCTCACAGATCGATCCTTTTACCGTCTATTATTGCATAACCCTCCTTTAGGAATGCTCTTTTGCTGTTGTTTCGAGCTTCCTGCACCTTGGGCCACAGCTTGATCCGAGCTTCACGGTCTTCTTTGGAGAAGTCTTCTTTAAATTTTATGTTCAGTTCTTTGCAGACCCTGGCCTCTTTGGATTTCCTCCATACTTCATCCCTTGCCGTCCTCATGCTGAACTGTATGATGATTGGTCTTGGCACCTTGTTGCTCACTGCATTGTCTTTCTTCCCCAGTCGGTGTACTGTATCAACCATGAGCTGCAGTTTTTCCACTGATACAGGAACCACTCTTGTTAGAATGCCGATCACTGTTTCACGTGTATTCTCGTTGTCCTTCTCTGTCAGACCCAAAATTCTGAGGTCCCATCTTCTGCGGTAACGTGCACTCTCCCGACAGCTCTCCTTTAATTCTTTGTTTTCCTTCATCAGCGACTCTACCTTTGTCGTCAGCTTGTCAATTTCCTCTCTGTTTTTTTGGGTCGCCTGTGTATTTACTTCAATGCGTTGTTCGAAGGCTTCCAACTTCTTTTCAAGCGAATCAAACCTTTCCTCGCATCTCTTTGTGAAGCCAAGTAAAATTTCATACACATTCTCGATGCTCACCTGCTTCTCAGTTATTTTGCTTTTCATTTTTTTGGGATTGGGACTTGGTAACGGAGTGTGGTCACCTATGGGTCTTCCGATCTCTTTCTGAAGTTCCATCTCTTCTATATCTTCATCCTCACATGCTTCCCGCATAGCAGCAAGGTTGTAATCATGGTCGGAGAGGCTACCTGTTAGCTTGGGGTTAGCCATTTTTATCACTCTAAGTTTATCTTTGTGTCTGCCTGAAGGTCTGTCAAAGTAACTTCCAGGGGGTTTCGCTTGCGTTCTACTTCCTTTGGAGTAACAGTTTGTCAGTAAAGTATTTTACAGGACATCAAAATCACGTTTCTTAATCAGACCCGCAGATTGTACAACCGCTTATTCCGCCATCTTTCTCTCCCCCCCCCCCATTACTGTACATGTAGGTGACCATGATGAGAGAGACAGACAGAGTCTGGCTGGCGCTCGCTGGTAGTTCTCGCTGCAGTCTACCGGTAGCGTCTCCTTTCAGGCCAGGATAGACTAATGTCACCGAGCAGTGTCTAAGTTTGTGGTCAAAGGCTTGCACCCATTTGCCACAGCAGATGCCCCCGATTTTTGGTAAGTGAACGTGTTTAATTGTGGGCAGGGACATTACTGGATATTCTTGTGTAATTGCCACAGAACAATTTATGTTATACTTTGTTATTGCTACAGAAGAATGTTGCAGCTTTAAGGCAGGGATGACTCCTGGAGTTGCTTTCTCACTGCATATGCTTTATTTCACAATCAGATCGATTCGATAACAAAAACATACAGCAGCTCCTCTCCTACTCCTAGCCCTTCGCTGCGGTGGAAAAAAGAACGACTTCAATCCCCTTCAAGGAACATACGTACAAAATAGTTTTCCTGATACACCAATGGGGCGTTCAATGCCATCTTGTAAATATGAGTACTCTGGCAGAGTAACAGTTCAAATGAAAAATACACCAGAACAAACAAGCAAACAAAAAAAGAAGTGTGGGGTACCTTTGAACCAATGAACAAAGTATAACAATTTATACTTTTTAACATAACCCGACCCCGTCAATATGTGATATGTCTCACAAGAATATTTATTTTATTATTTTACATTTACAATTTTTTTTTCCTGGGGACCCTGTGACACCCCATTGAAGAGCCGTAGGCTGGATCTCTCAAGATCTCACTGTTGGGTTTGTAAGGCCATGTTACTCCTAAATTTCTATCTTGTTCAAAGAGAAGATATAAAACAAAGCTCTGAGCTAATCGACCTTAGTGTTCTCCTTTTTTTAAAAAAAAAAAAGAATCGATAAGAGAATCGATAAAGAATCGAATCGTTAAACAGAATCGAAAATGGAATCGGAATCGTTAAAATCTTATCAATACCCATCCCTAGGTTTTACAGTATTTTTTTTATCAAGTTTAGCCAGAATGTGTAATGGGGAGGGCAAGGAGGTCTCTGAGTTTACAGAGGAGAGGACAGTCCAACAGGCACATGGGTGAAGATCCAAGCAGAGGGGAAGAAGCAAAGGTAAGACCAGAGGTAAGCATGAGGAGCATCAGCAGCAGGTAAATACAAAAAAACAGAGATTCAGAGGCCCGAGCAACTGCACCACTGAAACATTCAGTGAGGAAGTGATTGTCAGTGAATCACACCTGCAGTAATGTCACTGCGGCACATGTGTAAAGCTTAACTCATTTTAAATACTTTATATTGTGTTCAGTTTACAGTAATGCATCATTTTCTGTGAAAGAACCACGGATCTCTAAACAGCTTTCAATTAGCTCAGAAAAAAGGCGGATTTAAAAAGGAAAAATGCCACAGCTCAATTTACCCGTGGCATATTAAAGTGTTTGTGCTACTTTATGTAATTTTTATGTCATTCTTAGTAGGCAAGTTTTAATTATGCCAAATATTACTCTTTTTTTGCGCTTTGGTTATTATTATTTTTTGTAAAGATACAAATATTTGGGGGACCCATGAGACTCCACTCAAAAGCATCTTATTTTTCCTGCCCAGTTTAAAATCATTTGCTTGTCCTAGTGCCAAGTTTATATCCCATTATTTACATTTTTGGTACTTCTCCCAATATAAAACGCACCTTTGGTTTCATAGACTGATCATCTCTGCAGTTTTATTCCAAGACTGCAGCACCCCTGTTAGCTTGTTGTTTAGTTTGTATTGGCTGTTGTTTGTGATATTTAATCAGTAGGAGTAATAAACTTTGTCTCTTCCTGATGTGTGTCTTTTATCCTGTCGCCATCTGCCCTCGTCTCTTTTCCGTCACCCCCAACCAGTCACAGCAGATGGCTGCTGTTAGATTTGTATTGTTGATTGTCATTTATGCTTAGAAATATTTACTTATATATGCTTAGAGTTTTGTAATTAGTTGTAGATTGGTAGAGGTTTTGATCCTTGATAGTCTGCAAACTTTGTGTGTATTAGACAGCACTTTGGGAGCATGAGAGGTCATACCGTGTCTTATTATTTTATGGTAGGATTAACGTAGTTGCGTCTGTTCTAGTCTAAGTGCTCTTTGTTTAGATGAACTGCAGGACTTCCTCACCGTGTTATCTAGGATGAACCATCTAGGGTGAGGGGGAGGCTACCCTCTTCCTGACCAAGGATGTTTAACCCTTTGATCAGCAACACACACACACACACACACACACACACACACACACACACACACACACAGTATTCTTTGTTCACATGTATACCCATGTAAGATGTTATATGTTAATGACCCTATGCATATTCATGTAACCACAATAAAAGCAGTGCTGTGGGGAAACCTGGCTGAGAGTCTGACAGTGGTCAAGTGGTGGAACGACGCTTGGCTCCAGCCAGGTCTCCCTCATGCATGAGTAACCAGAGAACTTTGGTGCCTTGAGTCTTGCTTTTGCTGCGTAGCAGATTGTCCTTAACGTTCCAGCGAATAGGTTTATGCTACAAACCTAACAGCTGCCAAAACACCTATTGGATCAGTGCCTGTATAACCTACGATGGTGTAACAGCAGGCACGTGCAGGGGGGGGGGGGCTGGAGGGGCTTGAGCACCCGCCCCTTTCCTGATGGGTGCCCAGAGTGCCCTTTTGTTGAGGCAACTTTTAAAAATTTTTTGCGGAGTCTTGTCTGTGCCCCTCAACAATAATATTTAACTATTAATCATAGTTTTGCTAAATAAAAGGATCTGGCTTGCATCAGTCACATGATCACATTTAACCAATGATCGCCCTTGACGGCAGAACGCGCTGGTTACGAGCCGGGAACGAGCTCACAAAGAGCACGCGCATTTTTAGCGGTCCGGAGCTGTAGGAGAAACACAAGTTAACTCAGAGACACAGACTGATGCGACAAAACCAGTAAGTAGGTGTACAGCGTACACTGTAGTGTGTAGCACACAGGAGTATCAGCTTATTACGTACACGTTGGTAAGTTGTCTTGTTGCAGCTGACGAACTGAAACAAACGAGCGTGCTGTGTGTGCAACAGGGCGACAAACATTACCTGTCCTTTTATTAACTGCACAAGTAGTGCTGGTCATAGCTGCTGGCTACCTGTGTAAGGCTGTCATGGGTCTGTAGCTCTGTCACCGTTTTAGGGAACATATTTAGTTTTAAAGCAAGTTACATAGCTTTTCCTGCCTTTCTGGAGGGATTATATTCCACTAAAAAACGATCTAATATGCATGTCCACATAATTATGCATTATTATAATTATGATATATTAAAAAACACAAGCTGTATGTAACGTTGGACCCAAGAAATATAAGCTGGAGCGAATTTGACGACAGCCGAACTTTTATTTAATACTGTGCGTTTGTACAGGGACACAGACACTCCCGCTCTCTCTCTGCTGTCATGTCCGCCCTCCTCCTCCGACTGTCACTGCCAACATATAAAGAGACACAATCACTGTCAGATCCCAGCACACCTGTTCACCCCGCCCCTGCACCGCCCCGGGAGCTCACTGCGTCACCCCTCCTCTGCAGCTGGCCAGAGACCACACCCACGCCACACTGTATTTTAAAGAACATACATTAAGAAGCAGATTATATTAGATTTATATTTTAAATAAGACAAAATTTGGATTTTACAGCAGTAAAATGATTGTATCTCTACAGTTTAAACATGTAATAAGCTTTGCCCTGCACAGAGTGGATAGTGAAACAAATGGAATCATCATAATGACATTATTTCATATTTATTACTTCCCCCTCCTCATTGCTTTATTATTGTAGCTCTAGTAATAAATAATAATGTAAGGATTCTGGATCAGCACCGAGATGCCCAAAGTATATACAGTATTCTGAAGGTCTAAAATGTCACTGTGTGTGTGCGCATGTGTTTGTTTTATGTATATGGATTATTTTAAATTATTACTCATGATATGACATTGTCCAGACAGAATTTTATTGGAATTCCACGTGAAAGACCAACACAAAGTGGTGTACACGTGAGAAGTGGAACGAAAATCATACATGATTCCAAACATTTTTTACAAATAAATAACTGCAAAGTGGGGTGTGCATAATTATTCAGCCCCCTGAGTCAATACTTTGTAGAACCACCTTTTGCTGCAATTACCGCTGCCAGTCTTTTAGGGTCTGTCTCTACCAGCTTTGCACATCTACAGACTGAAATCTTTGCCCATTCTTCTTTGCAAAACAGCTCCAGCTCAGTCAGATTAGATGGACAGCGTTTGTGATCAGCAGTTTTCAGATCTTGCCACAGATTCTCGATTGGATTTAGATCTGGACTTTGACTGGGCCATTCTAACACATGGATATGTTTTGTTTTAAACCATTCCATTGTTGCCCTGGCTTTATGTTTAGGGTCGTTGTCCTGCTGGAAGGTGAACCTCCGCCCCAGTCTCAAGTCTTTTGCAGACTCCAAGAGGTTTTCTTCCAAGATTGCCCTGTATTTGGTTCCATCCATCTTCCCATCAACTCTGACCAGCTTCCTGTCCCTGCTGAAGAGAAGCACCCCCAGAGCATGATGCTGCCACCACCATATCTGACAGTGGGGATGGTGTGTTCAGCGTGAGGTGCAGTGTTAGTTTTCCGCCACACATAGCGTTTTGCATTTTGGCCAAAAAGTTACATTTTGGTCTCATCTGACCAGAGCACCTTCTTCCACATGTTTGCTGTGTCCCCTACATGTTTGCTGTGTCCCCTACATGTTTGCTGTGTCCCCTACATGTTTGCTGTGTCCCCCACATGTTTGCTGTGTCCCCCACATGTTTGCTGTGTCCCCTACATGTTTGCTGTGTCCCCCACATGTTTGCTGTGTCCCCCACATGGCTTGTAGCAAACTGCAAACTGGACTTCTTATGGTTTGCTGTTAACAATGGCTTTCTTCTTGCCACTCTTCCATAAAGGCCAACTTTGTGCAGTGCACGACTAATAGTTGTCCTATGGACAGATTCCCCCACCTGAGCTGTAGATCTCTGCAGCTCGTCCAGAGTCACCATGGGCCTCTTGGCTGCATTTCTGATCAGCGCTCTCCTTGTTCGGCCTGTGAGTTTAGGTGGACGGCCTTGTCTTGGTAGGTTTACAGTTGTGCCATACTCCTTCCATTTCTGAATGATGGCTTGAACAGTGCTCCGTGGGATGTTCAAGGCTTGGGAAATCTTTTTGTAGCTTACGCCTGCTTTAAATTTCTCAATAACTTTATCCCTGACCTGTCTGGTGTGTTCTTTGGACTTCATGGTGTTGTTGCTCCCAATATTCTCTTAGACAACCTCTGAGGCTGTCACAGAGCAGCTGTATTTGTACTGACATTAGATTACACACAGGTGCACTCTATTTAGTCATTAGCACTCATCAGGCAACGTCTATGGGCAACTGACTGCACTCAGACCAAAGGGGGCTGAATAATTACGCACACCCCACTTTGCAGTTATTTGTAAAAAATGTTTAGAATCATGTATGATTTCCGTTCCACTTCTCACGTGTGCACCACTTTGTGTTGGTCTTTCACGTGGAATTCCAATAAAAATGATTCATGTTTGTGGCTGTAATGTGACAAAATGTGGAAAAGTTCAAGGGGGCCGAATACTTTTGCTGTATTTAGCAACCAAGACTCTTCGGCATGCTCTTGTATTGCTTATAAGACTGTTCACTGCATCTGGAGGAGTGCTTGGAGTGGAAGGGTCAGAGATTAATTCATTCTCTGAAAAGCATTGAACACTAGCTTTCTCACCTAAGTGGTCAGAGAAGAAAGAAACAAAAAAGGACAGCTGTGGTTTTATTGAACTGGAGTGGGAAGGGTGGTCAACCAAGTGTCATGTTACACATGAAGAGTAGAAGTTCATCTTCAAGTTATACCATGTCAGTGACCTTCATGGTTCCTACATTCACATTGGATTTTCTAAAACAACACGTGCTGATTAATTTTATGAACGGCTGATAATCATTGACATTCACTTGTTTATCTCTTTGTAGTCTTGTACCTTGTAAAAGTTGTAAAGATTACTTTATGCATTTTGTCGCTTAGAGTATTTTTGCTCTGAGTTATTAGAGGAATTCCATAATCAAAGGCAATTACTTCCTCAGTGCCAAAAACTTCCAGATATGTTCTTTCACAGCTGCTTAAACATCTGTATCTGAGCACACATTTTGATATCAATCCTCTAAGCTCTGGTCAGTTGGTGGAAACACACATGCTCATGTTTTACTATCAGTTGACAATCATTGATACTCACTTGTTCTTCTCCTTGTACTGCATCTGAAAGTCATAAAGATTACATTAGTCACTGATTCACTAGAATAAGGTTGAATCTAATGCTACAGTGACCTCCCCTCTGTACTGTGTAATATAAAAGTCAGTCAGGTTTGCAGATGACACACAGATACTGTTGAGTTTTCACTGACAGAATGGCGATCACGCTGAAGTTCTCGCTGTTGCTTCTGGTCTGCTCTGTTTCCACAAATCAGACAGAGGCAGATAATGAAATTCTTGACCAGCAGATTTCAAACCAACAACCCTGTCCACAGGAAATCCATGCTGTGCTCAGAGAGCTGACTGCCTCAGTGGCTGAACAGAAAGTGGAAATCAGGACCTTAAAACAAGAGAATAAAGGTAGAGTATGATGTCAGGTAGTGAGAAAAATGACAGCATGAGGAAACCTTCATATGAGCCCCTGTTACAGAGATATCAATGTCACTTCATGAATCTATCACTAACGTTTCTCATTAATTTTTTTATTTTTATTATTTATTCATTATTTATTCAATAATCTAACCTACTAAAAATGAAAAGATTCAAATGATGCAGATAAATAAAATTCATATTGACTTATTTATGTTCTTTTCTGTCAGACCATGTCGCAAAACTGAAAGACCTGGAAATGCAGAACGTTGAACTTCAGAGACAGAGGTCTGAAATTGACAAACTTAAACAGCAACAAATAATAAATAAATAAATAAACTTTATTTATAAAGCACACTAAAAAAACAAGGGTATACCAAGGTGCTTGACAAAAATAAAATAGGAAAAGGGAGATGGGAGGGAAAAGAGAAAGGACCTGGCACGTATCGATTATAAAAACCATCATAAGATATAAAAGTAGTTCACAAGCATAAAAAATGTACCAGCGCACACAAGTGTTAACTGGGTGGAAAGGCAAGATTAAAGAAATAAGTCTTAAGCCGTGATTTAAACAGTGGCATAGAGTCAGACGCCCGGATAGCGACAGGAAGGTTGTTCCATAAGACCGGGGCAGCTACAGCAAACGCGCGGTCACTGCGAGACTTCAGCCGAGAACGAGGTTGCTCCAGAAGAATTTGGGTAGCAGAGCTAAGTGCTCTGACAGGAGTGTGTAACCTGAGAAGCTCATTGAGGTAGCTCGGCGCAAAGTTATTAATGGTTTTGTAGGTGAAAAGTAATATTTTAAATTGAATACGGTATTTAATTGGAAGCCAGTGCAAGCCAGCAAGAACAGGAGTGATGGAAGAAAACTTCCTGCTACCTGTCAAAAGGCGTGCCGCCGCATTCTGGACAGTCTGCAATCTAACGAGAAGGGTGGAGGAAAGGCCAATGTAAAGAGAGTTGCAGTTCATATCCAGAATCGGATTCTTTTGGTTATTACCCAAAGCTCGTGACCATAGGTGAAGGTGGGGACAAACTGATAGGAAAGAGCTCCTGCCAGCCACACAGCCACCTGCGACAATCACAGACATTTATCTACCGGCTTGACTGGCGGCTGCAAAACATTGCAAGATAATCTTGGTCAGGTATTCTTCCAGTCCACAACTTTACCACGAGTGTTGTTATATCAATTTAATTGTCCCACAAGGGGAAACTTGGGTGTAACAGCAGCAAGAAAACACATATACAAACAAACAGTACACATGACACAGAACAGAAACATACACAATTCTTACATATTTACATGATGGACAATGGTTACCAAAAACTGAGTACCATACTGTTGTTAAATTAAATAAAATTAAATACAGATAAGAGGCAACCCTGGTTGTAGTGTGAATCGGTTGATAAAACAGTGCACGATACAGCGCTGATGTAAACATCTGTGTTTGTTGGGAGCAGTTCAGATTGTACAGTCTGACAGCTGCAGGGAGGAAGGACCTGCGGAAACGCTCCTTCATGCATCGAGGATGCAGCAGTCTGTCACTGAAGCAGCTCTGCAGTTCAGCAACATCTACATGCATGGGGCGGGAGATAAACTGCTGCTCCAACATACCACACTGTGAAAAATGACAGATGCCACCACAGAGTCATAGAAGGTCTTTAAAAGCGCTCCCTGGACTCCAAATGACCTCAGCCGCCTCAGCAGGTAGAGTCTGCTCTGACCCTTCCTGTAAAGAGCATCATCCCTGTACTTATACTTTTGTGTTGCTCTCTCATCACATCTTCATTATTCTCATCACTGCTTAAAACAACACACATCTTTTTTTAACTGTCCTTTCTCCAAAACAGAAAGTGGCATTACAGTTGTTTCAGGCTGAGAGACACAAAACACTCTTCGTATTATCATTCATATATCATCCACACAACTATTTTATTTCTTTTTGTCCACTGGGCAGGTGACCTGCAGAATCATGTCTGCCCCAGCTGGATACCTTTTCACACACACCGTGACGTCAGACACACTCACAGTCACTTCATTCGTCAGACTTCTTTTAAGTTTGCAGCAGGCAATGCGACTGAGTATTGTGTCAAGATAAGTAGGAAGACCACGCTATAATGGACAGTTGAAGGAAAAGGTCAAATTTACAGGGAATCTTTTTGTTTTGTTTTTGGACAGAAAGATGAGAGTTTGATGTGTACATGGCTGTGAACAAAAATATAAATGTGGTGGATCATAAATTTGATTAGTTTTGAAGTTGTACATCTCTGTTCCTTACATTTCATGTCATGCCCTTATTAATGTTTTATTTGTTGCTTTGACTGTTTTCGAATAGAATATGCAGTGGGAATATAGAGGGAGATAAGTAGTGAAAGTTTTGCCTGGGTTGATTGTGCGTCGATCCATTGTTAATGCCTCAGGGCTCCAGTAGGTGGGTTCGCGCGCTTCCTCCTTCACTCAATACAGACGAGTGAGAGTGAGAGCTGCGTGTCTGTGCCGCTCTTTCACCTCTCCTCACTATTTCCCCTGTTTAAGGGCACAACATAAACACTGAGGCTTCAAAATGCAGCATCTACAACACTGTCACTCTGCCTCCACCATGGAGACAGTCTCCATGGTGATGAGTACAACTGGCAGCTGAAACTGTTGTGAACTTCTCCATGAGTCATATTTCCTGTTTCAGAGCTGCTGATTGGCTCTTTGGGCCCTTTACCTTCAGGAGGTCATGGACGAAGCACTGAAGTCGTTTATCACGTAAAAAATATTTTTAGTTTATAATAATTTGATAAATAATAAAATATTAATAAAATCTGGAAGTTTTTTTAGAACTTAGATTTTAAGCTATTTATGCCTTTTTTGCTGCTCTTTTTTAAACTTATTCCCTTTAAACTGTATTTATTCTTTTTAAAATATATTGGTTATTGCACTGTAGAGGCTGCTGAGGAACAGTATTTCGTTTCAGGCTGTGTAACACGAAATGACAATAACCAATAAAGTCTTGAGAGCTGCCATCATTGTTCCAGCAGGAGGCAGTAAAACACCAAACTGCACCTGTTGTGCTGAAAAGGTGTGAGCATGTGCAGTAACCCAGTAAGTTACCTGAATATCTCTCTCTCTCACACACACACACACACACACACACACACACACACACACACACACACACACACACACACACACACACACAGTACTGATACTAATGACTCGCTCTCAGATCTATTTGGGTTTAATGTCAGGGTATATTTGTGGATGAAAGTTTTGGTAGGACACATGATGTGGACAGTCTGGTAATCCCAGAATATTTTAATGTAAGAAAACTCCAGACAGCTCTGGAGAAAGTTTCAGAGTAAAAGCCCTGGAGTGTTTTACATGTTATTCTGTTGGATTAAATCTGACGGAGCTGATTCATAAACACTTCACTGCCAGGTATCAGGTGACCTGCAGAGACTGATCCTACAAACACTCAGAAACAGAGTAAACCAAACTGCACCACAGTGATCAGACGAAACCTTCCTGACATGAACACAGCTCCTCAGTAAAAACTGTGAACCAGCAGAGAGACTACACCCAGCACCATACACCACCTCTCTGACACAGTACACCCTCGGGCAGGTGGTGTCCCCATAAACAGTGTGAGAAGCTCTGATTATTTACTATGTTCAAACAAACTGAGTGTCCACAAACGTCTGAGCTCACAGTGAGAGCTGCTGGCACAGTTTGGAGGTGTTCTGCCCCCTGCTGGACACACAGAGCTACAACATGAGGATCAGAGGAGGCTGGTGCTGCTTCACCTTTAGACACAAGAAGGAGGTCAAAAAATGTAAAAACAGAGATTGTTTTTAAACCTGTAAAGGGGGAAATCCTGACGAACCAATCCACAGCCAGAAAAGAAGTCTAACTCTGTGCTGCTCCAATCAGGAATCAGCTCTGTTACTGTGTGAGTGTGTAAAGTCACAGAGTAGCTGGTTTCAAATGTATCTATAAAGTTTATTCACATTTTATTTAGGCTTCAAAAAACAGTCCAAGTTTATTTCTTTGGACTTTGTTCACTTAGCGCCACCTGGAGGACAGTCAGCTCCCTGCAGCAGCTCTGGAGGACTGTTAACTGATGAAGAGCTCGGACTGCACAGCCTGCTTCATCACCGACTTCTTTAAATAAACATGACCACGATCAGTCGCAGCACCTCAGACAAACACTTGTTACACAGCAGCCGCCTTCACACCGACTGAGCTCCATCACAGCTTCAGAGCTCAGCTTACTAAAGTCAAAGTTTATTTCCTCTCAGGTTTCTTACTTTCAGTAAAGTTTCACTGTTAGAGCCCTGACCAGCATCCTGCAGCATCTGGAGCAGCTGTGTGGTGCTGTCATGGCAATAAGGATCCAAATCTGTGGGATGTTTCCAGCAGGGGTTATAACCTGCAGCCAGCAAGGTGTGCCTAATAAAGTGGCAGTGTTTATGTCACAGTGCAGCAGCATCAGAAAACGGTGGTTTACATCTCTGTTACAGGAAACCTGAAGAGTTAAAACACCAGAGAAGAAAATCTAAACGTTACACAAAGAACAAAAAAGAAGTAAACTTCATAAAAACTTCACAAATGATGCTTTAAATGAAAAATAAATCCCTGTAAATAATTCAACAGGTCACATGTTAGAACCACCTTAACTAAACTCTGTAGCCGCTCACTGTGGTTTGTCCCAGCAGCTCTTAGGAAACAAACTGCTAACTTCAGTGTCAGCACACACTGTTAGTAAACTATGCAACACTGAATTCAGGTTTCAGTTGTGTTAAGTTGTGAAGTTGTGATGAAAGTCTTCTTACTGACACAGGTAGGATGGTCAGGCGTCCTCTGTTCCTTCACCGTTCATGAACTGTCACTTATAAAATGCTGCCAAACATCAACTACACTCAATAACTAAACGTGTGCAGGTTAAAGTGATGGACGCCCAGATCTGCACTCCAAATACAAACAGACTAAAGGTGTTTCCTCCAGAAACAAAGACAATATTTACAAAGGTCTCACAGGTAAATTGTGAGCGATCACAGCAGCATCTCATCCTGACTAACAGCTTTTAGATGCAGGGAGAGCGTCGTGGTTCAGAAGTGGTTCAGCAGATGATGAAGGCCTTTCTGTTGCATTGTGTAGTGCTGTGGAGGCCATGATGGTCGACTGGGTCTGCTTCTCCTGAACTCACAAACACTTCTGAGGTATTTACACCTGAAGCCTCATTGAATGTGAGTCAGAAACAAACGGCTCAGCTGTGATTAATGGATGTTTCCCTGCATTTCTATTTTCACACAGTTTATTTCTTACAGCAGGAAAACTGAACAGAATGTATGTAAGAGGTCAGAGTGAGGATGACGTCACTTAATACAGGAAATACATGTTTGTCTGTTTTGATGATGAAGGACTTCTTCAGCTCTGTAAACAGCTACACTTGAGAGGACAGAGGTGATTTCATGGATCAATAACAATGTGTTTATCAGCTTTCATCATCGCAGTGCAGACATGATGTCAGATCTATCAGAGTGAAGGCCGTCTCTCTGATGACGTCACAGAGCAGAGTCCTTCTGTCCAATAAAGGATCTCAGATCAGCTGCTGCCATCTTGTGGCCACAGTTGGTTACTGTCTCTGAAAGTTGTCTCATGTTTCCTGTTGTCCTGCTAACAAAGGCTGGAGCTCATCATGCTGAGAGGGCAGCAGCATTTTGTGGCTCTTCACACATGTTCATTATATTCTGATGATCCTGGATGGAGACAAACTACAGATAAGTGTGTTCAGCCCAACTAGTTTATCTCATTACAGCAGTTTGATGTTTCCCTTTGAATCCCCCTGAAGATCCTGACAGTGAAGCACGTACATAATACTCCAGCCTTTCAACTCTGAGCTTATTTAGTTCTATTAATACACTGAAATCTCATTTGTGTCATGAAGAAAGTCTTTAATCAAACAGAATTCAAAGATCAGAAACATTTCATATATGGAGTTAAACATGAATCATTGTTTCAACAACATATTTATTGTTGTCATAAACAGACAAGAAGACAACAACAAACTGCTCCTCCCATTCAACACATGTCAGTCCATATCCCAGCAAACTAAATCATCTCCATTTACACATCAAATAGAAACATGAATCACTTGTAATGATTAGAAACTTGATAGAATTTCAAATCTAGTTTGGGGAGTCATTCAGTGAGAAACAGTGAAATGATTTTCCATGTGAAAAGGTGGACAGCAGAAACAGAAAGAAAGAGTGAAACTAAAAGAGAAACAAAGAGCTTTGGAACAACGAGGCAGCAGGAGGACAGCTGCAGTTTAACAGCTTCAACTCACTGACAGGAAACAACATTAGAAACATCATCATCCTCAACTCATCTGCTGCACTGACACTGACACCTTCAACGGACACACCTTCAGTTTATCATCAGTGTGAATGTATGGAAACATCCTGTGAGTGAAAGTGTGTGTGAAGGTGTGTATGTGTGTGTTAGTATCAGGATCAGAGAACGACAGCTTTCCTCTGTTCCAGTCCAGATTCACTCTGATCCTCTGGAGCTTCTTCTGTACTGAGAGATCAGTGAGAGGAGCTGATGGTGAGAATGCTGAGTATTTACCTTCATAGAACCATATTGTCCATAATCCAGACAGTTTGTCTCCCTTCCTCTGCACAGACTCTGCTAACACACCCAGTGCCCACCATGTACTGTCTCCAACATCGACATCCCAGCTGTGAGTCCCTGAGTTAAAGCCCTCAGAGCCCAGGACAGACCAGCAAAAATCAAACCTCTCTGGATTATCAGGAAGCTGCTTCTCTCCTCCTCGTCTCACACTGGTCAGATCTTCAGACAGGATGAGGTCTGGATGAGCAGTGTTTGGGTCCAGAATGAGAGGAGTGTAGGAGACCATGTCCTTCATGTTGTTCCAGATGTTGAAGGTCAGGTTGCCCAGGTGTTTGGCCTGGTCTATCAGAGCTCCTGAGGGCAGCTGTGGATCATCCAGCAGGGGGCAGCGCTGGACTCTTTCCACTGCAGCCTTGTAGTTGTGCAGGAATGAGACGTCTTCAGCTCTCAGCTCCTCCTCTGTGGCTCTGACTGTGTCTGAAAGAGCTGCTATCTCTCTGCTCAGAGCCTCCATCTTCTCCTTCATCATCCCACTCTTCTGCTCCTCTTCCTCCCTCAGTGCAGCCAGCCTGGCCTCCTCTTCCTCTGCTAGAAACTGCTGAAGCTTCTTAAACTGCTCCTTAATCTGCCTCTCTGTGTGTCGGGCCTGGACCTTAATGTGTTCTGCTGTTTGATCAAACTTCACTTGAACTTCTTCACAAACCTTTAACTTCTTCTTTAAGGGCTCCAGAGTTTCCTGAAGTTCCTTCTTGTGTTGTTGTGCAGCTTCATCGATGGGTCTGAATCTGTGATTGATGTGTTTTTCTGAGTCTCTGCAGATGTGACACACTGGCTGCTGATGGTCCAGACAGAAGAGTTTGAGTTTCTCAGAGTGCAGACTGCAGAGAGCCTCTGAAGCTCTCTGATCTCTCTCCTGTAAGAACGACTCACACAGGTTCTTTAAAGCCAGACTTAAAGGTGGTTCATCCTTTGAAGATCTTCTCTTACAAACTGGACACTCGTGTGTTGGTCTCTCTCTCCACCATCTCTTCAGACAGTCTTTACAGAAGCTGTGGCTACATGACAGAAGAACAGGATCTCTGAAGACCTCCTGACAGACCGGACAGCAGAGATCCTCCTCTGATCTGGAAGCCATTGAGTCTGTGAGTGAAGCTGAAAACAGCAGACAGGAAGTACAGTCAGTCCTGGCTCCCCTCCCTCCTCTACCACCTTCACTGAAACTTCCTTTGAGTCGTGTTTTTGCTCAAACTCACATTCAGTGTGTGGAGCGTCAGTAGCTTGAAGCAGCAGTGTTGGAGTTTTCCACGTTTCTCTCCTGTAGCTGGACTCACTCAGAGGAAGCTGCTAGTTTGGTCTGAGCTCAGTCTGATCGTCTGTGCGTCTCTCTTTACTGAGGACGAAGAACTTCCTGTTTCCTGGTTTGTCACATTTGAGTGACGTGAGGGGAGGAGAAAATGTTGCTGTTTGACTTTTAACTAAGGTGTGTTTCAATCCTGCCTGCAGCTCAAAAGCTGTAAAACAGGTTTTGTCTTTTCACCTCCACAGGTCACAACATGAAACCTGTTGTGAAGTTTATAAAATAAAGTGTCACTCGGTGGTGCAGCTGTTTGTCAGCTTCTATTTTAGACTTTGTTCTGGTTCTTGTTCAGGTTCCCAGCAGTGGGAGTGTAATGCAGTCACACACACACAGGTGGTGTTAAGGTGGATTCACTTTGTTACAGACAGTGGTGTTATTTCCTGTAACTAAGGGTGTGTTTCACTCCAAAGTTCAGACATTAACCTGCCAGAAGTTGTAAAAGTTACTGATAAAGAGCTTTTATCTCATTTCACATGTTGTCCACAATCTCCTCGTGATTACCTCTGGAAAGCCCCGTGGCACAGCTCTCCATCCAGTGCAGCTTTATGGTCATTGCTGTGGTTCCAGAATCTTCTCATGATGACCAGTAGGTCCCCAAACAGCATGACCTTTGACCTCAACCCCTGCCTGGGCTGTCAGCTATGGTCCCTACTTCTCGCTGGGTCTCTGAAGATTTCTCAGGAATTCTGAGAAAATCTTATCAGAGGAGGCAGTGAAGACACCTGAACTTCAAGGCAGTCAGGCTGGGCGAGTCTGTGATTACATACTTTTATCTAAGTACAATCTGAGTATTTTACCTGTAAGTAATCTTACAGTATTATGTTATATTGTGAGTCCTTCTTACAGATCTTCCTAGGTTGAAAATGAAACAGTACTAAATGTAACAAGTAGACATCAGCACTAAAGTCATCAGTTTAATGGACACAGAGGAAGCTTTTCAAAGGCTTGCTTGGCCTTTGAGGCCTGCATGGAGCTCAGGCTGACACTAAGCACAGGAAAGGCCCACAGTGGGTGCACACACAGGATACAGATCTGTCAGGTCATGATCAACAACCACTGACCAAAGCCCACTGATCTCTGACCTCCCAGCCCATTCTTCCTTCAGTGGGCTGCTTTCAGTCATTATGCAAATGTTCTGTTTATAAGATTGAGGAAACCTGCAGTCAGCTGAGACTGAAGAAGTCACCTGGATGAGTGACGAAACGTTTCTCCCACAAAACACTGCGTCCAGATGAACAGAATCAACTTGGAGATTTACTTTCCTGGATGATTGAGCATGCATCAAGACGTTTGGCAGCTGTAGCAGTCGTGGAAAATTCCCTCTGTGGCAGAAAATCTCACAGATGCAGTCTTGATACCAATAGATGGATAAAAACTGGAGGAAATCCTCAGAGGCCTTGAAAACTCCTAAATGGAAGTAGCTTCTTCTGCTGGGTCTATTCTGTTGGTCTGAGACTGGCTTCCCTTCATTGGCTTCCTGTTAAATCCAGAATTGAATCCAAAATCCTGCTCCTCACATACAAGGTCTTAAATAATCAGGCCCCATCTTATCTTAATGACCTTGTAGTACCATATCACCCTATTAGAGCACTTCGCTCTCGCTCTGCAGGCCTACTTGTTGTTCCTAGAGTATTTAAAAGTAGAATGGGAGGGAGAGCCTTCAGTTTTCAGGCCCCTTTTCTGTGGAAACAGCTTCCAGTTTGGATTCAGGAGACAGACACTATCTCTACTTTCAAGATTAGGCTTCAAACTTTCCTTTTTGCTAAAGCATATAGTTAGGGCTGGACCAGGTGACCCTGAATCCTCCCTTAGTTATGCTGCAGTAGACGTAGGCTGCCGGGGATTCCCATGATGCATTGAGTTTTTCCTTTCCTTACCTTTATGGTTATGTAAGTTCCAGCTGGAAGGTGATCATCGGTTGGAGATTGAATGGGGACGACTACAAGACTGGTTGTCCCTACCTATGCCCCATTTCCAATCAGGCTGTGCTTACTTGTGTGATGAAGTTTCTGCATCTAGAAGAGCTAAATTAGTTTTTTGTAGAAATTATTATTATTGTAATTAATTATACATTTTTGTAGCTGTAGGAGTGGGAAGCCTTTTACGTCATTTTTGTTTCCTTTCTACAAGGCTTTGTTTGTTGTGTTAGATGTGTCCCTCTGATGTTCCTCTAAAGACAAATAAAACATTTTGTTTTGGTGAAACTGTAAAACTTGCTGTGGCATTGGTGCTTGAATGGGGAAGTCATTTTTTGTGTTGCATACATCTCTGGGCAGATATTTGGGCAGTAATTTTGAACACCATGTAAAAATGTCAGTGGACATAATGCAAAACCCAATGCTTCAAATCACAGCATCTAAAACCAAAATTGTGCCAAAGATGCCTCATTTCTGTTTAATAGGATAAAACAATGCTAGCTATGTTATAGACACAGTAACCCAAGGAAAGCAGTAAGTACACTGACTGACATTGTTACTATGACAACAACAAGCTGACATTTGGACAAAAAAAACCTTGGAGTAATTATTGAGAAAAACATTAAATTTAAATAAAGTTTTAAAAAACACATGACCAAAAATGTAACTAAAACACATCCTCTGGATGTTTCCAGAATATTTTAAATAAATAAATAATTTAAGGAACAACAACAAAAGAAGATCTATAATCAGCATTTATCTCTTCTGTTTTATTTGATGGTGGGGAAATCATAATCATAAAGAGGCTTCTGATTAGAATTTATTTGTTATAAATGTGATTTATATAAACTTTCATTTAGTACGGTGTGTTGATTATATGTAATATATTTTACTTATTATTTATTTACATTCAGTTTTTATTCCTGAGAATTTTGGTTTTTTTTTATAAAAACTAAAATCAGGACAGAATAATTATTTTGCTGTCTTATTTTATGAATCATTTCAATGTAAGCAGCTATCTTTTGAATATGTGGCTTTACAGCTGAAGGCCCCATCCAAAGTTGTGTTTCTTAATGTTTACAGGCCTCCCAAATACTGCACAGACTTTTTTAATGACCTCAGTGAACTGCTGTCTGTGATCTGTGTTGATTTCGACTGTGTAGTTATTGTTGGGGATTTTAACATCCATGTGGACAACCCTCAGGACAAAGGGACTAAAGACCTGAGTAACACTCTGGGCAACTTTGGGCTGACTCAGCATGTAACAGAGGCCACACATAATAGAGGACACACTCTTGACCTACTGATCTCCAAGAGCCTGAGCATTTCAAAGGTTACTGTGTCTGATGTGGGCGTGTCTGATCATTACTGTGTTTTCTTTGAAAGTAAAATCTCAGCCCACATAAATATATCAACAGCCGTGATCACAAAACGGTGTATAACTGAACACAGTAGTGAGATCTTTAACCAGGTCTTCCCATTAACACCTGACCTGTCCAAAGGTTCAGTCAATGAGCTCGTCAATAGCTTCAATGCTAACATGTTAAATGTAATGGACACTATTGCTCCCATTAAGGTGAAGGTTATCTCTGGAAGGAAATAGTCTCCATGGAGAAACTCCACACTGGTGAAAAATGAAAAAAGAGAGTGTAGGAAAGCTGAGCTTGAACTTCATTCGACCATGGCCTGCAATGACTTTGCCAAATTCTTCACAGAAAAAATCCAAAAGATTAGACAAGCAGTTGGTACATCAACAGCAGATCCAGGATATGTACTGTGTCCACCGAAAAACTGTTCAAACACCATGAAACAGTTTCACCCGATTAACAGCAAAGACCTGGAGGACATCTTAGGTAAACTGAACTCCTCCTCCTGCTGTTTAGATGTCCTGCCAACAAGTTTTTTCAAAAAGGTCTCAAAGACTTTGGAGTCAGACCTGTTACAGATCGTCAACTTTTCCTTAATGTCAGGTGTGTTTCCGGAACCGCTAAAAACTGCTGTAATCAAACCTATACTGAAAAAGGACAATCTTGACAAGACACAAATGAAAAACTACAGGCCGATCTCAAATCTCCCATTTGTAAGTGAGATCATTGAAAAAGCAGTTTCTCAACAGCTCAATTACTTCTTAAAACAGAATAACTGCTATGATGCCTTCCAGTCAGGTTTTAGACAGAACCACAGCACTGAAACCGCTCTGACCAAAGTGTTTAATGACATATGTCTGAATACAGACAGTGGAACAATGTCAGTCTTAGTTTTACTGGATCTCAGTGCAGCATTTGATACAGTTGACCACAGCATATTACTCAAACGACTGGAGAACTGGACAGGTCTTTCAGGAACTGTACTAAACTGGTTCAAAACATACTTAGAAAACAGAAAATACTTTGTATCAATAGGTAACTTCACATCTGAGCAGACTAGTATCACATGTGGAGTTCCCCAAGGTTCCATCTTGGGACCCCTTCTGTTTAACATCTACATGCTCCCACTGGCACAGATTATAAAGAACAACAAAATAAACTACCACAGCTATGCAGATGACACACAAATATATATCACAATGTCACCAGGAGACCGAGGCCCTGTACAGGCTCTTGGTAAATGCATTGAGGAAATTAATGACTGGTTGTGCCACAATTTTCTCCAGCTAAACAAAAACAAAACTGAAGTAATAGTCTTTGGTGCCAAAGAAAAACGATTACAGCTCACCAGAGAACTTCAATCTATACACCTAAAAACCACAAACCAGGCGAGAAATTTGGGTGTAGTGATGGATGCAGACCTAAACTTAGAAAAACACATTAAGACAATAACAAAGTCAGCTTACTATCACCTCAAGAATATTTCAAGGATAAAAGATCTGATGTCTCAACAGGACCTGGAAAAACTAGTTCATGCATTCATCTTTAGTAGGCTTGATTACTGTAACAGCATCTTTACAGGTCTACCTAAAAAATCAGTCAGACAACTACAGCTCATTCAGAACTCTGCTGCTCGAGTCCTCACTAAGACCAAAAAAGTGAACCACATCAGTCCAGCTCTGAGGTCTTTACACTGGCTGCCTGTCCGTCAGAGGATAGACTTTAAAGTTCTGATGCTGGTCTATAAAGCTCTGAATGGTTTAGGACCAAAATACATCAGTGACCTCCTGACCCAGTATGAACCTTCCAGATCCCTCAGGTCATCTGGATCCGGTCTTTTATCAGTTCCCAGAGTCAGAACCAGACACGGAGAAGCTGCATTCATCTTTTATGCTCCTTATATCTGGAACAAACTCCCAGAAAGCCTCAGATCAGCTGAAGCACTCAGTTTATTTAAATCCAGGTTGAAGACTCACCTGTTCTCAGCTGCATTTGAATAAAGCACCAAATCCACACTTTTAAGCTTAAATTTCAAAACTAACATTTTAACTACTGATTTTATCTATTGTTCTGATTTTATCTACAGTTTTTTTAAATCATGCTTTTTATTGTTTTTGTTTTTTAATGTCTCTGTAAAGCACTTTGAATCACCTTGTTGTTGAATTGTGCTATATAAATGAACTTATATAAATAAACTTGCCTCGCCGCTTTCAGCCACATTTACAAAAACGCTCCTCCTGTTCTGATTTTTCTGATAATAATCAGAAAGTGCTGAACTCCTCTGAGCTGTTACAGGAACAGATGTTGGCAGATGTGTCAGTGACAGAGTTACAGTTAGAGAGGTCAGTGAGCAGGATTTCTATCAGGATTCGTGTCAGAGTTATTATAATGATGTCTGTTGGTTCACACTCACGGCTGCTTTGGACTGATTCCAGCTCAAAGAGCATCAACATGTTTTCATTTTTCCATCATGATGAGGAGCAGAAACTCTGAGGATTCTCCTGAACTCCTGACTACAGTAAGTCATCCACAGCTTCTGCTTTATATTCTACATATTATTCAGTAAATAATAGATAATTACTGATAATTAGACACTTTCAGAGGGACAAAAGTAAAAAAAAAAAATCTGTAGTTAAGAAGTACAGATACTCAAGCTGTACAAATACTCCGGTAATAGCTGAAGTACTCATTAAACTTCTTTACTGAAGTAAAAATGAAAACTACAGGCTCTGAAAAGTACTCAGAGAACACGGACATGTCTGCTGTAACTGCGTCACTCTGCTCCACGCTGATGTTTGTCCTGTTCGTCTCTGCAGGTGAGATTTAACTCTGAGATAAAACAGGAAGTTTTGGCTGCACAGTAAAAATATTTCCCTGAGACTTATTTTCATATTATTTCAGTTTTTCTGTTTGTGACGATGAAACAAGAATCAAACTGCCGTCAGAAACAAAACGTTCTTCTGCTTCAGCGACTGAAACACAAACTGTTCCTACATGACGACACATGAGAGGTTCTGATTTTGTTCTGTGGAGATCGTTCAACAACTGAACACTAAAACTTTTCTACTTCGTTTGTTGTGACGCACTTATTTCTGCGCATCCTCAGTCCAACCTACCAAACGTCACTCTAACGCCACGTCCTCACGAGACACGGAAGAGTTTGAACCGCAGCTTTAACTTTATTTGAACCTTAAATGTAATCTGATGTGTTCAGGTTTGAACTCAGGTTCAGTTATTGAGTGAAAACACCAACAGACTCAGACATTTAGAACAAACTAAGAGTCAGATCAGCAGAAACAGAGAACACGGACATGTCTGCTGTAACTGCGTCACTCTGCTCCACGCTGATGTTTGTCCTGTTCGTCTCTGCAGGTGAGATTTAACTGATAGAAACTAAACTGAGTTTATTTCTGAGATAAAGAGTCTCAGTCTGGTTTACATGCTGATTATATTTCTCTAATAAGTAGTTTATTACTCATTCAGTGTTGCGATCGACACAAAGCTGGGTGGAGTCTGTGTGTTGGTGCAGTTTGCAGCACAGACACAAAGAAGTGTAATGTGTGTGTCAGTGTGATGTGTTGTAGTGTCAGGAGTCAGGATGCAGCTACAAAGCTTTTTGTTCAGTGTATACAAACAGCTGTAGCTCCATAAAGGCAGCATGCAGAGACTCACAGTGTCTTATAATGAGAGGCTGCTTTCTCTCACACATTATGTTCACTTATTATCAGCACATGTTGTTGTTTGTGGAACAGAGT
Source organism: Diplotaxodon limnothrissa (assembly GCF_057381915.1). Classification (NCBI taxonomy): domain Eukaryota; kingdom Metazoa; phylum Chordata; class Actinopteri; order Cichliformes; family Cichlidae; genus Diplotaxodon; species Diplotaxodon limnothrissa. Next base: position 23,680,048 of record NC_140598.1, on the reverse strand, counting down.
TATTGTAGTTTTTTCTCATTAGTTTGAGTTTTTATTCCATTTGGACTTTTTGTGTTTAGTTCAGTTTAGTTTCCAGATGATTTTCTTCTTTTTCAGGTTTGATTATTTATTGCTTGAAGAGTTTTAATAGTTTTATTCTTTTTTCATTCTTACTGTTTGGAGGTTTGTGTCAGAGGCCAGATTCAGGAGCATCAGTACAGCTGTTACAATAAAAAGCAGTGACTCAGTCTGACAGACATCCAGAGTCTCAATGAACTCGTCCATCAACAACATTTTATCAAACTAACAGATTCTAAAACCAAAGATTTGTTTTTCAGATGATGTTTTTCATCCGTCTCAGTCTTTGCTCATGAACTTTGTCTCCAAACGTCTCAGCCTGAGCTTCCCTCTGATGAACTCGTTCATAATCTCGTCCATTCTGCTCTCAATGAAAATCTGAACATGTTCAGCTCGGCCTCCTGTCTTTGTGTCAGAGTCTCCAAAGCAAACATGACAGCTGCTCACTGCCATCTTCAAACCTTCCCTTTCACTCTTGCTGCTGTCCTTCTGTCACAAATCAGCCCTGATGAAGATGCTCGGGATCAGGTGAGGAGGAGGAGAAGACTCGCTGTGGTGACGCTTGAAGGGACACAAGAAGAAACACAATCAAAGATCATCATCTAATAACAGAAGACAATCTTTTATTGTGTGTTTCTGATTGGCTGCTGTAGAAGTGAACAATTGTACTTTGACCTTTAACCTCTCTGCTCTGTGTTGTTTCCTCTTTCAGACCAGAAAACCATCACAGCTGAGTCTGGACAGGACGTCACTCTGACATGTCGAGCTCCAAACAACAACATCATTATTTTAGAGTGGAGCAGAGCTGACCTGAGAGATGAATATGTGTTTGTTTACCGGGACGGTCACTTTGTTCCAGATGACCAGCATCCATCTTTTAAGAACCGGGTGGATCTGCAGGACAGACAGATGAAGGATGGAGACGTGTCTTTGATTCTGAAGGATGTGAACACTGCTGATAGTGGAACATATGAGTGTCGTGTCTTCATGGAAGAAACACGCTCATGGAAGTTCATCAGCAGCATCCACCTTCATGTTGTTCCTCCAGGTGAGTGAGTAGAGTTGAGTGTGTGTGTGATCAGAGGTGAAGCTGCTTCCTGGTTGTTGATGTTTGTTTCTAAAGATGTTGCTGATGAGACTTTGTAGAAAGCAGCTGGTCTGAGTGATGTGATCAGAGTGCAGTAGATAATGTCTGACAGCAGTTTGAAGAGGAAATGGATTCTGTTCTGTTCTTCACTCATCACCTACCTGACAGCTGACACCTGTTTCTCACCTGCAGGTCAGACAGGAGGACAAGAGAAGGATGAAGACAAAGAGAAGGAGGATGGATCTGTTGGACTGATTGTTGGTCTGTCAGTTCCTGCTCTGCTTCTTGTTGCTGTTGTTGGTTTTTTGATCTACAGAAAACATAAACAACAGCAGAGAGTGGAAACAAACCAGCCTCCTGTTTAAGTGCAGCAGGTTTAAAATGTCTCAGAGCTTTTTCCAGCTTTGAGTCTGCCGCTGCTGTTCAGAGTTCTGGGTGTTGTCAGTGTTTAAAATCCTGCAGAAACAGATGAACTGAGCACAGACAGCAGGCCCACAGCACTGTAGGTTTATTTCAGTTTTATCTTTAATGGCTGCTTCTGTTTTTGCTGACAGCTCATCTCAGTGGACGAGTTTCATCTTTAAAAACAGTCTTTACATTTCATAGTAACTGGAACATCCAGAGGGCTGTGACTACAAATCAACTTCAACACAGTCAGGCTTTCTTTGTGTTAGCTGGCTCAACTAAACCTGAAACTGCAGTCAGAGACAGCAGGTATCACCGTGGTGATTATCACCTTTCTCTGCTTCAGGCTCTGAGCACGCTCAGATGAAAAGGAGCGTTTCATGTATCATGTGACTTTTCTTCTACACAAAATGGTCCCTGTGAGCGCCACCCAGTCCAATCAGAGACGTTACTCACTGATAACTTCACTAATGTCTCCACTACATGAATACAGGTACATTGTAACAGTGTGATGTGCAGTTTAGCTTCACTCAGTGGCTTCAGTAAGTTACAGTTTAACAAGCTGCACATATGAAACATTTCCTCCAGCAGAGAATCGACATCACAGTGAAAACGTGGCTCTAACAGCTGATTTAAAAACAAAACTCTGAACATGAAATGCTCCTGACCAGGTGATCTTTCACCATCAGTTACCATGGTGATTTAGCCTCTTTCTGACACAGAAAGCTCTGACTTTGAGTGTGACACAGCTCACTGAGACATTTTGTTGTGCACGCCTACTTTTAACTCTTCAAACAAATGAAATCAACACTTGAACATTTTTCACTTTGATGGTTTTGTTTCCACTGACTGTAGTTACATCATTTTGAGCTCAGATTACATATTTATGAAGTTTTTCACACCTGAATCTTTCAATCATCAAGATCTGGTTTCAGTTTTCTCTTTATCTTTGTGAGCTGTGTGGGTTGTTTACCCTCAGTATCCATGAACAGTGTTACAGACCTGGGATCAGTGTTTTTGTTTATAAGATCAAATATGACCTCATTATGTGAGTGTGAGCTGTGGACCACAAAACCTCAACAACACTAATCCTCGATCAGCTGTTTCACTAAAATTACATCCAAGTATGAACTCATCCCATCGTTCATGCATCAATTTGTAGCTGACAGATGGTTATGCACATCCCTGGTTGCCTAGGTAACCCTCTAACCTTAGATAACGCTATTGTTGTCACTCAGCAGTATGATTTAATGTAGTTGTTTCAATAGATCTCAAAGATAAGAAAAGTTCACCTCGGTACTCGCTGACTTCACATAAGTGATCAGTTATTGCGTTTAAAAAGTGTAGCTACTCGTCTTTGACCTTGTATGTATGTGTGTTTATGCTCTGATTGTATTTTCCTGCTGCTCACACAGCATTAGAAAAGCCTGAAAACTCAGTGTTCACAGAGTCTGTAAGCCCCAAATGTTTGTATGAAGGACAGAGAACAAACAACAAAGGTCAGTGTGAGAGTGTCTCTGTATTTGAACAATAAACTCTTACTTTGGTTTAAATTATTTATTCTTTCATTTGTGTTGTTGGCAGAGAAGCTACATCATGTGAACTTCATCATATTGTCACATGTCATCACAGATTCAAAAGATGTAATATTTGTGTGTTTGTTATTAACAATCGTGCCCCCAGACGCCAAAACAGTGCCAGCAAACTGAAACTGAAAAAAAAAACTGTAAGCAAAAAAGAAAAAAAAAGATGTAAGTGTGAAAACTTTTTTCTTGTCTTAATGTCAATATTTATTTTTCAGTTTCATTTTAAGGTGGCATCGTTTTAACCCCAACAAAACAAAACAAAAATGACAGAAAGTCCATTGAAATCTGAAAAATATTCATTTTCTGTGCATGAACAAAAACTTTACTTTTTACAAGACAGGAAAACTAACAGTAGCTTTAAATTTTTTATAGTGTATCCTCATCCTCAGTATTGGAAACACGTCAAACTGCATTTCCTATAAAATCAAATCAAATCATAATGATCGTGGAAATTTCTTGATCTAAATTCTCTTCTAGATTGAGTGGCAAAAACAAGAAGAGCTGCTGTTTGTGTTTGTGCAAGTGCAAGAAATACATATAGCACGCTCTCCATCCTTCTGCTAATGTTTAATGTACTGAAATTAATTCTAATTAATGAAATTAATGTCTAATTAAATTCAAAGAACTGAAGATAAACAGGCCACAGAAAGCACTTTGTCACCTCTGCTGTGATGTTAACTGTCGTGGTGCCTCAGACCTCGTCGTGTGATCTGACATTTACTGACTGATTTTGTCTGTTTTCAGGCTCTAACTTTACAGGAAGAAACTGTAAAATAATCAAATTATTCATCATTGTGAAAACTTCATCATGAAGCATTTGTGATGAGCTACATTCCTCTGAACCTTCAGTTTGGTTATTTATTTATTTATTTTCCATCCTTGTTCTTAATGCTTTCACCATCACAACTAGGGATGGGTACCGGTGTCCGGTTCCATGATGGCACCGGTTCTGACATAAACGGTAGTAACCAGACCAAAAAGCAGCGCACATTTCGGTGCTTTATTTCGGTGCTTTATTTCGGTGCTTTTTTTTCCTGAGCTGTGATACACTCCTAGCCAATCATTTTACGTTTCCGAGGATAGTAGGCAGGTCCAGGTACGTGCGTTCTGTTAGAGCAGAGCTACAGATTAAAAATGTCCAAGGCGAAGCAGTCAAAAGTCTGGCTGTACTTCACAGCAAAATATGCAAACTCAGCAGCAACAAGTGCTTTAAGCTGATACTGTGATACTGTGCAAAGGAGGTAACACCTCAAATCCGATGAAACACCTGGCGACGCATAGCGTTTTTTTTTTTTTTTTAAAGCCGAGAAATGCACCGTATTTGATGGCAGCAGCAGCCGTTCTTCTCTGCGTGAGTAGCTTAATGTTGTTCGCGTGTAATTTACGTTGAGTAGGCTAACCACGTTATTACATTAATGCATGTAAGGTGAACTAGCAAACATCATCATAGCTACATGCGGCTGTCTTCTTGTTTGATGGCAGATGTTCCCTTCACCCTGGCCAAAAAGGCTAAAATGACCAAAGAAAAAGAGGGAAACAGCTGAACATGAGAGGTTTTTGGACAAAGTTTGTATTTTTTCCATTGGTTAAGCACTGCTTCCAGCCAAGAGTGATACCATATATGCCCCATAGCTGCAGAAAAGGCTAACATTGTTATCTTTTTACATAAAACCAGCTGAACATGAGAGGTTTTTGGACCAATTTTGTCTTCTCCATTCTTTAAGCACCGGTTTGAGCACCGTTTGAGCACCGGCACCGTTTCAAAAGTACCGATTTGGCACCGGTATCGGATAAAACCTAAACGATACCCATCCCTAATCACAACACTATGAACTGTGGGTAATCCCTCAGGTCCACAGAGATGAGGACTCGTGAAAATGTGCATAAGGACTCAAAGTGTGTGCAGAGAGCCGTCATGCACTTGATAACATGACAACAGGACGGCCCTGAGCCCTCAGAGGCCGACACTAAGCTGTGACTGTTTATCTGCACGTCTCAAACACGCCTCCATTTGTCTGCAGGCTGAGTGATCTGACTGAGCTCAGCCTCCATTTTCTACAGGGAGACGCTCAGACAGGCTTTCAGTTTCATTTCACAGGAACAGCTTTGCTTCTGTTTTACATGCAGGTGCTGCACAGAACACATCCTGTTCAGTCTGTTTGTGTGACTGACTGCAGCTCAGATAAGAGGCTGGATCAGCTGATTCAACTGGTCAGCAGGCTGCATCATTTTCATCTCTGCAAACACCAATCAAAGTCCTGTACACAGTGTGTTTAGTACTCTGAGTGCGTTATTTGTCAGTAATTGTGTTAAAAGGCTCTGAGTTTAAGTTGTAAACAATCTCAAACCCTGGATTTATCTCCACCATCGAAGCTGCTGACATCCACCTAGCTGCTGTTGAACCATGATTTGGACATATGGTACTCTAAGGTCAATGAAATAAGATAGGCCTGATTAAAGTTCTTCTATGTGAGGAGCAGGATTTTAAATTGTGGATTTAACAGGAAGCCAATGAGGAGAGGCCAGAATAGGAGGAAGCTGCTCTGTCCTTCTAGTCCCTGTCAGGACTCGACTGCAGCATTTTGCATCAGCTGAAGGTTTTATGGGAGTTTTTAAGACATCCTGATAATAACCGATTACACATGATCTGTGAAATGTTCACACTTGTTGCTGCTTCCTGTCTGTGTGTTTCTTCCAGACAAATGTTAGGAAGCTGATTCTCACGCAGGTCACAGATCCACACTCTCAACCCACTGTGGACTGTCCCACATCTCGGAAAACGTTAGAGCACTTTTGCAAATCTGTGATGTCTTGATAAATCGAGTAGATATTTGAAGTTTACACAGCTACATTCAGAAAGAATATTTTAAACTGTGCATCCCTCCGAAACTGCCTCTTACGTTTTCGACGAAATGCATTCTGGGATATTTGCCTGGGTTAGCCTTCAGTAGCTTACTGGGGTCATGGAGAGAATGTGTTAATAATACTGAGTGGTGGGATTTATAACTATGGACTAGTGATGCGCAAATCATGAACGAATCGTTCAATACTCGAGAATCACTTTACTGACTCGTGAATCATGATTCACAAGCCCAACTGACTCACTGACTCATCCCTGTTGCTGTTAGCAGCAATGTATCTAGCTTATAATTAAAATTGTGGAGAAAAACACAACATCCAGTATCGTAACAAAAAATTTCTGCTCTGAACTGGAAGAAAAAACCCTGAGTAGAAGCTCACATCAAGAAAATAGCTCCTCGGTTCACAGTAGCATCGCTCTGCTAACATGCTAACAGCACATTTGAGCTACTCACCCCCTCCCTCCTGTGCTGATTTGTAAGCATAAGCAAATCACTCAGGACTCACTCACCCCCTCCCTCCTGGCTCACAGCTTCTTCTTCTTCTTGGTTGGCAACCAATGTTAAGGTGCATTACTGGCTCACAGCTCAGTGGACATTTAGATGAGAAAATATATATTTAACACATTTAAGGAAAATACTAATAAAATAAAAAATAAAAATATATTAAAATAAAATAAAATAAATGTTTATTAAGCAATTTTGATTGAAAATTGCTTAATTTTAGAAATGTTTTGCTCTTTTTTGCTCTGTAAAATTGTTGTTTTCTTTTAGAATCATTCATCTTAGCAGTAGGATTTACATGAAAAGAGAAACAAATTAAGTTTGAGTGAAAATGTACATTTTTTGCACTCTCTGGTCGACCGACTCAGTGAATCAAATGAGTCAACAAACCCGATTCACTTTGGTGAGTGACTCATTAAAACTCGATTCAGTAAAAAGAATCAAATTTACCATTACTACTATGGACACTATGTGCTGACGTGACCTTTTATAAATTTACTGTCCAATCACAAACCTTTAATGGGAGGAAAGAATTTGATTGGACAGTGAGGGTCATGTCCTCATCGAGGATAGAGCGCACAAGAGTGGACTATTATATTGATTAGTCAAATCTCATTAGGCAATAAAACAACTATGGTCAGAAGAGAATGTATTCATTAAAAAAATAAATAGAATTTACAAATAAAATAGTTCCATTAAAAATTACGTGTACTTGTTGAGCCTTTCTGAGAAATGATCCATGTGATTGATTAATTATGCCTGCAGAGACCAAAAGGGGCCCCAAGAGTCTGGCTGCAGCCACTGGGGGGCGCCATATTGCGACTCGCTCAGACACATGAAAAATTAGAGGGAACATTGCCCGGCAGCCTACGTCTATTGCAGCATAACTAAGGGAGGATTCAGGGTCACCTGGTCCAGCCCTAACTATATGCTTTAGCAAAAAGGAAAGTTTTAAGCCTAATCTTAAAAGTAGAGATAGTGTCTGTCTCCCGAATCCAAACTGGAAGCTGGTTCCACAGAAGAGGGGCCTGAACACTGAAGGCTCTGCCTCCCATTCTACTTTTAAATACTCTAGGAACAACAAGTAGGCCTGCAGAGCGAGAGCGGAGCGCTCTAATAGGGTGATATGGTACCACAAGGTCATTAAGATAAGATGGGGCCTGATTATTTAAGACCTTGTATGTGAGGAGCAGCATTTTGAATTCAATTCTGGACTTAACAGGAAGCCAATGAAGGGAAGCCAAAACAGGAGAAATATGCTCTCTCTTTCTAGTCCCTGTCAGGACTCTTGCTGCAGCATTTTGGATCAGCTGAAGGCTTTTCAGCAAGTTTTTTGGACATCCTGATAATAATGAATTACAGTAGTCCAGCCTGGAAGTAATAAATGCATGAACTAGTTTTTCAGCGTCACTCTGAGACAGGATATTTCTAATTTTAGAGATGTTGCGCAAATGGAAGAAAGCAGTCTTACATATTTGTTTAATATGTGCATTGAAGGACATGTCCTGGTCAAAAATGACTCCAAGGTTCCTCACAGAGTTACTGGAGGCCAAGGTAATGCCATCCAGAGTAAGAATCTGGTTAGATACCATATTTCTAAGATTTTCAGGGCCGATTACAATAACCTCAGTTTGATCTGAATTAAGAAGCAGAAAGTTATCATCCAGGTCTTTATGTCTTTAAGACATTCCTGCAGTTTAACTAAATGGTGTGTGTTATCTGGCTTCATGGACAGATAGAGCTGGGTGTCCAGTTGTAGACGATGATGCTTGAATTCAAACAGGCACACAATATGAAAGATGAGGAAAATCCCTGAGCACTGTGCAGAGGACTCTGAGGACTGAGACGCATGTTGTCATGCATGTGATAATATGACAACAGGACGGCCCTGAGCCCTTAGAGGACGACACAAAGCTGAGTGTTTATCTGCACGTCTCAAACACGCCTCCATTTGTCTGCAGGCTGAGTGATCTGACTGAGCTCAGCCTCCATTTTCTACAGGGAGACGCTCAGAGAGGCTTTCACTTTCATTTCACAGGAACAGCGTTGCTTCTGTTTTACATGCAGGTGCTGCACAGAACACATCCTGTTCAGTCTGTTTGTGTGACTGACTGCAGCTCAGACTAAAGGCTGGATCAGCTGTTCAACAGCTCAGCAGTTTGTAGTTTGTTTTCATTTTGCCCCGCCTCTGTCAGTGCGCCCCAGGGCCGCTGTGGCTACAATGTATGTCTGCCTTGCCATCACCAGTGTGTGAATGGGTGGATGACTGAATATAGTGTAAAGCGCTTTGGGGTCCATAGGGACTAGTAAAGCGCTATAGAAATTCAGACCATTTACCGTTTATGTAAACACCAAACAAAGTCCTGCACACAGTGAGTTTAGTGCACTGGGTGTGTTATCTGTTAGTAATCGTGTTGAACATTATAAAAGTGTCACAAAAGGTTGATTCTGTTTATCTGGACGCATTCAATTGGAGAAATGCTTTGTCACTCTTCCAAGTGATTTCTTCAGTTCCATTCGATTCCTTCTTGTGGGACATGCATGGAACAATTCACCCAGGAGGCATCCTCGTCAGATGCCCAAACCACCTCAACTGGTTTCTTTCGATGTGACGGAGCAGCAGCTCTACCCTGAGCCCCTCCAATAGCCAAACTGCTCACCCTATCTCTAAGGCAGAGGCCAACCACTCTTTGGAGGAAGCCCATTTCTGCCACTTCTATCCACAATCTCAATCGCTATCCGAAAGAATAATGATGATTGATCAATGACCATTTAATCAGTGGCCATGTGTACCATTAACAGAGAGAGTTGTGGAATAGCTGCAATCACAGCATTGTAAAATCAACAAATCAGTTTATTTCTAAGCTCAGTTGATCTGACTGAGTGATCTGAGTGAGCTCAGCCTTCACTTTCTACAGGGAGATGTTGTTTTCAGGCACAGAAGTAAAGACATGTTTACCCACAGCATTGAGTTACAGAGGAAGACGTTGCTCTAAGGCACTTCAGAAACAGAGGTTTGTCTGTTATTGGAGGGACAAAAACAATGAAAAGAGAATTCAACAGGTACATGTAAATCTTTATTAACACTTACACACTTACATAGTGCTCATATTTCATTCAATCACAGAAGGAATTCACTGATTGTCATTGTCTTTAAAAAACAAACTCTTATAAGGCACACATGAACTGAGAAAAACCCCACAAACACCAAGAGGATGTTTCAAGAAGGCCACAGAGAGAAGAGTACAGAAGTGGAGCAGTTCAGTGATGTAGGTGGAGGCGTCACACCATCAGGCCATGAAAGTATGAACCATGATTTGAACCTGAAACAGTGCAGAAGCTCTAACAGTGGAGAGATGTTTGGAGTTAAAGCTTTGGTCAGACCAGAGATCAGAGCATCAGTTCATCACACTGTCCTCACTGCTGTAATATTAATGCCACACTGTTGTTCTTTCATGTGCTGATGTGATGCACTCATGTTTACATGTTAGTGTTACTGACCATTAAGTTCTGTAGGAACCACACATTCACACACAGCATACACGGATAAATAAAAAACACCCGTTGATGTCTTTGGACTGTGGGAGGAAGTCAGAGACCCAGAATCCACTTCAGGAGATACATGTATGACCTTTGTTCCTCATGCGCTCCATGTGTTACTTTACTAATTCACAGGAGGAGTCTGTTTCTGTGGGCAACAGGATGACTGTGACCTCCGACACTGCTGTCTCATTACAAATCCACACAAACATGATGTGTATATTTATACATTATGAGTGGCAATTTTCCCTAAAATCACAATGTTTCTAACTTGAGCCAAACTGGTGGATCTGAAAATCCATCTAAACAAATGAGTCAAACTTCACCCAAAAGAGCATCAGTGTACAAAGGTTTGCATCATCTATACAACAGTATAAAATGTGAAAATATGTTTCATATTTTTGAGTCTCATGGGTCTGTTTATGAAAAGTAATCAGGTCTCAACCCAGCAAAGTTGTTCAGGATGTTTTGCTGGTGTCAAAGGTCAAAGCAGGTTAAATCTGAGCTGAACAGTGTGTCATGTTAAAGAAAAGTTGAAGAGGTTGTCAAACTTCTCAGTGCAGGATCAGAGAGAGACGTTAACAGTTTGTACAATCTGTTAAACTGGGTAAGATTGGTTTACAAACTAAAAACAATGTCAGCCAAAGAGATGATTTTTATACAAAGTGTTTTCCAGTGGACTGTACTTAAAGAAGAAAAAGTCACATGAAGCTAATAAACAATCACACCAACATAAAATAGTTAATTTGCCTAACCTGAAGCTCCAACACTCACTGACTCTGAGATCAGAAATTCATGTGTGTTTGTAACACAGTTTGACTTTGTGTCAGTAAATCTCATGAACAAGATGAATAAACTGTAGTTCAGAGTCACTGACAGCACAGACACACACTGTTGGTCCGAGTCTGAACATGATGATCATCAGAGTCGACTGCTGGATGTTCAGGAGAGTTTCTGTCTGTCCTCAGATCGTCCGACTCACAGTTCATCTCTGTGTCCTCCTGGCTGACCTGCAGGTGAGAAACAGCTGTGAGGTGTCCTCTTCTAGTTCAGGAGATTAGATGAAAAAATCATTCATAACATTTATAAAGTGAGAAAATGTTAATGTTGATTTTTCTGCTTTTTATTTAAAAACATGATCTGACCAAAACTGCAGTCTGGAATCTTGCTTTCACCATAAAAAAATCATATTTTTTTTCAAATACACAGGTCTAACAGCTGCTTCGGGGTCAGAGGTCATGTTGGGTTGATCCAGCTGTTCTTTATAATTTGACCTGTTTGGCTGCAGACTGTGAGAGCTCATTAAAACATGTCTGAGACTTTTGGAAGGTCAAATCCTCGACTCTCTGAAAACGTGTTTGTTTATTATGAGGCTGAAACATCTGAACCTGTGATTCAGTGACAACAGCTCTGTCACACCAAACACTGTGTACACAGTTTACTACTTTTATATACGAAGCACTTCAAACAGTGCAATATATCAATACCATGCAATATATAATACTATATACCAAACATCATACTTACAGTTTGATATAATTGTTCAAAACAACCAAACATCTAAAAATAAAACTGACTTTTTAGGTTTCTACACTGAATAAATATCCAAAAACATTTTGACTGGTTAAAATCACGTTTGCAGAAGATTTGGTGGTTTCATGGTGTAGAGTTACTAGAGTTAGAATAGAGTTAATATTCCTTCTTTAATTATCCTTTGTTGTGCTCACTGCTTGTTTTATTCCTGTGTTTGATGATCAGAGTCTCTGTAAGTCATGAGTGTCGATGAACGATCAAATGAGAAACTCCAGGAAGTGCTGAGTGGACTGTGCCATGGGGGAAATATGATGTTGTTTATGTTTAATATTTATGCTGTTCAGCTTACATTTGAGTTATTCTGGATTTGATTAATTGACCTGTTAACATACACCAGGTCACCAGTGCATTACTTAAAGCTTTAGCAACATGCTAATTAAACATATATTCAAGAAATAAAAAATATTAACTTCATCTGATCCAACATTCAGATTATTTTAAATGTGCGAGTCTGTAATCTCAGTTACTAACAGAGAACCTGAGTGTAAATGTGACCAGATGAAGTGTGAGGTTGTGAGAAAGTCTCTGACTGCATTCATAGATGTGTCCTTTCAGCTGCTCGCTCTGATCCAACCTTTGGTCTCTAAGAAGAGGCTTCAGGGAGACGTTTGCTACGTTGGACTGTAGGACCATCAGTAATGTGTGCAGTAACAAAACAGGCAGCACTGAAAGCAGCTCTAAGTGTTTGTGTTGTTCAATGATTTGTGCACAACAACAACAATGGGACCTCTCTCATCCATCAGTCACCATGTGGACATTTTTCTGACACACTTTGAAGCTGATGGACGTTTTGTGTCTGCACTGAGCATTTCAAAGGTTACTGTGTCTGATGTGGGCCTGTCTGATCATTACTGTGTTTTCTTTGAAAGTAAAATCTCAGCCCACACAAATATATCAACAACAGTGATCACAAAACGGTGTATAACTGAACACAGTAGTGCAATTTTTAACCAGGTCTTCCCATTAACACCTGACCTGCCCAGAGGGTCAGTCAATGAGCTCGTCAATAGCTTCAATGCTAACATGTTAAATGTAATGGACACTATTGCTCCCATTAAGGTGAAGGTTATCTCTGGAAGGAAAAAGTCTCCATGGAGAAACTCCACACTGGTGAAAAATGAAAAAAGAGAGTGTAGGAAAGCTGAGCGCAGATGGAGAAAAACAAACCTCCAGGTTCATTATGACATTTATAAAGAGAAACTTCACAATTATAATTTACAACTGAGGAATGCAAGGAGGTCCTACTTCTCTGACATCATCACTAAAAACAGCCATAATGCTCGGGTCTTATTTTCTACAGTTGACAGGCTAACAAACCCTCCTGTGTCAGTGGCAGCTGAACTTCATTCGACCATGGCCTGCAATGACTTTGCCAAATTCTTCACTGAAAAAATCCAAAAAATTAGACAAGCAATTGGTACATCAACAGCAGATCCAGGATATGTACTGTGTCCACCAAAAAACTGTTTAAACACCATGAAACAGTTTCAACCTATTAACAGCAAAGACCTGGAGGACATCTTAGGTAAACTGAACTCCTCCTCCTGCTGTTTAGATGTCCTGCCAACAAGTTTTTTCAAAAAGGTCTCAAAGACTTTAGAGTCAGACCTGTTACAGATCGTCAACTTTTCTTTATTATCAGGTGTGTTTCCAGAACCACTAAAAACTGCTGTAATCAAACCTATACTGAAAAAGGACAATCTTGACAAGACACAAATGAACAACTACAGGCCGATCTCAAATCTCCCGTTTTTAAGTAAGATCATTGAAAAAGCAGTTTCCCAACAGCTCAGTTACTTCTTAAAACAGAATAATTGCTACGATGCCTTCCAGTCAGGTTTTAGACAGAACCACAGCACTGAAACCGCTCTGACCAAAGTGTTTAATGACATATGTCTGAATACAGACAGTGGAAAAATGTCAGTCCTAGTTTTACTGGATCTCAGTGCAGCATTTGATACAGTTGACCACAACATATTACTCAAACGACTGGAGAACTGGACAGGTCTTTCAGGAACTGTACTAAACTGGTTCAAAACATACGTAGAAAACAGGAAATACTTTGTATCAATAGGTAACTTCACATCTGAGCAGACAAGTATCACATGTGGAGTTCCCCAAGGTTCCATCTTGGGACCCCTTCTGTTTAACATCTACATGCTCCCACTGGCACAGATTATAAACAACAACAAAATAAACTATCACAGCTATGCAGATGACACACAAATATATATCACAATGTCACCAGGAGACCGAGGCCCTGTACAGGCTCTTGGTAAATGCATTGAGGAAATCAATGACTGGTTGTGCCACAATTTTCTCCAGCTAAACAAAAACAAAACTGAGGTAATAGTCTTTGGCGCCAAAGAAAAACGATTACAGGTCACCAGAGAACTTCAATCTATACATCTAAAAACCACAAACCAGGCGAGAAATTTGGGTGTAGTGATGGATGCAGACCTAAACTTAGAAAAACACATTAAGACAATAACAAAGTCAGCTTACTATCACCTCAAGAATATATCAAGGATAAAAGATCTGATGTCTCAACAGGACCTGGAAAAACTAGTCCATGCATTCATCTTTAGTAGGCTTGATTACTGTAACAGCATCTTTACAGGTCTACCTAAAAAATCAGTCAGACAACTACAGCTCATTCAGAACTCTGCTGCTCGAGTCCTCACTAAGACCAAAAAAGTGGACCACATCAGTCCAGCTCTGAGGTCTTTACACTGGCTGCCTGTCCGTCAGAGGATAGACTTTAAAGTTCTGATGCTGGCCTATAAAGTTCAGTTCAGTTCAGTTCAGTTCATTTTTATTTCAAACATTTCAAACATGTGCCTTCACAATCATTACAAAATATCATTCCATTATTTGTTTGAAAAGGAGTAGGCTGAAGTATTTACTTATTTGTCCCTACCCCCTCAAGTTTTACCTCTCATTCATTTAATTTTTTTTTTGTCTTAAATTAAACAAACAACATATGAAACATATAAACATATGAAGTAAAACAAAACATAACATACATAAATCAAAAACAAGAAATTAGCAAGCCCCACCACAGTATAGTTTCTTTCATATGAAAAATACAGAATGTGTATATTTGCAGATACACAAGTTATGGAAAAACAACAAAACAAAACAAAAAAACAACCAAAAAAGAACCGCAACACCATTACCAGCAACATTACCATCCTGGGTTAACCCCGTTTTCTTCATTCTTATACTTATTTAAAATTAGGTTTTTATATTTTACTTTAAACTGTTTTATGTTTTGACTGTCTTTTATTTCTTCTGTTAGACTGTTCCATAATTTAACTCCTGCAATTGAGATTGACATAGTTCTTAAAGTGGTTCTAGCACTTTGTATTTTTAAATTCCATTTCCCTCTTAAGTTATACCCACCTTCTCTTTCAAGCTCTGAATGGTTTAGGACCAAAATACATCAGTGACCTCCTGACCCAGTATGAACCTTCCAGATCCCTCAGGTCATCTGGATCCGGTCTTTTATCAGTTCCCAGAGTCAGAACCAGACACGGAGAAGCTGCATTCATCTTTTATGCTCCTTATATCTGGAACAAACTCCCAGAAAGCCTCAGATCAGCTGAAACACTCAGTTTATTTAAATCCAGGTTGAAGACTCACCTGTTCTCAGCTGCATTTGAATAAAGCACCAAATCCACACTTTAAGCTTAAATTTCAAAACTTACATTTAACTACTGATTTTATCTACTGTTCTGATTTTATCTGTTTTGATTTTATATACTGTTGTTTGTTTGTTTGTTTGTTAATTAGTTAGTTAGTTTATTTGCTTGTTTTATTCAATTTTAAATCATGCTTTTTATTTGTTCTTGTTTCTAATGTCTCTGTAAAGCACTTTGAATCACCTTGTTGTTGAATTGTGCTATACAAATAAACTTGCCTTGCCTTGCCTAAGTACGTTTTCACCAGCTATGGCACCGGCAGGATTCACTTTCACAGACTCACAACCACCAGCTTCACCCCTCCCCTCCCCCTCCAGCTGTAGGCTTTATCATTGAGTTTCCCCACACATGTTTACAGACGAGTTAGAGAGCAAGAGAAGAAGAGACATAAATGTCTTTGTTTCTGCTCTAACCAAACAATGCTGCTCTACAACTCTAGACTACCAGCCACAAAGACAACAGCTGGAGAAACATCTGTCTACCTCTGACATCCACCAGCTCATCCATACAACAAACACACATCAACAACCAGGAAGCAGCTTCACCTCTGATCACACACACACTCAACTCTACTCACTCACCTGGAGGATCAACAACCAGTTTGATGAAGCTGTGTTTGAATGAGCGTGCTTCTACCATGAGGAAACGACACTCGTATGTTCCAGCATCATTAATCGTCACATCCTTCAGAATCAAAGACACGTCTCCATCCTTCATCTCTTTGTCCTGCAGATCCACCCGGTTCTTAAAAGATGGATGCTGGTCGTCTAGAATAATATCACAACCAACTCGGAAAAGAACATTTCCTGACTTCAGGTCAGCTCTCTCCCACTCTAGAGCGAAGATGTTGTTGTTTGGAGCTCGACATGGCAGAGTGACGTCCTGTCCAGACTCAGCTGTGATGGTTTTCTGATCTGAAAGATGAAACAACACAGAGCAGAGAGGTTAAAGGTCAAAGTGCAATTATGATCAGAATGGTTGACTTTAAATATTTTGTTTATTTCCTTTGACATTTGAGTTTTATTTATTTTTTTCATTTTATTTTCAGTTACAGCAGCATGTTAATAGCAAAACTTTGAACATACAGTAGTTTGCTGTTCAGTTTTTACAATACCCCAAAAGATAACAGAAAGAAAACAAACAAACAAACTAAAGAAACCCCTACAAAACAAAAAACAAACAAACAACAACAACAAAAATAAAATGGATGGATGGTATCTGGTCATGACAATGTGGTAATTTTAAATGTTTCCATGTACATTAGAAAAGGCTGCCATGCCTCAAGAAATTTGGTGGTTGAACCTACCAGTGTATATCTCATCTTTTCTAAATGCAAAAACTTCATGAGCTCTGCAAGCCTCTGTTCATGTGTGGGAGGAGCTTCCTGCTTCCATCTTAAAAGTATAAGGCGCCTTGCAATGAGTGAAGCAAAGAATTTGAATAGTATTTTGGCAAAGTGATGTTTTGAGGTATCACCCCAAAGATTAGAGCAGAGGGATCATAATTAACGTTATATATCTCTGAAAAGGTGTTAAATATACCCATATGGAAAAGAAATAGAAAAAACTTATAAGACTTGCATAAGATGTGGCCTACTTCATACAGTCAATCATATAAGGCTTATATGATTTACTCATGAAAGTGGCCACTTTCTCATTACTTTCTTATATTGTTTTAGTAAATATCCAAAACATACAAGTTTCATTTATATGATTTTCAAGGGATCTTAATCTGTTTTCACTCTTGTATGCTTTTCATAAAAGCTTCACACAAGAAAGATACAAACTTTATAAGATTTATATGCATCTTTTCCGTATGGGTAGACACCCAATAGTTATGAAGATTGGGGCCAAAAACTATGAAGGAGTGAACCTGTTTCTGCTTTACATCTGTTACACAGGGGGTCAGCCCATGTCTGGCACATATAGAAGAAGAGTGTACCCTATGGAGAAAACATAGAGCTCATCTGTTAAAGTCATCCCAAGGTCTTTCTCCCACTGAGCTTTAAGGATGGAGAGAGAAGGAGATTGAAGATCTAATAATATAGCATACATTTCTTTAATCGCCCCTCTCTTATGAGTGTTTATATTAATAATTTTATCCAAAGAAGTTTCCTCAGGTACTTCTGGAAATGAAGGAAATCGACTCTTTACAAAGTGGTGAACTTGTAAATAGCGGAAAAAATGTTTGCGAGGAACATTAAACTGCTTCAGGAGCTGCGTGAATGAGAAAAATTCCATCTGCAAAAAGGTCTTTGATATTTCTAAGTCCATTACCTTCCCATATTTTAAAGGCAGAATCCATCATTGAGGGTGGGAACATATGATTTGAGCTGATAGTGTAACCCAAACCTTAGATTGCACCCAGATTCTGAGCGAGTCATACAACAAAGGGTTACATTTATAGGTGTACAGTTCTAATGGGAGAGCTGAACTCAACAAAGCTGATAGGCACATTTTGCCACAATTGGATGAGTCAATTTGGAGCCAAGCTGGAGTCTCTGTGGTAAAATTACTGATCCAGCATATTTCGAATATTTGCTGCCCAATAATAAGACTGAAAAATTGGCAAGGCTAATCCACCCATTGGCCTAGTCCTCTGCATGAAATCTTTACGAATTCATGGACTTTTGCCGTTCCAAATAAATGCAGGGATATGCTTATTCAGTGTTATAAAGGCTCTGACATATACAGCAGGAGATCGTCAGCATATACGGATATTTTGTGCTCCTGGTCAGCTCTGAAGATGCCCTTAATGCAACTGTCAGCTGTCAGCTTGGCTTTAATCGCCAATGGTTCAATTGATAACGCAAAAGGAGAGGGGATAAGGGACATCCTTGTCTCGTACCACGGAGAAGTGGGAAATAAGAAGAGAATAACAAATTTGTTCTAACACGTGCCATAGGTGAGGAGTCAAGTAACTGAATCCATGAAATGAAATTAGGGCCAAATCCAAATTTATTTAGAGTATAAAACAGTTAATCCCACTCCACCCGTTCGAATGCTTTCTCAGCATTGTGTAATAAGGCAATTTAAGGGGCTGTAGTTGACTGTGATTCACTTTCACAGACTCACCACCAGCTTCACCCCTCCCCTCCCCCTCCAGCTGTAGGCTTTAACATTGAGCTTCCCCACACATGTTTACAGACGAGTTAGAGAGCAAGAGAAGAAGAGACGGATTCATAAATGTCTTTGTTTCTGCTCTAACCAAACAATGCTGCTCTACAACTCTAGACTACCAGCCACAAAGACAACAGCTGGAGAAACATCTGTCTACCTCTGACATCCACCAGCTCATCCATACAACAAACACACATCAACAACCAGGAAGCAGCTTCACCTCTGATCACACACACACTCAACTCTACTCACTCACCTGTAACAATCAGGTTGAGGCTGCTGATGGACTTCCATGAGCGAGTTTCTTCCATGAAGAAACGACACTCGTATGCTCCAGCGTCATGAACTGTCACATCCTTCAGAATCAAAGACACGTCTCCATCCTTCATCTGTCTGTCCTGCAGATCCACCCGGTTCTTAAAAGATGGATGCTGGTGTGTTGAATCAGGGAGACCATCCTGGTACAAAAGCACATAATCATCTCCCAGGTCAAATCTCTCCCACTTTATTACTCTAATGTTGTTGTTTGGAGCTCGACATGTCAGAGTGACATCCTGTCCAGACTCAGCTGTGATGGTTTTTGATAGGTTTGTAGCTTGAACCTATTCGCTGGAACGTTAAGACAATATAATTACACTGCTAAGCAAGACACAAATAGGCAAAGTTCTTCATGTTACTCGTGCACGGGAGAGACCGGACAGAGCGCCGTCCCTTCGCTTGACCCCAGTTGCTCTCGTCCGTTCTCCCATACACTGTCCTTTTATTGAGGTTACATGAATATGCATAGGTTCATTAACATACGACGTCTACATACAAACAAAGAGTACCTTGCCTGTGTGTGTGTGTGTGTGTGTGTGTGTGTGTGTGTGTGTGTGTGTGTGTGTGTGTGTGTGGACTGCTGATCAAAGGGTCAAACATCCTTGGTCAGGAAGAGGGTAGCCTCCCCCTCACCCTAGATGGTTCATCCTAGATAACACGGTGAGGAAGTCCTGCAGTTCATCTAAACAAAGAGCACTTAGACTAGAACAGACGCAACTACGTTAATCCTACCATAAAACAATAAGACACGGTATGACCTCTCATGCTCCCAAAGTGCTGTCTAATACACACAAAGTTTGCAGACTATCAAGGATCAAAACCTCTACCAATCTACAACTAATTACAAAACTCTAAGCATATATAAGTAAATATTTCTAAGCATAAATGACAATCAACAATACAAATCTAACATTTCCCCCCTTTTTGACCTTTATGCTTGAAAAGTTCCCAGGTATGAATACCTCATGTCTGACAGTTTCAATGCAAACCTTTTTATACTCAGCATATGTCAAATCACCCTAAATTACTGAAAAGGTACACAGTTTAACAAATGTATTAGCAGTTATCCCATTCCTCATTGATCTCATCTCATGGCAAACTGCATCCCACAAACAAACAAATTGTTAATTTAATAGTGAAAATAAGAAGATAACATTTCCAAAAACATCTCAGCTTGGTGGTGCTTCCTCCAGGTGTGCACATCACATGTCTCTCTGCAGAGTGGTTTGAGTTCTGCAGGGCGTCATGAATGTCTCTTCTAGTTGTTTCGTTGTCCATAGGACCAGAGTCCAAATGTATGTAGAATAAACATTCAAACATACCAGTTGGTTTTGTTGTTTGTCAACATGGGTCTCAGCTATTTCCAAAGCTGCAGACCTCTCAGCACTCTAGTTTTATGGCCTCTTACCAGCCCCCATCACCTGACTTCAGACCTTCGTCTTGTGAGGGGGATATTTATGACTCCTTAATTGTCCACGCTCTGCAGAAAAGCTCTCTGTGGAAAGGGTGCTGGGTTCCGTCATCTTACTGCTGTTATGATCCCAGCAGCCTTCAGAGTGTCATCGTATGCACAGTACAGTGGCACAGCATTAGGTGATGTTCATAGGAAACTGCTGTCATCACCACCATAGCTTCCGGTTCCTGTGCTTTCACAGAATCATGATGTCATCCTCGAACTCCTTCTGCGCTGTCGATGGAGCTTGGCACGCTCCCCTCATCCCACGAGTTTTCATGTTCCAACGCTGCTGAAGGTTTAAGGCAGAGCACGTCGTACACCTTAGTTGTCTTCCTCAGCGTCAATATTGAATCTTTCATTTTATTTAAAATCTCCTGGAAGCTCAGTAGCACAGCCCTCTGTGTGATGTCTGCTGTGCTGAAGATGATCTCTGATCCTCCTGAAGCCTCTCTCCTGGCCTCAGCTCCCATCTTGTGGACGATCCTCTCCTCTATTTTGCAGGCAGTTTCATGGTCCTTGCTGTGGCTCCAAGGTCTGATCTCATGATGGGCCCCAACCAGCTTGACCTTTGACCTCAACCACTGCCTGGCTGTCAGCTATGCCTGGAATGGTTCACGCTTCTCACTGGGCCTCTGAAGATTTCTCAGGAGATTACTGCTGCACCTGTATTTCCTTGCTAAGAAGAAAAACTTCTATTTGGAGAGCATGTCAACAATCATCAAACCACATTCTTTAGTTCAGTGAACTTCACTTATAGGCCATCAAAGCCTCATCTGAACATGGATGCACCACTTGCATAGGTTTAATACTTGTAAATAAACGGCTAATCACACAAATCACTGCAACAATAATAGTAAACATTGTTTAATGTTAATCCTTGCACTCCACCTCTTGACGCATGGACATTCCCATGCGTCAACTCACCAAACCTGGATCCCTGTCTTAAAGAAAAAGATTAGCTAGATCATGTCCCAGGCAACATCAGGGCACCTCCTCCGGAGTAGCTCCGTAACCCTGCAATAAAAGATGTTAGCGTGTGTTGCATATTAAGTTTGCCTAACACCTGGCTCTCCCAGGAGCCTGCATACACACCATCACGGCCTGGAAAGCAAAATCTGGAAGTGAAATCAAACTTCATACCTGTAAACAATTGTATCATAAGAGTAATAAGCATTCAACATCAGCAAGACAAGTGTCATGTGCAGGTTTTCTCAAATCAGTAACTACAACTATTACCCTAATTCACCTCAGACATGGATTACCCCATGTACTCCGTTAACATTAATGTAATCAGTGACTTCTCTTAAGCAAAGTCACTCCACTCATATATTATTATTATGGGTTCAAAAGTGGCCAGCAAATGAGCCCATAATAAACTATTCCATAATTACCGTAATCTCTTATTTGTTGTACTCATGTCACTTGTCCGCTTCAGCTGAATCTTCTAAATGCAGTCTCAGAAAAACAAACATTAGCAACATTGACCATCCTGGTGGGCAGGCGTCGGCCATCCACATTCCAGAGGTGCCATAAAACACCATAAAGTTAACACTCGCTGTGGAAAAAGTAACACTGGTCTCATCACAGTATGTCTCAAACTATATTAATTTCTCCATCAACATATAGCCTGTAACTACAGTTTTCTTCACACATAAACCCAGAAATCTTGTAGTAGAGAAACATTAGCCAGTATTCCTATAAATCACATGATCAAACACATGAAGAACCGTAATGCTGTAAAAACGAAAATGCAAATGTTAGCGCTTGCGCAGGCGTATGCATACTTTGTCACAGCTATCTCTGTGAGCACACAAGCTAGTGAATGACACACACATAGTAAATTCACAGACACAGAAAATGTCATTTAAAATGTTAAATCATCACGCAACCTCGAGTGTTGCTGTCATCTTTCTGCTTCTGTAAAGGGAAGCACACACAGACTCATCTGCACCCCTGCCAGGCGGGGGTCAACTTCACACAGTCGTGTTACATCAGTAAAGTCTTGTCAGCTTTTGTCAGCTTTTACCAGTCAGTCAGTTTGTTTTCCTTTCACTCACTCATTCATGCATTCATTCTTTCTTTCTTTGCTGATAGTGGAACCTATCGTCGCATTTAGTTTCCACTCTCAGCAAAATGACGTCATTTCAAAAAGAAAAAGAAGAACTTTAGTTTGGATTACATCGCTGAATCCTTTTGGACTGGGACTGTCATTTAATAATTGTCCCAAATAAGTGGCTTTCTCCAGAGTCCATTTAAATGTGGAGAACTCACTTGGCACAATTGTCTTGACGACGTGTAACGCTTTTAATTCCCGACTTGCAGATCTGCTCAAAGAAAAGAAATTCACAAGCAAAAATCAGTGCTTGTTCAAAAATGAAAAATAAAAAATAACAGAGATTATCAAACCAAACTCTCAGTGCACTGTGAAAGTATCAAAATAAAAAGGCCTTGTTAAGTCATGACACAAACTCCTCATCATCTTCACAACAGGAGAAGAATCATCAGCTAGATTCACTCCAAACCAACCATCAGCTGCACAACACACCACACCACATAACTATGAGTTTAATCACCAGGTCTGTGCTCTTCACTCATTTAGGCCACAGATCTATTTTATTCAATTTTTCCTTTTCCCCTTCATCATAAAACATGTGACATGCTGTCATGCACTTCATAAAAAAAGTTTGTTCTGACGTATTCAGAGTTATATATCTAAATACAGAATTCACTCGCACATCAAAGCAGGAACTCAGTGTTTTAGAGTTTCCACTCAAACACATCTCATTCACTCGTGCTAGAATTCAGTCACCTTTCATTAATCTAAAACCAATCAACTAATTTGCATATCAGCTATTAACCCACTAAGTTGACAGGACGACAGGAAAGCATGTTCAAAATATTATCACAAAAGACAATTTCC
Organism: Diplotaxodon limnothrissa; assembly: GCF_057381915.1. NCBI lineage: Eukaryota > Metazoa > Chordata > Actinopteri > Cichliformes > Cichlidae > Diplotaxodon > Diplotaxodon limnothrissa. The sequence continues at coordinate 23,656,901 of NC_140598.1, read as the reverse complement.
CTCATACAGTAAATTACTTGCTGCATCAATCAAGCAGGAAGCTTCTCCCAATTTACCATTTTAACACTAAATTTATTGCCCGATCACTGATTTATCAAACCAGGATTTTTTTTTTTTTCCCACAAAAGTTAAATTGTTGTCCTGCAACTTGGAGAGTCAATTTTTTTTTTTTTTAGGATAAATTCAGTATTTGATAACAAGTGTCTGCTAAATTGACACTAATTTAACACTGATGAAAGATAACAAGCTAATTTTCATTACATGTGTTTGTGTTATTAGGCAGGTCTAATGCATGTCTGTGGAGCTGCATCTCCAGCAGAGCATGTTCTTAAAGCTGCCTTTCCTACACACTTCTCTGCTATTATTTAATCATTTCTTAACTAATGTGCTATGAGTCTTCATGAGTCATTTTGTGTTTGGAATTGTTAGTAGGGTTAATGCATGTTCTGCTTGTGTGTGTGTGATTTTGTATATGTTTCTATTTTCGCAATGTTTCAGACTCCGTCTCAATTTTCCAACTTAAGCAGTCAGTTTTCTTTTCCCCAGGTTTGCTAACCCAAATTTTGATTTCCCACATTAAATAATTCCTATGTGTTCTCACCTAGTCTTCTCACTCTGTTGTCCTCTCACTCTTTTGTCCTCTCCCACTTCAACAGTCCCGGCAGTTCTCCTTCAGCTTTGTCCTGTCTAGTAGCTGAAGTGCTGCTGCTGCCTTCTTGGGCGACTTCTTAGCAGCTGCTGCCGGTTTCTTGGCTTTGGCCGCGGCGGGCGTCTTAGCTTTGGTCTCAGTAACCCTGTTCATCTTGAAGGATCCGGAGGCCCCGGTGCCCTTGGTCTGCACCAGAGTGCCCTTCGCCACCAGACTCTTGATGGCGGTCTTGACACGGGCCTTGTTCTTGTCCACATCGTAGCCTCCGGCAGCCAGAGCCTTCTTGAGGGCGGCCACGGCTTTCACAATCAGCTCGCCCACACTGGGGCCGACCTTCTTGGGATTGGAAGTCGTCGTCTTCTTCTTCTTGGCCTGAACCTCTGCACAGGGCGCAGGGCGTGTTTATGATGGAGCCTTTCCCACCACAGCGCCGGCACGTTGAGCGCATCATGAAGGGTCCATTTCTTTCATGTAGCTATGGTCGCTAGCCAGCATGCTAGCCGCATGTGGCTTGCCCGAGTCACTCAGTCCTTTTTGAGCATTTCAACATGCTGCCGCCGCAGACCCTGGCCTCAGATCCAGCAAGTTTAGTGCGCTGATCTCCAAAAAAGTCCCGAAGGCCAGAAAGACGTCAAATAAGTGTCTCGTGCTGAGAACTCAAACAAAAACTCCTCTTCACGCTGCCATCTTGCTCGCCCCTCCGTGAAATTCAACCAATCAGACAGGAAGATGGGTTTGCTTTCTTCTTCTGCTGCTGTTTATCCACATTACTGCTGCTTGTTGGGACTTTTTTGCTCAGGACTTGATGCTGTCTCTTTATCATGTTATTGCTTTGGAGCTGCATTCCTTGTCTTCAGGGAGGGGTGAGAGCTTGCTTGCTTGTGAGGTTGAGAGACACATGGCGCTGTAAATAAGTCAGCCAGAAACTTGGCCTGCATGTTTCCAATGATGTTAAAATATAACTTTCTTCCGACTGCTGCATGTGGAAAATTGATTCAGGTCTGCTTTTCACCTGAAAGTGACAAACTAAAACATGTTCATTATTATCATCACTGCTTAATCAACACACATCTCTCTCTCTCTCTCTCGCTCTGTGTTTTTGTGAACAATCCTTTCTTAAAAGCAGAAAATGAAATTGTAGTTGTTTTTGGCTGATCAACACAAAACCTTTTTCCTATGATTATTTTTCTTTTTCACTCTTTTTTTTCTTTTTTTTTCGTTACAATAGCTGGTGACCTGCAGAATCACCGCTCTCACTCACAATCAAAGGCAATTACTTTTACACAGCGCACAAAAACACTGTGATGTCAGACACATTCACACTCACTTTTTCATCTGCATAAATAAACCATGTGGCTGGAGATATGTGCCATGGTGATCCATAAGCATGATCACCAGTTTATTTAATTATTTTTAATCCAACAAAACAAATAAACAAAAACATGATGCTGATGCTACACACACACACGAGTCAAGGTGCAGAAAAACTGCTCATGAAACGCTGCACACTCTCCGTTTCCCTCTCTTTGAGTAGTTCTCAGACAGCTCTTGATCTGATAATGTGTAGCTTGCTCATCAGCTCAAAAAACAAAAACAAAACTGCAACGCGACATCACACAGTAGTTGCTCTGCCCACAGCGGCAAAGTCTTACACTTTCATATTCAACTCAGCTTCTCCATCATGTACTTTTAGATGTTTCATACAGGGTTCAGCATATTAGTTGTTTTCACAGGTGTGCTCTACATCTCAACAATGGCTCATAATAAGACGACAGTCTTTCACACAGGTCAAGTGCCTCTATGCACTTCATTAGTTTAAATATTTACCTATATCACTTCTCCTCACATGTCATTGTACTGAATCTAAGCAACCACAAGCTTAATGTAGATTACTTTTAACAACTATCCACCTCAATAACGTCTATGGTTTGGCACACAGGCTGTTAACATTTTGTGTCAGGAAGGGGTGGGGGGAAAGCCACCCACCAGAGCATAGCTGCTGATGTGGGCTGGCCTTTTCCACACACTCTTCAAGGCTGGTGTGTTTTCTGAAAACTTCTAACATTTGAACCTCTTTCATTTATAAGCCTGCGATTAACCGCAAGGCTCAGGTCCGCGTGAAACCCGCGTGACCGCGCTTGCGTGAACCCGCGCAGCTGTGGAGCCGTCGCTCCCTCTCTTTTTTACATAAATACTTTGTGCTGCCAGGAGCAAAGTCCAGCACAAACGTCTGTCTCCCTCCGACTCACTCTTGGTTGCTTAGAAACCCATGATAACAACAACAGTCGGTGTCACAGACCACATGTTCTGCTCCGCACACACCCACACAACAACAACAACGACGACGACAACAACAAAAACAACACAAAATAGGCCTATCGTCCAGCACAGTCTGGACCCCGCGGAACTTCTCAACGCCCCACAAAGTGGCGGAGAACTCACCTCTCGCCACACAAAGTAGCGAGGAACCTCTTGCTCCACAAAGTAGCAAGGAACCCGGGTATCGCTCCACAAAGTAGCGAACTTCTCAACGCCTCACACAGTGGCGGAGACTGCACAACCACACGGTTATAGAGTCGGGCTCTTCTCAACGCCTCACACAGTGGCGGAGACTGCACAACGACACGGTTATAGAGTCGGCCTCTTTAAACTTACTTGGCGTTGCTTAGAGTGTAATATCAGCCCGAATCCCGCCGACCGTCATTCATCGAGGAGAAAAGACAGACCGCGAATCCACAGGAACTTCCTGGCTGACGTCAGTCTTTCAGCGTGCCTCTCCTCCCCTCGGTGAATGCGATTCCAGGGCTCCGGCATCGAAGGACCAATTAATGATAGGTTTGTAGCTTGAACCTATTCGCTGGAACGTTAAGACAATATAATTACACTGCTAAGCAAGACACAAATAGGCAAAGTTCTTCATGTTACTCGTGCACGGGAGAGACCGGACAGAGCGCCGTCCCTTCGCTTGACCCCAGTTGCTCTCGTCCGTTCTCCCATACACTGTCCTTTTTTTGAGGTTACATGAATATGCATAGGTTCATTAACATACGACGTCTACATACAAACAAAGAGTACCTTGCCTGTGTGTGTGTGTGTGTGTGTGTGTGTGTGTGTGTGTGTGGACTGCTGATCAAAGGGTCAAACATCCTTGGTCAGGAAGAGGGTAGCCTCCCCCTCACCCTAGATGGTTCATCCTAGATAACACGGTGAGGAAGTCCTGCAGTTCATCTAAACAAAGAGCACTTAGACTAGAACAGACGCAACTACGTTAATCCTACCATAAAACAATAAGACACGGTATGACCTCTCATGCTCCCAAAGTGCTGTCTAATACACACAAAGTTTGCAGACTATCAAGGATCAAAACCTCTACCAATCTACAACTAATTACAAAACTCTAAGCATATATAAGTAAATATTTCTAAGCATAAATGACAATCAACAATACAAATCTAACAGTTTTCTGCTCTGAAAGAGGAAACAACACTTTGACATTTGAGTTTTTAGTCATGTTGGATTTAATGAACCTCTGAACATCCAGCAGGTCACCAGTGACCCACTGAGGGGGAATTTTAGCCTCATGCTAAACATGCAAAGTGTCAGAAACTACAAGATGTTAGCTTCCACAGAACAACAACATGTGCTGATAATAAGTGAACATAATGTGTGAGAGAAAGCAGCCTCTCATTATAAGACACTGTGAGTCTCTGCATGCTGCCTTTATGGAGCTACAGCTGTTTGTATACACTGAACAAGAAGCTTTGTAGCTGCATACTGACTCCTGACACTACAACACATCACACTGACACACACATTACACTTCTTTGTCTCTGTCACAGCTGGATTACAGATGTTAAGTGTCCACCCAGCCTGGTGTCTCCTTCACACACAGACAAACTGAATCCAGATGAAAATAATCCTCCTGTACTTCTTGTTATCTCAGAGAGAACCTCAGTTTAGTTCAATCTCACCTGCAGAGACGAAGACAAGGACAAACAGCAAAGTGCAGCAGAGCAGCGCAGTGCCAGCAGCCATCTCTGTGTCAGTATTTGTGCTGATCCGACTCTTAGTTTGTAATAAAGCTAAAAGTCTGCTTTGAAGAACAGATCTGACTTTCAGCAGCTCACTCTTACCCTGTAGTTTGTGGTTCATTTAAGAACCTTGGAAACCTTGGCTGTTTAGTTGAATCAACAGGTATTATCAGGCTGACGTCAGCATGATGTCATAAACACACGATAAAACATCAGAGTTTTAGTACAGCCTCTTGTTCTCTCCTGTAGTCTGAGTGTAGCCATTATAACAGTGAGACGGCACTGCCACCATGAGGTCAAACTGGAGCATTGCAGGTAATAATTCTCATCCTGAACACTGTTGGAACATCAGACCTCCTCACGCTTTGAACTCATTGTGATTCTAAATATTTCTAGTTTCACTTTGACCCCAACCCTAACCCTGAAATGGGCTGTACAGCTTTTATACTTTGACAATGACAAAATATTATTATCTTCTCCCAAATCCAACGTGGCAGTCTGCTGCGAATCCTCCCCGTCCACATCCGACCTCACCTGGTATCTGCTCCTCCTGGAATCAGAAACACATGGACACAAAAACACATCCTGCCTTGATTATCTAATGTTATCCTTCAGCTTATTCTAAGGCCCAGTTCAGGACGTCATGTTTGGACTTCCTGACCCAGAGACTTATAGAAAACAATTATCAGTGTATGTGTAAAAATCCTCTGCACTCTGCGTGTACCTGCAATATTTCAGATCCAGACAATATCGCTGAATGAATCTGTTAACTCTGAAAACACAGAGTCAACTCATTTATGAGCACATTTGCATTATGTATATATTCATTTAATAAAACAGCTTTATTTAATTTTTTTTAGAAACAATTTATAATTTTGCCTTTCACACCTATTTTCCGTGTGAACAAAAGAACGTTCAGCTGTTATCAGGTTCCTCTCCTGTCTCGGTTGTGGAGTGTATGTAGACGACCCACGAACAGACATAGGCAGAGAGATGGAACTTGAAACCAAAAGCGAGCCTTTATTTGGCTGGTGACAGGAGAACTAAGAAACCTATGAACAACTATGACATACTGTGATAATATGAGGGCACTATGACACACACTATGACTCTGTGACTATGAGGACATGGGGGTGGGAACACAGACGAAGCAACAATGAACAAAGGGAGACAGAAGACTTACATACACATATGAGGTGATGGGGAAGTGGAGGCACCTGGGAAAAAAGCTGACACAAATGGACATAATGACATCACATGGGGAAGAGTAAAACTAAACACATTGGCTGTGTCCAAATCAATGACTGTAGAAAACATGGACGACACGACAGCGCCTCCTCCCATTGTGCAAAAATGAAGCCAAACAACCTGCCTGCTGCACAGCTGGCTTATGGCACTAAGAGGCACATACCTCCCTCTAGTGGTCACATTAAGTTCAAACATGGAAAAAGTGTTGGCTACCTATAACATAGTCCTGGGATCACTTCCGGGCCATTCACCCCCCCCCTCACACATTGACCCATGTGACCTCAGTAACTCAGTTGACAGCAGGGTGGGTCATCCACTCTCAGGACCTCCGCCAGCATCACAACCTCACTGGGAGTTAAACACCCGAGACTCTCCATCAGCTTTCAGAACTGAAGAGGTGAAGCGCAGTTTGCTTGTTAACGTGTTGACGCCGTCCAGCCCCACGCACGGGGCGATCCGCTGTAGCTCGTTAACGGAGATTTGCCGTGTTGTGGCGTTAACGTCATTTCAACGAGATTAACGCTGACAGCACTAGTGAGAACACAACGAATATGACTGCACATTGACGCCAACATCATCCTAGTGCAAAGACAAGTGGAAGCAGACAAAAACAACAAGCACGCATGCTACAAACTTTACCCGAGTCATTTAGACAGCCGTTAGCACATGATTCTCCTTATGGGGACCTGATATGTTTAATATGCTGCTGAGAATATAGCCCAGAAGAAGCAGATAGTATAGCTTTTATTTTGGAAAGAGCCATTTCTCTGTAATAAACTCTCTTTTCCAAAGATGAGTGATTTCTTGATCAGATAGATTTATTTTATCCCTTTGTTGTTTCAGCAACATTAAATCTAAAAACTGCACGTTTGAGTTAAAATATATATTTATAATTTTAATAAATGACAAATTAAAAAGGCATGAACATTTTTTTGTATCGAAAAAATATCGAACTGTGACACCAAAGTATCGAACCGAACCGTGAATTTTGTGTATCGTTGCACCCCTAATATATATATATATTAGGGGTGCAACGATATTCGTATCGATATTGAACCGTTCGATACAGTGCTTTCGGTTCGGTACGCATATGTATCGAACAATACAACATTTGTAATTTATTTTATCAATTTTCCTTCTGACGATGCTGTCTGTGTTGAGCGCTCAGTGAATCTGTGTTCGACTACTCCGCCTAGGCTGCACTGTCAAGCGCAGATCCACTGAGCGCTCAACACAGACAGCATCGTCAGAAGGAAGAGCGCAGGGCAAGCTAGCGAGACAGAAGTTAAGCTCTACTTGCAACAGGCAAATTGAACCTCATTCAGATCTGGCGTTTGGAATTATTTTGGTTTTCATGTGACGTATGACCCTGAAGGTAGGCGAGTCATGGACTAAAGTAAAACAGTATGTTGGATGTGCCATGCAATGCTCAATTACATGGATGGGAACTAGTGTGTTAGCGCAGTTAGCTCGTTAACGTGTTGGCCGTCTAGCCCCATGCACGGGGCGATCGGCGGTAGCTCGTTAACGGAGATTTGCCGTGTTGTGGCGTTAAGGTCATTTCAACGAGATTAACCTGAAAGCACTAGTGGGAACACAACGAATATGACTGCACATTTACGCCAACATCATCCTAGTGCAAAGACAAGTGGAAGCAGACAAAAAAAAGCAAGCATGCTACTAACTTTAGCCGAGTCATTTAGACAGCTGTTAGCACATGATTCTCCTTATGCTGCTGAGAATATAGCCCAGAAGAAGCGGATAGTATAGCTTTTATTTTGGAAAGAGCCATTTCTCTGTAATAAACTCTCTTTTCCAAAGATGAGTGATTCCTCAATCAGATACAGGGCTTGCAATATCGCTAGCCCGACGTCCCGGGGCTAGCGATTTTTTCAGTCGGGCTACCAAAATCTATCTCTGCCCTGCCCGTCGGGCTATTGTAGGAAGGAAAAATATATGTCACTGCTTTTGCATTCTTTCAGAAATGTAGCTGGGTAATTATGTCATTGGCATCGGTGAGCCACTGTCAATATGTGACATATTGAAATCACGTTTGAATTTGCGCTTGTTTTTTTGCTTTCACTTTGCAATCGTGCGAACTGTGTATAGAGAGCGACAGCACTGATTGGTGAGTGATGATAATTTGTGCACCAATTCCTCTGACATCGTCTTATTAATCGTTAGCTTACTATGCAAACATGACAAGTGAAATCTCCCGCAGCAAGCTTAAACATGTGAGAGGTTGATCGCGCAGAGAATCGCTGAGCTTATGTGAGTGCGTGTGTAAAAGCAGCAGGATTTATATTTCAGTTCTGCTGAGCCAAATAAGACAGGTCAGGGTGAAGAAGTGACAGCCAAAGAAAAGCTTACCACAAAACGGAGAAGTTATGACAAATCAGACTATAAGGCAAAAAGAAAGTGCAGCTTTATGGTTTCATGGACAAAAGAATTTCTGTGGCTGCAATATGACGAGCTAAATAACCAGGGCTGCACATAAGTGGTCCGCAGGTGCGCATTCGCTTTCAAAATAAAAAACACGCACAAGGGTTAGGGTTAAATTTAAAAACTGTACTTTTGAGTTAAAATATATATTTATAATTTTAATAAATGACAAATTAAAAAGGCATGAACATTTTTTTGTATCGAAAAAATATCGAACCGTGACACCAAAGTATCGAACCGAACCGAACCGTGAATTTTGTGTATCGTTGCACCCCTAAAAAATTATATATATATATATATATATATATATAATTTTTTTGGGGTGGTTTTGGTTGCATTTTTCAGGATTTATGTTCTAAAACATCTGCAGCTCCATGACACTGAAACAAACCAATTACCATGCAGTACAGCAATTTTACATTTTTTCACATTTAATAATCACTTTTTAGTTTAGAGTCCAGTGCGTATGATTAAAAAAAACTGCTGTTGTTTCAACTGGTCAGTTTCAGTCTTCTGACTCTCCACCTTTGCTTCATGCTCTAATGCAAGTGCAAAATGAACTGTGCAAGATCTTCTTCCTTCCGCCATCAATTTCTCTGGAAATTACAGCAATATTGTCATGTCACAAATTACCATTAAGCATAGTCTCACTACCCGACCCAACACTTTACCTTGGATCTTCTTTTCAGACGTAGTATGTGTGTCTGTGCAAACCTGAGCTTTTTATACCATGACAGAAAGAGGGGTGAATGAGTACTTACTTACTTAAGTACTTACTTAAGTACGGAGGCATAAAGGGGATGATATGATAGTTCTATAAATCTTCTAACATGGTGGAATCAACATGTTGTTTAGTTTATGTTCAAGGGCAGTGTGAGTACCAGTCAAATGTAGTGTGGACGGGGTTGTTGGAGTGCAGTCTGCTCGTGGTCTGATCTGTGGAAAAAGAACAAAGAAAACTGCAATGATCTCCATTCAGTCACTGAAAACATAACAGCATCTGTGTCATCTGCAAACGTCAATGATTTTTCTACCTGCAGACAGAAAAATAAATCACTGAGCCGACACAAAGTATAAATAAATGTAACTCTAGAAACATGGATGAAAACAAGAGAGGACAAAGCAGAAAGAAGAACAGAACACTGAATGTTGTTTAAGGTCAGACTCTGAGGTGAGGTTAAGGTTCTTCTCACCATTTTGGACTAAGTTTAAAGAAGTGACTATTTTACTGTGGACAGGCTCAATTCTCTAACAATATACTACACTCTGCTTTTTAACATGACCACAGAAAGAAAAGGCAAATAAAGGAAACATGTTATAAAGCACACAATCTGATCTATTAACTAAAAAGAGAGAAATTATGTTCATGATAATTGGACTCAAATGCAGGACACATTGGTTTACAGTATTTTTTTTAATCAAGTTTAGCCAGAATGTGTAATGGGGAGGGCAAGGAGGTCTCTGAGTTTACAGAGGAGAGGACAGTCCAACAGGCACATGGGTGAAGATCCAAGCAGAGGGGAAGAAGCAAAGGTAAGACCAGAGGTAAGCATGAGGAGCATCAGCAGCAGGTAAATACAAAAAAACAGAGATTCAGAGGCCCGAGCAACTGCACCACTGAAACATTCAGTGAGGAAGTGATTGTCAGTGAATCACACCTGCAGTAATGTCACTGCGGCACATGTGTAAAGCTTAACTCATTTTAAATACTTTATATTGTGTTCAGTTTACAGTAATGCATCATTTTCTGTGAAAGAACCACGGATCTCTAAACAGCTTTCAATTAGCTCAGAAAAAAGGCGGATTTAAAAAGGAAAAATGCCACAGCTCAATTTAGCCGTGGCATATTAAAGTGTTTGTGCTACTTTATGTAATTTTTATGTCATTCTTAGTAGGCAAGTTTTAATTATGCCAAATATTACTCTTTTTTTGCGCTTTGGTTATTATTATTTCTTATAAAGATACAAATATTTGGGGGACCCATGAGACTCCACTCAAAAGCATCTTATTTTTCCTGCCCAGTTTAAAATCATTTGCTTGTCCTAGTGCCAAGTTTATATCCCATTATTTACATTTTTTGGTACTTCTCCCAATATAAAACGCACCTTTGGTTTCATAGACTGATCATCTCTGCAGTTTTATTCCAAGACTGCAGCACCCCTGTTAGCTTGTTGTTTAGTTTGTATTGGCTGTTGTTTGTGATATTTAATCAGTAGGAGTAATAAACTTTGTCTCTTCCTGATGTGTGTCTTTTATCCTGTCGCCATCTGCCCTCGTCTCTTTTCCGTCACCCCCAACCAGTCACAGCAGATGGCTGCCAAAACACCTATTGGATCAGTGCCTGTATAACCTACGATGGTGTAACAGCAGGCACGTGCAGGGGGGGGCTGGAGGGGCTTGAGCACCCGCCCCTTTCCTGATGGGTGCCCAGAGTGCCCTTTTGTTGAGGCAACTTTTAAAATTTTTTTGCGGAGTCTTGTCTGTGCCCCTCAACAATAATATTTAACTATTAATCATAGTTTTGCTAAATAAAAGGATCTGGCTTGCATCAGTCACATGATCACATTTAACCAATGATCGCCCTTGACGGCAGAACGCGCTGGTTACGAGCCGGGAACGAGCTCACAAAGAGCACGCGCATTTTTAGCGGTCCGGAGCTGTAGGAGAAACACAAGTTAACTCAGAGACACAGACTGATGCGACACAACCAGTAAGTAGGTGTACAGCGTACACTGTAGTGTGTAGCACCCAGGAGTATCAGCTTATTACGTACACGTTGGTAAGTTGTCTTGTTGCAACTGACCAACTGAAACAAACGAGCGTGCTGTGTGTGCAACAGCGCGACAAACATTACCTGTCCTTTTATTAACTGCACAAGTAGTGCTGGTCATAGCTGCTGGCTACCTGTGTAAGGCTGTCATGGGTCTGTAGCTCTGTCACCGTTTTAGGGAACATATTTAGTTTTAAAGCAAGTTACATAGCTTTTCCTGCCTTTCTGGAGGGATTATATTCCACTAAAAAACGATCTAATATGCATGTCCACATAATTATGCATTATTATAATTATGATATATTAAAAAACACAAGCTGTATGTAACGTTGGACCCAAGAAATATAAGCTGGAGCGAATTTGACGACAGCCGAACTTTTATTTAATACTGTGCGTTTGTACAGGGACACAGACACTCCCGCTCTCTCTCTGCTGTCATGTCCGCCCTCCTCCTCCGACTGTCACTGCCAACATATAAAGAGACACAATCACTGTCAGATCCCAGCACACCTGTTCACCCCGCCCCTGCACCGCCCCGGGAGCTCACTGCGTCACCCCTCCTCTGCAGCTGGCCAGAGACCACACCCACGCCACACTGTATTTTAAAGAACATACATTAAGAAGCAGATTATATTAGATTTATATTTTAAATAAGACAAAAGTTGGATGTTACAGCAGTAAAATTATTGTATCTCTACAGTTTAAAAATGTAATAAGCTTTGCCCTGCACAGAGTGGATAGTGAAACAAATGGAATCATCATAAATACATTATTTCATATTTATTACTTCCCCCTCCTCATTGCTTTATTATTGTAGCTCTAGTAATAAATAATAATGTAAGGATTCTGGATCAGCACCGAGATGCCCAAAGTATATACAGTATTCTGAAGGTCTAAAATGTCACTGTGTGTGCGCATGTGTTTGTTTTATGTATATGGATTATTTTTAATTATTACTCATGATATGACATTGTCCAGACAGAATTTTATTGGAATTCCACGTGAAAGACCAACACAAAGTGGTGCACACGTGAAAAGTGGAACGAAAATCATACATGATTCCAAACATTTTTTACAAATAACTGCAAAGTGGGGTGTGCATAATTATTCAGCCCCCTGAGTCAATACTTTGTAGAACCACCTTTTGCTGCAGTTCCAGCTGCCAGTCTTTTAGGGTCTGTCTCTACCAGCTTTGCACATCTACAGACTGAAATCTTTGCCCATTCTTCTTTGCAAAACAGCTCCAGCTCAGTCAGATTAGATGGACAGCGTTTGTGATCAGCAGTTTTCAGATCTTGCCACAGATTCTCGATTGGATTTAGATCTGGACTTTGACTGGGCCAGTCTAACACATGGATATGTTTTGTTTTAAACCATTCCATTGTTGCCCTGGCTTTATGTTTAGGGTCGTTGTCCTGCTGGAAGGTGAGCTCTGTCCCAGTCTCAAGTCTTTTGCAGACTCCAAGAGGTTTTCTTCCAAGATTGCCCTGTATTTGGCTCCATCCATCTTCCCATCAACTCTGACCAGCTTCCTGTCCCTGCTGAAGAGAAGCACCCCCAGAGCATGATGCTGCCACCACCATATCTGACAGTGGGGATGGTGTGTTCAGAGTGAGGTGCAGTGTTAGTTTTCCGCCACACATAGCGTTTTGCATTTTGGCCAAAAAGTTACATTTTGGTCTCATCTGACCAGAGCACCTTCTTCCACATGTTTGCTGTGTCCCCCACATGTTTGCTGTGTCCCCCACATGTTTGCTGTGTCCCCCACATGGCTTGTAGCAAACTGCAAACGGGACTTCTTATGGTTTGCTGTTAACAACGGCTTTCTTCTTGCCACTCTTCCATAAAGGCCAACTTTGTGCAGTGCACGACTAATAGTTGTCCTATGGACAGATTCCCCCACCTGAGCTGTAGATCTCTGCAGCTCGTCCAGAGTCACCATGGGCCTCTTGGCTGCATTTCTGATCAGCGCTCTCCTTGTTCGGCCTGTGAGTTTAGGTGGACGGCCTTGTCTTGGTAGGTTTACAGTTGTGCCTTTCTCCTTCCATTTCTGAATGATGGCTTGAACAGTGCTCCGTGGGATGTTCAAGGCTTGGGAAATCTTTTTGTAGCCTAAGCCTGCTTTAAATTTCTCAATAACTTTATCCCTGACCTGTCTGGTGTGTTCTTTGGACTTCATGGTGTTGTTGCTCCCAATATTCTCTTAGACAACCTCTGAGGCCGTCACAGAGCAGCTGTATTTGTACTGACATTAGATTACACACAGGTGCACTCTATTTAGTCATTAGCACTCATCAGGCAACGTCTATGGGCAACTGACTGCACTCAGACCAAAGGGGGCTGAATAATTACGCACACCCCACTTTGCAGTTATTTGTAAAAAATGTTTGGAATCATGTATGATTTCCGTTCCACTTCTCACGTGTGCACCACTTTGTGTTGGTCTTTCACGTGGAATTCCAATAAAATTGATCCATGTTTGTGGCTGTAATGTGACAAAATGTGGAAAAATTCAAGGGGGCCGAATACTTTTGCTGTATTTAGCAACCAAGACTCTTCGGCATGCTCTTGTATTGCTTATAAGATTGTTCACTGCATCTGGAGGAGTGCTTGGAGTGGAAGGGTCAGAGATTAACTCATTCTCTGAAAAGCATTGAACACTAGCTTTCTCACCTAAGTGGTCAGAGAAGAAAGAAACAAAAAAGGACAGCTGTGGTTTATTGAACTGGAGTGGGAAGGATGGTCAACCAAGTGTCATGTTACACATGAAGAGTAGAAGTTCATCTTCAAGTTATACCATGTCAGTGACCTTCATGGTTCCTACATTCACATTGGATTTTCTAAAACAACACGTGCTGATTAATTTTATGAACGGCTGATAATCATTGACATTCACTTGTTTATCTCTTTGTAGTCTTGTACCTTGTAAAAGTTGTAAAGATTACTTTATGCATTTTGTCATTTAGAGTATTTTTGCTCTGAGTTATTAGAGGAATTCCATAATCAAAGGCAATTACTTCCTCAGTGCCAAAAACTTCCAGATATGTTCTTTCACAGCTGCTTAAACATCTGTATCTGAGCACACATTTTGATATTTGTCCTCTAAGCTCTGGTCAGTTGGTGGAAACACACATGCTCATGTTTTACTATCAGTTGACAATCATTGATACTCACTTGTTCTTCTCCTTGTACTGCATCTGAAGTCATAAAGATTACATTAGTCACTGATTCACTAGAATAAGGTTGAATCTAATGCTACAGTGACCTCCCCTCTGTACTGTGTAATATAAAAGTCAGTCAGGTTTGCAGATGACACACAGATACTGTTGAGTTTTCACTGACAGAATGGAGATCACGCTGTTTTTCTCGCTGTTGCTTCTGGTCTGCTCTGTTTCCACAAATCAGACAGAGGCAGATAATGAAATTCTTGACCAGCAGATTTCAAACCAACAACCCTGTCCACAGGAAATCCATGCTGTCCTCAGAGAGCTGACTGCCTCAGTGGCTGAACAGAAAGTGGAAATCAGGACCTTAAAACAAGAGAATAAAGGTAGAGTATGATGTCAGGTAGTGAGAAAAATGACAGCATGAGGAAACCTTCATATGAGCCCCTGTTACAGAGATATCAATGTCACTTCATGAATCTATCACTAACGTTTCTCATTTATTTTTTTATTTTTATTATTTATTCATTATTTATTCAATAATCTAACCTACTAAAAATGAAAAGATTCAAATGATGCAGATAAATAAAATTCATATTGACTTATTTATGTTCTTTTCTGTCAGACCATGTCGCAAAACTGAAAGACCTGGAAATGCAGAACGTTGAACTTCAGAGACAGAGGTCTGAAATTGACAAACTTAAACAGCAACAAATAATAAATAAATAAATAAACTTTATTTATAAAGCACACTAAAAAAACAAGGGTATACCAAGGTGCTTGACAAAAATAAAATAGGAAAAGGGAGATGGGAGGGAAAAGAGAAAGGACCTGGCACGTATCAATTATAAAAACCATCATAAGATATAAAAGTAGTTCACAAGCATAAAAAATGTACCAGCGCACACAAGTGTTAACTGGGTGGAAAGGCAAGATTAAAGAAATAAGTCTTAAGCCGTGATTTAAACAGTGGCATAGAGTCAGACGCCCGGATAGCGACAGGAAGGTTGTTCCATAAGACCGGGGCAGCTACAGCAAACGCGCGGTCACTGCGAGACTTCAGCCGAGAACGAGGTTGCTCCAGAAGAATTTGGGTAGCAGAGCTAAGTGCTCTGACAGGAGTGTGTAACCTGAGAAGCTCATTGAGGTAGCTCGGCGCAAAGTTATTAATGGTTTTGTAGGTGAAAAGTAATATTTTAAATTGAATACGGTATTTAATTGGAAGCCAGTGCAAGCCAGCAAGAACAGGAGTGGTGGAAGAAAACTTCCTGCTACCTGTCAAAAGGCGTGCCGCCGCATTCTGGACAGTCTGCAATCTAACGAGAAGGGTGGAGGAAAGGCCAATGTAAAGAGAGTTGCAGTTCATATCCAGAATCGGATTCTTTTGGTTATTACCCAAAGCTCGTGACCATAGGTGAAGGTGGGGACAAACTGATAGGAAAGAGCTCCTGCCAGCCACACAGCCACCTGCGACAATCACAGACATTTATCTACCGGCTTGACTGGCGGCTGCAAAACATTGCAAGATAATCTTGGTCAGGTATTCTTCCAGTCCACAACTTTACCACGAGTGTTGTTATATCAATTTAATTGTCCCACAAGGGGAAACTTGGGTGTAACAGCAGCAAGAAAACACATATACAAACAAACAGTACACATGACACAGAACAGAAACATACACAATTCTTACATATTTACATGAAGGACAATGGTTACCAAAAACTGAGTACCATACTGTTGTTAAATTAAATAAAATTAAATACAGATAAGAGGCAACCCTGGTTGTAGTGTGAATCGGTTGATAAAACAGTGCATGATACAGCGCTGATGTAAACATCTGTGTTTGTTGGGAGCAGTTCAGATTGTACAGTCTGACAGCTGCAGGGAGGAAGGACCTGTGGAAACGCTCCTTCATGCATCGAGGATGCAGCAGTCTGTCACTGAAGCAGCTCTGCAGTTCAGCAACATCTACATGCATGGGGCGGGAGATAAACTGCTGCTCCAACATACCACACTGTAAAAAATGACAGATGCCACCACAGAGTCATAGAAGGTCTTTAAAAGCGCTCCCTGGACTCCAAATGACCTCAGCCGCCTCAGCAGGTAGAGTCTGCTCTGACCCTTCCTGTAAAGAGCATCATCCCTGTACTTATACTTTTGTGTTGCTCTCTCATCACATCTTCATTATTCTCATCACTGCTTAAAACAACACACATCTTTTTTTAACTGTCCTTTCTCCAAAACAGAAAGTGGCATTACAGTTGTTTCAGGCTGAGAGACACAAAACACTCTTCGTATTATCATTCATATATCATCCACACAACTATTTTATTTCTTTTTGTCCACTGGGCAGGTGACCTGCAGAATCATGTCTGCCCCAGCTGGATACCTTTTCACACACACCGTGACGTCAGACACACTCACAGTCACTTCATTCGTCAGACTTCTTTTAAGTTTGCAGCAGGCAACGCGACTGAGTATTGTGTCAAGATAAGTAGGAAGACCACGCTATAATGGACAGTTGAAGGAAAAGGTCAAATTTACAGGGAATCTTTTTGTTTTGTTTTTGGACAGAAAGATGAGAGTTTGATGTGTACATGGCTGTGAACAAAAATATAAATGTGGTGGATCATAAATTTGATTAGTTTTGAAGTTGTACATCTCTGTTCCTTACATTTCATGTCATGCCCTTATTAATGTTTTATTTGTTGCTTTGACTGTTTTCGAATAGAATATGCAGTGGGAATATAGAGGGAGATAAGTAGTGAAAGTTTTGCCTGGGTTGATTGTGCGTCGATCCATTGTTAATGCCTCAGGGCTCCAGTAGGTGGGTTCGCGCGCTTCCTCCTTCACTCAATACAGACGAGTGAGAGTGAGAGCTGCGTGTCTGTGCCGCTCTTTCACCTCTCCTCACTATTTCCCCTGTTTAAGGGCACAACATAAACACTGAGGCTTCAAAATGCAGCATCTACAACACTGTCACTCTGCCTCCACCATGGAGACCGTCTCCATGGTGATGAGTACAATTGGCAGCTGAAACTGTTGTGAACTTCTCCATGAGTCATATTTCCTGTTTCAGAGCTGCTGATTGGCTCTTTGGGCCCTTTACCTTCAGGAGGTCATGGACGAAGCACTGAAGTCGTTTATCACGTAAAAAATATTTTTAGTTTATAATAATTTGATAAATAATAAAATATTAATAAAAACTGGAGGTTTTTTTAGAACTTAGATTTTAAGCTATTTATGCCTTTTTTGCTGCTCTTTTTTAAACTTATTCCCTTTAAACTGTATTTATTCTTTTTAAAATATATTGGTTATTGCACTGTAGAGGCTGCTGAGGAACAGTATTTCGTTTCAGGCTGTGTAACACGAAATGACAATAACCAATAAAGTCTTGAGAGCTGCCATCATTGTTCCAGCAGGAGGCAGTAAAACACCAAACTGCACCTGTTGTGCTGAAAAGGTGTGAGCATGTGCAGTAACCCAGTAAGTTACCTGAATATCTCTCACACACACACACACAGTACTGATACTAATGACTCGCTCTCAGATCTATTTGGGTTTAATGTCAGGGTATATTTGTGGATGAAAGTTTTGGTAGGACACATGATGTGGACAGTCTGGTAATCCCAGAATATTTTAATGTAAGAAAACTCCAGACAGCTCTGGAGAAAGTTTCAGAGTAAAAGCCCTGGAGTGTTTTACATGTTATTCTGTTGGATTAAATCTGACGGAGCTGATTCATAAACACTTCACTGCCAGGTATCAGGTGACCTGCAGAGACTGATCCTACAAACACTCAGAAACAGAGTAAACCAAACTGCACCACAGTGATTAGACGAAACCTTCCTGACATGAACACAGCTCCTCAGTAAAAACTGTGAACCAGCAGAGAGACTACACCCAGCACCATACACCACCTCTCTGACACAGTACACCCTCGGGCAGGTGGTGTCCCCATAAACAGTCTGAGAAGCTCTGATTATTTACTATGTTCAAACAAACTGAGTGTCCACAAACGTCTGAGCTCACAGTGAGAGCTGCTGGCACAGTTTGGAGGTGTTCTGCCCCCTGCTGGACACACAGAGCTACAACATGAGGATCAGAGGAGGCTGGTGCTGCTTCACCTTTAGACACAAGAAGGAGGTCAAAAAATGTAGAAACAGAGATTGTTTTTAAACCTGTGTTACACCCCGGCCTAGGCAACCGGGGTGCAACGTAGAAAAACAAAGATAAGGAAAAATAAAACCACGAAGGCTCTCCACCAAAATCCCAAAACGAAAATATCCCATGACGAAATTATTAACCAACCCATTCACAACTATTTACAACAGACTATTTATTCACAACAAAACACCAAACTATTTACAACACGGGGGAGATCGCGACCCTGACATACTGAAACACAAGGCTTAAATACATAGAAGGAGCAATTAGGGAATGGACCACAGGAGGGAAACACAGCTGGGGCAAATTAGAACTGACGAGACAGGGAAAATGTAAACGGAACACACTAAGATAACAACAGACCTTCAAAGTAAAACAGGAAACACATGACAGTCACGTAAAAACAAAACACTGACACACCGAAACGTAACATTTCCCCCTACCCAAAAATCAAACATGTAACCCCAAGTGAAATGTTTGATCAAAACCGGATGAAGGCTGGTGGAGGCTGGAGCGGTCCCACGGACCCTCCAGCAGACGACGAAGGCTGGAGCGGTCCCCCGGACCCTCCAGCGAAGGCAGACGAAGGATGGAGCGGTGCCTCGGACCCTCCAGCGAAGACAAACGAAGACTGAAGCGGTACCCCGGACCCTCCAGCAAAGGCAGACGAAGGCTGGAGCGGTGCCTCGGACCCTCCAGCGAAGGCGGACGAAGGCTGAAGCGGTCCCTCCAACGGACCCTCCAGCGAAGACAGACGAAGGCTGATGAAGGCTGGAGTGGTCCCACCGACCCTCCAGCAGACGACGAAGGCTGGAGCGGTCCCACGGACCCTCCAGCGAAGGCGGAGGAAGGCTGGAGCGGTCCCACCGACCCTCCAGCGAAGGCGGACGAAGGCTGGGGCGGTCCCTCGGACCCTCCAGCGAAGGCAGATGAAGGCTGATGACGGCTGGAGCGGCCCCACCGACCCTCCAGCAGACGACGAAGGTTGGAGCGGTCCCACGGACCATCCAGCGAAGACGGATGAAGGCTGGAGTGGTCCCTCGGACCCTTCAGCGAAGACAGACGGCTGAAGCGGTCCCTCCCTCGGACCCTCCAGCGACGGCGGACGGCTGAAGCGGTCCTCGGACCCCTCAGCGATTGGACGAGCCCCCATATGTTACACCCCGGCCTAGGCAACCGGGGTGCAACGTAGAAAAACAAAGATAAGGAAAAATAAAACCACGAAGGCTCTCCACCAAAATCCCAAAACGAAAATATCCCATGACGAAATTATTAACCAACCCATTCACAACTATTTACAACAGACTATTTATTCACAACAAAACACCAAACTATTTACAACACGGGGGAGATCGCGACCCTGACATACTGAAACACAAGGCTTAAATACATAGAAGGAGCAATTAGGGAATGGACCACAGGAGGGAAACACAGCTGGGGCAAATTAGAACTGACGAGACAGGGAAAATGTAAACGGAACACACTAAGATAACAACAGACCTTCAAAGTAAAACAGGAAACACATGACAGTCACGTAAAAACAAAACACTGACACACCGAAACGTAACACCTGTAAAGGGGGAAATCCTGACGAACCAATCCACAGCCAGAAAAGAAGTCTAACTCTGTGCTGCTCCAATCAGGAATCAGCTCTGTTACTGTGTGAGTGTGTAAAGTCACAGAGTAGCTGGTTTCAAATGTATCTATAAAGTTTATTCACGTTTTATTTAGGCTTCAAAAAACAGTCCAAGTTTATTTCTTTGGACTTTGTTCACTTAATGGATGTTTCCCTGCATTTCTATTTTCACACAGTTTATTTCTTACAGCAGGAAAACTGAACAGAATGTATGTAAGAGGTCAGAGTGAGGATGACGTCACTTAATACAGGAAATACATGTTTGTCTGTTTTGATGATGAAGGACTTCTTCAGCTCTGTAAACAGCTACACTTGAGAGGACAGAGGTGATTTCATGGATCAATAACAATGTGTTTATCAGCTTTCATCATCGCAGTGCAGACATGACGTCAGATCTATCAGAGTGAAGGCCGTCTCTCTGATGACGTCACAGAGCAGAGTCCTTCTGTCCAATAAAGGATCTCAGATCAGCTGCTGCCATCTTGTGGCCACAGTTGGTTACTGTCTCTGAAAGTTGTCTCATGTTTCCTGTTGTCCTGCTAACAAAGGCTGGAGCTCATCATGCTGAGAGGGCAGCAGCATTTTGTGGCTCTTCACACATGTTCATTATATTCTGATGATCCTGGATGGAGACAAACTACAGATAAGTGTGTTCAGCCCAACTAGTTTATCTCATTACAGCAGTTTGATGTTTCCCTTTGAATCCCCCTGAAGATCCTGACAGTGAAGCACGTACATAATACTCCAGCCTTTCAACTCTGAGCTTATTTAGTTCTATTAATACACTGAAATCTCATTTGTGTCATGAAGAAAGTCTTTAATCAAACAGAATTCAAAGATCAGAAACATTTCATATATGGAGTTAAACATGAATCATTGTTTCAACAACATATTTATTGTTGTCATAAACAGACAAGAAGACAACAACAAACTGCTCCTCCCATTCAACACATGTCAGTCCATATCCCAGCAAACTAAATCATCTCCATTTACACATCAAATAGAAACATGAATCACTTGTAATGATTAGAAACTTGATAGAATTTCAAATCTAGTTTGGGGAGTCATTCAGTGAGAAACAGTGAAATGATTTTCCATGTGAAAAGGTGGACAGCAGAAACAGAAAGAAAGAGTGAAACTAAAAGAGAAACAAAGAGCTTTGGAACAACGAGGCAGCAGGAGGACAGCTGCAGTTTAACAGCTTCAACTCACTGACAGGAAACAACATTAGAAACATCATCATCCTCAACTCATCTGCTGCACTGACACTGACACCTTCAACGGACATACCTTCAATTTATCAACAGTGCTGATGAATGGAAACATCCTGTGAGTGAAAGTGTGTGTGAAGGTGTGTATGTGTGTGTTAGTATCAGGATCAGAGAATGACAGCTTTCCTCTGTTCCAGTCCAGATTCACTCTGATCCTCTGGAGCTTCTTCTGGACTGAGAGAAAAGATTCTGCTGATGGTGAGAGTGTGTAGTATTTACCTAAACAGAACCCTATTCTCCATAATCCAGACTGTATGCGTCCCTTCCTCTGCACAGACTCTGCTAACACACCCAGTAACCACCCTGTACTGTCTCCAACTTCAACATCCCAGCTGTGAGTCCCTGAGTTAAAGCCCTCAGAGCCCAGGACAGAGTAGAACCAATCAAACCTCTCTGGATTATCAGGAAGCTGCTGCTTCTCTCCTTCTCGTCTCACACATGTCAGATCTTCAGACAGGATGAGGTTTGGATGAGCAGTGTTTGGGTCCAGAATGAGAGGAGTGTAGGAGACCACGTCCTTCATGTTGTTCCAGATGTTGAAGGTCAGGTTGCCCAGGTGTTTGGCCTGGTCTATCAGAGCTCCTGAGGGCAGCTGTGGATCATCCAGCAGGGGGCAGCGCTGGACTCTTTCCACTGCAGCCTTGTAGTTGTGCAGGAATGAGACGTCTTCAGCTCTCAGCTCTTCCTCTGTGGCTCTGACTGTGTCTGAAAGAGCTGCTATCTCTCTGCTCAGAGCCTCCATCTTCTCCTTCATCATCCCACTCTTCTGCTCCTCTTCCTCCCTCAGTGCAGCCAGCCTGGCCTCCTCTTCCTCTGCTAGAAACTGCTGAAGCTTCTTAAACTGCTCCTTAATCTGCCTCTCTGTGTGTCGGGCCTGGACCTTAATGTGTTCTGCTGTTTGATCAAACTTCACTTGAACTTCTTCACAAACCTTTAACTTCTCCTTTAAGGGCTCCAGAGTTTCCTGAAGTTCCTTCTTGTGTTGTTGTGCAGCTTCATCGATGGGTCTGAATCTGTGATTGGTGTGTTTTTCTGAGTCTCTGCAGACGACACACACTGGCTGCTGATGGTCCAGACAGAAGAGTTTGAGTTTCTCAGAGTGCAGACTGCAGAGAGCCTCTGAAGCTCTCTGATCTCTCTCCTGTAAGAACGACTCACACAGGTTCTTTAAAGCTCGGTTTAAAGGTGGTTCATCCTTTGAAGATCTTCTCTTACAAACTGGACACTCGTGTGTTGGTCTCTCTCTCCACCATCTCTTCAGACAGTCTTTACAGAAGCTGTGGCTACATGACAGAAGAACAGGATCTCTGAAGACCTCCTGACAGACCGGACAGCAGAGATCCTCCTCTGATCTGGAAGCCATTGAGTCTGTGAGTGGATCTGAAAACAGCAGACAGGAAGTACAGTCAGTCCTGGCTCCCCTCCCTCCTCTACCACCTTCACTGAAACTTCCTTTGAGTCGTGTTTTTGCTCAAACTCACATTCAGTGTGTGGAGCGTCAGCAGCTTGAAGCAGCAGTGTTGGAGTTTTCCACTTTTCTCTCCTGTAGCTGGACTCACTCAGAGGAAGCTGCTAGTTTGGTCTGAGCTCAGTCTGATCGTCTGTGCGTCTCTCTGCACTGAGGACGAAGAACTTCCTGTGTCCTGGTTTGTCACATTTGAGTGACGTGAGGGGAGGAGACAAATGTTGCTGTTTGACTTTTAACTAAGGTGTGTTTCAATCCTGCCTGCAGCTCAAAAGCTGTAAAAGAGGTTTTGTGTCTTTTCACCTCCACAGGTCACAACATGAAACCTGTTGTGAAGTTTATAAAATAAAGTGTCACTCGGTGGTGCAGCTGTTTGTCAGCTTCTATTTTAGACTTTGTTCTGGTTCTTGTTCAGGTTCCCAGCAGTGGGAGTGTAATGCAGTCACACACACACAGGTAGTGTTCAGGTGGTGTTAAGGTGGATTCACTTAGTTACAGACAGTGGTGTTATTTCCTGTAACTAAGGGTGTGTTTCACTCCAAAGTTCAGACATTAACCTGCCAGAAGTTGTAAAAGTTACTAATAAAGAGCTTTTCTCTCATTTCACATGTTGTCCACAATCTCCTCGTGATTACCTCTGGAAAGCCCCGTGGCACAGCTCTCCATCCAGTGCAGCTTTATGGTCATTGCTGTGGTTCCAGAATCTTCTCATGATGACCAGTAGGTCCCCAAACAGCATGACCTTTGACCTCAACCCCTGCCTGGGCTGTCAGCTATGGTCCCTACTTCTCGCTGGGTCTCTGAAGGTTTCTCAGGAGATTCCACCCTTGGGATCATTTCTTCCAGCAATGCTCTGCTGCACCTGCATCTCCTCACTAGAGGAAAAACTTCTATTTGGAAAACATGTCAACCATCATCAAACCAAAATTTCCTTTCAGTTCAGTGAACTTCACTTATCAAAAAATATAATTATTTATTAATTATATTATTGGTTTATCACGTTTTCACTTTCACTTATAGGCCATCAAAGTGTTTATTATCTTTACCCAAATAATTGGAGCAGAACTTGTTCCATATTCAGTTTTTCAGCAAAACGTGTTTGAGAAAAGATTCATTCTTATATCTGGAGGAATAAATATATTTCAATAAATATTAACGTTAGCCTGCGACTTTGTTCCAGTTTTGAATTTTGGCCCACTGTGTATTTGAGTTTGACACCCCTGATCCATAGCTGGCGATTTTTTGTTTTTATGGGCCGACGGATTTTTTTTTTTTAAGGAAGGGTATATATCCCTAACTAACTAAGATGGCGGCGCCCACAGTTGCAGCAGCTCGATGTACAACTGGTCAGTGTGGTGTTTGGTTATCTTTGTACGTTTTGTGTTTTGTTTTGTGCGCGATCAGTCAAGCGAATAACATCTTCAGCAGACATGATCTTCTTAAGATCGGAGTGAGTTACCGTGTGAGCGTGACCATGGAATTTATCCACTCACACAAAATACCAGAGGAAGTAGCGAGGAGACCGGGCGCTCCTTGGATTACTATTCCGGCGGGAGGGAGACGCAGACGGCGACGAGAGAGAAGGAGGAAGCGAGGCTGCCGGGCTGGCGTGCTAACCAGGCTAAGGAGGAAGCCTTTCAAACCACCGCTCCCGAGTTTATATCTCTCGAATGTCAGATCCTTGGCGAACAAGATGGACGAACTAAGGTTACAAATAACAACGGACAATCACATCAAAAACTCATGTATTCTTCTAATCACTGAGTCCTGGCTGCATCAGTCCATCCCGGACTCTGCTATTGAGCTAGCAGGCTACACCGCACAGCGCCAGGATAGAACAAACAATTCCGGTAAGAGAAAAGGAGGGGGAATCTGCATATACGTGAATAACAGCTGGTGTACTAACACAGTGATCATAGACCGTCACTGTTCTCCGGACATAGAATATCTGACTGTCAAATGCAGGCCCATCTATCTTCCACGGGAGTTCACTGTTGTGGTAATAACAACTGTTTACATACCGCCAGATGCAAATACTAACGTGGCACTAGCGCTTTTGCACACGAACATCAACAATAAACTCAATAAATACCCTGACGCAGTGCACATTATAGCGGGTGATTTTAATCAGGTGGATTTAAAAACAGCTATCCCTAATTTCCACCAGCATGTGAAGTGTGCCACGAGAGGGGCTAACACCTTAGATAAAGTCTATTCCAACATCAAGAAGGGCTACAGGGCAAGACCCTTACCACATCTGGGCCAATCTGACCATTTATCCCTGCTCCTAATTCCTGCATATGCCCCAATCAGGAAAACTGCGTCGACCATCACTAAAACTATAACAACATGGCCAGAGGGCGCTTCTCAACAGCTACA
Organism: Diplotaxodon limnothrissa; assembly: GCF_057381915.1. Classification (NCBI taxonomy): domain Eukaryota; kingdom Metazoa; phylum Chordata; class Actinopteri; order Cichliformes; family Cichlidae; genus Diplotaxodon; species Diplotaxodon limnothrissa. The sequence goes on along the minus strand of NC_140598.1, from coordinate 23,631,679 downwards.
GGACTGCTTTGACAGAACCAACTGGAATATCTTCCAACATCAAGACCTGGAAATGTTCACAAACAGTGTCCTCTGTTACATCAAACACTGTATAGACACTGTCACAGTAGACAAGCAGATCCGGGTTTACACCAACCAAAAGCCATGGATGACCCGGGAAGTCCAGCAGCTGTTAAAAGAGAGGAACAGCGCCTTCAGGTCCGGAAGCAGGGAGAGCTACAGCAGGGCTAGAGCCAACCTGAAAAAAGGCATTAAGAAGGCCAAGGCGGACTATAGGAAGAAGATCGAGAACCACCTGGAGAGTAAGAACAGCCGGCTGGTGTGGCAGGGTGTCCAGCAGCTGACAAACTACAAGTCCAAATCAGGTATGGCTGAAGGTGACCCAGCATTGGCGGAGGAGCTGAACATCTTCTTCACACGCTTTGAGGTCACTGCACCCTATGCCTCAGAGGAACAGCTACACCATACAGCCCACAGCAGCAGTACCATCATCACTCTGGAGGAGCATGAAGGGAGGCGCACCCTGCGGGCTGTTAACCCGAGGAAGGCAGCCGGCCCAGATGGCGTACCAGGACGTGTGCTGAGAGACTGCGCAGACCAGCTTGCCTATATTTTCACCAGGATTTTTAACCAATCCCTTGAACAGTGAAACGTCCCACCCTGCCTCAAGACCTCCACCATAATACCATTGCCCAAGAAATCTCATATCTCTAGCCTAAATGACTATAGACCAGTGGCACTAACCCCGGTGGTGATGAAGTGCTTTGAGAAACTTGTGCGTTACCACATTACAGCAGCCCTACCCAGCAGCCTTGACCCACACCAGTTTGCCTACAGAGCAAACCGATCGACAGAGGACGCCATAGCAACAGCACTCAATGTAGCATTAACACATCTGGAGAGGCAAGGAAGCTATGTGCGTATGCTCTTTGTGGATTATAGCTCGGCATTTAACACCATTCTTCCATACAAACTGGACGCCAAGCTAAAAGACCTAGGGCTTCCTCACAGCACCTGTAAGTGGATCAATAGCTTCCTCACCGACCGCAGACAGAGAGTGAGAGTGGGATGTTACACATCTCCAGCCCTAAATCTAAGCACTGGGTCGCCACAGGGCTGCGTGCTTAGTCCACTGCTCTACTCGCTTTATACACACGACTGCACCCCCGCCCACCAGAGCAACGCCATTGTAAAGTTCGCAGATGACACTACTGTGGTGGGGCTCATATCTGGGGGAGATGAGTCTGCCTACAGAGATGAGGTGGAGCGGCTGTCTTCATGGTGCAAGGATAACAACCTTCTCCTAAACACAAAAAAGACCAAAGAACTCATAATTGACTACAGAAGACACAAGACAGAAATCCAACCACTAATCATCAGCGACGACTGTGTGGAGAGGGTGGCAGACTTCCGCTTCTTGGGAGTCAGCATAGAGGGAAACCTATCCTGGAGTGTGAATACCTCTGAGCTACTGAAAAAGACACAACAGAGACTGTACTTTCTGAGAGTGCTTAGGAAGAACAACATCACACAGAGACTGCTGGTGTCTTTCTACAGAGCCTCCATCGAAAGCATACTAACGTACTGCATAGGCATATGGTACGCTAGCTGCACAGTGGCTCAGAGGAAAGCACTCCAGGGAGTAATCAACGCTGCCCAAAGGACAATCGGCTGCCCTCTCCTCAAACTGAAAGACCTACACAGTTCCCGCTGCCTCAAAAGAGCCCATAACATCATAAAGGACACCTCACACCCTGGACACTCCATGTTCAAACTGCTGCCTTCAGGTAAACGGTATAGAACAACATACACAAGGACTAACAGAGCGTTCTCACTCCCGAGGCGTAACATGTCGACGTTTTGTCACGTCCCGCGGCGTTCCTGAGGAACGCGAAAGGAGACCTTCGGCGTTCTTATGGTACGCGGTGGGTTATGGCTGGAATCCAGTGCAATGACGCTCCCGCGGTAATAGACGTTCCAGCCCTGTATTCCAGCCCTAAACCTAACCTTATCCCTAGCCCTAACCATAACCTTATTCCAGACCGTAACCAGGACTTTAATGATGTTAAATAGCGTGTTTCTAAGCGATTTGAAGAAAAAGAGCGAACATGTGTAGGTTCAGTCCAGACGGTTCTCATATTTCCTCTTTTTCCGAGGTCGTCATTTAGGAACGTGGTGGGTAGCCGAAAACGTAATATGGTGACGATTTGTCACCTAGCGTAAAATGTTACGCTTTGGGAGTGAGAACGGGTTGGGACTAACAGACTCAAACACAGTTTCTACCCAATTGCAATATCATGTCTCAATGCTACTAAAAGTAGATGACTTTCATTGCCCCTGTTGTCATTTGTGCCCTTGATGTTGGAATGCTTTCAGACATGTTTTGTTGGATGCGCTAACAAATTGATTGAGTGATTGATTGTTTGAGTGATATATCAACTAGGTCGTATGTTGAGTGTCTGTATGGGGCCTTAGGCCTGGATTGCTTGGGTGTATCTACGGTATGAGAATACTGTATTTTATATGTATTTCTATCTTTTATATCCTATCATTATATATTTTTTAAGTATTTAATTATAGTTTTTAAGTATTTATCTTTTGTGATGTTGCACTGACCAGAGACATCTTTCAATTTCATTGTACCTGTGACAATAACAATAAAGAATATTCATTCATTCATATAATGAAAGGTGTTGGATTGGCCAATTGGTCATGATCGACTCTGGGCTGGACCAATTACAGTCGAGGAGGCCGGATGCACCCTCCCCCTTGTTTAGCAATCACGTGATTTTCGCGCATTGCATGCCGGGAACTCGTGGCAAAACAATCCAAGTACCGCATCAAATGCAAGCATTTGCAGCACCGCAAAACGTTCATTCTCCGGTTCCAATACCTTCTTGTTTTTTCTTTGCCGCACAAAAAAGTCTCGACGAAAAGACAAAGAAAAGATACGAGGAAAAAATCAAAGGAGTGAAAGGGTCAGACCCTTACGAGCACACAGAGGGACAAAAGACGTCAGCGTGCTGCCCAACTTTCACCACGCTCAGATTTATAATCATACGGTTCTTGGAGTGAGTGCATACACTCATGAAGTTTAGTAACTTCAGGTCACTGCAACAAGCCCAGGTACAGTTTACCGACGGATGGGTGCAGGACCTTGAAATGCACCGTGTAGAAAGTAAAGACCATCGTACGAACAAAGGTAAGTTTACCAGTCTCACAAATCGTCGTCATAAATACACATTCGTTAACCGTTTATTAATATAACCTTTGAGCTCAGCGGTAATTGATTAGTAGTGGAAATAATTTCTGGTACGCGTTACAGAAATGTAGCAGTGACAATAATATTGTATGCTGTAATCGTACTGGACAATTAGTGATACAAAAAACCTGTTTTACCCTGTGAATAAAAGTATATGTTTCTGTCAATGTACCATAATAACAGAAGCGAAACGCAATATTGTGTCAGGACAATTCACTATTTATGCACAATAGACAAAGGAGCAATTTCTGTTCAGCGCCAGACTTGCTTGTAACCTATATCACCAATTATGTTAAGAAAAATGACGCATTAACTACAACAAAACTCTGACCTTTGTGGGAATGCTTGGAGCAGACTAACATGTGAGCTGGAGAGTTCTGGGACGTTATATTTGGTATATCCAGACCATCCGTCGGCTCTTACTTCGGAAACATGGCTTAAAAAATTTCTCTTCAACGACGTAATCCGATAAAAAAAAGATCTCTTTACCCGTCGGCTTCCCGTGGCTGTCATGCGACCGGCTGTTGCAGTCAATAATACAACAGCTTCTTGCCATTTTTTGGGTTTCTTTTTATCGCTGTGTAACTGAGTTCAAAAGCCTGCGTGCGCTAGTACCTCTTGCCACAAGTTCCCAGAATCCTTTGCGGTTTTACCCCTGAATGACGTCACATTTTCAATCTTCATCCCGACTTTTTGTCCCAGTCCAGCCTTGCCCTGATCTAACCTCTCCTCTTCCTCACAGCTCTGATTTCTCTGAGGGAGATGTTGTGACTGTAATCTGTGAGGAGGACCAAAGCGTTTCTGATTGGACTGTGAGGAGAAACACAAGCAAACTGCAGAGGGCTGAGTGTGGAGATGGGCGGGGACAACAGCAACGTGATCAATCATGTTCCATCAGTGCGCTGGTGCCTCACGACACTGGAGTTTACTGGTGTGAGTCCAGTAATGGTGCCATCAGTAACCTGGTTAATATCACAGTCACTGGTAAGCTGATCACTCTCACTTTACTTCTTATTGCATCCACAAATTGAGCTGAACATGCAGGTACATAGATTCTGTGCTGTTCTTCACTGATCACCTACCTGACTGACAGAGTAATGAAGGACTTCCCTCCCTCGGTGCTTCTTAATGTGTGAGGATATTCTCCATTACTGAGTTAAGACTTCCTTATTTAGATCTAAGCTCTGGATTATCTTGCACGTCTCGTGGCTCCCAAATGTCTCTTAAGTTATTATCCTCTGTAGCCTCATACTTTAGCTTTACTTGGCAAATGTGAATGCTTTGTGTGCTGACAAACCCTTTTGCATGTAGTGTTTTTATGAAAAGCCTTATAATTGCCTAATTCTGTGTTTTTGTTCTGTCACAAAAGCAGGCATTCTTACTGTTGTTTAATATTTTAATCAAACCTTTAAGTTTAATTCAACACAAAAAGCCCCACTGTAAACAAATCCACAGAACAGAACCAAACTCAGCAGCCAAACAGTTTGTCCTCAGTGCAGGTTGACATTCAGAAAAATCAGCTGCCTCAGCTTGGATGGGCTGATGTGGTTTCTCCTTAGTATCTGCCCAGTTTTTGAGAAGACCCTCCAAAGGAACAGATGTTGCCACAATGCACAGTCTCCCCTCCATCACCTTCAACAGGTAGGGAAAGACTGTGGCCTTGGCCTCCCACCAGCTCCGTGGGCCTTCTCCTTGTTGGATGAGGGGCTCCTCAAGATAACATTTCATCTCCATCATAACATCAGCTGTAGTATTTCTCTTTGCAGCATCTCCTGTAGCTCTTTCATCAAAGAGGCTCCACACAGCAGACGTCTGTGGCTCCTCCTTCACTTGGCCCTGTAATGGTGGAGCTGGGTGGGAGTGCACTTTGCTGCTGCAGTTATTCTCTGAAGTGCCTCATCAACAGCTCTGTTGTCACTGAATGCAAGCTTTTTAAATCTACCATCCAGTGATGCAGCTTCTGAGTGGACGGTGTTGAACTCCACACACAGAAACTTTTCACACTCACTGCTAATTTTGTTTTACAGTGAAGCCACTCTGCTCTGCTAGTCCCAATATCTTTCACCTGCAGCAGATGCTGCTTCGTTTGCAGCTGTCAGTCATATTTCTGTGTTTTTGTGTCGCACTCTCCTCCACACTGCTGTCTGTCATCTCACAGGTATGATGTGCGGAGCGATGCTGAACTTCCAATCCCAGCGTTTCATGTTGCAGGATCAATTCCCATATGAAAATATCAATATCTAATTTGATTACATTTGTTTTTCATCATAAATATGACAGACAAAAGTAAATTCGGCAGTTAGCGGGATGGTCTGCAATACCCTGTTAACAGGAACTACACTCACCACCTCTCATTCATGTGCGTGTTACGGCTCTGCAAGAGTGTGAGCCAATGAGAAACCAGAGGCACAAAACTTTAGACCACAAAACACACAATCTGATGTTGGTTTGTAAAGATGTTGCTGATGAGACTTTGTAGAAAGCAGCTGGTCTGAGTGATGTGATCAGAGTGCAGCAGATAATGTCTGACAGCAGTTTGAAGAGCAAATGGATTCTGTTCTGTTCTTCATCATCACCTACCTGACACCTCACACCTGTTTCTCACCTGCAGGTCACACAGGAGGATCTGTTGGACTGAAGGTCAGCCTGTCAGTTCCTGCTGTGCTTCTTGTTGCTGCTGTTTTCTTCATCTAGAGAAAACAAAAACAACAAAGGAATCAGGATCCAGCCTCATGTTGAGCTGCAGCAAAATAAAATGTCTGAATCTTTTTAAATCAGCACTCTTAGTCTCCCGCTGGTGGTTTCAGCGTTGTCAGTGAACCTGGGGAACATGAGATGATGCTGGTAACAGAAATCAAAGGGAGTGAACAGCAGACAGGGATCAGCTGCAGGTTTAATACACGTCCTGAATTTGGTTTAGTTTGAAGTTTCTGTAAAATAAAACCAAACGTTGTGATTTGTCTCTTTATGAATAAAGTTGAATTGAATTTCTCTCTGAGCTCCTGCTTCTGTTGTCTGTCAGTGATTTTATCAGTTGGACATCAAGTAAAACTTTGGATAAAATGAAAACTGTTCACACAGTGTCTGTAAATCCACGGGTGAAAATAACACATGTAACATTCACACAAGTCCACGAGTGATTGAATGAAATGTGATCATGGAAAAATAAATTCAAAACTATTCAAGACTTTTACCATTAACTGTCATTCTATTATGAAGTAACAGGAAGGTAATAACACTATAATATAATAATAATAAAGAAAATTAAAAAATATGGTATAACAGAGCTCACTGCCTCACACTGTCGATAGCAGCATTTCTTTTTAACCTTATTTCATTTAAGGCTCAGACGATCATCTGTTTTCACTTAAAGTAGTCTAGCTCTGATATCACTTTAGCCTCTGGATGGAGGATTTGCTATGTTAACTTATAGATAATAAACTCAACGTATTACAGACCAAAACCAAACACGTCCGTAGTATAAGACTGGATTTAACTCCCTTCACACCTGTCTCGACACAACAGTCAGGTCAGTCCCTTCCCTTTTAAGAAATCCACCTTAAATGTATTTTAAATGTAAGTGATGCAAAATGAATTTAATATTTTATCTTTAGTTTGTCAGGTAGCATCAGGTCAGATGGATGATGTTGGGTGAGATGGAGCAGACAGAGATGTCATCACAGCTGAGAGGAAGCAAAAGCCTCAACATCCAGGCTTAAAAGTGATGTAGGGAGCTAAAGCTAAAGCTCTGCTTTCTTTGTGTGCTTGTGCTAACAGCAACTAATGAGAAATGTGATGACAATTGTCCAGCTTTGTCCTTTTATATTCTACCAAATGTGAAGTGAACCTGTGGTTATACAGTATACGATAAGAGCATCTTTATTAGTCCCACATGTGGGAAATTTGTTTTGTTACAGCAGGAAGTGGACAGTGCAGTTACATAGCAAACATGAGAGAACCCTGGAATAGAATAAGAAACTGTACACAACTGTACCCAATAGAATAGAATAGAATGATAGGATAAAAATAGAATACACATGCTATATACAACTGAGTACAAATACAACGTTGTCAGAAAAAGAGTGTTACACTTAGTCCTATTGCACATGTGTGTGTTTGATCAGCTGCAAAGTCTTTGTGGTGGAGTCTGACAGCAGAGGGGAGGAAATCTCTCCGTCCCACATCGTGGGTGCTGCAGCCACTGAAGGAGCTGCTCTGAAGCGCTATAAAGGTTTGTGATGATCAATACAGGTTTACAGCTCAGATCATACTGAGTTCATTATGACTGATATAAATATGTGATAGAATAATAATAAATCGAGTAAATTGTGATTGACAAACAGTTTTAAAGAGAAAGTTTGTTAGTTTAAATTGTGTGAAAGGTCAGAGATGGAGAGAACACCAGGCTGGGGCTGAATATCAGTGTATTACATGCAAATCTGATTGGATGACAGGACAGAGCATAAACTGAAGCTCGCATGGATGTTCTGGGTCTCCTGCCTCTGTGAGATCAGCAGGTCAAAGATTCAATAGCAAAACTTGGTTGTTCCAGCAGCGACGCCGAGGGCAGTGAGCTCTAAAAGCCTCCCAGATGAAAACGTGCCCGATCGAGAGGTGATCTGCTGCTGATGGGTGACGAACCTACTCAGGTCTCCAGCTCTTATCAGAGGAGGCAGTGAAGACACCTGAACTTCAAGGCAGTCAGGCTGGGCGAGTCTGTGATTACATACTTTTATCTAAGTACAATCTGAGTATTTTACCTGTAAGTAATCTTACAGTATTATGTTATATTGTGAGTCCTTTTTACAGATCTTCCTAGGTTGAAAATGAAACAGTACTAAATGTAACAAGTAGACAGCAGCACTAAAGTCATCAGTTTAATGGACACAGAGGAAGCTTTTCAAAGGCTTAAGAAGAATAACATGATGCTAGAACATCACATTTTATAATATGACAGTAAAAATAACTCACAGAGATCATCTTCTATGTTTTCCTCCATAAGGGCGGCGAGCCTGGGTCCAGCTATTTGAGTGGTGTCTTGTTTTGGTGAAGCTTTTGAATTGCTTGGCCTTTGAGGCCTGCATGGAGCTCAGGCTGACACTAAGCACAGGAAAGGCCCACAGTGGGTGCACACACAGGATACAGATCTGTCAGGTCATGATCAACAACCACTGACCAAAGCCCACTGATCTCTGACCTCCCAGCCCATTCTTCCTTCAGTGGGCTGCTTTCAGTCATTATGCAAATGTTCTGTTTATAAGATTGAGGAAACCTGCAGTCAGCTCAGACTGAAGAAGTCACCTGGATGAGTGACGAAACGTTTCTCCCACAAAACGCTGCGTCCAGATGAACAGAATCAACTTTTGGAGATTTACTTACCTGGATGATTGAGCATGCATCAAGACGTTTGGCAGCTGTAGCAGTCGTGGAAAATTCCCTCTGTGGCAGAAAATCCTCACAGATGCAGTCTTGATACCAATAGATGGATAAAAACTGGAGGAAATCCTCAGAGGCCTTGAAAACTCCTAAATGGAAGTAGCTTCTTCTGCTGGGTCTATTCTGTTGGTCTGAGACTGGCTTCCCTTCATTGGCTTCCTGTTAAATCCAGAATTGAATTCAAAATCCTGCTCCTCACATACAAGGTCTTAAATAATCAGGCCCCATCTTATCTTAATGACCTTGTAGTACCATATCACCCTATTAGAGCACTTCGCTCTCGCTGTGCAGGCCTACTTGTTGTTCCTAGAGTATTTAAAAGTAGAATGGGAGGGAGAGCCTTCAGTTTTCAGGCCCCTCTTCTGTGGAACCAGCTTCCAGTTTGGATTCGGGAGACAGACACTATCTCTACTTTCAAGATTAGGCTTCAAACTTTCCTTTTTGCTAAAGCATATAGTTAGACCCTGAATCCTCCCTTAGTTATGCTGCAATAGACGTAGGCTGCCGGGGGATTCCCATGAAGCATTGAGTTTTTCCTTTCCTTACCTTTATGGTTATGTAAGTTCCAGCTGGAAGGTGATCATCGGTTGGAGATTGAATGGGGACGACTACAAGACTGGTTGTCCCTACCTATGCCCCATTTCCAATCAGGCTGTGCTTACTTGTGTGATGAAGTTTCTGCATCTAGAAGAGCTAAATTAGTTTTTTGTAGAAATTATTATTATTGTAATTAATTATACATTTTTGTAGCTGTAGGAGTGGGAAGCCTTTTACGTCATTTTTGTTTCCTTTCTACAAGGCTTTGTTTGTTGTGTTAGATGTGTCCCTCTGATGTTCCTCTAAAGACAAATAAAACATTTTGTTTTGGTGAAACTGTAAAACTTGCTGTGGCATTGGTGCTTGAATGGGGAAGTCATTTTTTGTGTTGCATACATCTCTGGGCAGATATTTGGGCAGTAATTTTGAACACCATGTAAAAATGTCAGTGGACATAATGCAAAACCCAATGCTTCAAATCACAGCATCTAAAACCAAAATTGTGCCAAAGATGCCTCATTTCTGTTTAATAGGATAAAACAATGCTAGCTATGTTATAGACACAGTAACCCAAGGAAAGCAGTAAGTACACTGACTGACATTGTTACTATGACAACAACAAGCTGACATTTGGACAAAAAAAACCTTGGAGTAATTATTGAGAAAAACATTCAATTTAAATAAAGTTTTAAAAAACACATGACCAAAAATGTAACTAAAACACATCCTCTGGATGTTTCCAGAATATTTTAAATAAATAAATAATTTAAGGAACAACAACAAAAGAAGATCTATAATCAGCATTTATCTCTTCTGTTTTATTTGATGGTGGGGAAATCATAATCATAAAGAGGCTTCTGATTAGAATTTATTTGTTATAAATGTGATTTATATAAACTTTCATTTAGTACGGTGTGTTGATTATATGTAATATATTTTACTTATTATTTATTTACATTCAGTTTTTATTCCTGAGGATTTTTGGGTTTTTTTTATAAAAACTAAAATCAGGACAGAATAATTATTTTGCTGTCTTATTTTATGAATCATTTCGATGTAAGCAGCTATCTTTTGAATATGTGGCTTTACAGCTGAAGGCCTCATCCAAAGTTGTGTTTCTTAATGTTTACAGGCCTCCCAAATACTGCACAGACTTTTTTAATGACCTCAGTGAACTGCTGTCTGTGATCTGTGTTGATTTCGACTGTGTAATTATTGTTGGGGATTTTAACATCCATGTGGACAACCCTCAGGACAAAGGGACTAAAGACCTGAGTAACACTCTGGGCAACTTTGGGCTGACTCAGCATGTAACAGAGGCCACACATAATAGAGGACACACTCTTGACCTACTGATCTCCAAGGGCCTGAGCATTTCAAACATTACTGTGTCTGATGTGGGCGTGTCTGATCATTACTGTGTTTTCTTTGAAAGTAAAATCTCAGCCCACACAAATATATCAACAGCTGTGATCACAAAACGGTGTATAACTGAACACAGTAGTGAGATCTTTAACCAGGTCTTCCCAATAACACCTGACCTGTCCAAAGGTTCAGTCAATGAGCTCGTCAATAGCTTCAATGCTAACATGTTAAATGTAATGGACACTATTGCTCCCATTAAGGTGAAGGTTATCTCTGGAAGGAAAAAGTCTCCATGGAGAAACTCCACACTGGTGAAAAATGAAAAAAGAGAGTGTAGGAAAGCTGAGCTTGAACTTCATTCAACCATGGCCTGCAATGACTTTGCCAAATTCTTCACAGAAAAAATCCAAAAGATTAGACAAGCAGGTACATCAACAGCAGATCCAGGATATGTACTGTGTCCACCGAAAAACTGTTTAAACACCATGAAACAGTTTCACCCGATTAACAGCAAAGACCTGGAGGACATCTTAGGTAAACTGAACTCCTCCTCCTGCTGTTTAGATGTACTGCCAACAAGTTTTTTCAAAAAGGTCTCAAAGACTTTGGAGTCAGACCTGTTACAGATCGTCAACTTTTCTTTAATGTCAGGTGTGTTTCCGGAACCACTAAAAACTGCTGTAATCAAACCTATACTGAAAAAGGACAATCTTGACAAGACACAAATGAAAAACTACAGGCCGATCTCAAATCTCCCATTTGTAAGTGAGATCATTGAAAAAGCAGTTTCTCAACAGCTCAATTACTTCTTAAAACAGAATAACTGCTACGATGCCTTCCAGTCAGGTTTTAGACAGAACCACAGCACTGAAACCGCTCTGACCAAAGTGTTTAATGACATATGTCTGAATACAGACAGTGGAACAATGTCAGTCTTAGTTTTACTGGATCTCAGTGCAGCATTTGATACAGTTGACCACAACATATTACTCAAACGACTGGAGAACTGGACAGGTCTTTCAGGAACTGTACTAAACTGGTTCAAAACATACGTAGAAAACAGGAAATACTTTGTATCAATAGGTAACTTCACATCTGAGCAGACTAGTATCACATGTGGAGTTCCCCAAGGTTCCATCTTGGGACCCCTTCTGTTTAACATCTACATGCTCCCACTGGCACAGATTATAAAGAACAACAAAATAAACTACCACAGCTATGCAGATGACACACAAATATATATCACAATGTCACCAGGAGACCGAGGCCCTGTACAGGCTCTTGGTAAATGCATTGAGGAAATTAATGACTGGTTGTGCCACAATTTTCTCCAGCTAAACAAAAACAAAACTGAAGTAATAGTCTTTGGTGCCAAAGAAAAACGATTACAGCTCACCAGAGAACTTCAATCTATACACCTAAAAACCACAAACCAGGCGAGAAATTTGGGTGTAGTGATGGATGCAGACCTAAACTTAGAAAAACACATTAAGACAATAACAAAGTCAGCTTACTATCACCTCAAGAATATTTCAAGGATAAAAGATCTGATGTCTCAACAGGACCTGGAAAAACTAGTCCATGCATTCATCTTTAGTAGGCTTGATTACTGTAACAGCATCTTTACAGGTCTACCTAAAAAATCAGTCAGACAACTACAGCTCATTCAGAACTCTGCTGCTCGAGTCCTCACTAAGACCAAAAAAGTGGACCACATCAGTCCAGCTCTGAGGTCTTTACACTGGCTGCCTGTCCGTCAGAGGATAGACTTTAAAGTTCTGATGCTGGTCTATAAAGCTCTGAATGGTTTAGGACCAAAATACATCAGTGACCTCCTGACCCAGTATGAACCTTCCAGATCCCTCAGGTCATCTGGATCCAGTTTTTATCAGTTCCCAGAGTCAGAACCAGACATGGAGAAGCTGCATTCAGCTTTTATGCTCCTTATATCTGGAACAAACTCCCAGAAAGCCTCAGATCAGCTGAAGCACTCAGTTTATTTAAATCCAGGTTGAAGACTCACCTGTTCTCAGCTGGATTTGAATAAAGCACCAAATCCACACTTTTAAGCTTAAATTTCAAAACTAACATTTTAACTACTGATTTTATCTATTGTTCTGATTTTATCTACAGTTTTTTTAAATCATGCTTTTTATTGTTTTTGTTTTTTAATGTCTCTGTAAAGCACTTTGAATCACCTTGTTGTTGAATTGTGCTATATAAATGAACTTATATAAATAAACTTGCCTCGCCGCTTTCAGCCACATTTACAAAAACGCTCCTCCTGTTCTGATTTTTCTGATAATAATCAGAAAGTGCTGAACTCCTCTGAGCTGTTACAGGAACAGATGTTGGCAGATGTGTCAGTGACAGAGTTACAGTTAGAGAGGTCAGTGAGCAGGATTTCTATCAGGATTCATGTCAGATTTATTATAAGGATGTCTGTTGGTTCACACTCACGGCTGCTTTGGACTGATTCCAGCTCAAAGAGCATCAACATGTTTTCATGTTTCCATCATGATGAGGAGCAGAAACTCTGAGGATTCTCCTGAACTGACTACAGTAAGTCATCCACAGCTTCTGCTTTATATTCTACATATTATTCAGTAAATAATAGATAATTACTGATAATTAGACACTTTCAGAGGGACAAAAGTAAAAAAAAAAAAAAATCTGTAGTTAAGAAGTACAGCTACTCAAGCTGTACAAATACTCTGGTAATAGCTGAAGTACTCATTAAACTTCTTTACAGAAGTAAAAGTGAAAACTACAGGCTCTGAAAAGTACTCAGGTCCTACCGTAGTACTCAGTAAAAGGTAGTCTGGGGTTAAAGTGGATGTGGCAGGTAGAGGAACTCTACGACTGAGTGCAGCAGGGATAAAGAAATAAGTCGGAATCATTTGTTTTGTGAGCTCCAGCTGTTTCCAGGCTGTGATCAGCTGATCTACAAGCAGACGTGAGCCATCAGCGCTCGTGTAACACAGTACAGTACAGAGCTGTCAGAATGAATCACCCAAGTTTAGTCTCACACTCTTTATCCAGGTTGTTGGCAATTATTAATCAATCGCCCTTCAGTGTCACACCAACACAGTGTCAACACAGCAAAGTGAATGTGCCACACACTCCATGTGTCATCTACTCATCACCATCTGAAACTATAACCTTCATGGGCCAATCACAGAGGACGAGACAGACGAAGTAAAACTAGACACAGGAAGTAGGACTCACTGGTTCTCCATAAAGAACAGAGATTTTCAGTTTTTTAGGTAAAACGTTTCAGTTTTCTTGGTTAACGTTTGGTTAACATCAACCCACAAAAATATTTGAACAGAAACTCCAAAAACGAGTGAAACTAAATTTAAAATATAATTTCATTTTCAGTGGATGTTAACCATGAAAAGCCTGAAAGATCATTGGTAGAAAATTCAAATTATATTGGTCGAACATATCAGACTTTCAAAGCATCTTCAAAGTGTTGAGTTTAAACGAGCAGCTGAACAACAGATCAGCTCTAACCCTCAGTGACATTCAGATTTATTTAAACCTTTAATCTGATCGGATGTGTTCAGGTTTAAACTCAGGTTCAGTTATTGAGTGAAAACACCAACAGACTCAGACATTTAGAACAAACTAAGAGTCAGATGAGCAGAAACAGAGAACACGGACATGTCTGCTGTAACTGCGTCGCTCTGCTCCACGCTGATGTTTGTCCTGTTCGTCTCTGCAGGTGAGATTTAACTCTGAGATAAAACAGGAAGTTTTGGCTGCACAGTAAAAATATTTCCCTGAGACTTATTTTCATATTGTTTCAGTTTTTCTGTTTGTGACGATGAAACAAGAATCAAACTGCCGTCAGAAACAAAACGTTCTTCTGCTTCAGCGACTGAAACACAAACTGTTCCTACATGACGACACATGAGAGGTTCTGATTTTGTTCTGTGGAGATCGTTCAACAGCTGAACACTAAAACTTTTCTACTTCGCCTCGTTTGTTGTGATGCACTTATTTCTGCGCATCCTCAGTCCAACCTACCAAACGTCACTCTAACGCGACGTCCTCACGAGACACGGAAGAGTTTGAGCCGCAGCTTTAACTTTATTTAAACCTTAAATGTAATCTGATGTGTTCAGGTTTAAACTCAGGTTCAGTTATTCAGTGAAAACACCAACAGACTCAGACATTTAGAACAAACTAAGAGTCAGATCAGCAGAAACAGAGAACATGGACATGTCTGCTGTAACTGCGTCGCTCTGCTCCACGCTGATGTTTGTCCTGTTCATCTCTGCAGGTGAGATTTAACTGATAGAAACTAAACTGAGTTTATTTCTGAGATAAAGAGTCTCAGTCTGGTTTACATGCTGATTATATTTCTCTAAGAAGCAGTTTATTACTCATTCAGTGTTGCGATCGACACAAAGCTGGGTGGAGTCTGTGTGTTGGTGCAGTTTGCAGCACAGGCACAAAGAAGTGTAATGTGTGTGTCAGTGTGATGTGTTGTAGTGTCAGGAGTCAGGATGCAGCTACAAAGCTTCTTGTTCAGTGTATACAAACAGCTGTAGCTCCATAAAGGCAGCATGCAGAGACTCACAGTGTCTTATAATGAGAGGCTGCTTTCTCTCACACATTATGTTCACTTATTATCAGCACATGTTGTTGTTTGTGGAACAGAGTTATTGTAGTTTTTTCTCATTAGTTTGAGTTTTTATTCCATTTGGACTTTTTGTGTTTAGTTCAGTTTAGTTTCCAGATGATTTTCTTCTTTTTCAGGTTTGATTATTTATTGCTTGAAGAGTTTTAATAGTTTTATTCTTTTTTCATTCTTACTGTTTGGAGGTTTGTGTCAGAGGCCAGATTCAGGAGCATCAGTACAGCTGTTACAATAAAAAGCAGTGACTCAGTCTGACAGACATCCAGAGTCTCAATGAACTCGTCCATCAACAACATTTTATCAAACTAACAGATTCTAAAACCAAAGATTTGTTTTTCAGATGATGTTTTTCATCCATCTCAGTCTTTGCTCATGAACTTTGTCTCCAAACGTCTCAGCCTGAGCTTCCCTCCGATGAACTCGTTCATAATCTCGTCCATTCTGCTCTCAATGAAAATCTGAACATGTTCAGCTCGGCCTCCTGTCTTTGTGTCAGAGTCTCCAAAGCAAACATGACAGCAGCTCACTGCCATCTTCAAACCTTCCCTTTCACTCTTGCTGCTGTCCTTCTGTCACAAATCAGCCCTGATGAAGATGCTCGGGATCAGGTGAGGAGGAGGAGAAGACTCGCTGTGGTGACGCTTGAAGGGACACAAGAAGAAACACAATCAAAGATCATCATCTAATAACAGAAGACAATCTTTTATTGTGTGTTTCTGATTGGCTGCTGTAGAAGTGAACACTTTGACCTTTAACCTCTCTGCTCTGTGTTGTTTCCTCTTTCAGACCAGAAAACCATCACAGCTGAGTCTGGACAGGACGTCACTCTGACATGTCGAGCTCCAAACAACAACATCATAGTTGTAAAGTGGAGCAGAGCTGACCTGGGAGATGAATATGTGTTTTTGTACCGGGACGGTCACTTTGTTCCAGACAACCAGCATCCATCTTTTAAGAACCGTGTGGATCTGCAGGACAGACAGATGAAAGATGGAGACTTGTCTTTTGATTCTGAAGGATGTGACGATTAATGATGCTGGATCATACGAGTGTCGTGTTGTCCAGCGAGTGGGAGGACCTATGACTCTAATCATCAGCACCAACCTGAGTGTTGTTGTTCCTCCAGGTGAGTGAGTAGAGTTGAGTGTGTGTGTGATCAGAGGTGAAGCTGCTTCCTGGTTGTTGATGTTGGTTTGTAAAGATGTTGCTGATGAGACTTTGTAGAAAGCAGCTGGTCTGAGTGATGTGATCAGAGTGCAGTAGATAATGTCTGACAGCAGTTTGAAGAGGAAATGGATTCTGTTCTGTTCTTCACTCATCACCTACCTGACAGCTGACACCTGTTTCTCACCTGCAGGTCAGACAGGAGGACAAGAGAAGGATGAAGACAAAGAGAAGGAGGATGGATCTGTTGCACTGATTGTTGGTCTGTCAGTTCCTGCTCTGCTTCTTCTTGTTGTTGCTGTTGTTGTTTTTTGATCTACAAACGTAGACAATCGCAGAGTGAGGAAACAAACCAGCCTCCTGTTTAAGTGCAGCAGGTTTAAAATGTCTCAGAGGTTTTTCCAGCTTTGAGTCTGCTGCTGCTGTTCAGAGTTCTGGGTGTTGTCAGTGTTTAAAATCCTGCAGAAACAGATGAACTGAGCACGTTGTGTTAGCTGGCTCAACTAAACCTGAAACTGCAGTCAGAGACAGCAGGTATCACCGTGGTGATTATCACCTTTCTCTGCTTCAGGCTCTGAGCACGCTCAGATGAAAAGGAGCATTTCATGTACCATGTGACTTTTCTTCTACACAAAATGGTCCCTGTGAGCGCCACCCAGTCCAATCAGAGACGTTACTCACTGATAACTTCACTAATGTCTCCACTACATGAATACAGGTACATTGTAACAGTGTGATGTGCAGTTTAGCTTCACTCAGTGGCTTCAGTAAGTTACAGTTTAACAAGCTGCACATATGAAACATTTCCTCCAGCAGAGAATCGACATCACAGTGAAAACGTGGCTCTAACAGCTGATTTAAAAACAAAACTCTGAACATGAAATGCTCCTGACCAGGTGATCTTTCACCATCAGTTACCATGGTGATTTAGCCTCTTTCTGACACAGAAAGCTCTGACTTTGAGTGTGACACAGCTCACTGAGACATTTTGTTGTGCACGCCTACTTTTAACTCTTCAAACAAATGAAATCAACACTTGAACATTTTTCACTTTGATGGTTTTGTTTCCACTGACTGTAGTTACATCATTTTGAGCTCAGATTACATATTTATGAAGTTTTTCACACCTGAATGTTTCAATCATCAAGATCTGGTTTCAGTTTTCTCTTTATCTTTGTGAGCTGTGTGTGTTGTTTACCCTCAGTATCCATGAACAGTGTTACAGACCTGGGATCAGTGTTTTTGTTTATAAGATCAAATATGACCTCATTATGTGAGTGTGAGCTGTGGACCACAAAACCTCAACAACACTAATCCTCGATCAGCTGTTTCACTAAAATTACATCCAAGTATGAACTCATCCCATCGTTCATGCATCAATTTGTAGCTGACAGATGGTTATGCACATCCCTGGTTGCCTAGGTAACCCTCTAACCTTAGATAACGCTATTGTTGTCACTCAGCAGTATGATTTAATGTAGTTGTTTCAATAGATCTCAAAGATAAGAAAAGTTCACCTCGGTACTCGCTGACTTCACATCAGTGATCAGTTATTGCGTTTAAAAAGTGTAGCTACTCGTCTTTGACCTTGTATGTATGTGTGTTTATGCTCTGATTGTATTTTCCTGCTGCTCACACAGCATTAGAAAAGCCTGAAAACTCAGTGTTCACAGAGTCTGTAAGCCCCAAATGTTTGTATGAAGGACAGAGAACAAACAACAAAGGTCAGTGTGAGAGTGTCTCTGTATTTGAACAATAAACTCTTACTTTGGTTTAAATTATTTATTCTTTCATTTGTGTTGTTGGCAGAGAAGCTACATCATGTGAACTTCATCATATTGTCACATGTCATCACAGATTCAAAAGATGTAATATTTGTGTGTTTGTTATTAACAATCGTGCCCCCAGACGCCAAAACAGTGCCAGCAAACTGAAACTGAAAAAAAACTGTAAGCAAAAAAGAAAAAAAAAGATGTAAGTGTGAAAACTTTTTTCTTGTCTTAATGTCAATATTTATTTTTCAGTTTCATTTTAAGGTGGCATCGTTTTAACCCCAACAAAACAAAACAAAAATGACAGAAAGTCCATTGAAATCTGAAAAATATTCATTTTCTGTGCATGAACAAAAACTTTACTTTTTACAAGACAGGAAAACTAACAGCTTTAAATTTTTTATAGTGTATCCTCATCCTCAGTATTGGAAACACGTCAAACTGCATTTCCTATAAAATAAAATAAAATCATAATGATCGTGGAAATTTCTTGATCTAAATTCTCTTCTAGATTGAGTGGCAAAAACAAGAAGAGCTGCTGTTTGTGTTTGTGCAAGTGCAAGAAATACATATAGCACGCTCTCCATCCTTCTGCTAATGTTTAATGTACTGAAATTAATTCTAATTAATGAAATTAATGTCTAATTAAATTCAAAGAACTGAAGATAAACAGGCCACAGAAAGCACTTTGTCACCTCTGCTGTGATGCTAACTGTCGTGGTGCCTCAGACCTCGTCGTGTGATCTGACATTTACTGATTGATTTTGTCTGTTTTCAGGCTCTAACTTTACAGGAAGAAACTGTAAAATAATCAAATTATTCATCATTGTGAAAACTTCATCATGAAGCATTTGTGATGAGCTACATTCCTCTGAACCTTCAGTTTGGTTATTTATTTATTTTCCATCCTTGTTCTTAATGCTTTCACCATCACAGCACTATGAACTGTGGGTAATCCCTTCAGGTCCACAGAGATGAGGACTCGTGAAAATGTGCATAAGGACTCAAAGTGTCTGCAGAGAGCCGTCATGCACTTGATAACATGAAATCAGGACGGCCCTGAGCCCTCAGAGGCCGACACAAAGCTGACTGTTTATCTGCACGTCTCAAACACGCCTCCATTTGTCTGCAGGCTGAGTGATCTGACTGAGCTCAGCCTCCATTTTCTACAGGGAGACGCTCAGAGAGGCTTTCACTTTCATTTCACAGGAACAGCTTTGCTTCTGTTTTACATGCAGGTGCTGCACAGAACACACCCTGTTCAACCCGTTTGTGTGACTGACTGCAGCTCAGACTAAAGGCTGGATCAGCTGTTCAACAGCTCAGCAGTTTGTAGTTTGTTTTCATTTTGCCCCGCCTCTGTCAGTGCGCCCCAGGGCCGCTGTGGCTACAATGTATGTACAGTGGGGCAAAAAAGTATTTAGTCAGCCACCGATTGTGCAAGTTCCCCCACCTAAAATGATGACAGAGGTCAGTAATTTGCACCAGAGGTACACTTCAACTGTGAGAGACAGAATGTGAAAAAAAAATCCATGAATCCACATGGTAGGATTTGTAAAGAATTTATTCGTAAATCAGGGTGGAAAATAAGTATTTGGTCACCTCAAACATGGAAAATCTCTGGCTCTCACAGACCTGTAACGTCTTCTGTAAGAAGCTTTTCTGTCCCCCACTCGTTACCTGTATGAATGGCACCTGTTTGAACTCATCATCTGTATAAAAGACACCTGTCCACAGCCTCAAACAGTCAGACTCCAAACTCCGCCATGGCCAAGACCAAAGAGCTTTCGAAGGACACCAGGAAAAGTATTGTAGACCTGCACCAGACTGGGAAGAGTGAATCTACAATAGGCAAGCAGCTTGGTGTGAAAAATCAACTGTGGGAGCAATCATCAGAAAATGGAAGACATACAAGACCACTGATAATCTCCCACGATCTGGGGCTCCACGCAAGATCTCATCCCGTGGGGTCAAAATGATCATGAGAACGGTGAGCAAAGATCCCAGAACCACACGGGGGGACCTGGTGAATGACCTGCAGAGAGCTGGGACCAAAGTAACAAAGGTCACCATCAGTAACACACTACAACGGCAGGGAATCAAATCCCGCAGTGCCAGACGTATTCCGCTGCTGAAGCCAGTGCATGTCCAGGCCCGTCTGAAGTTTGCCAGAGAGCACATGGATGATACAGCAGAGGATTGGGAGAATGTCATGTGGTCAGATGAAACCAAAGTAGAACTTTTTGGTATAAACTCAACTCGTCGTGTTTGGAGGAAGAAGAATACTGAGTTGCATCCCAAGAACACCATACCTACTGTGAAGCATGGGGGTGGAAACATCATGCTATGGGGCTGTTTTTCTGCCAAGGGGACAGGACGACTGATCCGTGTTAAGGACAGAATGAATGGGGCCATGTATGGTGAGATTTTGAGCCAAAACCTCCTTCCATCAGTGAGAACTTTGAAGATGAAACGCGGCTGGGTCTTCCAACATGACAATGATCCAAAACACACCGCCCGGGCAACAAAGGAGTGGCTCTGTAAGAAGCATTTGAAAGTCCTGGAGTGGCCTAGCCAGTCTCCAGACCTCAACCCCATAGAAAATCTGTGGCGGGAGTTGAAAGTCCGTGTTGCTCGGCGACAACCCCAAAACATCACTGCTCTCGAGAAGATCTGCATGGAGGAATGGGCCAAAATACCAGCTACTGTGTGTGCAAACCTGGTAAAGACCTATAGTAAACGTTTGACCTCTGTTATTGCCAACAAAGGTTATGTTACAAAGTATTGAGTTGTATTTTTGTTATTGACCAAATACTTATTTTCCACCCTGATTTACGAATAAATTCTTTATAAATCCTACCATGTGGATTCATGGATTTTTTTTTTCACATTCTGTCACTCACAGTTGAAGTGTACCTCTGGTGCAAATTACTGACCTCTGTCATCATTTTAGGTGGGGGAACTTGCACAATTGGTGGCTGACTAAATACTTTTTTGCCCCACTGAATGCCTCGCCATCACCAGTGTGTGACTGGGTGGATGACTGAATATAGTGTAAAGCGCTTTGGGGTCCATAGGGACTAGTAAAGCGCTATAGAAATTCAGACCATTTACCGTTTATGTAAACACCAAACAAAGTCCTGCACACAGTGAGTTTAGTGCACTGGGTGTGTTATCTGTTAGTAATCGTGTTGAACATTATAAAAGTGTCACAAAAGGTTGATTCTGTTTATCTGGACGCATTCAATTGGAGAAATGCTTTGTCACTCTTCCAAGTGATTTCTTCAGTTCCATTCGATTCCTTCTTGTGGGACATGCATGGAACAATTCACCCAGGAGGCATCCTCGTCAGATGCCCAAACCACCTCAACTGGTTTCTTTCGATGTGACGGAGCAGCAGCTCTACCCTGAGCCCCCCCAATAGCCAAACTGCTCACCCTATCTGTAAGGCAGAGGCCAACCACTCTTTGGAGGAAGCCCATTTCTGCCACTTCTATCCACAATCTCAATCGCTATCCGAAAGAATAATGATCATTGATCAATGACCATTTAATCAGTGGCCATGTGTACCATTAACAGAGAGAGTTGTGGAATAGCTGCAATCACAGCATTGTAAAATCAACAAATCCATTTATTTCTAAGCTCAGTTGATCTGACTGAGTGATCTGAGTGAGCTCAGCCTTCACTTTCTACAGGGAGATGTTGTTTTCAGGCACAGAAGTAAAGACATGTTTACCCACAGCATTCAGTTACAGAGGAAGACGTTGCTCTAAGGCACTTCAGAAACAGAGGTTTGTCTGTTATTGGAGGGACAAAAACAATGAAAAGAGAATTCAACAGGTACATGTAAATCTTTATTAACACTTACACACTTACATAGTGCTCATATTTCATTCAATCACAGAAGGAATTCACTGATTGTCATTGTCTTTAAAAAACAAACTCTTATAAGGCACACATGAACTGAGAAAAACCCCACAAACACCAAGAGGATGTTTCAAGAAGGCCACAGAGAGAAGAGTACAGAAGTGGAGCAGTTCAGTGATGTAGGTGGAGGCGTCACACCATCAGGCCATGAAAGTATGAACCATGATTTGAACCTGAAACAGTGCAGAAGCTCTAACAGTGGAGAGATGTTTGGAGTTAAAGCTTTGGTCAGACCAGAGATCAGAGCATCAGTTCATCACACTGTCCTCACTGCTGTAATATTAATGCCACACTGTTGTTCTTTCATGTGCTGATGTGATGCACTCATGTTTACATGTTAGTGTTACTGACCATTAAGTTCTGTAGGAACCACACATTCACACACAGCATACACGGATAAATAAAAAACACCCGTTGATGTCTTTGGACTGTGGGAGGAAGTCAGAGACCCAGAATCCACTTCAGGAGATACATGTATGACCTTTGTTCCTCATGCGCTCCATGTGTTACTTTACTAATTCACAGTCTGTTTCTGTGGGCAACAGGATGACTTCACTGCTTCACTGCTGTCTCATTACAAATCCACACAAACATGACGTCTATATTTATACATTATGAGTGGCAATTTTCCCTAAAATCACAATGTTTCTAACTTGAGCCAAACTGGTGGATCTGAAAATCCATCTAAACAAATGAGTCAAACTTCACCCAAAAGAGCATCAGTGTACAAAAGTTTGCATCATCTATACAACAGTATAAATGTGAAAATATGTTTCATATTTTTGAGTCTTATGGGTCTGTTTATGAAAAGTAATCAGGTCTCAACCCAGCAAAGTTGTTCAGGATGTTTTGCTGGTGTCAAAGGTCAAAGCAGTTTAAATCTGAGCTGAACAGTGTGTCATGTTAAAGAAAAGTTGAAGAGGTTGTCAAACTTCTCAGTGCAGGATCAGAGAGAGACGTTAACAGTTTGTACAATCTGTTAAACTGGGTAAGATTGGTTTACAAACTAAAAACAATGCCAGCCAAAGAGATGATTTTTATACAAAGTGTTTTCCAGTGGACTGTACTTAAAGAAGAAAAAGTCACATGAAGCTAATAAACAATCACACCAACATAAAATAGTTAATTTGTCTAACCTGAAGCTCCAACACTCACTGACTCTGAGATCAGAAATTCATGTGTGTTTGTAACACAGTTTGACTTTGTGTCAGTAAATCTCATGAACAAGATGAATAAACTGTAGTTCAGAGTCACTGACAGCACAGACACACACTGTTGGTCCGAGTCTGAACATGATGATCATCAGAGTCGACTGCTGGATGTTCAGGAGAGTTTCTGTCTGTCCTCAGATCGTCCGACTCACAGTTCATCTCTGTCTCCTCCTGGCTGACCTGCAGGTGAGAAACAGCTGTGAGGTGTCCTCTTCTAGTTCAGGAGATTAGATGAAAAAATCATTCATAATATTTATAAAGTGAGAAAATGTTAATGTTGATTTTTCTGCTTTTTATTTAAAAACATGATCTGACCAAAACTGCAGTCTGGAATCTTGCTTTCACCATAAAAAAATCATATTTTTTTTCAAATACACAGGTCTAACAGCTGCTTCGGGGTCAGAGGTCATGTTGGGTTGATCCAGCTGTTCTTTATAATTTGACCTGTTTGGCTGCAGACTGTGAGAGCTCATTAAAACATGTCTGAGACTTTTGGAAGGTCAAATCCTCGAGTCTCTGAAAACGTGTTTGTTTATTATGAGGCTGAAACATCTGAACCTGTGATTCAGTGACAACAGCTCTGTCACACCAAACACTGTGTACACAGTTTACTACTTTTATATACGAAGCACTTCAAACAGTGCAATATATCAATATCATGCAATATATAATACTATATACCAAACATCATACTTACAGTTTGATATAATTGTTCAAAACAACCAAACATCTAAAAAAAACTGACTTTTTAGGTTTCTACACTGAATAAATATCCAAAAACATTTTGACTGGTTAAAATCACATTTGCAGAAGATTTGGTGGTTTCCTGGTGTAGAGTTACTAGAGTTAGAATAGAGTTAATATTCCTTCTTTAATAATCCTTTGTTGTGCTCACTGCTTGTTTTATTCCTGTGTTTGATGATCAGAGTCTCTGTAAGTCATGAGTGTCAATGAACGATCAAATGAGAAACTCCAGGAAGTGCTGAGTGGACTGTGCCATGGGGGAAATATGATGTTGTTTATGTTTAATATTTATGCTGTTTAGCTTACATTTGAGTTATTCTGGATTTGATTAATTGACCTGTTAACATACACCAGGTCACCAGTGCATTACTTAAAGCTTTAGCAACATGCTAATTAAACATATGTTCAAGAAATAAAAAATATTAACTTCATCTGATCCAACATTCAGATTATTTTAAATGTGCGAGTCTGTAATCTCAGTGACTAACAGAGAACCTGAGTGTAAATGTGACCTGGGCCCTGTTTCAGGAAGCCGGTTTAGAAAACTCAGAGTGAAAAACGATACGCAGGGTTGAGTAACCCCGAACTGTCCAACTCGGAATATTCGGTTTCAGAAAGGCTGATAACAAGTAGTTCAGTCAACGCGGAGTTGCTTTAACCCCAAGTGAAGCGCGCGGACGAGGATACATAAAGCCCTGATAAGCGGAGCACAGATTAAGCGAGTCACCATGGAGACGGAGGGAAAGAAGGCGCGGTCAATGTATTTTACAGCGCTTGAGGCCGAAATTCTGATGGCAGCATATGCCGATAACATGCAAATTCCGCGGAAAAAAGTAACACAGCCACAGCTGCAAAAGAAAGGGAGCATGCATGGCAAAACATAGCCGACAGAGTCAATGCGTGAGTGTTAATTTAAACATTGATCTAGGGATTTCCACCCATTTAACACGTTATTTTATCATATGTTATTTTATTTGTTGTTTTATACATTTTATTTGGTGACGTGATGTGAGCGCAGGTGCAACCCAACAGGCCCCAAACGTTCCTGGCAGCAAGTAAAAATGAAATATAAAAATATAGTCCAAACAGGTAAGGTGTAATTGTATTATGAGCCATAGTGCTTGGTCTGTTTGTCCCATGTAAATCAATTGCAGTTAGAGGCTACATTAATTTTCTTTCTGTAAGCACTTATTGAAATTATCTGAGCACATTACAAGTACATATTTGCTTACTCTGTATGCTCAAATGTGACCCGTTATAGCCAACAGAAAAAAAGCGGAGGCCCGAAAAACAGGTGGGGGTCCTCCACCACCACCACTCACAGAGGCTGAGCAGTTGGCCCTCAGCCAAAACAGTGGGCGCCCTGTGGCCGAAGGCATCTCTGCGGGGACATCCTCTGAGTCAATAACCCCGCAAGACACAAGTGCCTACATAGGGGGTAAATTCAAAATAATACATGATGTGCATACATCCTTTCTTCACAGTCACCTTTGCAGTGCTACTCATTCATTTGATAAACTCTTTACCATAATGGATTATTTTGTAGTGAAGTTATTTTCCTACTGATTTTGCCTTCCCTCAGTCTTGGTTGTCTTTGAGAGCATAATGACAATGAAGTGTAAGGTGATTGGTATGTTTGTTAATTGCCATTTGGTCCCTTGTAAGTTATAAGTGACCTGTATAAACCTCATATTCTATCAGTTGATGGTGGTGGTGTACTGCATCTGGTGCAGCCTCCTGTTGAGCCAGACCAACATGCAGTTGTGAGTAATACTCCACAGATTATATGAGTTTACAGTAGAACAGCAATGTTGTTTATTTCTTTACTACAGGAAAATAATGAAGAAACATTGACAGCTGTTACAGAGGAGGAAGCAACAGAGACACTTTATGAGGTGTACATCTTTTAATACTTTGTGTACAGGAAATACAGGTGACCAATAAAGCCAGTTGAACAAAAAATCTGTTTATTCTTCTTTCAACATGTTGAGGTGATGGGTCAAAAGAAATGATTGTGACATATGGTGTCTCTGACTGCGCTTCCATCTTGTATGTCCGTGGGAGGGTCAGGATGTTCATGGTTTGGATCACTGCTGATGTTTGGTTCAGAAGGACAGTGTTCTCCTCTAATTGTGGCAATGTTGTGAAGAATCACACATGCCACAATAATGTCACATGCCCTTTCTGGGGTGACCCTGAGTCTTTGCAGGCACTGGAACCGGGCCTCAAGCATTCCGATAGTCATTTCAATTCTGGCTCTTGTCCTGCAATTAGCCAGATTATATCGCTGCTGTGGGCCCGGTTCAGGGTCAGGGTAAGGGGTAAGCAAATAGGGTAAACATGGATACCCCCTATCACCAAGCAAGTAGCCAGTGAACTCTCCTAAGACAGAAGGATACACTTCAGTTCAAATGTCCCTGAAGCAATTGGTCTTTATATATTTTAAAGTATTCTCAACTCACCATGTCCAAATTTTGTGCTCAGTGTACATTCACGGAATATTTGTGAGTCATGGACAGAGCCTGGCCACTTGGCTTCCACATTTGTGATAATGTTGGCAGCATCACATATGATCTTCACAGTGCAGAGAACACAAATTAGCATCCATTACTATGATGAAATAATTTGTTAGTTTGAAATGCTACAGGGAACTATGTACCTGTACATTAATGCTGTGGAAAGACTTCCTGTTCACATAGTCTCCTTCATTTACTGAAGGAGCAATGATTGGAATGTGAGTGCCATCTATACAGCCAATCACGCCTGGGAACCCTGAAAATAAATGTAAAATTTAAGTAGTAGTTCAAGTATCACCACATCATAAATTAAGTTTTGGTCATCCTGATACCTGCAATTTTGTGGAATCCCTCTTTGATAAATCGTGTGGGTCTATGACCGGGGAACACCACAAACGAGTACAGGAGACGTTTCAGTGCAACTGTAACATTCCTGACTGCCCGACAGACGGTAGCCTTGGAAACGTGCTCAGCGTCACCAATATTATACAGAAAGCTCCCGTTTGCAAAAAACCGAAGTGCAATACAAATAATATGTACAGAACTGAGAGCATGTCCGCGATGTGTCACATGCGTAATATATGGCCTGAGGATGTTATCCAAATAAATTATTGATTGTGCTGAGAAACGGTAACGTTCGCACAGACAATCATCAGGAAATGATAAAATGTCCAAACGCGCTCTAATCACTCTCTCCCGGCGGAGAGCTCTGCGGAGAATTTGGGCTTCACGATCTACTGGCTCTTCAAGGAAGGGACACGCCATGTCTGACACTTCCTACTGTCAGGTTTCCGACAAAGGGGCGGAGACAGTCAGGGTTAGTTGTAGTAAACCTGCTAGGGGGCAGGTTAGCTTCACGGCGTGTGTCGTCATAGTGACTCACTCAGGCTTCAGCTGAACTCGCTTTGTGAAACCGAAAACCCAGAGTTTTCGTTAACTCAGGGTATACTTACTCAGTTTTTCCACTAAACCGGCTTCCTGAAACAGGGCCCTGATGAAGTGTGAGGTTGTGAGAAAGTCTCTGACTGCATTCATAGATGTGTCCTTTCAGCTGCTCGCTCTGATCCAACCTTTGGTCTCTAAGAAGAGGCTTCAGGGAGACGTTTGCTACGTTGGACTGTAGGACCATCAGAAATGTGTGCAGTAACAAAACAGGCAGCACTGAAAGCAGCTCTAAGTGTTTGTGTTGTTCAATGATTTGTGCACAACAACAACAATGGGACCTCTCTCATCCATCAGTCATCATGTGGACATTTTTCTGACACACTTTGAAGCTGATGGACGTTTTGTGTCTGCACTAAGTACGTTTTCAGCAGCTATGGCACCGGCAGGATTCACTTTCACAGACTCACAACCACCAGCTTCACCCCTCCCCTCCCCCTCCAGCTGTAGGCTTTATCATTGCGTTTCCCCACACATGTTTACAGACGAGTTAGAGAGCAAGAGAAGAAGAGACATAAATGTCTTTGTTTCTGCTCTAACCAAACAATGCTGCTCTACAACTCTAGACTACCAGCCACAAAGACAACAGCTGGAGAAACATCTGTCTACCTCTGACATCCACCAGCTCATCCATACAACAAACAAACATCAACAACCAGGAAGCAGCTTCACCTCTGATCACACACACACTCAACTCTACTCACTCACCTGGAGGATCAACAACCAGTTTGATGAAGCTGTGTTTGAATGAGCGTGCTTCTACCATGAGGAAACGACACTCGTATGTTCCAGCGTCATTAATCGTCACATCCTTCAGAATCAAAGACACGTCTCCATCCTTCATCTCTTTGTCCTGCAGATCCACCCGGTTCTTAAAAGATGGATGCTGGTCGTCTAGAATAATATCACAACCAACTCGGAAAAGAACATTTCCTGACTTCAGGTCAGCTCTCTCCCACTCTAGAGCGAAGATGTTGTTGTTTGGAGCTCGACATGTCAGAGTGACGTCCTGTACAGACTCAGCTGTGATGGTTTTCTGATCTGAAAGATGAAACAACACAGAGCAGAGAGGTTAAAGGTCAAAGTGCAATTATGATCAGAATGGTTGACTTTAAATATTTTGTTTATTTCCTTTGACATTTGAGTTTTATTTATTTTTTCATTTTATTTTCAGTTACAGCAGCATGTTAATAGCAAAACTTTGAACATACAGTAGTTTGCTGTTCAGTTTTTACAATACCCCAAAAGAAAACAGAAAGAAAACAAACAAACAAACTAAAGAAACCCCTACAAAACAAAAAACAAACAAACAACAACAACAAAAATAAAATGGATGGATGGTATCTGGTCATGACAATGTGGTCATTTTAAATGTTTCCATGTACATTAGAAAAGGCTGCCATGCCTCAAGAAATTTGGTGGTTGAACCTACCAGTGTATATCTCATCTTTTCTAAATGCAAAAACTTCATGAGCTCTGCAAGCCTCTGTTCATGTGTGGGAGGAGCTTCCTGCTTCCATCTTAAAAGTATAAGGCGCCTTGCAATGAGTGAAGCAAAGAATTTGAATAGTATTTTGGCAAAGTGATGTTTTGAGGTATCACCCCAAAGATTAGAGCAGAGGGATCATAATTAACGTTATATATCTCTGAAAAGGTGTTAAATATACCCATATGGAAAAGAAATAGAAAAAACTTATAAGACTTGCATAAGATGTGGCTTACTTCATACAGTCAATCATATAAGGCTTATATGATTTACTCATGAAAGTGGCCACTTTCTCATTACTTTCTTATATTGTTTTAGTAAATATCCAAAACATACAAGTTTCATTTATATGATTTTCAAGGGATCTTAATCTGTTTTCACTCTTGTATGCTTTTCATAAAAGCTTCACACAAGACCGATACAAACTTTATAAGATTTATATGCATCTTTTCCGTATGGGTAGACACCCAATAGTTATGAAGATTGGGGCCAAAAACTATGAAGGAGTGAACCTGTTTCTGCTTTACATCTGTTACACAGGGGGTCAGCCCATGTCTGGCACATATAGAAGAAGAGTGTACCCTATGGAGAAAACATAGAGCTCATCTGTTAAAGTCATCCCAAGGTCTTTCTCCCACTGAGCTTTAAGGATGGAGAGAGAAGGAGATTGAAGATCTAATAATATAGCATACATTTCTTTAATCGCCCCTCTCTTATGAGTGTTTATATTAATAATTTTATCCAAAGAAGTTTCCTCAGGTACTTCTGGAAATGAAGGAAATCGACTCTTTACAAAGTGGTGAACTTGTAAATAGCGGAAAAAATGTTTGCGAGGAACATTAAACTGCTTCAGGAGCTGCGTGAATGAGAAAAATTCCATCTGCAAAAAGGTCTTTGATATTTCTAAGTCCATTACCTTCCCATATTTTAAAGGCAGAATCCATCATTGAGGGTGGGAACATATGATTTGAGCTGATAGTGTAACCCAAACCTTACATTGCACCCAGATTCTGAGCGAGTCATACAACAAAGGGTTACATTTATAGGTGTACAGTTCTAATGGGAGAGCTGAACTCAACAAAGCTGATAGGCACATTTTGCCACAATTGGATGAGTCAATTTGGAGCCAAGCTGGAGTCTCTGTGGTAAAATTACTGATCCAGCATATTTCGAATATTTGCTGCCCAATAATAAGACTGAAAAATTGGCAAGGCTAATCCACCCATTGGCCTAGTCCTCTGCATGAAATCTTTACGAATTCATGGACTTTTGCCGTTCCAAATAAATGCAGGGATATGCTTATTCAGTGTTATAAAGGCTCTGACATATACAGCAGGAGATCGTCAGCATATACGGATATTTTGTGCTCCTGGTCAGCTCTGAAGATGCCCTTAATGCAACTGTCAGCTGTCAGCTTGGCTTTAATCGCCAATGGTTCAATTGATAACGCAAAAGGAGAGGGGATAAGGGACATCCTTGTCTCGTACCACGGAGAAGTGGGAAATAAGAAGAGAATAACAAATTTGTTCTAACACGTGCCATAGGTGAGGAGTCAAGTAACTGAATCCATGAAATGAAATTAGGGCCAAATCCAAATTTATTTAGAGTATAAAACAGATAATCCCACTCCACCCGTTCGAATGCTTTCTCAGCATTGTGTAATAAGGCAATTTAAGGGGCTGTAGTTGACTGTGATTCACTTTCACAGACTCACCACCAGCTTCACCCCTCCCCCTCCAGCTGTAGGCTTTAACATTGAGCTTCCCCACACATGTTTACAGACGAGTTGGAGAGCAAGAGAAGAAGAGACGGATTCATAAATGTCTTTGTTTCTGCTCTAACCAAACAATGCTGCTCTACAACTCTAGACTACCAGCCACAAAGACAACAGCTGGAGAAACATCTGTCTACCTCTGACATCCACCAGCTCATCCATACAACAAACACACATCAACAACCAGGAAGCAGCTTCACCTCTGATCACACACACTCAACTCTACTCACTCACCTGTAACAATCAGGTTGAGGCTGCTGATGGACTTCCATGAGCGAGTTTCTTCCATGAAGAAACGACACTCGTATGCTCCAGCGTCATGAACTGTCACATCCTTCAGAATCAAAGACACGTCTCCATCCTTCATCTGTCTGTCCTGCAGATCCACCCGGTTCTTAAAAGATGGATGCTGGTGTGTTGAATCAGGGAGACCATCCTGGTACAAAAGCACATAATCATCTCCCAGGTCAAATCTCTCCCACTTTATTACTCTAATGTTGTTGTTTGGAGCTCGACATGTCAGAGTGACGTCCTGGCCAGACTCAGCTGTGATGGTTTTCTGCTCTGAAAGAGGAAACAACACTTTGACATTTGAGTTTTTAGTCATGTTGGATTTAATGAACCTCTGAACATCCAGCAGGTCACCAGTGACCCACTGAGGGGGAATTTTAGCCTCATGCTAAACATGCAAAGTGTCAGAAACTACAAGATGTTAGCTTCCACAGAACAACAACATGTGCTGATAATAAGTGAACATAATGTGTGAGAGAAAGCAGCCTCTCATTATAAGACACTGTGAGTCTCTGCATGCTGCCTTTATGGAGCTACAGCTGTTTGTATACACTGAACAAGAAGCTTTGTAGCTGCATCCTGACTCCTGACACTACAACACATCACACTGACACACACATTACACTTCTTTGTCTCTGTCACAGCTGGATTACAGATGTTAAGTGTCCATCCAGCCTGGTGTCTCCTTCACACACAGACAAACTGAATCCAGATGAAAATAATCCTCCTGTACTTCTTGTTATCTCAGAGAGAACCTCAGTTTAGTTCAATCTCACCTGCAGAGACGAAGACAAGGACAAACAGCAAAGTGCAGCAGAGCAGCGCAGTGCCAGCAGCCATCTCTGTGTCAGTATTTGTGCTGATCCGACTCTTAGTTTGTAATAAAGCTGAAAGTCTGCTTTGAAGAACAGATCTGACTTTCAGCAGCTCACTCTTACCCTGTAGTTTGTGGTTCATTTAAGAACCTTGGAAACCTTGGCTGTTTAGTTGAATCAACAGGTATTATCAGGCTGACGTCAGCATGATGTCATAAACACACGATAAAACATCAGAGTTTTAGTACAGCCTCTTGTTCTCTCCTGTAGTCTGAGTGTAGCCATTATAACAGTGAGACGGCACTGCCACCATGAGGTCAAACTGGAGCATTGCAGGTAATAATTCTCATCCTGAACACTGTTGGAACATCAGACCTCCTCACGCTTTGAACTCATTGTGATTCTAAATATTTCTAGTTTCACTTTGACCCCAACCCTAACCCTGAAATGGGCTGTACAGCTTTTATACTTTGACAATGACAAAATATTATTATCTTCTCCCAAATCCAACGTGGCAGTCTGCTGCGAATCCTCCCCGTCCACATCCGACCTCACCTGGTATCTGCTCCTCCTGGAATCAGAAACACATGGACACAAAAACACATCCTGCCTTGATTATCTAATGTTATCCTTCAGCTTATTCTAAGGCCCAGTTCAGGACGTCATGTTTGGACTTCCTGACCCAGAGACTTATAGAAAACAATTATCAGTGTATGTGTAAAAATCCTCTGCACTCTGCGTGTACCTGCAATATTTCAGATCCAGACAATATCGCTGAATGAATCTGTTAACTCTGAAAACACAGAGTCAACTCATTTATGAGCACATTTGCATTATGTATATATTCATTTAATAAAACAGCTTTATTTAATTTTTTTTAGAAACAATTTATAATTTTGCCTTTCACACCTATTTTCCGTGTGAACAAAAGAACGTTCAGCTGTTATCAGGTTCCTCTCCTGTCTCGGTTGTGGAGTGTATGTAGACGACCCACGAACAGACATAGGCAGAGAGATGGAACTTGAAACCAAAAGCGAGCCTTTATTTGGCTGGTGACAGGAGAACTAAGAAACCTATGAACAACTATGACATACTGTGATAATATGAGGGCACTATGACACACACTATGACTCTGTGACTATGAGGACATGGGGGTGGGAACACAGACGAAGCAACAATGAACAAAGGGAGACAGAAGACTTACATACACATATGAGGTGATGGGGAAGTGGAGGCACCTGGGAAAAAAGCTGACACAAATGGACATAATGACATCACATGGGGAAGAGTAAAACTAAACACATTGGCTGTGTCCAAATCAATGACTGTAGAAAACATGGACGACGCGACAGCGCCTCCTCCCATTGTGCAAAAATGAAGCCAAACAACCTGCCTGCTGCACAGCTGGCTTATGGCACTAACAGGCACATACCTCCCTCTAGTGGTCACATTAAGTTCAAACATGGAAAAAGTGTTGGCTACCTATAACATAGTCCTGGGATCACTTCCGGGCCATTCACCCCCCCCCCCCCCCCCCCCCCCTCACACATTGACCCATGTGACCTCAGTAACTCAGTTGACAGCAGGGTGGGTCATCCACTCTCAGGACCTCCGCCAGCATCACAACCTCACTGGGAGTTAAACACCCGAGACTCTCCATCAGCTTTCAGAACTGAAGAGGTGAAGCGCAGTTTGCTTGTTAACGTGTTGACGCCGTCCAGCCCCACGCACGGGGCGATCCGCTGTAGCTCGTTAACGGAGATTTGCCGTGTTGTGGCGTTAACGTCATTTCAACGAGATTAACGCTGACAGCACTAGTGAGAACACAACGAATATGACTGCACATTGACGCCGACATCATCCTAGTGCAAAGACAAGTGGAAGCAGACAAAAACAACAAGCACGCATGCTACAAACTTTACCCGAGTCATTTAGACAGCCGTTAGCACATGATTCTCCTTATGGGGACCTGATATGTTTAATATGCTGCTGAGAATATAGCCCAGAAGAAGCGTATAGTATAGCTTTTATTTTGGAAAGAGCCATTTCTCTGTAATAAACTCTCTTTTCCAAAGATGAGTGATTTCTTGATCAGATAGATTTATTTTATCCCTTTGTTGTTTCAGCAACATTAAATCTAAAAACTGCACGTTTGAGTTAAAATATATATTTATAATTTTAATAAATGACAAATTAAAAAGGCATGAACATTTTTTTGTATCGAAAAAATATCGAACCGTGACACCAAAGTATCGAACCGAACCGTGAATTTTGTGTATCGTTGCACCCCTAATATATATATATATTAGGGGTGCAACGATATTCGTATCGATATTGAACCGTTCGATACAGTGCTTTCGGTTCGGTACGCATATGTATCGAACAATACAACATTTGTAATTTATTTTATCAATTTTCCTTCTGACGATGCTGTCTGTGTTGAGCGCTCAGTGAATCTGTGTTCGACTACTCCGCCTAGGCTGCACTGTCGAGCGCAGATCCACTGAGCGCTCAACACAGACAGCATCGTCAGAAGGAAGAGCGCAGGGCAAGCTAGCGAGACAGAAGTTAAGCTCTCCTTGCAACAGGCAAATTGAACCTCATTCAGATCTGGCGTTTAGAATTATTTTGGTTTTAATGTGACGTATGACCCTGAAGGTAAGCGAGTCATGGACTAAAGTAAAACAGTATGTTGGATGTGCCATGCAATGCTCAATTACATGGGTGGGAACTAGTGTGTTAGCGCAGTTAGCTCGTTAACGTGTTGGCCGTCTAGCCCCATGCACGGGGCGATCGGCGGTAGCTCGTTAACGGAGATTTGCCGTGTTGTGGCGTTAAGGTCATTTCAACGAGATTAACCTGAAAGCACTAGTGGGAACACAACGAATATGACTGCACATTTACGCCGACATCATCCTAGTGCAAAGACAAGTGGAAGCAGACAAAAAAAAGCAAGCATGCTACTAACTTTAGCCGAGTCATTTAGACAGCTGTTAGCACATGATTCTCCTTATGCTGCTGAGAATATAGCCCAGAAGAAGCGGATAGTATAGCTTTTATTTTGGAAAGAGCCATTTCTCTGTAATAAACTCTCTTTTCCAAAGATGAGTGATTCCTCAATCAGATACAGGGCTTGCAATATCGCTAGCCCGACGTCCCGGAGCTAGCGATTTTTTCAGTCGGGCTACCAAAATCTATCTCTTCCCTGCCCGTCGGGCTATTGTAGGAAAAATATATGTCAATGCTTTTGCATTCTTTCAGAAATGTAGCTGGGTAATTATGTCATTGGCATCGGTGAGCCACTGTCAATATGTGACATATTGAAGTCGCGTTTGAATTTGCGCTTGTTTTTTTGCTTTCACTTTGCAATCGTGCGAACTGTGTATAGAGAGCGACAGCACTGATCTGTGAGTGATGATAATTTGTGCACCAATTCCTCTGACATCGTCTTATTAATCGTTAGCTTACTATGCAAACATGACAAGTGAAATCTCCCGCAGCTTAAACATGTGAGAGGTTGATCGCGCAGAGAATCGCTGAGCTTATGTGAGTGTGTGTGTAAAACCAGCAGGATTTATATTTCAGTTCTGCTGAGCCAAATAAGACAGGTCAGGGTGAAGAAGTGACAGCCAAAGAAAAGCTTACCACAAAACGGAGAAGTTATGACAAATCAGACTATAAGGCAAAAAGAAAGTGCAGCTTTATGGTTTCATGGACAAAAGAATTTCTGTGGCTGCAATATGACGAGCTAAATAACCAGGGCTGCACATAAGTGGTCCGCAGGTGCGCATTCGCTGTCAAAATAAAAAACACGCACAAGGGTTAGGGTTAAATTTAAAAACTGTACTTTTGAGTTAAAATATATATTTATAATTTTAATAAATGACAAATTAAAAAGGCATGAACATTTTTTTGTATCGACAAAATATCGAACCGTGACACCAAAGTATCGAACCGAACCGAACCGTGAATTTTGTGTATCGTTGCACCCCCAAAAAATTATATATATATATATATATATATATATATATATATATATATATATATATATATATATATATATATATATATATATATATAATTTTTTGGGGTGGTTTTGGTTGCGTTTTTCAGGATTTATGTTCTAAAACATCTGCAGCTCCATGACACTGAAACAAACCAATTACCATGCAGTACAGCAATTTTACATTTTTTCACATTTAATAATCACTTTTTAGTTTAGAGTCCAGTGCGTATGATTAAAAAAAACTGCTGTTGTTTCAACTGGTCAGTTTCAGTCTTCTGACTCTCCACCTTTGCTTCATGCTCTAATGCAAGTGCAAAATGAACTGTGCAAGATCTTCTTCCTTCCGCCATCAATTTCTCTGGAAATTACAGCAATATTGTCATGTCACAAATTACCATTAAGCATAGTCTCACTACCCGACCCAACACTTTACCTTGGATCTTCTTTTCAGACGTAGTATGTGTGTCTGTGCAAACCTGAGCTTTTTATACCATGACAGAAAGAGGGGTGAATGAGTACTTACTTACTTAAGTACTTACTTAAGTACGGAGGCATAAAGGGGATGATATGATAGTTCTATAAATCTTCTAACATGGTGGAATCAACATGTTGTTTAGTTTATGTTCAAGGGCAGTGTGAGTACCAGTCAAATGTAGTGTGGACGGGGTTGTTGGAGTGCAGTCTGCTCGTGGTCTGATCTGTGGAAAAAGAACAAAGAAAACTGCAATGATCTCCATTCAGTCACTGAAAACATAACAGCATCTGTGTCATCTGCAAACGTCAATGATTTTTCTACCTGCAGACAGAAAAATAAATCACTGAGCCGACACAAAGTATAAATAAATGTAACTCT
Source organism: Diplotaxodon limnothrissa (assembly GCF_057381915.1). Taxonomy (NCBI): domain Eukaryota; kingdom Metazoa; phylum Chordata; class Actinopteri; order Cichliformes; family Cichlidae; genus Diplotaxodon; species Diplotaxodon limnothrissa. The sequence continues at coordinate 23,594,930 of NC_140598.1, read as the reverse complement.
AGAAACATGGATGAAAACAAGAGAGGACAAAGCAGAAAGAAGAACAGAACACTGAATGTTGTTTAAGGTCAGACTCTGAGGTGAGGTTAAGGTTCTTCTCACCATTTTGGACTAAGTTTAAAGAAGTGACTATTTTACTGTGGACAGGCTCAATTCTCTAACAATATACTACACTCTGCTTTTTAACATGACCACAGAAAGAAAAGGCAAATAAAGGAAACATGTTATAAAGCACACAATCTGATCTATTAACTAAAAAGAGAGAAATTATGTTCATGATAATTGGACTCAAATGCAGGACACATTGGTTTTACAGTAGTTTTTTTTATCAAGTTTAGCCAGAATGTGTAATGGGGAGGGCAAGGAGGTCTCTGAGTTTACAGAGGAGAGGACAGTCCAACAGGCACATGGGTGAAGATCCAAGCAGAGGGGAAGAAGCAAAGGTAAGACCAGAGGTAAGCATGAGGAGCATCAGCAGCAGGTAAATACAAAAAAACAGAGATTCAGAGGCCCGAGCAACTGCACCACTGAAACATTCAGTGAGGAAGTGATTGTCAGTGAATCACACCTGCAGTAATGTCACTGCGGCACATGTGTAAAGCTTAACTCATTTTAAATACTTTATATTGTGTTCAGTTTACAGTAATGCATCATTTTCTGTGAAAGAACCACGGATCTCTAAACAGCTTTCAATTAGCTCAGAAAAAAGGCGGATTTAAAAAGGAAAAATGCCACAGCTCAATTTACCCGTGGCATATTAAAGTGTTTGTGCTACTTTATGTAATTTTTATGTCATTCTTAGTAGGCAAGTTTTAATTATGCCAAATATTACTCTTTTTTTGCGCTTTGGTTATTATTATTTTTTGTAAAGATACAAATATTTGGGGGACCCATGAGACTCCACTCAAAAGCATCTTATTTTTCCTGCCCAGTTTAAAATCATTTGCTTGTCCTAGTGCCAAGTTTATATCCCATTATTTACATTTTTTGGTACTTCTCCCAATATAAAACGCACCTTTGGTTTCATAGACTGATCATCTCTGCAGTTTTATTCCAAGACTGCAGCACCCCTGTTAGCTTGTTGTTTAGTTTGTATTGGCTGTTGTTTGTGATATTTAATCAGTAGGAGTAATAAACTTTGTCTCTTCCTGATGTGTGTCTTTTATCCTGTCGCCATCTGCCCTCGTCTCTTTTCCGTCACCCCCAACCAGTCACAGCAGATGGCTGCCAAAACACCTATTGGATCAGTGCCTGTATAACCTACGATGGTGTAACAGCAGGCACGTGCAGGGGGGGGGGGGGGGGGGCTTGAGCACCCGCCCCTTTCCTGATGGGTGCCCAGAGTGCCCTTTTGTTGAGGCAACTTTTAAAAATTTTTTGCGGAGTCTTGTCTGTGCCCCTCAACAATAATATTTAACTATTAATCATAGTTTTGCTAAATAAAAGGATCTGGCTTGCATCAGTCACATGATCACATTTAACCAATGATCGCCCTTGACGGCAGAACGCGCTGGTTACGAGCCGGGAACGAGCTCACAAAGAGCACGCGCAGTTTTAGCGGTCCGGAGCTGTAGGAGAAACACAAGTTAACTCAGAGACACAGACTGATGCGACAAAACCAGTAAGTAGGTGTACAGCGCACACTGTAGTGTGTAGCACCCAGGAGTATCAGCTTATTACGTACACGTTGGTAAGCTGTCTTGTTGCAACTGACGAACTGAAACAAATGAGCGTGCTGTGTGTGCAACAGGGTGACAAACATTACCTGTCCTTTTATTAACTGCACAAGTAGTGCTGGTCATAGCTGCTGGCTACCTGTGTAAGGCTGTCATGTGTCTGTAGCTCTGTCACCGTTTTAGGGAACATATTTAGTTTTAAAGCAAGTTACTGAGCTTTTCCTGCCTTTCTGGAGGGATTATATTCCACTAAAAAACGATCTAATATGCATGTCCACATAATTATGCATTATTATAATTATGATATATTAAAAAACATAAGCTGTATGTAACGTTGGACCCAAGAAATATAAGCTGGAGCGAATTTGACGACAGCCGAACTTTTATTTAATACTGTGCGTTTGTACAGGGACACAGACACTCCCGCTCTCTCTCTGCTGTCATGTCCGCCCTCCTCCTCCGACTGTCACTGCCAACATATAAAGAGACACAATCACTGTCAGATCCCAGGACACCTGTTCACCCCGCCCCTGCACCGCCCCGGGAGCTCACTGCGTCACCCCTCCTCTGCAGCTGGCCAGAGACCACACCCACGCCACACTGTATTTTAAAGAACATACATTAAGAAGCAGATTATATTAGATTTATATTTTAAATAAGACAAAATTTGGATTTTACAGCAGTAAAATTATTGTATCTCTACAGTTTAAACATGTAATAAGCTTTGCCCTGCACAGAGTGGATAGTGAAACAAATGGAATCATCATAAATACATTATTTCATATTTATTACTTCCCCCTCCTCTTTGCTTTATTATTGTAGCTCTAGTAATAAATAATAATGTAAGGATTCTGGATCAGCACCGAGATGCCCAAAGTATATACAGTATTCTGAAGGTCTAAAATGTCACTGTGTGTGCGCATGTGTTTGTTTTATGTATATGGATTATTTTTAATTATTACTCATGATATGACATTGTCCAGACAGAATTTTATTGGAATTCCACGTGAAAGACCAACACAAAGTGGTGCACACGTGAGAAGTGGAACGAAAATCATACATGATTCCAAACATTTTTTACAAATAAATAACTGCAAAGTGGGGTGTGCGTAATTATTCAGCCCCCTGAGTCAATACTTTGTAGAACCACCTTTTGCTGCAATTACCGCTGCCAGTCTTTTAGGGTCTGTCTCTACCAGCTTTGCACATCTACAGACTGAAATCTTTGCCCATTCTTCTTTGCAAAACAGCTCCAGCTCAGTCAGATTAGATGGACAGCGTTTGTGATCAGCAGTTTTCAGATCTTGCCACAGATTCTCGATTGGATTTAGATCTGGACTTTGACTGGGCCATTCTAACACATGGATATGTTTTGTTTTAAACCATTCCATTGTTGCCCTGGCTTTATGTTTAGGGTCGTTGTCCTGCTGGAAGGTGAACCTCCGCCCCAGTCTCAAGTCTTTTGCAGACTCCAAGAGGTTTTCTTCCAAGATTGCCCTGTATTTGGCTCCATCCATCTTCCCATCAACTCTGACCAGCTTCCTGTCCCTGCTGAAGAGAAGCACCCCCAGAGCATGATGCTGCCACCACCATATCTGACAGTGGGGATGGTGTGTTCAGAGTGAGGTGCAGTGTTAGTTTTCCGCCACACATAGCGTTTTGCATTTTGGCCAAAAAGTTACATTTTGGTCTCATCTGACCAGAGCACCTTCTTCCACATGTTTGCTGTGTCCCCCACATGTTTGCTGTGTCCCCTACATGTTTGCTGTGTCCTCCACATGTTTGCTGTGTCCCCCACATGTTTGCTGTGTCCCCCACATGGCTTGTAGCAAACTGCAAACGGGACTTCTTATGGTTTGCTGTTAACAACGGCTTTCTTCTTGCCACTCTTCCATAAAGGCCAGCTTTGTGCAGTGCACAACTAATAGTTGTCGTATGGACAGATTCCCCCACCTGAGCTGTAGATCTCTGCAGCTCGTCCAGAGTCACCATGGGCCTCTTGGCTGCATTTCTGATCAGCGCTCTCCTTGTTCGGCCTGTGAGTTTAGGTGGACGGCCTTGTCTTGGTAGGTTTACAGTTGTGCCGTACTCCTTCCATTTCTGAATGATGGCTTGAACAGTGCTCCGTGGGATGTTCAAGGCTTGGGAAATCTTTTTGTAGCCTAAGCCTGCTTTAAATTTCTCAATAACTTTATCCCTGACCTGTCTGGTGTGTTCTTTGGACTTCATGGTGTTGTTGCTCCCAATATTCTCTTAGACAACCTCTGAGGCCGTCACAGAGCAGCTGTATTTGTACTGACATTAGATTACACACAGGTGCACTCTATTTAGTCATTAGCACTCATCAGGCAACGTCTATGGGCAACTGACTGCACTCAGACCAAAGGGGGCTGAATAATTACGCACACCCCACTTTGCAGTTATTTGTAAAAAAATTTTGGAATCATGTATGATTTCCGTTCCACTTCTCACGTGGTCACCACTTTGTGTTGGTCTTTCACGTGGAATTCCAATAAAATTGATTCATGTTTGTGGCTGTAATGTGACAAAATGTGGAAAAATTCAAGGGGCCCGAATACTTTTGCTGTATTTAGCAACCAAGACTCTTCAGCATGCTCTTGTATTGCTTATAAGACTGTTCACTGCATCTGGAGGAGTGCTTGGAGTGGAAGGGTCAGAGATTAATTCATTCTCTGAAAAGCATTGAACACTAGCTTTCTCACCTAAGTGGTCAGAGAAGAAAGAAACAAAAAAGGACAGCTGTGGTTTTATTGAACTGGAGTGGGAAGGGTGGTCAACCAAGTGTCATGTTACACATGAAGAGTAGAAGTTCATCTTCAAGTTATACCATGTCAGTGACCTTCATGGTTCCTACATTCACATTGGATTTTCTAAAACAACACGTGCTGATTAATTTTATGAACGGCTGATAATCATTGACATTCACTTGTTTATCTCTTTGTAGTCTTGTACCTTGTAAAAGTTGTAAAGATTACTTTATACATTTTGTCGCTTAGAGTATTTTTGCTCTGAGTTATTAGAGGAATTCCATAATCAAAGGCAATTACTTCCTCAGTGCCAAAAACTTCCAGATATGTTCTTTCACAGCTGCTTAAACATCTGTATCTGAGCACACATTTTGATATTTGTCCTCTAAGCTCTGGTCAGTTGGTGGAAACACACATGCTCATGTTTTACTATCAGTTGACAATCATTGATACTCACTTGTTCTTCTCCTTGTACTGCATCTGAAGTCATAAAGATTACATTAGTCACTGATTCACTAGAATAAGGTTGAATCTAATGCTACAGTGACCTCCCCTCTGTACTGTGTAATATAAAAGTCAGTCAGGTTTGCAGATGACACACAGATACTGTTGAGTTTTCACTGACAGAATGGAGATCACGCTGTTTTTCTCGCTGTTGCTTCTGGTCTGCTCTGTTTCCACAAATCAGACAGAGGCAGATAATGAAATTCTTGACCAGCAGATTTCAAACCAACAACCCTGTCCACAGGAAGTCCATGCTGTGCTCAGAGAGCTGACTGCCTCAGTGGCTGAACAGAAAGTGGAAATCAGGACCTTAAAACAAGAGAATAAAGGTAGAGTATGATGTCAGGTAGTGAGAAAAATGACAGCATGAGGAAACCTTCATATGAGCCCCTGTTACAGAGATATCAATGTCACTTCATGAATCTATCACTAACGTTTCTCATTAATTTTTTTTATTTTTATTATTTATTCATTATTTATTCAATAATCTAACCTACTAAAAATGAAAAGATTCAAATGATGCAGATAAATAAAATTCATATTGACTTATTTATGTTCTTTTCTGTCAGACCATGTCGCAAAACTGAAAGACCTGGAAATGCAGAACGTTGAACTTCAGAGACAGAGGTCTGAAATTGACAAACTTAAACAGCAACAAATAATAAATAAATAAATAAACTTTATTTATAAAGCACACTAAAAAAACAAGGGTATACCAAGGTGCTTGACAAAAATAAAATAGGAAAAGGGAGATGGGAGGGAAAAGAGAAAGGACCTGGCACGTATCAATTATAAAAACCATCATAAGATATAAAAGTAGTTCACAAGCATAAAAAATGTACCAGCGCACACAAGTGTTAACTGGGTGGAAAGGCAAGATTAAAGAAATAAGTCTTAAGCCGTGATTTAAACAGTGGCATAGAGTCAGACGCCCGGATAGCGACAGGAAGGTTGTTCCATAAGACCGGGGCAGCTACAGCAAACGCGCGGTCACTGCGAGACTTCAGCCGAGAACGAGGTTGCTCCAGAAGAATTTGGGTAGCAGAGCTAAGTGCTCTGACAGGAGTGTGTAACCTGAGAAGCTCATTGAGGTAGCTCGGCGCAAAGTTATTAATGGTTTTGTAGGTGAAAAGTAATATTTTAAATTGAATACGGTATTTAATTGGAAGCCAGTGCAAGCCAGCAAGAACAGGAGTGATGGAAGAAAACTTCCTGCTACCTGTCAAAAGGCGTGCCGCCGCATTCTGGACAGTCTGCAATCTAACGAGAAGGGTGGAGGAAAGGCCAATGTAAAGAGAGTTGCAGTTCATATCCAGAATCGGATTCTTTTGGTTATTACCCAAAGCTCGTGACCATAGGTGAAGGTGGGGACAAACTGATAGGAAAGAGCTCCTGCCAGCCACACAGCCACCTGCGACAATCACAGACATTTATCTACCGGCTTGACTGGCGGCTGCAAAACATTGCAAGATAATCTTGGTCAGGTATTCTTCCAGTCCACAACTTTACCACGAGTGTTGTTATATCAATTTAATTGTCCCACAAGGGGAAACTTGGGTGTAACAGCAGCAAGAAAACACATATACAAACAAACAGTACACATGACACAGAACAGAAACATACACAATTCTTACATATTTACATGAAGGACAATGGTTACCAAAAACTGAGTACCATACTGTTGTTAAATTAAATAAAATTAAATACAGATAAGAGGCAACCCTGGTTGTAGTGTGAATCGGTTGATAAAACAGTGCACGATACAGCGCTGATGTAAACATCTGTGTTTGTTGGGAGCAGTTCAGATTGTACAGTCTGACAGCTGCAGGGAGGAAGGACCTGTGGAAACGCTCCTTCATGCATCGAGGATGCAGCAGTCTGTCACTGAAGCAGCTCTGCAGTTCAGCAACATCTACATGCATGGGGCGGGAGATAAACTGCTGCTCCAACATACCACACTGTAAAAAATGACAGATGCCACCACAGAGTCATAGAAGGTCTTTAAAAGCGCTCCCTGGACTCCAAATGACCTCAGCCGCCTCAGCAGGTAGAGTCTGCTCTGACCCTTCCTGTAAAGAGCATCATCCCTGTACTTATACTTTTGTGTTGCTCTCTCATCACATCTTCATTATTCTCATCACTGCTTAAAACAACACACATCTTTTTTTAACTGTCCTTTCTCCAAAACAGAAAGTGGCATTACAGTTGTTTCAGGCTGAGAGACACAAAACGCTCTTCGTATTATCATTCATATATCATCCACACAACTATTTTATTTCTTTTTGTCCACTGGGCAGGTGACCTGCAGAATCATGTCTGCCCCAGCTGGATACCTTTTCACACACACCGTGACGTCAGACACACTCACAGTCACTTCATTCGTCAGACTTCTTTTAAGTTTGCAGCAGGCAACGCGACTGAGTATTGTGTCAAGATAAGTAGGAAGACCACGCTATAATGGACAGTTGAAGGAAAAGGTCAAATTTACAGGGAATCTTTTTGTTTTGTTTTTGGACAGAAAGATGAGAGTTTGATGTGTACATGGCTGTGAACAAAAATATAAATGTGGTGGATCATAAATTTGATTAGTTTTGAAGTTGTACATCTCTGTTCCTTACATTTCATGTCATGCCCTTATTAATGTTTTATTTGTTGCTTTGACTGTTTTCGAATAGAATATGCAGTGGGAATATAGAGGGAGATAAGTAGTGAAAGTTTTGCCTGGGTTGATTGTGCGTCGATCCATTGTTAATGCCTCAGGGCTCCAGTAGGTGGGTTCGCGCGCTTCCTCCTTCACTCAATACAGACGAGTGAGAGTGAGAGCTGCGTGTCTGTGCCGCTCTTTCACCTCTCCTCACTATTTCCCCTGTTTAAGGGCACAACATAAACACTGAGGCTTCAAAATGCAGCATCTACAACACTGTCACTCTGCCTCCACCATGGAGACCGTCTCCATGGTGATGAGTACAATTGGCAGCTGAAACTGTTGTGAACTTCTCCATGAGTCATATTTCCTGTTTCAGAGCTGCTGATTGGCTCTTTGGGCCCTTTACCTTCAGGAGGTCATGGACGAAGCACTGAAGTCGTTTATCACGTAAAAAATATTTTTAGTTTATAATAATTTGATAAATAATAAAATATTAATAAAAACTGGAGGTTTTTTTAGAACTTAGATTTTAAGCTATTTATGCCTTTTTTGCTGCTCTTTTTTAAACTTATTCCCTTTAAACTGTATTTATTCTTTTTAAAATATATTGGTTATTGCACTGTAGAGGCTGCTGAGGAACAGTATTTCGTTTCAGGCTGTGTAACACGAAATGACAATAACCAATAAAGTCTTGAGAGCTGCCATCATTGTTCCAGCAGGAGGCAGTAAAACACCAAACTGCACCTGTTGTGCTGAAAAGGTGTGAGCATGTGCAGTAACCCAGTAAGTTACCTGAATATCTCTCTCACACACACACACACACACACACACACACACACACACACACACACACACACACACAGTACTGATACTAATGACTCGCTCTCACATCTATTTGGGTTTAATGTCAGGGTATATTTGTGGATGAAAGTTTTGGTAGGACACATGATGTGGACAGTCTGGTAATCCCAGAATATTTTAATGTAAGAAAACTCCAGACAGCTCTGGAGAAAGTTTCAGAGTAAAAGCCCTGGAGTGTTTTACATGTTATTCTGTTGGATTAAATCTGACGGAGCTGATTCATAAACACTTCACTGCCAGGTATCAGGTGACCTGCAGAGACTGATCCTACAAACACTCAGAAACAGAGTAAACCAAACTGCACCACAGTGATCAGACGAAACCTTCCTGACATGAACACAGCTCCTCAGTAAAAACTGTGAACCAGCAGAGAGACTACACCCAGCACCATACACCACCTCTCTGACACAGTACACCCTCGGGCAGGTGGTGTCCCCATAAACAGTGTGAGAAGCTCTGATTATTTACTATGTTCAAACAAACTGAGTGTCCACAAACGTCTGAGCTCACAGTGAGAGCTGCTGGCACAGTTTGGAGGTGTTCTGCCCCCTGCTGGACACACAGAGCTACAACATGAGGATCAGAGGAGGCTGGTGCTGCTTCACCTTTAGACACAAGAAGGAGGTCAAAAAATGTAGAAACAGAGATTGTTTTTAAACCTGTAAAGGAGGAAATCCTGACGAACCAATCCAAAGCCAGAAAAGAAGTCTAACTCTGTGCTGCTCCAATCAGGAATCAGCTCTGTTACTGTGTGAGTGTGTAAAGTCACAGAGTAGCTGGTTTCAAATGTATCTATAAAGTTTATTCACATTTTATTTAGGCTTCAAAAAACAGTCCAAGTTTATTTCTTTGGACTTTGTTCACTTAGCGCCACCTGGAGGACAGTCAGCTCCCTGCAGCAGCTCTGGAGGACTGTTAACTGATGAAGAGCTCGGACTGCACAGCCTGCTTCATCACCGACTTCTTTAAATAAACATGACCACGATCAGTCGCAGCACCTCAGACAAACGTTTGTTACACAGCAGCCGCCTTCACACCGACTGAGCTCCATCACAGCTTCAGAGCTCAGCTTACTAAAGTCAAAGTTTATTTCCTCTCAGGTTTCTTACTTTCAGTAAAGTTTCACTGTTAGAGCCCTGACCAGCATCCTGCAGCATCTGGAGCAGCTGTGTGGTGCTGTCATGGCAATAAGGATCCAAATCTGTGGGATGTTTCCAGCAGGGGTTATAACCTGCAGCCAGCAAGGTGTGCCTAATAAAGTGACAGTGTTTATGTCACAGTGCAGCAGCATCAGAAAACGGTGGTTTACATCTCTGTTACAGGAAACCTGAAGAGTTAAAACACCAGAGAAGAAAATCTAAACGTTACACAAAGAACATAAAAGAAGTAAACTTCATAAAAACTTCACAAATGATGCTTTAAATGAAAAATAAATCCCTGTAAATAATTCAACAGGTCACATGTTAGAACCACCTTAACTAAACTCTGTAGCCGCTCACTGTGGTTTGTCCCAGCAGCTCTTAGGAAACAAACTGCTAACTTCAGTGTCAGCACACACTGTTAGTAAACTATGCAACACTGAATTCAGGTTTCAGTTGTGTTAAGTTGTGAAGTTGTGATGAAAGTCTTCTTACTGACACAGGTAGGATGGTCAGGCGTCCTCTGTTCCTTCACCGTTCATGAACTGTCACTTATAAAATGCTGCCAAACATCAACTACACTCAATAACTAAACGTGTGCAGGTTAAAGTGATGGACGCCCAGATCTGCACTCCAAATACAAACAGACTAAAGGTGTTTCCGCCAGAAACAAAGACAATATTTACAAAGGTCTCACAGGTAAATTGTGAGCGATCACAGCAGCATCTCATCCTGACTAACAGCTTTTAGATGCAGGGAGAGCGTCGTGGTTCAGAGGTGGTTCAGCAGATGATGAAGGCCTTTCTGTTGCATTGTGTAGTGCTGTGGAGGCCATGATGGTCGACTGGGTCTGCTTCTACTGAACTCACAAACACTTCTGAGGTATTTACACCTGAAGCCTCATTGAATGTGAGTCAGAAACAAACGGCTCAGCTGTGATTAATGGATGTTTCCCTGCATTTCTATTTTCACACAGTTTATTTCTTACAGCAGGAAAACTGAACAGAATGTATGTAAGAGGTCAGAGTGAGGATGACGTCACTTAATACAGGAAATACATGTTTGTCTGTTTTGATGATGAAGGACTTCTTCAGCTCTGTAAACAGCTACACTTGAGAGGACAGAGGTGATTTCATGGATCAATAACAATGTGTTTATCAGCTTTCATCATCAGTGCAGACATGACGTCAGATCTATCAGAGTGAAGGCCGTCTCTCTGATGACGTCACAGAGCAGAGTCCTTCTGTCCAATAAAGGATCTCAGATCAGCTGCTGCCATCTTGTGGCCACAGTTGGTTACTGTCTCTGAAAGTTGTCTCATGTTTCCTGTTGTCCTGCTAACAAAGGCTGGAGCTCATCATGCTGAGAGGGCAGCAGCATTTTGTGGCTCTTCACACATGTTCATTATATTCTGATGATCCTGGATGGAGACAAACTACAGATAAGTGTGTTCAGCCCAACTAGTTTATCTCATTACAGCAGTTTGATGTTTCCCTTTGAATCCCCCTGAAGATCCTGACAGTGAAGCACGTACATAATACTCCAGCCTTTCAACTCTGAGCTTATTTAGTTCTATTAATACACTGAAATCTCATTTGTGTCATGAAGAAAGTCTTTAATCAAACAGAATTCAAAGATCAGAAACATTTCATATATGGAGTTAAACATGAATCATTGTTTCAACAACATATTTATTGTTGTCATAAACAGACAAGAAGACAACAACAAACTGCTCCTCCCATTCAACACATGTCAGTCCATATCCCAGCAAACTAAATCATCTCCATTTACACATCAAATAGAAACATGAATCACTTGGAATGATTAGAAACTTGATAGAATTTCAAATCTAGTTTGGGGAGTCATTCAGTGAGAAACAGTGAAATGATTTTCCATGTGAAAAGGTGGACAGCAGAAACAGAAAGAAAGAGTGAAACTAAAAGAGAAACAAAGAGCTTTGGAACAACGAGGCAGCAGGAGGACAGCTGCAGTTTAACAGCTTCAACTCACTGACAGGAAACAACATTAGAAACATCATCATCCTCAACTCATCTGCTGCACTGACACTGACACCTTCAACGGACACACCTTTGCTTTACCAGAGATAGTGCGAATGTATGGAAAAATCCTGTGAGTGAAAGTGTGTGTGAAGGTGTGTATGTGTGTGTTAGTATCAGGATCAGAGAACGACAGCTTTCCTCTGTTCCAGTCCAGATTCACTCTGATCCTCTGGAGCTTCTTCTCTACTGAGAGAATAGTGAGAGGAGCTGATGGTGAGCGTGCTGAGTATTCACCTTTATATAACAATATAGTCCATAATCCAGACAGTATGCTTCCCTTCCTCTGCACAGACTCTGCTGACACACCCAGTCCCCACCGTGTACTGTCTCCAACCTCAACATCCCAGCTGTGAGTCCCTGAGTTAAAGCCCTCAGAGCCCAGGACAGAATAGAAACGATCAATCCTCTCTGGATTATCAGGAAGCTGCTGCCTCTCTCCTCCTTCTCTCACACTGGTCAGATCTTCAGACAGGATGAGTTCTGGATGAGCAGTGTTTGGGTCCAGAATGAGAGGAGTGTAGGAGACCATGTCCTTCATGTTGTTCCAGATGTTGAAGGTCAGGTTGCCCAGGTGTTTGGCCTGGTCTATCAGAGCTCCTGAGGGCAGCTGTGGATCATCCAGCAGGGGGCAGCGCTGGACTCTTTCCACTGCAGCCTTGTAGTTGTGCAGGAATGAGACGTCTTCAGCTCTCAGCTCCTCCTCTGTGGCTCTGACTGTGTCTGAAAGAGCTGCTATCTCTCTGCTCAGAGCCTCCATCTTCTCCTTCATCATCCCACTCTTCTGCTCCTCTTCCTCCCTCAGTGCAGCCAGCTTGGCCTCCTCTTCCTCTGCTAGAAACTGCTGAAGCTTCTTAAACTGCTCCTTAATCTGCCTCTCTGTGTGTCGGGCCTGGACCTTAATGTGTTCTGCTGTTTGATCAAACTTCACTTGAACTCGTTTGCAAACCTTTAACTTCTTCTTTAAGGGCTCCAGAGTTTCCTGAAGTTCCTTCTTGTGTTGTTGTGCAGCTTCATCGATGGGTCTGAATCTGTGATTGGTGTGTTTTTCTGAGTCTCTGCAGACGACACACACTGGCTGCTGATGGTCCAGACAGAAGAGTTTGAGTTTCTCAGAGTGCAGACTGCAGAGATCCTCTGAAGCTCTCTGATCTCTCTCCTGTAAGAACGACTCACACAGGTTCTTTAAAGCTCGGTTTAAAGGTGGATCATAAACTGATATTTCCTTACAAACTGGACACTCGTGTGTTGGTCTCTCTCTCCACCATCTCTTCAGACAGTCTTTACAGAAGCTGTGGGTACATGACAGAAGAACAGGATCTCTGAAGACCTCCTGACAGACCGGACAGCAGAGATCCTCCTCTGATCTGGAAGCCATTGAGTCTGTGAGTGAAGCTGAAAACAGCAGACAGGAAGTACAGTCAGTCCTGGCTCCCCTCCCTCCTCTACCACCTTCACTGAAACTTGCTTTGAGTCGTGTTTTTGCTCAAACTCACATTCAGTGTGTGGAGCGTCAGCAGCTTGAAGCAGCAGTGTTGGAGTTTTCCACTTTTCTCTCCTGTAGCTGGACTCACTCAGAGGAAGCTGCTAGTTTGGTCTGAGCTCAGTCTGATCGTCTGTGCGTCTCTCTTTACTGAGGACGAAGAACTTCCTGTTTCCTGGTTTGTCACATTTGAGTGACGTGAGGGGAGGAGACAAATGTTGCTGTTTGACTTTTAACTAAGGTGTGTTTCACTCCAAAGTTCAGACATTAACCTGCCAGAAGTTGTAAAAGTTACTGATAAAGAGCTTTTCTCTCATTTCACATGTTGTCCACAATCTCCTCGTGATTACCTCTGGAAAGCCCCGTGGCACAGCTCTCCATCCAGTGCAGCTTTATGGTCATTGCTGTTGTTCCAGAATCTTCTCATGATGACCAGTAGGTCCCCAAACAGCATGACCTTTGACCTCAACCCCTGCCTGGGCTGTCAGCTATGGTCCCTACTTCTCGCTGGGTCTCTGAAGGTTTCTCAGGAGATTCCACCCTTGGGATCATTTCTTCCAGCAATGCTCTGCTGCACCTGCATCTCCTCACTAGAGGAAAAACTTCTATTTGGAAAACATGTCAACCATCATCAAACCAAAATTTCCTTTCAGTTCAGTGAACTTCACTTATCAAAAAATATAATTATTTATTATTTATTAATTATATTATTGGTTTATCACGTTTTCACTTTCACTTATAGGCCATCAAAGTGTTTATTATCTTTACCCAAATAATTGGAGCAGAACTTGTTCCATATTCAGTTTTTCAGCAAAACGTGTTTGAGAAAAGATTCATTCTTATATCTGGAGGAATAAATATATTTCAATAAATATTAACGTTAGCCTGCGACTTTGTTCCAGTTTTGAATTTTGGCCCACTGTGTATTTGAGTTTGACACCCCTGATCCATAGCTGGCGATTTTTTGTTTTTATGGGCCGATGGATTTTTTTTTTTAAGGAAGGGTATATATAATGAAAGGTGTTGGATTGGCCAATTGGTCATGATCGACTCTGGGCTGGACCAATTACAGCCGAGGAGGCCGGATGCACCCTCCCCCTTGTTTAGCAATCACGTGATTTTCGCGCATTGCATGCCGGGAACTCGTGGCAAAACAATCCAAGTACCGCATCAAATGCAAGCATTTGCAGCACCGCAAAACGTTCATTCTCCGGTTCCAATACCTTCTTGTTTTTTCTTTGCCGCACAAAAAAGTCTCGACGAAAAGACAAAGAAAAGATACGAGGAAAAAATCAAAGGAGTGAAAGGGTCAGACCCTTACGAGCACACAGAGGGACCAAAGACGTCAGCGTGCTGCCCAACTTTCACCACGCTCATATTTATAATCATACGGTTCTTGGAGTGAGTGCATACACTCATGAAGTTTAGTAACTTCAGGTCACTGCAACAAGCCCAGGTACAGTTTACCGACGGATGGGTGCAGGACCTTGAAATGCACCGTGTAGAACGAAAGACCATCGTACGAACAAAGGTAAGTTTACCAGTCTCACAAATCGTCGTCATAAATACACATTCGTTAACAGTTTATTAATATAACCTTTGAGCTCAGCGGTAATTAATTAGTAGTGGAAATAATTTCTGGTACGCGTTACAGAAATGTAGCAGTGACAATAATATTGTATGCTGTAATCGTACTGGACAATTAGTGATACAAAACACCTGTTTTACCCTGTGAATAAAAGTATATGTTTCTGTCAATGTACCATAATAACAGAAGCGAAACACAATATTGTGTCAGGACAATTCACTATTTATGCACAATAAACAAAGGAGCAATTTCTGTTCAGCGCCAGACTTGCTTGTAACCTATATCACCAATTATGTTAAGAAAAATGACGCATTAACTACAACAAAACTCTGACCTTTGTGGGAATGCTTGGAGCAGACTAACATGTGAGCTGGAGAGTTCTGGGACGTTATGTTTGGTATATCCAGACCATCCGTCGGCTCTTACTTCGGAAACATGGCTTAAAAATTTTCACTTCAACGACGTAATCCGATAAAAAAAAAAAACGATCTCTTTACCCGTCGGCTTCCCGTGGCTGTCATGCGACCGGCTGTTGCAGTTAATAATACAACAGCTTCTTGCCATTTTTGTGTTTCTTTTTATCGCTGTGTAACTGAGTTCAATTGAAAGCCTGCGTGCGCTAGTACCTCTTGCCACAAGTTCCCAGAATCCTTTGCGGTTTTACCCCTGAATGACGTCACATTTTCAATCTTCATCCCGACTTTTTGTCCCAGTCCAGCCTTGCCCTGATCTAACCTCTCCTCTTCCTCACAGCTCTGATGTCTCTGAGGGAGATGTTGTGACTGTAATCTGTGAGGAGGACCAAAGCTTTTCTGATTGGACTGTGAGGAGAAACACAAGCAAACTGCAGAGGGCTGAGTGTGGAGATGGGCGGGGACAACAGCAACGTGATCAATCATGTTCAATCAGTACGCTGGTGCCTCACGACACCGGAGTTTACTGGTGTGAGTCCAGTAATGGTGCCATCAGTAACCTGGTTAATATCACAGTCACTGGTAAGCTGATCACTCTCACTTTACTTCTTATTGCATCCACAAATTGAGCTGAACATGCAGGTACATAGATTCTGTGCTGTTCTTCACTGATCACCTACCTGACTGACAGAGTAATGAAGGACTTCCCTCCCTCGGTGCTTCTTAATGTGTGAGGATATTCTCCATTACTGAGTTAAGACTTCCTTATTTAGATCTAAGCTCTGGATTATCTTGCACGTCTCGTGGCTCCCAAATGTCTCTTAAGTTATTATCCTCTGTAGCCTCATACTTTAGCTTTACTTGGCAAATGTGAATGCTTTGTGTGCTGACAAACCCTTTTGCATGTAGTGTTTTTATGAAAAGCCTTATAATTGCCTAATTTTGTGTTTTTGTTCTGTTACAAAAGCAGGCATTCTTACTGTTGTTTAATATTTTACTCAAACCTTTAAGTTTAATTCAGCACAAAAAGCCCCACTGTGAACAAATCCACAGAACAGAACCAAACTCAGCAGCCAAACAGTTTGTTCTCAGTGCAGGTTGACATTCAGAAAAACCAGCTGCCTCAGCTTGGATGGGCTGATGTGGTTTCTCCTTAGTATCTGCCCAGTTTTTGAGAAGACCCTCCAAAGGAACAGATGTTGCCACAATGCACAGTCTCCCCTCCATCACCTTCAACAGGTAGGGAAAGACTGTGGCCTTGGCCTCCCACCAGCTCTGTGGGCCTTCTCCTTGTTGGATGAGGGGCTCCTCAAGATAACATTTCATCTCCATCATAACATCAGCTGTAGTATTTCTCTTTGCAGCATCTCCTGTAGCTCTTTCATCAAAGAGGCTCCACACAGCAGACGTCTGTGGCTCCTCCTTCACTTGGCCCTGTAATGGTGGAGCTGGGTGGGAGTGCACTTTGCTGCTGCAGTTATTCTCTGAAGTGCCTCATCAACAGCTCTGTTGTCACTGAATGCAAGCTTTTTAAATCTACCATCCAGTGATGCAGCTTCTGAGTGGACGGTGTTGAACTCCACACACAGAAACTTTTCACACTCACTGCTAATTTTGTTTTACAGTGAAGCCACTCTGCTCTGCTAGTCCCAATATCTTTCACCTGCAGCAGATGCTGCTTCGTTTGCAGGTGTCAGTCATATTTCTGTGTTTTTGTGTCGCACTCTCCTCCACACTGCTGTCTGTCATCTCACAGGTATGATGTGCGGAGCGATGCTGAACTTCCAATCCCAGCGTTTCATGTTGCAGGATCAATTCCCATATGAAAATATCAATATCTAATTTGATTACATTTGTTTTTCATCATAAATATGACAGACAAAAGTAAATTCGGCAATTAGCGGGATGGTCTGCAATACCCTGTTAACAGGAACTACACTCACCACCTCTCATTCATGTGCGTGTTACGGCTCTGCAAGAGTGTGAGCCAATGAGAAACCAGAGGCACAAAACTTTAGACCACAAAACACACAATCTGATGTTGGTTTGTAAAGATGTTGCTGATGAGACTTTGTAGAAAGCAGCTGGTCTGAGTGATGTGATCAGAGTGCAGCAGATAATGTCTGACAGCAGTTTGAAGAGCAAATGGATTCTGTTCTGTTCTTCATCATCACCTACCTGACACCTCACAGCTGTTTCTCACCTGCAGGTCACACAGGAGGATCTGTTGGACTGAAGGTCAGCCTGTCAGTTCCTGCTGTGCTTCTTGTTGCTGCTGTTTTCTTCATGTAGAGAAAACAAAAACAACAAAGAATCAGGATCCAGCCTCATGTTGAGCTGCAGCAAAATAAAATGTCTGAATCTTTTTAAATCAGCACTCTTAGTCTCCCGCTGGTGGTTTCAGCGTTGTCAGTGAACCTGGGGAACCTGAGATGATGCTGGTAACAGAAATCAAAGGGAGTGAACAGCAGACAGGGATCAGCTGCAGGTTTAATACACGTCCTGAATTTGGTTTAGTTTGAAGTTTCTGTAAAATAAAACCAAACGTTGTGATTTGTCTCTTTATGAATAAAGTTGAATTGAATTTCTCTCTGAGCTCCTGCTTCTGTTGTCTGTCAGTGATTTTATCAGTTGGACATCAAGTAAAACTTTGGATAAAATGAAAACTGTTCACACAGTGTCTGTAAATCCACGGGTGAAAATAACACATGTAACATTCACACAAGTCCACGAGTGATTGAATGAAATGTGATCATGGAAAAATAAATTCAAAACTATTCAAGACTTTTACCATTAACTGTCATTCTATTATGAAGTAACAGGAAGGTAATAACACTATAATATAATAATAATAAAGCAAATTAAAAAATATGGTATAACAGAGCTCACTGCCTCACACTGTCGATAGCAGCATTTCTTTTTAACCTTATTTCATTTAAGGCTCAGACGATCATCTGTTTTCACTTAAAGTAGTCTAGCTCTGATATCACTTTAGCCTCTGGATGGAGGATTTGCTATGTTAACTTATAGATAATAAACTCAACGTATTACAGACCAAAACCAAACACGTCCGTAGTATAAGACTGGATTTAACTCCCTTCACACCTGTCTCGACACAACAGTCAGGTCAGTCCCTTCCCTTTTAAGAAATCCACCTTAAATGTATTTTAAATGTAAGTGATGCAAAATGAATTTAATATTTTATCTTTAGTTTGTCAGGTAGCATCAGGTCAGATGGATGATGTTGGGTGAGATGGAGCAGACAGAGATGTCATCACAGCTGAGAGGAAGCAAAAGCCTCAACATCCAGGCTTAAAAGTGATGTAGGGAGCTAAAGCTAAAGCTCTGCTTTCTTTGTGTGCTTGTGCTAACAGCAACTAATGAGAAATGTGATGACAATTGTCCAGCTTTGTCCTTTTATATTCTAACAAATGTGAAGTGAACCTGTGGTTATACAGTAAAGATAAGAGCATCTTTATTAGTCCCACATGTGGGAAATTTGTTTTGTTACAGCAGGAAGTGGACAGTGCAGTTACATAGCAAACATGAGAGAACACTGGAATAGAATAAGAAACTGTACACAACTGTACCCAATAGAATAGAATAGAATGATAGGATAAAAATAGAATACACATGCTACATACAACTGAGTACAAATACAACGTTGTCAGAAAAAGAGTGTTACACTTAGTCCTATTGCACATGTGTGTGTTTGATCAGCTGCAAAGTCTTTGTGGTGGAGTCTGACAGCAGAGGGGAGGAAATCTCTCCGTCCCACATCGTGGGTGCCGCAGCCACTGAAGGAGCTGCTCTGAAGCGCTATAAAGGTTTGTGATGATCAATACAGGTTTACAGCTCAGATCATACTGAGTTCATTATGACTGATATAAATATGTGATAGAAGAATAATAAATCGAGTAAATTGTGATTGACAAACAGTTTTAAAGAGAAAGTTTGTTAGTTTAAATTGTGTGAAAGGTCAGAGATGGAGAGAACACCAGGCTGGGGCTGAATATCAGTGTATTACATGCAAATCTGATTGGATCACAGGACAGAGCATAAACTGAAGCTGGCATGGATGTTCTGGGTCTCCTGCCTCTGTGAGATCAGCAGGTCAAAGATTCAATAGCAAAACTTGGTTGTTCCAGCAGCGACGCCGAGGGCAGTGAGCTCTAAAAGCCTCCCAGATGAAAACGTGCCCGATCGAGAGGTGATCTGCTGCTGATGGGTGACGAACCTACTCAGGTCTCCAGCTCTTATCAGAGGAGGCAGTGAAGACACCTGAACTTCAAGGCAGTCAGGCTGGGCGAGTCTGTGATGACTTTTATCTAAGTACAATCTGAGTATTTTACCTGTAAGTAATCTTACAGTATTATGTTATATTGTGAGTCCTTCTTACAGATCTTCCTAGGTTGAAAATGAAACAGTACTAAATGTAACAAGTAGACATCAGCACTAAAGTCATCAGTTTAATGGACACAGAGGAAGCTTTTCAAAGGCTTAAGAAGAAGAACATGATGCTAGAACATCACATTTTATAATATGACAGTAAAAATAACTCACAGAGATCATCTTCTATGTTTTCCTCCATAAGGGCGGCGAGCCTGGGTCCAGCTATTTGAGTGGTGCCTTGTTTTGGTGAAGCTTTTAAATTGCTTGGCCTTTGAGGCCTGCATGGAGCTCAGGCTGACACTAAGCACAGAAAAGGCCCACAGTGGGTGCACACACAGGATACAGATCTGTCAGTTCATGATCAACAACCACTGACCAAAGCCCACTGATCTCTGACCTCCCAGCCCATTCTTCCTTCAGTGGGCTGCTTTCAGTCATTATGCAAATGTTCTGTTTATAAGATTGAGGAAACCTGCAGTCAGCTGAGACTGAAGAAGTCACCTGGATGAGTGACGAAACGTTTCTCCCACAAAACGCTGCGTCCAGATGAACAGAATCAACTTTTGGAGATTTACTTACCTGGATGATTGAGCATGCATCAAGACGTTTGGCAGCTGTAGGAGTCGTGGAAAATTCCCTCTGTGGCAGAAAATCTCGCAGATGCAGTCTTGATACCAATAGATGGATAAAAACTGGAGGAAATCCTCAGAGGCCGTGAAAACTCCTAAATGGAAGTAGCTTCTTCTGCTGGGTCTATTCTGTTGGTCTGAGACTGGCTTCCCTTCATTGGCTTCCTGTTAAATCCAGAATTGAATTCAAAATCCTGCTCCTCACATACAAGGTCTTAAATAATCAGGCCCCATCTGATCTTAATGACCTTGTAGTACCATATCACCCTATTAGAGCACTTCGCTCTCGCTCTGCAGGCCTACTTGTTGTTCCTAGAGTATTTAAAAGTAGAATGGGAGGCAGAGCCTTCAGTTTTCAGGCCCCTCTTCTGTGGAAACAGCTTCCAGTTTGGATTCGGGAGACAGACACTATCTCTACTTTTAAGATTAGGCTTAAAAGGGAGACAGAAACCCTTTTTCCTTGTTGATAAAGCATATAGTTAGCACTGGATCATCTCATCCAATGATGAAATTAGTTCTTTTTATTTTTGCCTGTCCTGATTGGTTCTTTAGCCTTTACCAAGTGGATCATCCATTTGATTGACCTTTGTTTGTTTGCAGAACCAGGAAAAGGGAGGAGACAAGACAAGATGTGGAAGAGAGCCAGAGATTAATAATAACTAATGATTAAATACAGAGGTGACCACCTCTGTATTTAT
Source organism: Diplotaxodon limnothrissa (assembly GCF_057381915.1). Taxonomy (NCBI): domain Eukaryota; kingdom Metazoa; phylum Chordata; class Actinopteri; order Cichliformes; family Cichlidae; genus Diplotaxodon; species Diplotaxodon limnothrissa. The sequence continues at coordinate 23,574,075 of NC_140598.1, read as the reverse complement.
TTCACTCACCACGTGATCCCATCTGCCTGGACTGTCTCTCTAATCTGTTTAAAGCTTTAAACAGTGAAATCAATAACCAACGTGTCCCAGCTGTGTCCCGATTCATTAAAAACTATCACAAAAAAGGAGGTAGACTTTAGAAACACTGAAATTTCTAAAGTCTCCACTAAATCAGGGTCAGATGTGTGTGAAGGTCCAAGACGTTTGCTGGATGTGAATTATCATGTGCAATGCTCCAGTTTGACCTCACGGGGGCAGTGTTGTTTTACACTCAGACTGCAGGACATGACAACAGTGTTGGAGTGTGAAAGTAAAGCAGCTTTTCTCTCAGTGTATGCAGAGGGATTTCTGATGACATCAAACTGTTTGTGTGTCTGTTGTCACAGCAGCAGCAGCCATCAGTGACACCAGCACACTAAAGCAACACAACAGCAGGTTCAAATACTCAGAGGAACCATTTATTTCTAATGTCTGACCAGTTTGTAGTTTATGTGTCTGAGTTCAGTTTAAAAACTTTAAAATACTGATCACAAGTTTCAAACAAACAACATATAAGAACATAAGATGGAAACAAACAGAGTGAAACAGAGTTTGTTTCCTTCCTGGTTTCCTGGTTTTCGTATGTTTGTCACACTTAAATGTTTCAGATCAAACACATTAAAATATTAAACAAAGAAAACACAAACTGAAGTTTGTAAATGAAGATGTTTGTTATTAAGGGAACAAATCCAAAGCTACATCATCCTGATCTGAAACATTTAATAAGTGTGACAAACATACAAAGAACAGGAAATCAGTTTGAGCAGCTGTAATCAAACTGTCAACCTTCACACTTTTTACTAAAACCTTTAATTCTCACTAACATCACTTTGTATCCACGGTCACTCTAATGGACCCTAGAAAATAAGATAAAACACATTCAAAGACTATTTTGTGTTGAGAAGAAGTTTCTGGCTCTTATTCTATTTTCTAAAGGAGGCAAACAGCAAACAGGACTCTCCAGCTGCCCCGGAGCAGATTGTAATCATTGCTCTAGACGAGCTTCATCGTGTTGCAGACACACCTTCATGCTCAGGGCAGCCGTTACCTGTGTGCTCTAAGAGAAGCAGGAAGATTTAGGGTCAGATTTACTAACATGTGGAGCAGCAGCCGCATCACAAAGTTTAGTATGTTATGTATTTGTAATTTTGAGTTTTATATCTCTTGGAGAGAGATATCATTTGTATACTTATAAATGCACCATGTGGTAAGCTGTATACTGTGTCTACTGCTGTATTGACAATAAAGCTCTTGAGTCTTGAATGTGTATCTGTAAGAGTGTCACTGTCAGGAGACGTGTCTGTCATAGTTGCTGCTGGGAGGTTATTACTGGAACTGGAATGAGCTGGATCTGAAACAAAGGCAGCTGTTACTGTGTTAGATTCACGTCTGCATGTTGAAACGTCTTATTAAAAGTAAAGATGTGCACATACAGTGGGGAAAAAAAAGTATTTAGTCAGCCACCGATTGTGCAAGTTCCCCCACTTAAAATGATGACAGAGGTCAGTAATTTGCACCAGAGGTACACTTCAACTGTGAGAGACAGAATGTGAAAAAAAAAATCCATGAATTCACATGGTAGGATTTGTAAAGAATTTATTCGTAAATCAGGGTGGAAAATAAGTATTTGGTCACCTCAAACAAGGAAAATCTCTGGCTCTCACAGACCTGTAACGTCTTCTGTAAGACGCTTTTCTGTCCCCCACTCGTTACCTGTATGAATGGCACCTGTTTGAACTCATCAGCTGTATAAAAGACACCTGTCCACAGCCTCAAACAGTCAGACTCCAAACTCCGCCATGGCCAAGACCAAAGAGCTTTCGAAGGACACCAGGAAAAGTATTGTAGACCTGCACCAGACTGGGAAGAGTGGAAGGGAGAAGGGAGAAGAAAGAGAAGAAGAAAGAGGGGGAAGGAAAGAAAAAAAAAAAACCATAAACCTGACGCTCTGGCCACCTCTATCGCATTCGGTGTGAACACAGGCCGTCACAGAGCAGCTGTATTTGTACTGACATTAGATTACACACAGGTGTACTCTATTTAGTCATTAGCACTCATCAGGCAACGTCTATGGGCAACTGACTGCACTCAGACCAAAGGGGGCTGAATAATTACTCACACCCCACTTTGCAGTTATTTGTAAAAAATGTTTGGAATCATGTATGATTTTCGTTCCACTTCTCACGTGGTCACCACTTTGTGTTGGTCTTTCATGTGGAATTCCAATAAAATTGATCCATGTTTGTGGCTGTAATGTGACAAAATGTGGAAAAGTTCAAGGGGGCCGAATACTTTTGCTGTATTTAGCAACCAAGACTCTTCAGCATGCTCTTGTATTGCTTATAAGACTGTTCGCTGCATCTGGAGGAGTGCTTGGAGTGGAAGGGTCAGAGATTAATTCATTCTCTGAAAAGCATTGAACACTAGCTTTCTCACCTAAGTGGTCAGAGAAGAAAGAAACAAAAAAGGACAGCTGTGGTTTTATTGAACTGCAGTGGGAAGGGTGGTCAACCAAGTGTCATGTTACACATGAAGAGTAGAAGTTCATCTTCAAGTTATACCATGTCAGTGACCTTCATGGTTCCTACATTCACATTGGATTTTCTAAAACAACACGTGCTGATTAATTTTATGAACGGCTGATAATCATTGACATTCACTTGTTTATCTCTTTGTAGTCTTGTACCTTGTAAAATTTGTAAAGATTACTTTATGCATTTTGTCGCTTAGAGTATTTTTGCTCTGAGTTATTAGAGGAATTCCATAATCAAAGGCAATTACTTCCTCAGTGCCAAAAACTTCCAGATATGTTCTTTCACAGCTGCTTAAACATCTGTATCTGAGCACACATTTTGATATTTGTCCTCTAAGCTCTGGTCAGTTGGTGGAAACACACATGCTCATGTTTTACTATCAGTTGACAATCATTGATACTCACTTGTTCTTCTCCTTGTACTGCATCTGAAAGTCATAAAGATTACATTAGTCACTGATTCACTAGAATAAGGTTGAATCTAATGCTACAGTGACCTCCCCTCTGTACTGTGTAATATAAAAGTCAGTCAGATTTGCAGATGACACACAGATACTGTTGAGTTTTCACTGACAGAATGGAGATCACGCTGAAGTTCTCGCTGTTGCTTCTGGTCTGCTCTGTTTCCACAAATCAGACAGAGGCAGATAATGAAATTCAATCAATGTCACTTCATGAATCTATCACTAACGTTTCTCATTAATCTTTTTATTTTTATTATTTATTCATTATTTATTCAATAATCTAGCCTACGAAAAATGAAAAGGGATTCAAATGATGCAGATAAATAAAATTCATATTGACTTATTTATGTTCTTTTCTGTCAGACCATGTCGCAAAACTGAAAGACCTGGAAATGCAGAACGTTGAACTTCAGCGACAGAGGTCTGAAATTGACAAGCTTAAACAGCAACAACAAGGTACTGTATGTACACATGTTTCATTGTATAACAGAATATTAGTGATTCATTATTATTTGTTAGAGTTCATTTATTCCAATGTGTGAGATTAATAATTATAGGTTAAAGTATATGAAATCATCAAAATTTGTGCTTTTTATGGGTTCAGTGGGGAAAATGTAATATGTACTAATATGTGCAAAGTATAATTTATCTAAGGGTAGTTTCAACCCAACCATACATCTTCCACTTATCCAAGGCTGGGTCGCAGGGGCGGCAGCTTAAGCACAGAAGCCTAGACATTCCCCTCCCCGGCCCCCACCTGCAGCTCATCCGGGGGAACACCAAGGCATTCCCAGGCTTGAGAAAGCTCTTTTCCACTGTTTTTATCCAGAATCTGATTCTTTTGGTTATTACCCAAAGCTCGTGACCGTAGGCGAAGGTGGGGACAAACTGATAGGACAGCCCGTTCTCACTCCCGAGGCGTAACATGTCGACGTTTTGTCACGTCCCGCGGCGTTCCTGAGGAACGCGAAAGGAGACCTTCGGCGTTCTTATGGTGCGCGGCGGGTTATGGCTGGAATCCAGTGCAATGACGCTCCCGCGGTAACAGACGTTCCAGCCCTGTATTCCAGCCGTAAACCTGACCTTATCCCTAGCCCTGACCATAACCTTATTCCTGACCTCATCCAGGACTATAATGATGTTAAATAACGTGTTTCTAAGCGATTTGAAGAAAAAGAGTGAAAACGTGTAGATGGAGTCCAGACGGTTCTCATATTTCCTCTTTTTTCCGAGGTCGTCATTTAGGAACGTTGTGGGTAGCCGAAAACGTAATATGTTGACGATTTGTCACCTAGCGTAAAATGTTACGCTTTGGGAGTGAGAACGTGTTGCAACGTGTTGGATAGGAAAGAGCTTTACTTTTTCACTCAGCTGTCTCTTCACCATGATGGACCGATACAGAGTCCACATCACTGCAGCCACAGCACCAATCTGTCTGTTGATCTCCCACTCTCCTCACTCTTAAACAAGATCCTGAGATAGTTAAACTCCTCCACTTTGTGCAGGAACACGTCCCTAACACGGAGTGGGCACTCTACCCTTTTCCACTGAGGACCATGGCTGCATACTGCTCCAGTGGGAGCTGGATGCCAGGACGTGTTGAAGGTCAACATTTTAGACACATGTCAACCAAGACAGCTCAACAACATTCAGACCCTTCAAGAACTCAGGACGAACCTCATGCACCCCAGGGGCCTTGCCACCAAGGAGCTGTGTAACTGCCTCAGTGACCCCGCCCCCGGTGATAGACGAGCCATCCTCCTTGTCCACAGACTCATCTCCCTCAATGGAAGACATGTCAGTGGGATTAAGGAGGTCCTCGAATTATTTCTTCCACCACCCGACGATATCCTCAGTAGCACTCTGTAGTTAGAACAATAATTAAAACTCCTAACACACACACAGGGTATTTATACATTTTTAGAGAATGTTATTTTTTAAACTGTTTTTTTTCAGACAATGCAGCAAAGTTGGAGGAAGTGGATAAGCAGAGGACTGCAATTGAAAATCTTAATCAACAGCTACGAGGTAATGTGATGAAGTCAACATGGCTCTGATTATTTTCATCTTAAAATATCTGGCCCATTTAACACACACACTACGCTTGTCTTTAAACATCTTGTCACAAACATTGGAAATGCCTACAACCCACACACAGGTAATAAGACTGAATGTCACTTCTCAGCTATGTTGATGTCAGACTGATGTTCACGATGTTCGAACATCTGATTTTCCACTTAACAAATGTCCCACAGGTATTTTCACTGCACCAGTGAGAGGAGCCTACCACTTTGAGTGGTACGTATGTGGACCTGGAGATCCTGTTTATGGTGTAGCTGTTGTGTTGTTTAAGAATGGAGAACGCATTTTTTCAGCGTGGGAGCGTCAGGCCTCACATTTCGGAACAGCTTCTAATGGAGCCTCACTGCGTCTAGAGACTGGAGATCAGGTGTTTTTATGTCTCTGGGTTAGTTTTAAAATATATGACAATCATTTTCACCATTCCACCTTCAGTGGTCATCTTCTTTTCACCATGTAAAAAGGGAAACGCTTCCTTAAGTTGTCTTCTATTATCCACCAGCTTCTGATGTTTTAAAATGTGCATTAATTCAATAGGTGGCAATCTAGTTATCTTAAATATCTAAAACCTCATAAATCATTTCTACTTCTAAAAGCAGTTAATAATATTTTTATGTAACGATTTGCAAATCTGTTAGTAAAATAATGATAAATTTGATTTTAAAAAATCAAAGTGACTGATTATTTATTTGCTGTGTGTGTGTGTGTGTGTGTGTGTGTGTGTGTGTGTGTGTGTGTGTGTGTGTGTGTGTGTGTGTGTGTGTGTGTTGGAGAGCTGTATTAAAGACTAACACATAACATGTGTAGTTATTATTTTATTGTATTTGCATCAATTGTCAACATCAGGATATTAAAACCTATGAAAGTTGGTTACACACATGTTCCATATCTTAACTGTGTGTAGCAACAACAGATAACACACATGTGTGGGCCTCATCTGAGCTCTGACACATGTAGCTCAGTGACAGCACTGTCTCTCTCTGCCTCTCTGTCTACATGGCTGTGAACAAAAATATAAACACTGAGGCTTCAAAATGCAGCATCTACAACACTGTCACTCTGCCTCCACCATGGAGACAGTCTCCATGGTGATGAGTACAATTGGCAGCTGAAACTGTTGTGAACTTCTCCATGAGTCATGTTTCCTGTTTCAGAGCTGCTGATTGGCTCTTTGGGCCCTTTACCTTCAGGAGGTCATGGACGAAGCACTGAAGTCGTTTATCACGTAAAAAATATTTTTAGTTTATAATAATTTGATAAATAATAAAATATTAATAAAAACTGGAGGTTTTTTTAGAACTTAGATTTTAAGCTATTTATGCCTTTTTTGCTGCTCTTTTTTAAACTTATTCCCTTTAAACTGTATTTATTCTTTTTAAAATATATTGGTTATTGCACTGTAGAGGCTGCTGAGGAACAGTATTTCGTTTCAGGCTGTGTAACACGAAATGACAATAACCAATAAAGTCTTGAGAGCTGCCATCATTGTTCCAGCAGGAGGCAGTAAAACACCAAACTGCACCTGTTGTGCTGAAAAGGTGTGAGCATGTGCAGTAACCCAGTAAGTTACCTGAATATCTCTCTCACACACACACACACACACACACACACACACGCACACACACACACACACACACACACACACACACACAGTACTGATACTAATGACTCGCTCTCACATCTATTTGGGTTTAATGTCAGGGTATATTTGTGGATGAAAGTTTTGGTAGGACACATGATGTGGACAGTCTGGTAATCCCAGAATATTTTAATGTAAGAAAACTCCAGACAGCTCTGGAGAAAGTTTCAGAGTAAAAGCCCTGGAGTGTTTTACATGTTATTCTGTTGGATTAAATCTGACGGAGCTGATTCATAAACACTTCACTGCCAGGTATCAGGTGACCTGCAGAGACTGATCCTACAAACACTCAGAAACAGAGTAAACCAAACTGCACCACAGTGATCAGACGAAACCTTTCTGACATGAACACAGCTCCTCAGTAAAAACTGTGAACCAGCAGAGAGACTACACCCAGCACCATACACCACCTCTGTGACACAGTACACCCTCGGGCAGGTGGTGTCCCCATAAACAGTGTGAGAAGCTCTGATTATTTACTATGTTCAAACAAACTGAGTGTCCACAAACGTCTGAGCTCACAGTGAGAGCTGCTGGCACAGTTTGGAGGTGTTCTGCCCCCTGCTGGACACACAGAGCTACAAGCTATTCTATTACAGTTTTTCTCGATTGCTAAAACACATTTCTTGAAACTACGCCTCATATCCTCATAACAGTGTTGCGAGATCAATCAACTTTAGACCAGACAACAAACGACAGAGGCTCTGGAAAAGTGCAATCAAACGATGAGTTTTATTGTCACAGGAGAACAACCAACCATCAGCATACGGAATGTGTTGCTCTGACAAGAATACATTGAGTTCTGGTTTTATAGGACAAAATATCACACCTACGTCAATACAGTTCAAAAATACATGGTGACAGACGGGCAAAAGTTCAACCCGTGCAGACAAGGGTACATCACGTACATATAACCTTACACCGACATATAACTTCTCCTTTCTTCATTACTTGCCTTTTAAGGTAATAACTTCAGGTCTTAGCATCTCTAAGAGCTAATAATTGGACCCTCGTCATTAATCACTAAGTAGAGTACTTTGCAGCCAGTCTCAAACTGAAGAAGAAGACGCTTAGGCCTTCACTCAAACCTGCCACTAGATTAATATGTGTATTGTAAGCATGCATGCAATTAACCTGCTATGTTCTCATCTTCCCTCAGCATGTATCACCTGGACAGTCACGCCAGCGAAGCTTTAGACCTTCTAGAATGGAACATCAACTCTTAACCAAGCACATTCATGCATTGTGTATAAAATGAACTCAACCTGTAAAAGTAGAAAGGTCAATGTAATGACAGACATATTCAATGCAATATAAACCCTGTAGGAAATATTACTGATAAATGATACTGTGAAACATGTTATTAATACATTCTTCATAAGGCAAATTATATGGTATCAATAAAAGAATCTCTGAATCCCAACATTCCCTCTTTTGACATTCCAACAGGAATGTCACCATACTCCATGTTGTATCACTCCCTGCCCCACTCTATGGGTTCCAGGTTCATCTGGTAGATGCCCTCAACCCAGCCAGGGTTCGTAACCCTTGCCACTATCTTTACCAACAATCCTCTGACACAAGGAATGATACAACAACCAGCGATGACCAATATTCCCAAAAATACAGCCAATGAACACATCACTGATATAGCCACATCTTTCCATTGACCAAACACGGATGTCATCCAGAATGCCAGCGGTTTTTTCAATACCTGAGTGCTCATGCATCGTTTTAGACAAATTTTCCGGCCCTCCAGAGCTCGGGTTACTGAGCCATCTGGGGCAGTATTGTTGTTCCATGGCGTCCCTGGTAAGGCTAGAGAGTCTCAGCAAGTTGTAATGAACGTAGTTAATGCGGTCATCATTTTTATTAAGCATTATCCCAAGGAATATACTTTCAAACCCTGAAGCTAGTGGGTCTGCCAGCTTATACTCGTTTGGAACTCCCCTAGGCACTCCTATGGAGTCTATCCTAGTCGGAGAGTTTAACCAGGGGTCATATGCATGTATACCCTGGGTCCCTCTTTTTACCAAAACATGTCTCTTATGTCTGGCTGCTAAGGTACGTGTGTTGTGTTGCTGAATAGTCTTTACCTGATTTCCAATCAGCATGAGTGGAACTCCCAGTCGCACCATCGCACATGTCCCTACGCTTCCCATTGGGACACGAACCAAAAGGGTGCTTTGCCCACAATAATAATACAACCCACTTCTTGCCCATGTTCCCATTAATGTGCTCAGGTCACTCACATTATTCGTGGTTCTTCCCGTGGGTGTGACGGCACACCAAGTAGGGTTGATTTCTCCCACGTGGTACTTTACATTATCTGTAGAAAACCTCAAACATGTATAGTTATCTTGTTTTGGCATAAATGAATTGGCATTCTCCGCTTGCCCTATCGTGTTTGGAGCTGAGATTATTAGTTTATCAGTTAGATTTGTCATTGAGTTTTTAAGTGTTACTCAGGCTTTGGGGTAAAATAAGTGTACCCTAATTACCCCAAACGAATCTGTTCCTGACATGTCCACCCTGATTACCTGATAGAATACGCCTCCCGGGCTCTCTGCTTCAGGCAGTATGTTCCATGGACCTAAGAAGATAGTGACAGGGTTATGAAAAACAGAATAAACCCTTTGAATTACTACTCCTTGCAGGCCTTCTGGCACATTTGGCTGCCATCCTACTCCTGTCCAACCTACCTCATTTTCCCAGGAGCACCACTGACCTGCTGTGTATGTATGGATGTGTTTGCCCCAGGAGGGGCTTTGCAATAAGCATAACTGGAGCATATCATAGGGTGATTACAGACCCACACATCATATGCTCTCCAGCTGCTACTAGCTCCTGCACACTTAATGACGTCACACAAATCAAACGTGAATGAGCTGGTGGACCCTTTAACATAATTTAATTCTATGCCGTTGTATGTGCTGAGACACTCATCACCTTTACCTGACACCTCGCGCTTTAGCCTTTCTACCGATCCCGTTTTAGCAACTATTGTCTCAGGAACTGCTGTGCTGGACTGGCCTCCGTGTTCAGACAAGGGGTCCGGAGTGCCTTGCAAAATACAGACAAAAGACAACAGAGCCATGGTTACTATTATTGCATACAATACACATGTAGTTGTAAGGAACATTTTAATACATTTCTTCCCATTACGTGTCTCTGATTCGTTTGTTTGCATCATGTTATATAAACTTTGTATTCTAGAATTGTTATAGATTTTAGATTCTGGACTGAAACTCCCCTCTTTGTGGAGCCTTTAACTTATCACTGCCCCTTTCTGATGGCGTGGAGACCTTCTAGGCTGCTGCTCTTCTTTCTTTCTTTCTTCAGCCTTCCAGGTGGACCACTGGATGGCCCGTTGCACAGGTGAGAGGGTTTATTCTGCCTCTGTTCGTTGACACCTGTGTTGGTTGAAGCCTCTTTCTCAACCAAGCTCTCATGTGCTGGTGCACACTGCGACCAGTGGTACCAGGTGTCGCCTTTCTCTTCCAGTTGAACTGCTGTAGTCGTTCTGGTAATGACCTCGTAAGGACCCTTCCAGCGTGGTTCCTTCCACTTTCGTTTGAGCACCTTCAGCCACACCACCTTTGCCTCCGGGGTCGCCCTGTTCACAGCGTGTACTCCAGATGTGACCTGTTTTGTGAAACTGGAGATTCTCGCCACCCCTGTGGCCGCTGTGTTACTGGAATGTTCTCCTGTAAAGGATAGAAAACAAAAAGCCTCTCTCTGCTACACCTCACTAATCTACTGTGTTCATCTAATGTTCCCTTAATTATTCAAACTTGGTTCAAAATATCATGTTCTGGGCTCTATCCTTTATATTAACTTTACTTAATCTCAATGCTCTTTATGTGTGTAAAGAGTTTATCTTCTAACCAGGATTCAGTTCATTTTAATCCTTCAACTTAAACATGAAAATAACAATTTCTGCCTCAGTTTTACCATATCTAAATCATCAAACACCCCAAAAGTCCTAAAATGATCCTAAACCCATTTCAAATTAAACCTTAAATCCCTCTTTTTGTGACACATAAGATGTGTTACAAACTCAAAATGCTTCACCTGAGCTTAGAAAATTAAAGAAAAAGGTTAGTCATATCATTTCACACCTCAGCAATCCTCCTCTCAGGTAAACAAAACCTGTGTGTTAACCCAAACTTCACATTTCATACTGAGTTTTCCTCACTTATGATCCAATCTGTGTTATAAGAAAGAAAACTTAAAACAGAACAGTCATCAGTCATGTGCTTAGCCTTAGTCCAGTCTTTACCTCAGTGTCCAGTTGGTCCAACCTTAGTACACCTCGTCCGTCCAGTCACCGTCCATCTACACACATCCATTCATACGTATTCACACCAGGTATTGCTAATAGTGGAGACCCTCGCGCAAATAATCAGCCTCTCCACTCTCAGCAACATGAGCTCATTCATTTGTTTTATTCTGTTTTGTTTTTTGTTTCTTTTTTAGGAAACTAGTTCTTGATGCTTTTGACTGGATTGAATCGCTACAATCCTTTTTGACAGGGACTTAGACCTGATCACAGGTAGGCTTCTCCTCAGCCAGTTGAAATCTGGAAAGCCCACCTTATATTTGCTCTCCCCGAGAATTTGTCAGTGCTGTTGCAGGCCTGCTTAGAACGAAAATGAGAAAAAAGAGAGCTGATTATTAGCTCATGAAAGCACAAAACAAAATCACCTGACAGGTTTTCTTTAAGTGCACTGTTACAAAAATAATGGCCCAATTCTAGACATGTCCATGTTTAATCAAACTCCCTCTACTAAAACAACAAGAACATCTAAAGAAAACTGACCGAATCAATCCATCACCACAACAACCTCAACAACCTTAAGCACAAAAGTTTTTGCCACCTCATAATTTCACCTCCTCAATACACCGAAAGTCTCATTAAAACCACACAATTTGCACACAACAATCACCTCCTTTATGCTCTTTAACATACTTAAATTCAGCATAAGACATAACTCCCTTACGACAACATATAATCACTAAACTATAAATTTCCTACCCAAATCTGCACTTTCTCTTCTTTGGCATGCTTCCTCTCCTGAAAGCCTCAGTCACACACACACAGGAAGCTCCTTCGTCACCACTCACTCCAGCTAATTTGCATACTGAGTCATATCTCAATGATTTGCTGTAACAAGAGAACTTAGCCAGGTTTAATCAGTGTCTATGCATTAATCATCATGGGCTTGTCTTGTCTTTATAAGGTTAATGCATTTTCTGCTTGTGTGTGTGAATTTGCATATGTTGCTTCTGCAATGTGTCAGACTCCTTCATAATTTTGCCTTTAAACAGTCAATTTTCTCCTTCCCAAATTTGCTAACCCAAATTCTGATTTCCCACCTTAAATAACAGCATTCCTTGTCCTCAGCCAGAAGTTAGGGCTCCACTTGCCACTTACCACCTCCGCCTCAGCCCAGCGGCTTTACCCTTGAAGTCCCCGTCTTCTTCACTTCATCTCACCAGTGAGTCTGAGCTCACAGGGACTGAGGCGAGTAATCGTGACTGTGCCTGCCTTAGGTTGTCCCAGGGTTTCGAGGTGGGATCTTACCCGGCATGGGCTATCCAGCCTTCCATACTCGCCTGATACGGGGGCCAAGGGGGCAGGGTGCTATGAGGGGAGGGGACACGCTGGCTCTGGAGTGTAAGCTGCTTCCTTCATTGCATCTTATATTAAACTATCTCACTTCTGATTCTTTCCTAGAATAATTTCACATATGGCACTTTGTGTATGTATGTTTTCTATTCATTAATGTAATTGTCAGTTATTTTCTCTCTTTATTTTACTTTTTTATCTGTTTGTTTGTGACGTTCTACTTTAGTTCTACTAAATCTTGATGTAAAAACAATACACCCTCTTTTGACGCACACACTCTGCAGTTTGCCTACGCACACACTTCTCTCTCAGACTTCCTCTGTTCACACACTCGCCTATGAGTTATTATTATTAGTTATTTATTATTTTGTACACATCACACCTAAGCCCTCAACTTATCCCGTACTAATAAATCTAAAACCAAGAAATCACCTTACATTATATCAAAGCTTTCTCCGTTTTGCACAGCCTACCACATGTTTAACAAAAATTGCTGCCCGAGAAGGCTCCCATATATCAATGTGGTCGTTCTCACAAATTTCAAGCTGACCCTCAAATAAAAGAAAACAACGACCCAGGCAGGCTTCCAGTTCAGCCTCCTCTATCTCTATGCACACTGAAAAATCATTGGGTGACTCCTCTGTCTCCCCGTGCCCCACACAATTCACCTCCAGACTATCCCCTACAATTGAAATTTCAATCTGATATGACGCCAAGATTAGCATTCCCTTATTTATGTGTAACTATATGTAACCTGAATTTTCTCTCTTTTATCAAATAACAAAGGTTATCTTTAAAATTTGTTATTGAACTACTAATTAAGTTTCATTTTATAGTATCGGTGGTAAACTACCCCTAAAAAGTCCACCTAATTGCGTGCTCATTGAGTTACTCCTATTAAGGCTATTTAACAAGTTCAATTTACATATACTCATTAATCTGTCACGCTTATTAGTGGCTCATGGTTGCTTAAAGCCTATCTGACTTGACCACAGAGTTAGAGCATCATTCGATCCTTTCAGGATGACCACTCCACTTACTCTGCATCCAGACAGCTCATAAATTAACAGCCCTTTCAGACTGTAACCCTTTTTACTAACATCACACCTTTATTTCTTGTATATACCTTCAAATCCACCTTAAATCTTCTTACCTAAACGTTGGTTTTAAACACAAACAATTCTTATATTCTACTTAGAAACGCCGTCACCATTCATATATTTACAACAATCATTCAAATCGAGTACTCACAACATTCACACACTTAGAATCACTCAAAATACGCTTTCCTAAGAGTATTTTATCAAACATGCTTTCAAGAATCAGAAAGAGGAAGTACACAACACTCAGTAACTGTGTCTGTCCTCTTAAAAGAGAAAAGAAATAAACACATATGGGACAATTCTCCCCATCTTAGACAAAATGTGACCTTAAATGTCCTTTTCTAAGTCATGTTCTTCTCTATACACAACTCTTGGCCTCCAGGGCATAACCTTTGGACTTATAACTCTGATATGAGTCCACACAGTACAGAGAACCTGCAAGTTCAGTTTTTTCTTTTTTAAATTCTCCACACACTTGAAGAACTGTTTGTCATTTATCTGCCCAAGAACTTCATCAAATGGACCTCGCCGGGTCCAGTAGTCTTTAGCGCATGTATCTCACCGCTGCCAGTGAGGATTTAAAACACTTTCTTGTCAGCATTCACTTATCAAATGGACCGCAGCCGATCCAGCAATATCGACACAATTGTGTATCCTCATGTACACAACTTAATCTTCACTTGTATCACAGCACATCTAGTAATATCTTCAGAATTACTTCATCATAGTAAACATTGATTTTCCTTTAAAATCAATTTACCATTAGAACTCAAGATCACAGCTGACTCGATTCTCTGAATCCTGAGTCAGTTAAACACCTTGCTCAACTCACGGTGTCCTTTTCTCGGGCTTCCTTGTCTGAGCTCACTCTTTTTACCCCGGCATGCGCATTCAGAAGATCCCCTTCTCACGGTAATTCAATTCTCATAGACCCAAAAGTAAGCATATTATCTTATTATTTTTCTGGACCTCAGCGGATCCACCAAAATTCATGTAGGTATATCAACCATTCACCGATTTATTTCTTCCTCAGACCACGCCGGATCTGTTAATATCAACAAAGCTGCACACTCAGAATTGTACAGCTGATTCTTCCCATCAGACCACGCCGGATCTGTTACTTCAGTACAATAAACACTGATTTTCCTTCAAAATCAGTTTACCAAGAGCCACAAAACCATTTCTGACTCGATTTTCTGAACTTCTGTGTCACTTAAACATCCTGACAGCACCAGGTGTTTTCTGTCGGACTTCCTCTTTGAAGATCAAGTATAAAGGGTGTCCGTCCTGCAAAGTTTTTGTTGGGCAGCACATAATTTCTCCACATATTTCCTTACAGCTTTGAATTCTTTATCTGCTGCTTTAGTTGTTCTTGCACAAGACATGTGGATGGCTTTGGTCAGCTGCTCCAGCTGATCATTTAGTGGCTTATATAGCGTTGGTTCACTAGATGTCATAGTTGAGCTCTTTGTTTTGGTTCCTCTGAGATTTCCCCAAAATGGCTGCTATATGACTCCTCCTAGCAAGCTCCTTGAGGCAACTTCCCTATTTCTTTATCAGATGTCCTGCAGCCACCGAACAGTCACTTCCTCTTTTCGTACCCTGCTTGGTATAACACTCACTGACCAGCACTGGGTCAGAACAGCATTTGCTTCATAAATTCTCAAAACAGCCACAATTATCAGCGCTACAAAATAAACACACCACACCAGCTGCAACTCTTGCTCTAAAAACCAATCACAGAGCTTTTATACTTCATGCAACTTGTAGACCGATCCTCAGTAAAAAGAGGAAGTGCGGGCCAACCCAAAAACTGCGCAGTTGTATATTTCAGATACCTTAGACCTGCACAAAGTTAAAAACAATTCTCTTCTCTTTCTGTTAGAGTCAAACTCACACCGTTCAGCAAGGCCTGTTATTTTAAATCACCAAGAGACAAGCAACGTTATTTCTTTTAATCTTAAAGAGGCCTACAGTGCTGGTTTCTTCTCCTGTTAAAAGGGGAAGTAAAAAGGGGAAGTAGGCTGCACCCAAATATTAACTGCACACTTTTTCGCCAGAGAGAAAAGAAAGGAAAAAGAGACTTTTAAAAAGCCTCACACAGCCAGCCTGCAGGCGCTTTAAATTATGGCACTTTAAATTATTTCAGACAGTTTCTTACGTCACAACCATAGTTCAGTTCAAGCCGGATATGCACACTGCCGCTCGTCTTTCAGACGGCAATAGGAATAATCGACAAAAACACAGCTTTTCACGGACCACGGCGGGCCCAAAAATGCACAGGTAATAGCAGACTTCTCACTTTCAATAATCAGCACACTTCACTACATGAGCTTTGCCTAAGTTTCTCTTCAATCATATATCAACACCTCGGACCTTCTTGTCCGGTATTTATTCTCAACACATGTCACTTCAAACTCAATTTACTGTGCCCCTCAAGCTCACAGCTGGCTTGAGTCTCTTAAATCCTATGTCAACTCCTCGGACTTCTGTCCGGCATTTACTCTTAAAACATGTATTTATTAAGTGTCTCTCAAGATGATCACCTCTGCGATCACCAGGGCTATATCTGAGGCCACAAAGTCTCAGCGGGGCCCCACCCCTAGTTTAGTACCCAGAAAACGTCTTTCCGGGGGGTGGAATCCTTCGGTTCCGTGACTTTAGACACTTCTTAATCCCTTTATTCCTTACACACAAATCAGTCTCTCTTCTCTATTTCTTCAACAATGACGTCTCAAGTTACTTTTAGCTCAGTACTGCTTTTTCCTAGTCAACCGTGAATGCAACAATTCTCTGACCACACTGTGACTCTGCCAATTCTCTCAAATTTCACTTTCGTTGCAAATAAAGATTTCTATTTTAAACAAAACTCAAAACAGAGATCAACGGATGACCACTTGACTACTTGTTTTAGAATTATACTCCAATACAGCACAATTTCTGTTTAAGAGGTTTGTGCCTTACCTTTTTGTTCTGTGGGCCCAATAGTCAAAGTGATCACCGTGACGTCTGCCGTCTGATCCACCGATCCGGCCTCAACCTTCGCCGACAACAAACACCTGAACCTCGTTCTACTGATCCTCAGTTGCCCGCATTCTCCACCAAATGTTGCGAGATCGATCAACTTTAGACCAGACAACAAACGACAGAGGCTCTGGAAAAGTGCAATCAAACGATGAGTTTTATTGTCACAGGAGAACAACCAACCATCAGCATACGGAATGTGTTGCTCTGACAAGAATACATTGAGTTCTGGTTTTATAGGACAAAATATCACACCTACGTCAATACAGTTCAAAAATACATGGTGACAGACGGGCAAAAGTTCAACCCGTGCAGACAAGGGTACATCACATACATATAACCTTACACCGACATATAACTTCTCCTTTCTTCATTACTTGCCTTTTAAGGTAATAACTTCAGGTCTTAGCATCTCTAAGAGCTAATAATTGGACCCTCGTCATTAATCACTAAGTAGAGTACTTTGCAGCCAGTCTCAAACTGAAGAAGAAGACGCTTAGGCCTTCACTCAAACCTGCCACTAGATTAATATGTGTATTGTAAGCATGCATGCAATTAACCTGCTATGTTCTCATCTTCCCTCAGCATGTATCACCTGGACAGTCACGCCAGCGAAGCTTTAGACCTTCTAGAATGGAACATCAACTCTTAACCAAGCACATTCATGCATTGTGTATAAAATGAACTCAACCTGTAAAAGTAGAAAGGTCAATGTAATGACAGACATATTCAATGCAATATAAACCCTGTAGGAAATATTACTGATAAATGATACTGTGAAACATGTTATTAATACATTCTTCATAAGGCAAATTATATGGTATCAATAAAAGAATCTGAATCCCAACAACAGTAAACACAAACCCATAACATCTCACTCAATTTCCCAAACATCCTTTTTCCAGGTCAAAATGAAGCTCTACACCCAAAACTATTCACTCCTGCTGAAAAACCAAACTTTGCCCTCAGACATCAAACAGAAGCCCTCAAAAACACACACACTACAACAGAGTTTTGCACACTGGTACAATTAATTCAAAACAATAGTTCCAAAACAATTAGGTTGCTTATGGTTCTCCCCTTCAAAACCCTTGTCACATGATAAACACAAAAGACGCAACCAATGTATGTACAGTGGCACATTGTCATTCATGTACTATACAGTACAACACACACCAGAAACATTATCCCACCTCAGCATCTTGTCTTTGGTCTGGGTCAGGCCAGAGAATCTCATCCACATCACAGGCTATATTGGCCCCAGCCAGGCAGCGGGGGTAAAATCCTCTTGCATGCCTGATCCACCCCTGGCATGCATCTACTGATAAGTCTAGGCAGGCCTCTTCCATGGCCTGAAGGAGGTGAACACGGACATAAGGTTCTCGGTCATACACTTTCCACCGCCATGCCGAAAATAACTCCTCTATCGGGTTTAGAAAGGGAGAGTATGCAGGCAGAAAGATATTAGAAAACCTTGGGTTATTGGTAAACCAGTCACGAACCAGAGCAGCGCGATGGAAGCTGACGTTATCCCACACAACAACGTAGTGAGGCTGCTCTGGCTGTGCTGGTTCCCTGTAGTCCAGCTGGAACATATGTTGTCTTAAACCATCAAGAAAAGCAAGGAGAAGCATAGTGTTATAGGGTCCTAGTACGGCATGGCGGTGGAGTACCCCTCGTTGGCTGATGGCTGCGCACATAGTGACATTCCCCCCACGCTGACCAGGGACATTTACAATAGCCCGATGGCCAATTATGTTCCTCCCCCTTTTCCTTCTTTTGGTCAGGTTAAAACCTGCCTCATCCACAAAGATTATTTCATGGGGAAGAGGCCGTCCTTCAATCTCAAAGATTCTCTGCAAAACACATAACACAGTAGAGTCAATCGGTACCCTGAACCACAGTTCAAGAGTGCTGCAATGGCAGCATAAACTGCCATGCTGTGATGGTACACAATACTTTATACAGTATCAAAACTCATACCTGAACATATTCCACACGTTGGTTTTTCACTCTGTCAGAGTTTCGTTCGAAAAGGGACTCGGTATGCCTGTTTCATCCGGAATTGATTCTTTCGGAGGATGCGGTCAATTGTGGAGAGGCTGATGGCATTTATGCCTCGAGAAAGATGATCATCCTCAATCACTCTCCTTTGAATCTCTTGCAGGCGGATTACATTATTTGCAATTACCATGTTTACAAGTTCCCTCTCTTGCTCCTCCGACAAAAGCCTTAACCTGCCTCCACCAGGTGGTCGTCTCTGTGTCCTACAAAAATAGAAGCACTCATTACTGTAACTGTCACACATTCATTTTACAGGAAAATAATGGAAACATACTGAAACTCAAGACACATAAGTTCAGTAACTTAAACGTTACTGTACAAAGCAGTCTTACTGCAAGTACACCTACCTGTTTTCCTCCCTGAAGGTTCTGATGATGGAGGCAACAGTGAAGCGACTCAAATTTGGTTGTACTCGTTGCCCAGCCTCCCTCATAGTCATCCCATGGACAAGGACATGGTCAACTAAAGTGGCTCGAATTTCATACGAGACTGACTGTCTTCATGCCCTTGCTCTTCCCCTTCCTTGTCGCCGTCGTTCTCCACCTCCACCTCCTTCACCACGTCCTCCTCCTCCTCCACCTCTCCCTCCTCCTCCACCACCTTCCTGTTGTCCTAGACCACCTCCTCCTCCTCTTCCACCATGTCCTCCTCTTTCACCATGTCATGTCCTCTTCCTCCACCACGTCCTCCTCCTTCACCACGTCCTCTTCCTCCACCACGTCCTCCTCCTTCAACACGTCCTCTTTCTCCACCACGTCCTCTTCCTTTGCATCTCTTTGGATCCATTGTTTCAAACCTGAATGAGCTGACTTTGGCCCTTTTATCTATCCATCGCAGGTTCTGATTGGTGTGTGCTAAATTTTGACTCCTAGTGTTTCCACCTGGTTAATTGTGTGCTAATTGAGCTCAAGCTATGCTGACTTAAGTTAACATTATTGCATGCTAGTGCTTTCTAAATGACTACATGGTGTAAGCACTGTAAAATGTAGGGATTTGCAGTAACAGTTCACCAAATTTGAGTTATGTGTCAAAGCAGGGAATAGTGTTTATAGTTCAGGGAAATGGGTGAGCTTTTTGAACAATAGCGTTACGGTTTTGAAATTTTAGTTTAGAGGCCTGGTTATAGTGTTTAAGCAATCGAGAAAAACTGTAATACACTGAAATCTCATTTGTGTCATGAAGAAAGTCTTTAATCAAACAGAATTCAAAGATCAGAAACATTTCATATATGGAGTTAAACATGAATCATTGTTTCAACAACATATTTATTGTTGTCATAAACAGACAAGAAGACAACAACAAACTGCTCCTCCCATTCAACACATGTCAGTCCATATCCCAGCAAACTAAATCATCTCCATTTACACAATTCTAGTTTGGGGAGTCATTCAGTGAGAAACAGTGAAATGATTTTCCATGTGAAAAGGTGGACAGCAGAAACAGAAAGAAAGAGTGAAACTAAAAGAGAAACAAAGAGCTTTGGAACAACGAGGCAGCAGGAGGACAGCTGCAGTTTAACAGCTTCAACTCACTGACAGGAAACAACATTAGAAACATCATCATCCTCAACTCATCTGCTGCACTGACACTGACACCTTCAACGGACACACCTTCACTTTACCACCATCATCAGTGCTAATGTATGGAAACATCCTGTGAGTGAAAGTGTGTGTGAAGGTGTGTATGTGTGAGTTAGTATCAGGATCAGAGAACGACAGCTTTCCTCTGTTCCAGTCCAGATTCACTCTGATCCTCTGGAGCTTCTTCTGGACTGGGAGAGCAGTGACAGCTGATGGTGAGTGTGTGTAGTAAATACCTTCATGGAAAAATATTGTCCATAATCCAGACAGTATGACTCCCTTCCTCTGCACAGACTCTGCTGACACACCCAGTACCCACCATGTACTGTCTCCAACCTCAACATCCCAGCTGTGAGTCCCTGAGTTAAAGCCCTCAGAGCCCAGGACAGAGCAGTAATAATCAATCCTCTCTGGATTATCAGGAAGCTGCTGCCTCTCTCCTCCTCTCACACTGGTCAGATCTTCAGACAGGATGAGTTTTGGATTTGCAGTGTTTGGGTCCAGAATGAGAGGAGTGTAGGAGACCATGTCCTTCATGTTGTTCCAGATGTTGAAGGTCAGGTTGCCCAGGTGTTTGGCCTGGTCTATCAGAGCTCCTGCGGGCAGCTGTGGATCATCCAGCAGGGGGCAGCGCTGGACTCTTTCCACTGCAGCCTTGTAGTTGTGCAGGAATGAGACGTCTTCAGCTCTCAGCTCCTCCTCTGTGGCTCTGACTGTGTCTGAAAGAGCTGCTATCTCTCTGCTCAGAGCCTCCATCTTCTCCTTCATCATCCCACTCTTCTGCTCCTCTTCCTCCCTCAGTGCAGCCAGCCTGGCCTCCTCTTCCTCTTCTAGAAACTGCTGAAGCTTCTTAAACTGCTGCTTAATCTGCCTCTCTGTGTGTCGGGCCTGGACCTTAATGTGTTCTGCTGTTTGATCAAATTTCACTTGAACTTCTTCACAAACCTTTAACTTCTTCTTTAAGGGCTCCAGAGTTTCCTGAAGTTCCTTCTTGTGTTGTTGTGCAGCTTCATCGATGGGTCTGAATCTGTGATTGGTGTGTTTTTCTGAGTCTCTGCAGATGTGACACACTGGCTGCTGATGGTCCAGACAGAAGAGTCTGAGTTTTTCAGAGTGCAGACTGCAGAGATCCTCTGAAGCTCTCTGATCTCTCTCCTGTAAGAACGACTCACACAGGTTCTTTAAAGCCAGATTTAAAGGTGGATCAGACTTTGAAGATCTTCTCTTACAAACTGGACACTCGTGTGTTGGTCTCTCTATCCACCATCTCTTCAGACAGTCTTTACAGAAGCTGTGGCTACATGACAGAAGAACAGGATCTCTGAAGACCTCCTGACAGACCGGACAGCAGAGATCCTCCTCTGATCTGGAAGCCATTGAGTCTGTGAGTGAAGCTGAAAACAGCAGACAGGAAGTACAGTCAGTCCTGGCTCCCCTCCCTCCTCTACCACCTTCACTGAAACTTCCTTTGAGTCGTGTTTTTGCTCAAACTCACATTCAGTGTGTGGAGCGTCAGCAGCTTGAAGCAGCAGTGTTGGAGTTTTCCACTTTTCTCTCCTGTAGCTGGACTCACTCAGAGGAAGCTGCTAGTTTGGTCTGAGCTCAGTCTGATCGTCTGTGCGTCTCTCTTTACTGAGGACGAAGAACTTTCTGTTTCCTGGTTTGTCACATTTGAGTGACGTGAGGGGAGGAGAAAATGTTGCTGTTGGACTTTTAACTAAGGTGTGTTTCAATCCTGCCTGCAGCTCAAAAGCTGTAAAAGAGGTTTTGTGTCTTTTCACCTCCACAGGTCACAACATGAAACCTGTTGTGAAGGTTATAAAATAAAGTGTCACTCGGTGGTGCAGCTGTTTGTCAGCTTCTATTTTAGACTTTGTTCTGGTTCTTCTTCAGGTTCCCAGCAGTGGGAGTGTAATGCAGTCACACACACACAGGTGGTGTTAAGGTGGACTCACTTAGTTACAGACAGTGGTGTTATTTCCTGTAACTAAGGGTGTGTTTCACTCCAAAGTTCAGACATTAACCTGCCAGAAGTTGTAAAAGTTACTAATAAAGAGCTTTTCTCTCATTTCACATGTTGTCCACAATCTCCTCGTGATTACCTCTGGAAAGCCCCGTGGCACAGCTCTCCATCCAGTGCAGCTTTATGGTCATTGCTGTGGTTCCAGAATCTTCTCATGATGACCAGTAGGTCCCCAAACAGCATGACCTTTGACCTCAACCCCTGCCTGGGCTGTCAGCTATGGTCCCTACTTCTCGCTGGGTCTCTGAAGATTTCTCAGGAGATTCCACCCTTGGGATCATTTCTTCCAGCAATGCTCTGCTGCACCTTCATCTCCTCACTAGAGGAAAAACTTCTATTTGGAAAACATGTCAACCATCATCAAACCAAAATTTCCTTTCAGTTCAGTGAACTTCACTTATCAAAAAATATAATTATTTATTATTTATTAATTATATTATTGGTTTATCACGTTTTCACTTTCACTTATAGGCCATCAAAGTGTTTATTATCTTTACCCAAATAATTGGAGCAGAACTTGTTCCATATTCAGTTTTTCAGCAAAACGTGTTTGAGAAAAGATTCATTCTTATATCTGGAGGAATAAATATATTTCAATAAATATTAACGTTAGCCTGCGACTTTGTTCCAGTTTTGAATTTTGGCCCACTGTGTATTTGAGTTTGACACCCCTGCCAGAGAAACAGAGGCAACTGGCAGTCCAGCATGAGCCAAGGGGCCCAGGACACAGGAAAATCTCTCTACTGTCACTGCAGCTTCCTGCAACTTCTGAATGCTGGTGGACTGTCTATTACACACTTTGCAGTGATATCGAGTTAAATCTTAAGGAACTTGTGTATTAACTCAAAAACACAGAATAGGCCTTTGTGAGGTGAGGCATGATTGAATGTGGACAAAAATCAGCTAGATGAGTCAAAAACATTACACTTGTGTGTAGTGGTGCAACGGATCAAACATCTCACGGTTCGGATCAATTTTCGGATCAGCGAAAAAAGAAAAAAAGACAAAATTTTAACATTTACTTATTAACTTATTTAAATATATTAAATATTTTTTGCCTATTAAAAAATTCAGCTCAAGACTCATTCCACGCAATTATATAAAAACAAATTAAGGTGCAATATAGGGCAGTACAGGGCTTTGTATCTACCACTGCACTGTGATATAAGGAACTCTCACGGTCACGTGGCTTTCCGTTGACCTGGAGGTCCACCCATTTGTAGTTGGGCAACAGAAGATGCCTGGGACAGTTCAGCCATAACTTTAAACTATTCCTGCTCATATACAACGGATCTTCGGATCATGTTGTAAATGGGCTGAACTGAGGGCGACTGCACAGCAGGCTGAACTGCTACAGGTAGCGGGGCTAATGGCTGAGCTATGGGCTGCAAAAGAGATTGTGAAGTTGGTCCACTCCCACCCGAGGAGTGGGTACAGGTGCGGAGGTTAGCGTTGTCCTGGCGGACCTCACCTCGGGGGTCGGTGCAGATTTTGGCAGCGACTGGACAGCTGCTGTCCACACCCGAGGAGCTGATACGGGTGCAGGGACCAGCCGGCCCCAGAAACTGAAGCAGGGACCGACTGGGCCCCAGCCCCCCTTACCTGGGAAACTGACACAGGTGCAGGGGAGTGGCGGACACCTACTCTGTATCTGGTCTGGTCTGCTAGACAGACCCATCAATGAGACTTTGTAAAAGCAGCTGGTCTGAGTGATGTGATCAGAGTGCAGTAGATAATGTCTGACAGCAGTTTGAAGAGGAAACGGATTCTGTTCTGTTCTTCACTCATCACCTACCTGACAGCTGACACCTCACACCTGTTTCTCACCTGCAGGTCACACAGGAGGACAAGAGAAGGATGGACGCAATAAAGGACATCCTGGACTGAGAGCAAGTCTCTCTGTTTTTTTTTGTTTTTTGCTCATTTTTATATGAATATTTTAATTTGAAAATCTGAGTTCACTCTGCTGAGCTCACAGATCTCAGTGTCATGAATGACGTCTATTTACTGCTGCTATGAAAGTTAAATTATTTCACAATAAAAGAGCAAAATGAAATGTTTAGAACAAACACAACATCCTGTAAAAACTGTCCTTGTTCTTTTTGTACAGAGAGCTTCCTCTTCACCTCCATAATTTATTCAGTTCATTCACGAAAAAAAGCCCAGACAAAACACACAATAGAGTAAATCCACCTGTGATCAACAGTGGTATTTTTCTTTCTTTGTTTATCAAATCTTCTCCTAATATGTTAATAATGTCAATAAACCTTATTCATTACAACTGCTGAAACCTTAGTATGGGCCACCTCTGATCAGCACATAGCCCAGAAACAAAGACATTTATGAATCCGTCTCTTCTTCTCTTGCTCTCTAACTCGTCTGTAAACATGTGTGGGGAAACTCAATGTTAAAGCCTACAGCTGGAGGGGGAGGGGAGGGGTGAAGCTGGTGCTTGTGAGTCTGTGAAAGTGAATCCTGCCGGTGCCATAGCTGCTGAAAACGTACTTAATGCAGACACAAAACGTCCATCAGCTTCAAAGTGTGTCAGAAAAATGTCCACATGGTGACTGATGGATGAGAGAGGTCCCATTGTTGTTGTTGTGCACAAATCATTGAACAACACAAACACTTAGAGCTGCTTTCAGTGCTGCCTGTTTTGTTACTGCACACATTTCTGATGGTCCTACAGTCCAACGTAGCAAACGTCTCCCTGAAGCCTCTTCTTAGAGACCAAAGGTTGGATCAGAGCGAGCAGCTGAAAGGACACATCTATGAATGCAGTCAGAGACTTTCTCACAACCTCACACTTCATCAGATCACATTTAGGGGGTTTCCAAATTCATTGGCTCCATCCTCCTGAGTTCTTTAAAGCAGCCGTCCCCAATCCCCGGGCTTCGGACCGGTACCGGTCCGTGAGTCGTTTGGTTCCGGGCCGCAAGAGTTGAGCGTCAGGTGTGAAATGTATGGTTTTCAGGGTTTTTTATCGGTTTTCAGCATTATTTTGTTATCATTTTTATCGTTTTTATCGTTTACTCAGTTTTCCTGGGTCTTTTCACGTGTGTTATGAATAAATCTTCTTTTTTTCAGTACCGGTACTAGTTTTATTTTGTTGTATTTATCTGCGACACCTTAAAGGCCGGTCCATGAAAATATTGTCGAGCATAAACCGGTCCGTGGCGCAAAAAAAGGTTGGGGACCGCTGGGTTGGGAACCATTTCAAATCTTTCAAAATAAAATGTATTATAAATTGAAGTTGAGTAGGCTAAAATAAATACGAGCACAGCATAGACATATATTAATGGTTTATTGCCATTTCGTAGTTACCAAAAGACAAAAAGGCATTTTAACCCTCAGCACAACATCACAACTAATACATGTCACTTATCAGTCATTTAAACAGTGATAATAATATTTTTTACTATACTATAAATAAATATATATCAATACTATATCTATAGATAACACAACAATTAATACATGTATTGTTTAATTAACAAAACATCAGAAAGTGATAAAAACACATTAGAAATAGCAATAGCTTCATAACAGACCAATAAAGACATTGTCATCAGCAGATGTTTGCATGTTCAGTAAAAATATTTAAACAACAAGTTTTTGATTAAAATTATCAATGAACTGCAGTGTTATGTAAGGTAAGTTTCATGTTGGACTCATGGTCCTTTGTTAGTCCAGTTTAGGACAATATCTTGACGTATGTATCATATCAAATATATGTCATATCAAAACAAGCCCACACCTGCAGTTGTTTCAGTTTTTCACAGGTGTTTCCTGTCAGCTGGTCAACCTCACTCAGGCAGACATCCATATCAGCCAACCAAACGACAAGCTCCTCCCTTTGTGCTTCAAATCCCTCCCACTCTGAGACAAGAAGTTTAAAGAGAAAGAAAAGAGTCAATTATAGAGAAAAGAGAAAAGTGAAACCCTCCTCAGAAGGTCTGACTCGCATACCTGCAGTCGATCTGTGATAGATGCCAGTTTGGCATTCACGTCATCCCAGTGGCGGCCGCACTCCCTCGCCAATGCCAGCAGCCGAGTCTGCAGGGTGCCCTGGAAGAGCTGAGTTAATGTTCGACTCCTCCTGGTCAGGCTCTCCAGCTGGATGAGCCGAGGTCTCCCCAACCGCCGCTGTCTTTCAACACAGAAACACAACTTGCATCTGAAGCAGGAGGTGCAGATTGTTTTTGCTATTCTTTTCTAAATCCAGGCTTGATCACGTGGAGGTATTTGGAAAACTTATTTGGCCAGCAGATGACTGTTGTCTCACAGAAAGTCAAATCAAATGTATGAGGTACACAATCAATTCACAAGAACACATTTAAAAAGAAAGTCCCGTTCTTCCCTGATTTCAAGTGAATTCTGCATCAAAACAGGGTGACAGAAGTAAAACGAGTGTTTGCAGCAAATGTGAGCACAAAGCCTCACTTTATACAAGCCTGCTATTAAAGTTCTCCTCTATGCAGATGACTTTCCTGTTTTCAAGGCACAACTTGAATCTGCTGTACAAATCTTATGGATACACACTAAAAGAAACAGTAGTGTGCACAACTCCAGATTCTGATCCCTCGTCCTCATATGGTCCCAAAAGGCTCACAAAAACCCACATAGCGATAGCAATAAAGCAAATGTTGAGGCTTCAAAATACAAAGTCCATAAACCAATGTCTGACATAGGTTTTTAAGGGTGATAAATATACAACTAGAAAGCGAAAATTTCTGAAGAAATTTTAAGTGTGCCTATGCCGCCGCTAATCAGTATAGTTTGCCATTCAAACGGCTACAGAGAGCAAAACTCAGCAGAGCAGCCATTCTCCACCATTAACTATGGTAAAACCAAACACCGCTCGCGCCTCACAGATGACAGCTTACAGTTTTGTGTAAAGATGAGGTGACTTCGTACAGCCCCAATTTGTAGACGCTGTGCGCAGAGGTTCATAAGCAGACCCGACAATGTTTGCATGAACACACTTTGAAGCATTACGTTATGGACCACTTTTCACACATAGTTGCTGTACCCACACAGCCGGCTTGTAGCTTTTCATCTCACAGCCCGACACATACAAAAAAAAAAAAAAAAAAAAAAAAAAGCAGAGAGAGCACAGACTTTACACCTGAGAGGCGTGATTGCAGATATCGCTGAGGTGGGTCCACCTCCCCTGCAGCGGCACTGCAGACCACGCCCTGCCACACACATCAAACACGTAAAATAAATATTTATGCACTTTTCATTCACTTTTTGTTTTTTGTTATTTTTACACAGTGTTCTGAATGATTAACAATGGTCTACAGCCAATCTTGTGTATTATTATACAAACTTTGGTTGTAAGATTCAGATAACTATTTAATAAAAGCTAAATATTTTATATGAGAGTAAGAAAGAAAAGTATATCTTTGTCTCATACTCTCATCAGACAATACATGAACCTCTCAATAAACAAAATATATGCTCGGCTTAAATGACAAACCGCTATTTTACACAGTGGAACACTTATTTTTAAACAAAACCAATGCAGTTCGCCACTGACAGTGCTTACCTTTGCACATCACAGTAAACACTGAACCAAGATGGCGCCCACGCGAACGAGAAATCTGAACTACGGTGTCCTGCAGAGGACAAATGGTCAAAATTGCTAAAATTTACAACATATATGCAGCTCAACAGCGACACCTTGTGACTTATTCCAGTCACTACCTTAAATATACATAACGTCTTACCTGACATTCAGTTCACCGGACACTCATACTGAATCACCAGCCCATATAAATGAAAAATAACACGACAGCGTGAGCGGGCCTGGGTGTCAGCCAGCCCAGCCTGAGTGTCAGCCAGCCCGACCTGGGTGTCAGCCAAGCCGCGCTAGCCAGCTAGCCGGCTAGCTGCCATGCGGCGGTGAAACGTGAGCGTGAGCCGGCCTGGGTATCAGTCAGCCCGGCCTAGGTGTCAGCCAAGCCGCCCTAGCCAGCTAGCCGACTAGCTGCCATGCGGCGCTAGCAGTAACATCGTGAGAGATATGGGACTTCTTGATAAAATATGGGACTTCTTGATAAAACGAGCAGATATTTGAAGTTTACACCCCTACATTATCGCCTGAAAATAGGGGAGGCTGTCATAAAGTTCAACATCAGTAACTTAGCGCGCACAGCTGTATAGAAACTCCGTGGTGCTAGCTAGCACGCAGTACAGTTATTGTAACTGTCAGCACAACGAAAATAAACTACACCTAAACTCGGTTTATATCTGACCCAAATAGAGTGCAGTTAATAACGTCTTACCTGAAATTCAGTTCACCAGCCGCCTGCTTCTCCTGCATTGGGTTCCCCTTATCCACGATTGAGCTCCGCGTTAGCCACCACCGGTCGATCGGTGGCCGCCTCGCATGTTTCTTTCCCCGCATACGAGGGGAAGAGACATATACCGGTGGCTAACGCGGAGCTAGCTAGCCACCGGTATATGAACAACTCAGTTATTTTTTCCACATCGACCAGCATCATCGGCCCATATAAACGAAAAATAAGTCCAGCTAATACAAAGACTGTTTGCGGAGTGATCGGGGGTGAAAGGAGTTAGAGACGCCTCACTGAAAGCCAAGCCTGGGTGCTTTTGCTAGCTAGCCGAGCTAGCTAGCCGGCCGGCCGAACTAGCTAGCCGGCTAGCAGCAACATCGTGAGAAATCTGTTGCTAATATGGGATGTTTTGACAAAACGAGCAGATATTTGACGTTTACACACCTACATTCTCACCTGAAAACCGGTCGATCGGCGGCCGCCTCGCATGTTTCTTTCCCCACATATGAGGGGAAAGAGACACATACCGGTGGCTAGCTAGCTCCGCGTTAGCCACCACCAAACAACTCAGTTAGTTTTTCCTCATCGACCAGCATCATCGGCCCATATAAACGAAAAATAAGTCCAGCTAAGACAAAGACTGTTTGCGGAGGTATCGGGGATGAAAGGAGTTAGAGACGCCTCACTGAAAGCCAAGCCTGGGTGCTTTTGAGTGAAGCGGCGCAACATCGTGAAAAATCTGTTGCCAATATGGGATGTTTTGACAAAACGAGCAGATATTTGACGTTTACACACCCACATTCTCACCTGAAAATATCTTAAAAGTTTACTTTGTGACCTAGAAACACAAATAAGAGGAATATATTAAACCAAGTGGCAGCCGCCATTGTTTGACTGGTAGAGGCGTGCTTTGAATTGTGGGATATGCAGTTTTCCACCAAGCATACACCCTTGCCGTTACCGTAACTATTCAATGCTTCGTGCAACCTTAAGAATTCCAATGGTTCCTGAAAGCACCGACGCTGTGCGCGCCGTTGATATTGTCGTCATTATGGTAATCCAAATACGGGGACATACCACTAGAGTGAGCCAACACACCACAAATTAAGTGAGTGAGCAAACACACCACAAAGTAAGTTAAGTTTCACTTTCGTTCGTTCCCATTCATTCCAATGGGCAAAAACTTGCATTAAAATATTCATATTTAAAAAACTATAGAAGTAATAAACACCAAAAGGCATAGCAACTCATTCCTGATCCAGCCGCACAAAATGATATAACATATATGAAGCTTGTGTCAAAACTGTGGGATGAGTTACGGTCCAAAATTTCAGGCGGAAAAAGAATAATAACTAGAAAAATTTGCATTTCCTGCGAAAATGCAGTGTGGATGCTTAAAGCTGAAGCTGCATGCAAAAAGTAGCTGAAAAAGCTGAAAAGTTGCAGAAATTGTAAAAACTTTGCAGAAGCAAAGGAACTTTGCTAAAATGTAATAATTTAGCAGAACTGCAATATCTTAGAGGAAACATAATACTTGGCAGAAATACAATAGCATAGCAGAACTTAGCAGAAATATTGTAACTTACCAGAAACATGATAACTTCTCAAAAATACAAGAATTTAGGAGAAATAGTATAAGATAACAGAAAGAATATATTTAGCCAAAAATACTTAAGCATTACAGAAACACTATGATTTAGAAAAATAGTACAACAGAGCAGAAATACTGTGATTTACCAGAGACACTGTGATGAACTATGAATATTGTAATTTTAAATCAATACTATGTTTTAGCACAAATACTATAATTTGACAGAAATACTATATTTAGCACAAATCTTATAAAATAGCAGAAATAGTATGATTTAGCACAATAGTAATAACTTAAACAGAAAAATTGGAAAAGCAAAATGGACAGCTGAAAAAATGCTGAACATGCTAAGGGTCCCTCAAATATACTTGTTAAATGAAAAAAATTGGCAAAAAAAAATATAACAGCCACACAATCACAAATATGTACACATAAGGAAACACACATGCACAGACAGACACACACACAAGATCCAATTCAGTCAACCAGTCTAAATATATTGAATTTGAAGCTTAGAATGAGGTCATCCCATTAAAAGCCTTTCTCTCTCTCTCTCTCTCTGTCACACACACACACACACACACAAACAGGGAGAGAGAAGTAAGTTTCTAGGTCAGCCTGGGAGCTGCTGAATTTGAATCCACCAATCAGAGTGGCTGTGTACTTTTTCCCGCCAAAACAGGTGCTTCTGTTTACACACGCAGCACAGAGAGACACAGGATTATTGCAGTCTATTTCTCATAGTGAGGACTCCCCTCAAACAAATGACCATAATTTCCTAACTGTAGGGGTTAGAGCGGTCATTCTTACACCGTTTTGTTCAGAAGTGATTGGGGAATCTTCAAGTGTTGACAATTTATCATTAAAATATGAATTTTTAGAGATATATGACATGGATGACTTATTGACTTAGAAGCCACGAATTCCCCAATATGCAAATTTGAATGCCTGAGGCCACATATATGATTGGCTGGCTGGGAAGCTGTGCAGGCCCTGATTTGAAAATTTGAATTTCTCAGTCCTCACAGAGGATTGGCTGCCTGGGGACCTGGCAGAAATATATAGAAATATTATGATTAAGCATAAATACTACATTTAGTAGAAATACTATGTTTTAGCACAAATACTATAAAAAGCAGAAATACTATAATTTAGCAGAAATACTATATTAAGCACAAATCCTATAAAAAGCAGAAATACTATATTAGGTACAAATCCTATAAAAAGCAGAAATACTATATTAGGCACAAATCTTATAAAAAGCAGAAATACTATATTAGGCACAAATAGTATAAAAAGCAGAAATACTATAATTTAGCAGAAATACTATGTTAGGCACAAATCCTATAAAAAGAATAAATACTATAATTTAGCAGAAATACTATATTAGGCACAAATCTTATGAAAAGCAGAAATAGTATGATTTAGCAGAATAGTAATAACTTACAAAATTACAAATATGGAGGCATATTGGAACACAAATGCACAGAGGGACACACAAACACAGGCTCTAATCCAGTCAACCAGTCTAACTATATTCAATTTAAATCCTACAATGACATGCTGCCAAATAAGGGCAGGGTCCTCTCTCTCCCACTAAACACACACACACACACACACACACACACACACACACACACACACACACACAGAGGGAGAGAGCTGCCGAATTTAAATCCACCAATCAGAGTGGCTGTTTACGTTTTCCCGCCAAAACAGGTGCATCTTTTTACACACGCAGGACAGAGAGGCACAGGATTATTGCAGCCTATTTCTCATAGTGACGACTCCCCTCAAACAAATGACCATAATTTCCTAACCGTAGGGGCTAGAGCGGTCATTCTTACACCGTTTTGTTCAGAAGAGATGGGGGAATCTTCCAGTGTTAACAATTTATCATTAAAATATGAATTATTAAAGATATTTGACTTCTAATGCACCATAACTGAGCAGAGCGAAGCAAAAACTGCTTTGACTTGCCCTCAAACAACGCTTTCTAACTCGAAATCTATTTGGAGTATCGATATCATTCTTTCACCGTAAGAGACAGCAGGCTTTGGTGAACAGTCATGGAAATTTTCAGGTCTCTGTGGAAATCCAACAAAAAGTTATGACGAGAGAAAAAAGTGGTTCATTTCCACAGTTTGAAATCTGAAGAAATCTGAGCAACGGACGAATTTCCTACCCTCAAACAAGTCCAACTCATTTCAGAACGGTAATAGGTAAGAAAGAAATTCTTGAATTGTGAGCGTCAGGAGTGTCTGAAGATATTCGGGGACAAGCCTCATGTCTTAACTTTGCTTCATTAAGGAGATATGACGATTCGAATATGCCTCTCATTACAGAAATCCAGCGATGATTTTGAACAAACTCTCCATTGACTTTGTATGGAGAGTTTTCTGACCTTGTGTTAGTCTGAGGAGATTTGCCAAAATTCTATAAATCCCACAACAATGATGGTGACATTTTCTGAAAGCCAGCAAAAATACCTACGTTTTGATGTATAATTTGTGGAAGTTGAGTAAAAACTGAGCAAGTAGCAAACAGTTGTTCGGACATGAAGAGAAGACTGCAAAACCTTCAGTGACACACTGGAAGCCAAGAGCATAGCAACCATAACAACGCATGTATTTTGTGAAAAATCACAATTTTGCAACTCAAAACTTTAAGAGGCATAAAAGTAAAACAGTAAAAGATTTGAAAAAGCTGAATCATACATGAATAGCCCAATAATTTGTGAACATTTTAAAGTTTGAATGGTTGTTCTAGGCGAAAGTATGAGGAAGTAGTTAAGTTTCAAAAACAAGCAAAATTTAGCAGAATTTTGGAAGTTTCCCATTCATTTCAATGGGACAAATTAAAGGAAAAAAGTGGAATATTTTAAAAAGTATAATAGCAAAAAATAGCAAAAGTCATAGCGATCATTAGCAGAAATAGCAGAATAGTTTAAAATTTGAACGGTGAAAATCGGCTGAAAATTGTGGAAGTAGTTAAGTGCCAAAAAGTGTACGGAAGCAACTGGAATAATAAAGTAGAATAAAGAATAAAGAGAAACAGGAACTCAATAGTGTGGATGCTTAAAGCATCCACACAACTAGAAAAATTTGCATTTCCTGCGAAAATGCAGTGTGGATGCTTTAAAGCTGAAGCTGTATGCAAAAAGTAGCTGAAAAAGCTGAAAAGTTGCAGAAATTGTAAAAACTTTGCAGAAGCAAAGGAACTTTGCTAAAATGGAATAACTTAGCAGAACTGCAATATCTTAGAGGAAACATAATACTTGGCAGAAATACAATAGCATAGCAGAACTTAGCAGAAATATTGTAACTTACCAGAAACATAACTTCTCAAAAATACAAGAATTTAGGAGAAATAGTATAAGATAACAGAAAGAATATATTTAGACAAAAATACTTAAGCATTACAGAAACACTATGATTTAGAAAAATAGTACAACATAGCAGAAATACTGTGATTTACCAGAGACACTGTGATGAACTATGAATATTGTAATTTTAAATTAAGACTATGTTTTAGCACAAATATTATAATTTGGCAGAAATACTATGATACAGCACAAATACTCTGGTTTAGCACAAATATTATAACATAGCAGAAATACAATTATATAGCAGAAATGCTATATTTAGAAAGAAAAATATAATATAGTAGAAATAGTATGATTGAGCAGAAATACTACAATATAGCATAATAACAATGATTTAGCAGAAATACTATGATTGAGCAGAAGTACTAAGATGTAGTAAAAGTACTTTGATTTAACAGAAATACAATTATGGAGGAGTAATACTTTAAAATGGGAGAAATATTGATACACACACACACATACACAGAGCCTAAAGGGAAGAGTATTTGTGCCATGGAGTGTTAAGAATGTGAGGTCCATATTAGAAAAGCTGGTAAAATCATAAAAGTTTGCAGAATTGTAATAAATGATGAATATGAATTACTGGTCTGTGACAGTGTATTAATTTGTAGGGAAAAAAACATTTTGACCAAGGTGGAATCGAACCCACGATCTTTGGCTTGCAGACCCGTGTCATTACCAACTGCGCCACTGGGAAAGAGAGGAGCCGTTTTGAAAAACAGGGTGATGAGCAGTCAGAATTAGATCCCGGTGAGAGGCGAAAAACGCCGTTTTTTGGAGTTACAAAACGTTGTGTAACTCAAAAACTAGGTGGACTAGAGGCATAATTCTTGTACTGGGTGAATCAGCGGACTTTGGTGTACTTTGACTGCGATTTTCATTGCTCTTTGTACAACCGTCGCTGAGATATGACGAGAGAGGAAACGGAAGACCTCAGACATGATTGGCTGGCTGGGAAGCCGTGCAGGCCCTGATATGTGATATGTGTCTGAGTCCGCACAGAGGATTGGCTGCCTGGCAGAAATATATAGAAATAGTATGATTAAGCATAAATACTACATTTAGCAGAAATACTATATTAAGCACAAATCCTATAAAAAGCAGAAATAGTATATTAAGCACAAATCCTATTAAAAGCAGAACTAGTATATTAAGCACAAATCTTATAAAATAGCAGAAATAGTATGATTT
Source organism: Diplotaxodon limnothrissa (assembly GCF_057381915.1). Lineage (NCBI taxonomy): Eukaryota > Metazoa > Chordata > Actinopteri > Cichliformes > Cichlidae > Diplotaxodon > Diplotaxodon limnothrissa. The sequence goes on along the minus strand of NC_140598.1, from coordinate 23,539,426 downwards.
AGCACAATAGTAATAAGTTAAACAGAAAAATTGGAAAAGCAAAATGGACAGCTGAAGAAATGCTGAACATGCTGAGGGTCCCTCAAATATACTTGTAAAATGAAAAAAATCAGCAAAAAAAATATATAACAGCCACACAATCAGAAATATGTACACATAAGGAAACACACATGCACAGAGAGACACACACACAAGATCCAATTCAGTCAACCAGTCTAAATATATTGAATTTGAATCTTAGAATGAGATCATCCCATTAAAAGGCCTTCTCTCTCTCTCTCTCTCTCTCTCTCTCTGTCACACACACACACACACACACACACACACACACACACACACACACACACACACACACAGGGAGAGAGAAGTAAGTTTCTAGCTCAGTCAGCCTGGGAGCTGCTGAATTTGAATCCACCAATCAGAGAGCCTGTGCACTTTTTCCCGCCAAAACAGGTGCATCTATTTACACACGCAGCACAGAGAGACACAGGATTATCCGGTTGTTCAGTCTGACGTCACTAGCCGTGTCTGGGTCTAAACTCCGCTGCAGGTCCATATATCAAACGATCACTATGGCATTACTGTGAGTTGAAAAACTGTCTAAAGTCTTTCATCTTTAATAAAATGATCAGCGTTCTGCTCTACCAGGTGTAACAATTGAGTTTAACATCCAGGCATCCATGAAAACAGAATTTATGACATTTAACGGAGTTAGAAGTTAGCAGGGAGTTAGCTCGCTAGCTTCTATCTAAATACAATATAGCATGTCCTGACTGCGGGGTTTTGGAAACAAATTAAAACGTACAGCTCTGTTATCACTTCCAACATAAATGAAGACAGAAAGCTAAACAGCAGTGACGTTTGTAGGGTTACTGAAGTTTGGCTAGCTGGTATATAATGATGTGCTACGTGACCGCTAGCGACACAGCTATGTTAGTATAATATAAACAAGCTAACTTTTTTTCCACTTGATAAAAGTTACCGTGAGTGTTCTCGGTGGTCAGGAACAAATGTAATTGCATGGCAGGATGCTGTAAACGGACCAAACTTCAGCCAGGAGAACAACTGAGATAATCCATCCACAATACGAGGTTAGTCATTCATATACTGCTGCATGGGCTGGGCTGTAGTTACATCCTAAGGTTTTAAAAACTGAGCTTAAATAAATGATTAGCGGTAATAAAAGCCGAGGGAGGTCAACAGTGATCGCTGACTGTTTTAGGAGCTTTTTGAGATCAAATAGAAGAAAATACATAACATTAAACATGTTAACAACACAAATGCCATATTAAACGCAGACTACTTTAGACCCGGAAGTAGGATTCGTCGCGTCATCACTGAACAACCGGATTGCAGTCTATTTCTCATAATGACGACTCCCCTCAAACAAATGACCATAATTTCCTAACCGTAGGGGCTAGAGCGGTCATTCTTACACCGTTTTGTTCAGAAGAGATGGGGGAATCTTCAAGTGTTGACAATTTATCATTAAAATATGAATTTTTAGAGATATATGACATGGATGACTTGTTGACTTAGAAGCCACGAATTCCCCAATATGCAAATTTGAATGCCTCAGACCACATATATGATTGGCTGGCTGGGAAGCCGTGCAGGCCCTGATTTGTGGATTTGAATTCCTCAGCCCTCAGATATGATTGGCTGGCTTAGAAGCCATGAAGGCCCCAATATGCAAATTTGAATGCCTCAGGACACATATATGATTGGCTGGGAAGCCGTGCAGGCCCTGATTTGAAAATTTGAATGGCTCAGTCCTCACAGAGGATTGGCTGCCTGGGGACCTGGCAGAAATATATAGAAATACTATGATTAAGCATAAATACTACATTTAGTAGAAATACTATGTTTTAGCACAAATACTATAAAAAGCAGAAATACTATAATTTAGCAGAAATACTATATTAAGCACAAATCCTATAAAAAGCAGAAATAGTATGATTAAGCATAAACACTACATTTAGTAGAAATACTATGTTTTAGCACAAATACTATAAAAAGCAGAAATACTATAATTTAGCAGAAATACTATATTAAGCACAAATCCTATAAAAAGCAGAAATAGTATGATTAAGCATAAACACTACATTTAGTAGAAATATTATGTTTGAGCAAAAATCCTATAAAAAGCCGAAATACTATATTAGGCACAAATCCTATCAAAAGCAGAAATAGTATGATTAAGCATAAATACATTTAGTAGAAATACTATGTTTTAGCACAAATAGTATAAAAAGCATAAATACTGTAATTTAGCAGAAATACTATATTAGGCACAAATTCTATGAAAAGCAGAAATAGTATGATTAAGCATAAATACTACATTTAGTAGAAATACTATGTTTTAGCACAAATCCTATAAAAAGCAGAAATACTGTACTATGATTTAGTAGAAAAACTATAAATAATCAGAAATACTATATTTGGCAGAAATACTATATTTTGCACAAATCTTATAAAATAGCAGAAATAGTATGATTTAGCACAATAGTAATAAGTTAAACAGAAAAATTGGAAAAGCAAAATGGACAGCTGAAAAAATGCTGAACATGCTGAGGGTCCCTCAAATATACTTGTTAAATGAAAAAATCAGCAAAAAAATGCACAGGGAGAGAGAAGTAAGTTTCTAGGTCAGCCTGGGAGCTGCTGAATTTGAATCCACCAATCAGAGTGGCTGTGTACTTTTTCCCGCCAAAACAGGTGCTTCTGTTTACACACGCAGCACAGAGAGACACAGGATTATTGCAGTCTATTTCTCATAGTGAGGACTCCCCTCAAACAAATGACCATAATTTCCTAACTGTAGGGGTTAGAGCGGTCATTCTTACACCGTTTTGTTCAGAAGTGATTGGGGAATCTTCAAGTGTTGACAATTTATCATTAAAATATGATTTTTTAGAGATATATGACATGGATGACTTATTGACTTAGAAGCCACGAATTCCCCAATATGCAAATTTGAATGCCTGAGGCCACATATATGATTGGCTGGCTGGGAAGCTGTGCAGGCCCTGATTTGAAAATTTGAATTTCTCAGTCCTCACAGAGGATTGGCTGCCTGGGGACCTGGCAGAAATATATAGAAATATTATGATTAAGCATAAATACTACATTTAGTAGAAATACTATGTTTTAGCACAAATACTATAAAAAGCAGAAATACTATAATTTAGCAGAAATACTATATTAAGCACAAATCCTATAAAAAGCAGAAATACTATATTAGGTACAAATCCTATAAAAAGCAGAAATACTATATTAGGCACAAATCTTATAAAAAGCAGAAATACTATATTAGGCACAAATAGTATAAAAAGCAGAAATACTATAATTTAGCAGAAATACTATGTTAGGCACAAATCCTATAAAAAGAATAAATACTATAATTTAGCAGAAATACTATATTAGGCACAAATCTTATGAAAAGCAGAAATAGTATGATTTAGCAGAATAGTAATAACTTACAAAATTACAAATATGGAGGCATATTGGAACACAAATGCACAGAGGGACACACAAACACAGGCTCTAATCCAGTCAACCAGTCTAACTATATTCAATTTAAATCCTACAATGACATGCTGCCAAATAAGGGCAGGGTCCTCTCTCTCCCACTAAACACACACACACACACACACACACACACACACACACACAGAGGGAGAGAGCTGCCGAATTTAAATCCACCAATCAGAGTGGCTGTTTACGTTTTCCCGCCAAAACAGGTGCATCTTTTTACACACGCAGGACAGAGAGGCACAGGATTATTGTAGCCTATTTCTCATAGTGAGGACTCCCCTCAAACAAATGACCATAATTTCCTAACCGTAGGGGCTAGAGCGGTCATTCTTACACCGTTTTGTTCAGAAGAGATGGGGGAATCTTCCAGTGTTTACAATTTATCATTAAAATATGAATTATTAAAGATATTTGACTTCTAATGCACCATAACTGAGCAGAGCGAAGCAAAAACTGCCTTGACTTGCCCTCAAACAACGCTTTCTAACTCTAAATCTATTTGGAGTATCGATATCATTCTTTCACCGTAAGAGACAGCAGGCTTTGGTGAACAGTCATAGAAATTTTCAGGTCTCTGTGGAAATCCAACAAAAAGTTATGACGAGAGAAAAAAGTGGTTCATTTCCACAGTTTGAAATCTGAAGAAATCTGAGCGACGGACGAATTTCCTACCCTCAAACAAGTCCAACTCATTTCAGAACGGTAATAGGTGAGAAAGAAATTCTTGAATTGTGAGCGTCAGGAGTGTCTGAAGATATTCAGGGACAAGCCTCATGTCTTAAAGTCGCTTCGTTAAGGAGATATGACGATTCGAATATGCCTCTCATTACAGAAATCCAGCGATGATTTTGAACAAGCTCTCCATTGACTTTATATGGAGAGTTTTGAGACCTTGTGTTGGTCTGAGGAGATTTGCCAAAATTCTATAAATCCCACAACAATGATAGTGACATTTTCTGAAAGCCAGCAAAAATACCTACGTTTTGATGTATAATTTGTGGAAGTTGAGTGAAAATTGAGCAAGTAGCAAGAAGTTGTTCGGACATGAAGTGAAAATTGCAAAACCTTCAGTGACACACTGGAAGCCAAGAGCATAGCAACCATAACAACGCATGTATTTTGTGAAAAATCACAATTTTGCAACTGAAAACTTTAAGAGGCATAAAAGTAAAACGGTAAAAGATTTGAAAAAGCTGAATCATACATGAATAGCCCAATAATTTGTGAACATTTTAAAGTTTGAATGGTTTTTCTAGGCGAAAGTATGAGGAAGTAGTTAAGTTTCAAAAACAAGCAAAATTTAGCAGAATTTTGGAAGTTTTCCATTCATTTCAATGGGACAAATTAAAGGAAAAAAGCTTAATATTTTAAAAAGTATAATAGCAAAAAATAGCAAAAATCATAGCGCAAATTAGCAGAAATAGCAGAATAGTTTAAAATTTGAACGGTGAAAATAGCACAAAAATTGTGGAAGTAGTTAAAGGACGAAAAATGAGCAACTTGAAGAATAATAATAATAATAATAACTAGAAAAATTTGCATTTCCTGCGAAAATGCAGTGTGGATGCTTAAAGCTGAAGCTGTATGCAAAAAGTAGCTGAAAAAGCTGAAAAGTTGCAGAAATTGTAAAAACTTTGCAGAAGCAAAAGAAGTTTGCTAAAATGGAATAACTTAGCAGAACTGCAATATCTTAGAGGAAACATAATACTTGGCAGAAATACAATAGCATAGCAGAATTTAGCAGAAATATTGTAACTTACCAGAAACATGATAACTTCTCAAAAATACAAGAATTTAGGAGAAATAGTATAAGATAACAGAAAGAATATATTTAGCCAAAAATACTTAAACATTACAGAAACACTATGATTTAGAAAAATAGTACAACAGAGCAGAAATATTGTGATTTACCAGAGACACTGTGATGAACTATGAATATTGTAATTTTAAATTAAGACTATGTTTTAGCAAAAATATTATAATTTGGCAGAAATACTATAATTTAGCAGAAATACTATATTAAGCACAAATCCTATAAAAAGCAGAAATGGTATGATTAAGCATAAATACTACATTTAGTAGAAATACTTTGTTTTAGCACAAATCCCATAAAAAGCAGAAATACTGTACTATGATTTAGTAGAAAAACTATAATTAATCAGAAATACTAAATTTAGCAGAAATACTATATTAAGCACAAATCCTATGAAAAGCAGAAATAATATGATTAAGCATAAATACTACATTTAGCAGAAATACTATATTAAGCACAAATCTTATAAAAAGCAGAAATACTATATTAAGCACAAATCCTATAAAAGCAGAAATAGTATATTAAGCACAAATAGTATAAAAAGCAGAAATACTATAATTTAGCAGAAATACTATGTTAGGCACAAATCCTATAAAAAGAACAAATACTATAATTTAGCAGAAATACTATATTGGGCACAAATCTTATGAAAAGCAGAAATAGTATGATTTAGCCGAATAGTAATAACTTACAAAATTACAAATATGGAGGCATATTGAAACACAAATGCACAGAAGGACACACAAACACAGGCTCTAATCCAGTCAACCAGTCTAACTATATTCAATTTAAATCCTACAATGACATGCTGCCAAATAAGGGCAGGGTCCTCTCTCTCCCACTAAACACACACACACACACACACACACACACACACACACACACACACACACACAGAGGGAGAGAGCTGCCGAATTTAAATCCACCAATCAGAGTGGCTGTTTACGTTTTCCCGCCAAAACAGGTGCATCTTTTTACACACGCAGGACAGAGAGGCACAGGATTATTGCAGCCTATTTCTCATAGTGAGGACTCCCCTCAAACAAATGACCATAATTTCCTAACCGTAGGGGCTAGAGCGGTCATTCTTACACCGTTTTGTTCAGAAGAGATGGGGGAATATTCCAGTGTTAACAATTTATCATTAAAATATGAATTATTAAAGATATTTGACTTCTAATGCACCATAACTGAGCAGAGCGAAGCAAAAACTGCCTTGACTTGCCCTCAAACAACGCTTTCTAACTCTAAATCTATTTGGAGTATCGATATCATTCTTTCACCGTAAGAGACAGCAGGCTTTGGTGAACAGTCATAGAAATTTTCAGGTCTCTGTGGAAATCCAACAAAAAGTTATGACGAGAGAAAAAAGTGGTTCATTTCCACAGTTTGAAATCTGAAGAAATCTGAGCGACGGACGAATTTCCTACCCTCAAACAAGTCCAACTCATTTCAGAACGGTAATAGGTGAGAAAGAAATTCTTGAATTGTGAGCGTCAGGAGTGTCTGAAGATATTCGGGGACAAGCCTCATGTCTTAAAGTCGCTTCGTTAAGGAGATATGACGATTCGAATATGCCTCTCATTACAGAAATGCAGCGATGATTTTGAACAAGCTCTCCATTGACTTTATATGGAGAGTTTTGAGACCTTGTGTTGGTCTGAGGAGATTTGCCAAAATTCTATAAATCCCACAACAATGATAGTGACATTTTCTGAAAGCCAGCAAAAATACCTACGTTTTGATGTATAATTTGTGGAAGTTGAGTGAAAATTGAGCAAGTAGCAAGAAGTTGTTCGGACATGAAGTGAAAATTGCAAAACCTTCAGTGACACACTGGAAGCCAAGAGCATAGCAACCATAACAACGCATGTATTTTGTGAAAAATCACAATTGTGCAACTGAAAACTTTAAGAGGCATAAAAGTAAAATGGTAAAAGATTTGAAAAAGCTGAATCATACATGAATAGCCCAATAATTTGTGAACATTTTAAAGTTTGAATGGTTTTTCTAGGCGAAAGTATGAGGAAGTAGTTAAGTTTCAAAAACAAGCAAAATTTAGCAGAATTTTGGAAGTTTTCCATTCATTTCAATGGGACAAATTAAAGGAAAAAAGCTTAATATTTTAAAAAGTATAATAGCAAAAAATAGCAAAAATCATAGCGCAAATTAGCAGAAATAGCAGAATAGTTTAAAATTTGAACGGTGAAAATAGCACAAAAATTGTGGAAGTAGTTAAAGGACAAAAAATGAGCAACTTGAAGAATAATAATAATAATAATAATAATAAAGAATAAAGAGAAACAGGAACTCAATAGTGTGGATGCTTAAAGCATCCACACAATAAAGAATAAAGAGAAACAGGAACTCAATAGTGTGGATGCTTAAAGCATCCACACAATAATAATAATAAATCCGAGCAATAGTAATAAGTGTGCCTTCGCATAGGCACACTTAATAAATATACAACATATGGTCATAAGACTAAAAGTAAAGAATGCCATTTGTGTGTGAATGAGACATGAACCTGGGTGGACACTTAACATCTGTAATCCAGCTGTGACAGAGACAAAGAAGTGTAATGTGTGTGTCAGTGTGGTGTGTTGTAGTGTCAGGAGTCAGGATGCAGCTACAAAGCTTTTTGTTCAGTGTATACAAACAGCTGTAGCTCCATAAAGGCAGCATGCAGAGACTCACAGTGTCTTATAATGAGAGGCTGCTTTCTCTCACACATTATGTTCACTTATTATCAGCACATGTTGTTGTTCTGTGGAAGCTAACATCTTGTAGTTTCTGACACTTTGCATGTTTAGCATGAGGCTAAAATTCCCCCTCAGTGGGTCACTGGTGACCTGCTGGATGTTCAGAGGTTCATTAAATCCAACATGACTAAAAACTCAAATGTCAAAGGAAATAAACAAAATATTTAAAGTCAATCATTCTGATCATAATTGTACTTTGACCTTTAACCTCTCTGCTCTGTGTTGTTTCCTCTTTCAGACCAGAAAAACATCATAGCTGAGTCTGGACAGGACGTCACTCTGACATGTCGATCTCCAAACATCAGACGTGTGTATTGGAGCAGAGCTGACCTGTTGCCAGAAAATGTGTTTTTGTACCAGCATGGTCGTTTCGATCCAGACGACCAGCATCCATCTTTTAAGAACCGGGTGGATCTGCAGGACAGACAGATGAAGGAGATGCGTCTTTGATTCTGAAGGATGTGACGATTAATGATGCTGAAACATATGAGTGTCATGTCTACATGGAAGAAACTCACTCATGGGAGCTCATCAGCATCATCTACCTCAGGGTTTCTCCAGGTGAGTGAGTAGAGGTAAAGTTGCTTCCTGGTTGTTGATGTGTGTTTGTTGTATGGATGACCTGCTGGATGTTCAGAGGTTCATTAAATCCAACATGACTAAAAACTCAAATGTCAAAGGAAATAAACAAAATATTTAAAGTCAATCATTCTGATCATAATTGTACTTTGACCTTTAACCTCTCTGCTCTGTGTTGTTTCCTCTTTCAGTCCAGAAAACCATCAGAGCTGAGTCTGGACAGGACGTCACTCTGACATGTCGAGCTCCACACAACAACATCAGAGCTGTAGAGTGGAGCAGAGATGACCTGAAGAAAGAATATGTGCTTTTGTACCGAGATGGTTACTTTGTTCCAGACAGCCAGCATCCATCTTTTAAGGACCGGGTGGATCTGCAGGACAGACAGATGAAGGATGGAGACGTGTCTTTGATTTTGAAGGATGTGACGATTAATGATGCTGAAACATACAAGTGTTATGGCTTCATGGCAGAAACAAACTCATGGAAACTCATCAGCTCCATCTCCCTGACTGTTGTTGATCCTCCAGGTGAGTGAGTAGAGTTGTTTGGGCTCAAAATGTGGTCATAAATATTTTGTACTTGTAAAAAAGATTTGTATGTGTAAAAAAGATTTGTGTGTGGACTTAGCCCAAAAACCCCTGCAAGTTACAACTACGAATTTTGACCCTATTTTTCTTCCTTTCATCTGATTGGTGAATGTCATGTCAATCACAAATGTAACAATCCAATCAGAGAACAGATGGGTTTGGCTGTCGGAGGGGTGCTTTTTTTTGAACTGCAGGTCTTTGAAGGGAATAAATGCCCTTTTACATGCCAACCCAGCGTTTTCCTTCATCACCACGAAGGAAAACAATCTGTGGTCGTCCGAGTTTGGTGATTTTGTGTCACAGGACTACGTGTTCAATACAGGGACTTCCACAGCCTTTTCAACAGCGCTGGAGATGCAGGGTGGGGGGGGGCAGTGCTTTGGAAATGACAGTCTTCATTACAAAGCTTTCTTCGTTATGAATTAGCATACATGTTTTTATTGAACATTGGAAGAACTAGCAAAAAGAAAAGAAGCTCTTGTAGAGGACATAAAGTCAGAGATAGAAAAGACAAGAAGCAGGTGCATCTAGTACAGGTAGAGCTGCTGCAAAAACCCACAGAGCCCAGCAGCCAGCAACAAATTCTGGATCCTTTGCTTTTAGTTAGCAGTTAGCATTAGCAGCACATCCTGCATCCGATGTGAAAGGACTTTTATGCTGCGCACTGTGACTCACAGCAATGGTCCCGGGTCAGCCCTGACGTTGTGTTAAACTAATCCTAAAGTAATAATGGTATTTCTAACCACTGATATACCACAACTTTATCCTTTCAACAGCTGCTGAAAGTTAGGGGACCTAGCTGCTATCGGATATTTATATAGAGATCGTCCAGCTTCAAACTGTATTACCCTTCAAGGACCTGCAGTTCAAAAAAGCGCCCCTCTGACAGCCAAACCCATCGGTTCTCTGATTGGATTGTTACATTTGTGATTGACATGACATTGACCAATCAGATGACAGGAAGAAAAATAAGGTCAAAATTCGTAGTTGTAACTTGCAGGGGTTTGTTTTGGCTAAGTCCACGCACAAATCTTTTTTACGCACGCACAAATCTATTTATGACCACATTTTGAGCCCATAGAGTTGAGTGTGTGTGTGATCAGAGGTGAAGCTGCTTCCTGGTTGTTGATGTGTGTTTGTTGTCAGTCTGCCATGTTTAAATCAAGGCAAAATACTGTAGCTGTGTTTCTGCTAGAGCTGGGTGATAGAACGATAACGATATGTATTGCAAAATAACGTTTTCTCGATAGAAAAGTTAAACTATTGCGATAGGCCTCATCTCTCTTGTCCTCTTTTTAAAAAAAAAAAAAAAAAAAAAAAAGAACAGCCAATCTAAATTAAGTAGCGCAGAGCCGAACCAATCACAGCCGCAGCATCACATCACGTGACTTGTTACGTACAGCCCAAGTGCCAAGCCGCACATGTGTATTTGTTTGGGAAGCAGCCAGCCGCCGTGCCGCCCGGGTAATGGAGGAAATGAGTGCGCCGACTAGAGAAAAATCAACCGAGAGCGTGACCGAAGGTTACCGAAGAGAAAACAGATGATGGTTCCAATTGTCGAACGGAAGAGCCATAGAAGTTCCGTAGTGTGAAGGTATTTCGGCTTTTTCAAGTCTGACAAAAAACAGTAGCATAGTAGTAGTAGCATAGTAGTTTAGTAGTAAACCGGTGCATGCTCATCTCTGACTGGAAGCGCTAATTCGTCATTGGGATTTTGTCAGACTAAAGTAATTGTTAAAACTGTTTGAAAAGCTAAGCTATACAACAAGGAGAGATTGAGAATTTCCTTTTAGTTCTCAGTTGATTTGATATTGACAAAACTTAGTCAATTTTGTCTGAGTTACGCCCCACTTACAAATGAAGTGTTGACTGGGGTGAGGGGTAACACAAAGTGAAAGAGAACACATGAACTACTGGAGAATAGATGTCATTAAACATGATTTATTGCCCAAAACTACTACAGTAAAAATAAACACAGGGAAGCTCTTTTCTTCAGGGTCTCCAAGGCCAAAACAAACAAAACACCCCCTTTAGCTAGAAATCAAACCAAGTACTCACTAACCAAAACAAGATACAATGGCTGAGTTCCCTGTCTAACCAAAAACAGGAGAAAACAGTTGAAACTAAAATGGCAGAGAACCCCTACCTGCTTCCACAACAATGAACTAATTAACACAATAACACAATCGCACAACCTTTGCTTACAATGAAAGAAAGAAAACCAAAGTTCCACAGAGTTTAAGGTCTCACACACATACACACTAAGGCCCGCTGCCCAAAACACAACAGCTCACAGCTCCGGCAAAAATGGGGGAAGTGGCAGGGGTGTGGCAGTTTAGGATGGCAGACTATATGCCGTGGCTGACGAACACACCTCAGCTGTGGCTCATGAGGCAGACCTGCAACACAAGAAAAGGAGAAAAGACACTCCTCTACAGAGGGAGAGCCACTAGAGGTCAGCGACCGTAACAGTCTGTTCTTCTGTAAAACAAACTAAGATTTATTTTTAGAATTAATATTTTGTTTCTAAGTGGAATTGACAATTTAGTAGTCTGTTTTGTTTGTTCTATTTTGAAACTTAAACGCTTTAGCGGCTGCCTTTTGTGTAGTTTGCAATATTTGCCTTTATTTATCTGAAAAAGTCTCATGTTCCTTAAGTACATCTACCCTGTTGAACTTATTATGAGAAATAAATATTTAAATCCAAACAAGCTGCTGATTATTTCACATTTTACTTGTGAGCAACGGCACATTTAAATCTTACAAATATAGTTATTTGGCTTATATCGTTATCGCCTGAAATGAAAAAAACATATCGTGATATGAAAAAATTTATATCGCCCAGCTCTAGTTTCTGCCCTCTTGCTGTAATGTTCCTGAGACCAGCTGAGCAGAGTTACTAATCTGTAAGCAGTTTCCAAATTCCAGAATCACTGCCTGGATCGTTCTACAAACTTTGGAGGAGACTGATCACATTATAAATTTGAACCTCTCATGCTGAAATCATCAGTGATCCCTGACACATCTGGACCAGCTGTGATAAATTGTTGTTCTCTTACATCATCATCTCCTCTGAATTTTGTTTTAAAATTAATTCATTCATGGTTGAGAACATACGAGCTGAGCTTTGTACACTGACAAACCCCAGTTTGCCTGTGTAACAACTGTATTAGGAAATTAAAGATAATTAATTCAATAATTATCAGGGTTAATGACACAATCACACTGAGCTCACTGAGGTGTTAAAAGAATCCTCTTTCAGTTTGCACTTTTAGTATTATTATCCTAGTATTTGAAGTGCTTCATATATAAACATTGTAAATTATGTAAACAGTGTACTTTGTTTGGTGTGACAGAGCTGTTGTCACTGAATCAAAGGTTCAGATGTTCCAGCCTCATAATAAACAAACACATTTTCAGAAATTCGAGGATTTGACCTTCCAAAAGTCTCAGGCATGTTTTAATGATAGTGATGTGTCGGTTGTGAACGAAACGGCTCTTAGAGCCGGGTCTTTGAAGTAAACGACGCGAGCCGGCTCATTATTGGGAGCCATGGTTTTTTATTTCTTCTTTCTCACACCCTCTCTCTCGCACTTTTTTTCCGCTTCACTCCACATGCGAGCCTTGTGCTTTGCGCTGGGCAGAGGGGGGAGGGGCAGTAGTTACACTCAAGTAGCACAGGAACAGAGCGGGAGGGAGAGAGAGAGAAAGAGAGCCAGGGACAACAACATCACATTAGAAAGGTATAGTAATCATCCACAACTATTTTCAGTTGCGGATGATAAAGGATTCAGAAAGTTTATTCATGCAGGTCCATATGACAGAGAATGTGCATCTTTTTGTTTTCATATTTTAATTTATATTTTATTGTGTTGTGGTTTGCAGTGTTTTGTGTTGTTTCACTTTAAATTTGTTTAAAAAGAAAAAGCTGAAAATTTAAAGTTAAAAGTTGAAATGTGAATAGTTGGTTTTTGTATTATATGATATATTTATTACATTTTATGTGGAGTGAATAAATCAAAGTATATTTACGGTGGCTGCTAGAGACAAAGCACGTACAAACCCCGAAGCACGTAAAAACTCCAAAACACATTAAAACTCAGAAGCACATAAAAACTCAAAACACGTACAAATCACAAACAGAAGTGCTCCAGGACGCTAGGCGCAGTGTTGAGCTTTTGTTACCTAGTGGCTACACAAGCCAGGATGTACCAATGACCGGATTTGGTGTGTTGTAGTAACAGGTAAATGAACAATATATTATTTGTGTATAAATACACAAACAATACACGCTTTCAATTGTGTAATTTAAGTGATCTAGGTAGCTCTGTTTTGGAAGTTCAGTTAACGCTAGAAATGTGTTTTGGAGTTTGTACGTGCTTTGTCTGTAGGGGCCACTGTATATATTTATATATAAACATATATAAATAAAACCACCTTTTTAACATTAGTTATCCCTTTTGTGCATAATTTTATATTGTTGTTAATTATAAATTAATTAAAGCAACAAAACAACCTGAAGAGCCGTTTGGGAGCCGAAAGAGTCGGCTCTCTAAAAAGAGCCGGAAATCCCATCACTATTTAATGAGCTCTCACAGATCTGCATATCAGCTGGATGAAACCAACATGACCTCCGACCCTGAACGAACTGTTAGACCTGTTATCCACATAGCAAAATTGGCATGGCCCGAATCTGGGCCACACAATGTGCTTACACATGTTCCACATACCACAAAGAATGACGACCCTTTGGTGACCCACACATGGGCCAGCACAAGGCCAGTTGCAGACACACTGCTGGCCCTGTGCTGTCCCAGAACACTTTCAGCTCTGGTCCCAGAATTCAGCCTAATGTGTACCTTAATTAAGCCATGTAATAACAACATGTGCATAATAGTGCAAAAGCAACATGACAAATTTTGTTCAGACAGTGAATGGAATGATTCTTATACAGCATTTTTCAACTCTCCCAGATTACTCAAAGTGCTCTATGCAACATGCTACATTCACACACTTTCTCTTAACTGAGTGCTTCCTAACTACATTCATATATGCTCGCACTCATGACATGCAGACTGGAGAAGCCAGGGATCGAACCACTAACTTTCCGATCAATAGGTGACCTGCTCTACCGCCTGAGCTACATCCACTCACTGGCAAAGATGAGTAAACCCTCACTAGGTTTTGGATAAAGTGTACACTCACAAACCTGTCAAACGTGCACTTGAAACATTGGCTACCATTGCGGTATAGTATTGCAACATGGCATTTGGGTCTTCTAACTAAAATAGGAAAATAGGAACATAAATAGTGCCTCATTGCCAGACCTGGCCCGCATCTGGTTGACATACACTCTGCCATGACACCAGTCAGTCAGAAGTGCCAGCTTGATGCTGGATCCCGGCCAGGCCTGTTTTCTATGAGCCTGGGCCACATAAACCAAACCACAATCGAGCCAGATATGGCATGACATCACATAGACAGTGCCATCTATGGCAGGCCTGGCCCATATCTGGATGACAAACGTCTTATCGTGCCAGAAGTCAGCCAGCAGTGCCGGCTTGATACCAGATCCGGGCCAGACCTGCTTGCTATGAGGGAAAAGGGGATGGATTCTGTTCTGTTCTTCACTGACAGCTGACACCTCACACCTGTTTCTCACCTGCAGGTCAGACAGGAGGAGACAGAAATGAACTGTGAGTCAGACGATCTAAGGACAGACACCAATGAACTTTCCTGAACATCCAGCAGACATCTCTGATGATCATCATGCTCACACTCAGACCAACAGTGTGTGTCTGTGCTGTCAGTGACTCTGAACTACAGTTTATTCATCTTCAGGCTGTTCATGAGATTTACTGACACAAAATCAAACCGTGTTACAAACATACATGAATTTTTGTGAGCTCTAATGTCAGGATCAGTGAGTGTTTTTGTGTTGGTTTAGGTTAGGCAAATTAATTATTTTATGTTGGTGTGATTGTTTATTAGCTTCATGTGACTTTTTCCTCCTTAAGTACAGCCCACTGGAAAACACTTTGTATAAAAAAAATCTTCTCTTTGCCTGACATTTTTTTAGTTTGTAAATCCATCTCATCAGATTTAAGAGGTTTTACAAACTGTTATAGGGGTGTCCAAATTCATGGGCTGCATCCTCTTGAGGCTGCATTTGTAGGCCGATTATGTCACAGCGACGTGACGAAGGCTTTCCAAATTCGTAGACTTCTCCGAATGCAGCTGACAAATCTCTTCTCCTTTTCCCCGAATTTGAAGGATGGGTCGGGTGTGTCCTTTGTGGCCCACCATATCCCAGAATTCATAGCGCGGCCCAGCCAATTCCAGTTTTCAACGATGTCGGCAGCTACTAAGTTTTTAATATCACTCTTATTACTCTTTCTGGGTCACAAAATAAACTTTTAACATATTTTCAGGCGAGAATGTAGCTGTGGAAAGTTCAAATATCTGCTCGGTTTATCAAGATATCACATATTTGCAAATGTTTGAATGTGTGGTTCATACAGAACTTGGTCAGTGACACTCACATAAACACATGAGTACATTACATTAACACATGAAAGAACAACAGTGTGGCATTAATCATTACAGCAGTAAGGACCATTTTTAATCAGCAGCCAGTTTGATGAACTGATGCTCTGTTGTCTGGTCTGACCAAAGCTCTAACTCCAAACATCACTCCACTGTTAAAGCTTCTGCACTGACTGTTTCAGGTTCAGTTCAAATCATGGATCTTATTTTTATGGCCTGACGGTGTGAAGCCTCCACCTACATGACTGAAGTGCTCCACCCTGCTCGACTTTTTTACTCCTCTCTCTGTGGCCTTCTTTAAACAGCCTCTTGGTGTTTTCTGTGTTGTTTGGTTCATGTGTCCACTGTGCCTTTATGAACACTGTTATATCTCTGCAAAGCAAAGGGCATTTTTTTAAAGACAACGATAATGAGGGAATTTGTCAGGTTTATATAGTGGATTGTCATTTATGCTTAGAAATATCTACTCATATATGCTTAGAGTTTTATAATCAATGGTAGAGGTTTGATCCTTAATAGTCTGCAAAAACGTTGTGTGCATTCCAGAGTGTTCTGGCATTCACACCCACATCCTGGGAGCATGGGAGAGGTCGTACCTTCTCTTATTGTTTTATGGTAGGATAAACGTATCTATGTGTGTTTTAGGCTAAGTGCCTTTTGTTTAGATGAACTGCTGGACTTCCAGACCAGCAGGTTTAGGGAAGTTGTTTATGGGGACACACACTGACCCCCCCCCCCCCCCCCCCCCCCCCCACACACACACACACACACACACAGGCAAGGTACTCTTTGTGTGTATGTATACGTCATATGTTAATGAACCTTCAACGCTCCAGCGAATAGGTTTAAGCTACAAACCTATCAGAATTCTTTATGTGAATGAATGAAATATGAGCAGAATGTAAGGGCTAATAAAGCCCTTGAGGTGACTTTTGTTGTGATTTGGTGATATATGAATAAAATTGAATTGAATTGAAATGAAATGAATAAAGATTTACACATATACCTGTTGAATGCGTTTTTTTCATTGTTTTTGTCCCTGCAATCACAGACAAACCTCTATTTTTGAAGTGCCTTTGAGCAACTAATATACATCATCCTCTGTAATATAATGCTGTGGGTAAACATGGCTGCTCTGGATTTACATCTGTGGATGGATGTGTTGATAAAATTATGAACCTGTATCTGCTGTGCGGACAGACCGATCACTGGAGTATTAAAGCTGCTCTTGAGTTTAATTTTATCCCCAGAATACTGAGTTTAGCCTCCATCTCCTATCTGTCAAACAATCTTCGACAAAAACTTGACTGGATTAGTGAGAATGACAGTTTTAGAATAAAGCCAAGAGTCACTGACTGCATGAACACATCAGGTATTCAGCAACTTCCTGTAAATTACAAGAAATCAGAGTAGAGGAGAGCAACTGAGTACACTTCCTCTTTGTGATGGAGGTGATTTTCGTCTTTATATTGTGTCAGATAAAGCCTGACAGCTTCTCTTGAATTCATTTCATATGCTGTTTTTTCACAGATGAAACCAGCCAACAGTAAACCAGATGCTTTACACCTACCTTCACATGACCTTCATCTGTAAGTGTTGGGCCTGTGTTTCCACAAGCCCTGCTGGTTTAGAAACGTATTCTTGTTAACGACAAAAACAAGATGAACATCTTTTACTTGCTAGCACAATACACACAATACACATCACAGCACCTCCCACGTAAAACCCCCTGTGTAAACATCTGTATGCGTGTGTGTGTGTGTGTGTGTGTGTGTGTGTGTGTGTGTGTGTGTGTGTGTGTGTGTGTGTGAGACCTCCTGCTGACCAAAAGGGTCATATAAGCAGGAAGCAACATCACAAGAAACAGATTTTCCAGATAGGATGTATCTGCAATAAAAGCCTCTCCCAGCACAGTGGTCAGAGACAAAGGAATGTCTTGATCCTATAGATTGAACTCAGACCTTACAAATTTAAGAAGCATAATGATAACATTCAACAATTAGACTTAACACAAAGGATCTCTGAAATTCTCAGAAACTCATAATCCATCTCCCAGTGGGTACAGCAACCATGTGTCAAAAGTGGTCAATTGAGAAATGCTAAAAAGCGTGTTCATGTAAACATCGTCGGGTCTGCCCTGGTACAATGGGACTTCTGCTCCTGAACCTCTGCGCACAGCGTCTGCAAATCGGGGCTGTACGAAGTCACTTCATCTTTACGCAAGACTGCAGTATATTTTGGTGATCATAACAGTTATACCTTTTGAGATATTGAGCTTTTTTGCAATTTTTTGGCCCATTGAAATTAATGGACCACATGACAAGTGTGATCACTGATTTTGCTTACATGGTGAGCTGTGTCTTAGCTCAGTGAGATGAGCAGCCATTCTCAGAGTGGGGGGCCTGGGTTTTAAGTCCCGCTGATGGCAACATTTCTTTTTCAGTTTGCAGTTAAACTTTTTTAAAAGTCTTTTCAACACAAATTTCAGCTTCTTCACCCCTTTTGAGCAAAATTCCAGATTCTTCATCTGTTGTCAGCAGAAACTTCAGCTTTGTGACCTCTTTTCTGCGCAAGGTTCTGCTTATTTACAACTTTTCAGTAGCATTGTTCTGCTTCTTCACCCATTTTCAACAGAATTTTCATCTTCTTGGCCTGGTTTCAGCTGAATTTTTAGTTTCAGCTGACCATGTCATTCTCATCTATTGTACATCCTAAATGTGCATAAATGGGATCGGATGATGTCCAATAAAAGTAATAAACAATAAATGTAAATCTCTTTTTTTAACTTTGCAGACTCATTTTACCCACTCCAGTGAAAGCGATAAGAAAAGGATCATGGCTTTAAATAGACTATGAACAAAATGAAATACATTTTGTTTATGCAACATGAAAAACTTCTACCTTTTCCAACTCGGATTTTCTGCAGGACCAACACGGACATCAGTTCAGACTGAAATCCAGTTCAGATGGCACACGCAACACTAACTGTGTTCAACCTTGCACGGAGGCCTTTCAATAAATATAAGAAGATGGTTAAGGTGAGAGATTACTATTCTGTCTTTTACAGAAGGGGGGACTAAATGCCAAAAAAGAGAGAAGTTGTTTTTTTTAAATGACGCTTTAAAGCAGTTCAAGTATCTTTGTGGGAGAAGGGACTAACTGCGGCCGAGGTTCTGAAAGAGACGGTCGCTTCACCGATGACCCTGGGCTACTTTGAGCTGGTTAACATCAATGACGAACGTAAGACTGAGTGCACAGACATAATTGATCATCTGGACAATAAGAAAATCCAAAATATGTTTTCCACAAGGAGCAGATACAGAAATAAAAGATGTAGCCATCCCATGGTAGCAGAAACCTCCACATGCATCAAATAATGCAAAGCGCAGAGGTGCAATGACGGTCTTAGATGTAGCACAGCAGAACAGATTGTGTTTAAAAACCCTAATCAAAGAAACGGCAGCAACATTGACCGTAAGGAGGTTTACGATCTACTTTGTCAGCAGTGTCCGCGTCTGAAACAATGGATGGAGAGTAGATTCCCCAGAAATTCTTTCCAGGAAGCAGTGAAATACAGAATGGAGAACTTTGGAAAGAGCCGACAGTCTTTTACTGAAATTCGCAATGTTATGTTGCTGCTCGAACTGAGCGAGTCAGTTTGTCTCATAACTGGTTCCTTCATAAAGCAAGGCACAGGGTTTGTGCTACACAGCAAATTCTGGTCTTTGGAATAAACTCTCAGGGAGTTCAGATTAACTACATTTGAGCGTACATGCGTGACCATCGAATGAACTCTAGTGCAGAGTTAGAGTAACTCTTTTCCGGGAGTTGATTTTTCAACTCTTTATAGGAGTTAAAACTAAACTCTCACGGAGTGAAATTTCTACTACCATATAGAGTAAAATTTAACTCATAACTAGAGTTAAGTTTGATATTAACTCTTTTGTAGTGTTACTCATCAATTGAAAAAAGTTTTAGGTTTTAGGTGCAAATTACTACAAAAACACAATTCTGATTATTATGAATGTATGGATTTTATTTATCAAAAATAACATATTCAAATATGAATGCTGCATGGATTAACATACATTCTGTGTAACAGTACTGTAATAGCATAATATCCACCATTATTGGCAGCTAAACAGTTGAGGTCAGATAGGCCTAACATTGGGCGAAAAGAAAAAAAAAACAGAATTAAAGGAAAAAAATGACTACAGAATAAGCACTTCTTGTAATGCAGTGTTAACGTGAGGAAGACTCTGTAAAGTCTCCATCAAGCCAACAAATTAAGTAATGCAACTCTCTCACAGAACATAAAATTGTGAATCACACCCATATGACATTTGGGCATCAAAACATTTGAAATGTCTTACTTTCTCCCTTCCTAGGACCAGTATCTTCTTAGAAATGGTTTCATTTACCTGAAAAGCAGGACACTGATCATGGAAACACGTTTCATGGTTAACATGCATAACAAAAACAAAGAGAGAGAGAGAGAGCAAGTCTTATTACACACTACAGTTGCAGCGCAAACTACATGAAATACTATATTAAATTATTTTTCTCTAATCTGTTTTATCTTCGTGTTTAAGCTTTTTCAAGTAATGGCAACTAAAGAGTCAAGTATAAGTCAATTAAGTACTGTATCTACATTTCTTGCATGTATGCTGTCCAATAGAGGCTGAACCATTTGAAGTCCGGCATCACTTGTGTCACTGCTCTGACTGCTGGTGGTTGAGACAGACAATGTATCTGTTAGACTTGGAGAGGAGGGCTCTTCCACATGTTGCTTCAGGACAGTCAAATCTGAGGGTGGCAAATAAAAATATTAGAATATAAGGTATCTACAATCAAAAACACAACACAACAAAGATACCATTTATGCACACAGGGCCAGTAAATTGCACGGTTTGATTAAATTATACTTTCTCCAGGAGAACAGATGGTTATTTTGTATTTTATTATGGTAATATACAATTTACATACCACAAGGTGTGAGTGTCACATAGTGTGTTAGGTCTGAGCAGTCACGTGTGGTGGATCATAAATTTGATTAGTTTTGAAGTTGTACATCTCTGTTCCTTACATTTCATGTCATGCCCTTATTAATGTTTTATTTGTTGCTTTGACTGTTTTCGAATAGAATATGCAGTGGGAATATAGAGGGAGATAAGTAGTGAAAGTTTTGCCTGGGTTGATTGTGCGTCGATCCATTGTTAATGCCTCAGGGCTCCAGTAGGTGGGTTCGCGCGCTTCCTCCTTCACTCAATACAGACGAGTGAGAGTGAGAGCTGCGTGTCTGTGCCGCTCTTTCACCTCTCCTCACTATTTCCCCTGTTTAAGGGCACAACATAAACACTGAGGCTTCAAAATGCAGCATCTACAACACTGTCACTCTGCCTCCACCATGGAGACAGTCTCCATGGTGATGAGTACAACTGGCAGCTGAAACTGTTGTGAACTTCTCCATGAGTCATATTTCCTGTTTCAGAGCTGCTGATTGGCTCTTTGGGCCCTTTACCTTCAGGAGGTCATGGACGAAGCACTGAAGTCGTTTATCACGTAAAAAATATTTTTAGTTTATAATAATTTGATAAATAATAAAATATTAATAAAAACTGGAGGTTTTTTTAGAACTTAGATTTTAAGCTATTTATGCCTTTTTTGCTGCTCTTTTTTAAACTTATTCCCTTTAAACTGTATTTATTCTTTTTAAAATATATTGGTTGTTGCACTGTAGAGGCTGCTGAGGAACAGTATTTCGTTTCAGGCTGTGTAACACGAAATGACAATAACCAACTAGAAAGCGAAAATTTCTGAAGAAATTTTAAGTGTGCCTATGCCGCCGCTAATCAGTATAGTTTGCCATTCAAACGGCTACAGAGAGCAAAACTCAGCAGAGCAGCCATTCTCCACCATTAACTATGGTAAAACCAAACACCGCTCGCGCCTCACAGATGACAGCTTACAGTTTTGTGTAAAGATGAGGTGACTTCGTACAGCCCCAATTTGTAGACGCTGTGCGCAGAGGTTCATAAGCAGACCCGACAATGTTTGCATGAACACACTTTGAAGCATTACGTTATGGACCACTTTTCACACATAGTTGCTGTACCCACACAGCCGGCTTGTAGCTTTTCATCTCACAGCCCGACACATACAAAAAAAAAAAAAAAAAAAAAAAAAAAGCAGAGAGAGCACAGACTTTACACCTGAGAGGCGTGATTGCAGATATCGCTGAGGTGGGTCCACCTCCCCTGCAGCGGCACTGCAGACCACGCCCTGCCACACACATCAAACACGTAAAATAAATATTTATGCACTTTTCATTCACTTTTTGTTTTTTGTTATTTTTACACAGTGTTCTGAATGATTAACAATGGTCTACAGCCAATCTTGTGTATTATTATACAAACTTTGGTTGTAAGATTCAGATAACTATTTAATAAAAGCTAAATATTTTATATGAGAGTAAGAAAGAAAAGTATATCTTTGTCTCATACTCTCATCAGACAATACATGAACCTCTCAATAAACAAAATATATGCTCGGCTTAAATGACAAACCGCTATTTTACACAGTGGAACACTTATTTTTAAACAAAACCAATGCAGTTCGCCACTGACAGTGCTTACCTTTGCACATCACAGTAAACACTGAACCAAGATGGCGCCCACGCGAACGAGAAATCTGAACTACGGTGTCCTGCAGAGGACAAATGGTCAAAATTGCTAAAATTTACAACATATATGCAGCTCAACAGCGACACCTTGTGACTTATTCCAGTCACTACCTTAAATATACATAACGTCTTACCTGACATTCAGTTCACCGGACACTCATACTGAATCACCAGCCCATATAAATGAAAAATAACACGACAGCGTGAGCGGGCCTGGGTGTCAGCCAGCCCAGCCTGAGTGTCAGCCAGCCCGACCTGGGTGTCAGCCAAGCCGCGCTAGCCAGCTAGCCGGCTAGCTGCCATGCGGCGGTGAAACGTGAGCGTGAGCCGGCCTGGGTATCAGTCAGCCCGGCCTAGGTGTCAGCCAAGCCGCCCTAGCCAGCTAGCCGACTAGCTGCCATGCGGCGCTAGCAGTAACATCGTGAGAGATATGGGACTTCTTGATAAAATATGGGACTTCTTGATAAAACGAGCAGATATTTGAAGTTTACACCCCTACATTATCGCCTGAAAATAGGGGAGGCTGTCATAAAGTTCAACATCAGTAACTTAGCGCGCACAGCTGTATAGAAACTCCGTGGTGCTAGCTAGCACGCAGTACAGTTATTGTAACTGTCAGCACAACGAAAATAAACTACACCTAAACTCGGTTTATATCTGACCCAAATAGAGTGCAGTTAATAACGTCTTACCTGAAATTCAGTTCACCAGCCGCCTGCTTCTCCTGCATTGGGTTCCCCTTATCCACGATTGAGCTCCGCGTTAGCCACCACCGGTCGATCGGTGGCCGCCTCGCATGTTTCTTTCCCCGCATACGAGGGGAAGAGACATATACCGGTGGCTAACGCGGAGCTAGCTAGCCACCGGTATATGAACAACTCAGTTATTTTTTCCACATCGACCAGCATCATCGGCCCATATAAACGAAAAATAAGTCCAGCTAATACAAAGACTGTTTGCGGAGTGATCGGGGGTGAAAGGAGTTAGAGACGCCTCACTGAAAGCCAAGCCTGGGTGCTTTTGAGCGAAGCGGCGCTAGCTAGCCGAGCTAGCTAGCCGGCCGGCCGAACTAGCTAGCCGGCTAGCAGCAACATCGTGAGAAATCTGTTGCTAATATGGGATGTTTTGACAAAACGAGCAGATATTTGACGTTTACACACCTACATTCTCACCTGAAAACCGGTCGATCGGCGGCCGCCTCGCATGTTTCTTTCCCCACATATGAGGGGAAAGAGACACATACCGGTGGCTAGCTAGCTCCGCGTTAGCCACCACCAAACAACTCAGTTAGTTTTTCCTCATCGACCAGCATCATCGGCCCATATAAACGAAAAATAAGTCCAGCTAAGACAAAGACTGTTTGCGGAGGTATCGGGGATGAAAGGAGTTAGAGACGCCTCACTGAAAGCCAAGCCTGGGTGCTTTTGAGTGAAGCGGCGCAACATCGTGAAAAATCTGTTGCCAATATGGGATGTTTTGACAAAACGAGCAGATATTTGACGTTTACACACCCACATTCTCACCTGAAAATATCTTAAAAGTTTACTTTGTGACCTAGAAACACAAATAAGAGGAATATATTAAACCAAGTGGCAGCCGCCATTGTTTGACTGGTAGAGGCGTGCTTTGAATTGTGGGATATGCAGTTTTCCACCAAGCATACACCCTTGCCGTTACCGTAACTATTCAATGCTTCGTGCAACCTTAAGAATTCCAATGGTTCCTGAAAGCACCGACGCTGTGCGCGCCGTTGATATTGTTGTCATTATGGTAATCCAAATACGGGGACATACCACTAGAGTGAGCCAACACACCACAAATTAAGTGAGTGAGCAAACACACCACAAAGTAAGTTAAGTTTCACTTTCGTTCGTTCCCATTCATTCCAATGGGCAAAAACTTGCATTAAAATATTCATATTTAAAAAACTATAGAAGTAATAAACACCAAAAGGCATAGCAACTCATTCCTGATCCAGCCGCACAAAATGATATAACATATATGAAGCTTGTGTCAAAACTGTGGGATGAGTTACGGTCCAAAATTTCAGGCGGAAAAAGAATAATAATAATAACTAGAAAAATTTGCATTTCCTGCGAAAATGCAGTGTGGATGCTTAAAGCTGAAGCTGTATGCAAAAAGTAGCTGAAAAAGCTGAAAAGTTGCAGAAATTGTAAAAACTTTGCAGAAGCAAAAGAAGTTTGCTAAAATGGAATAACTTAGAAGAACTGCAATATCTTAGAGGAAACATAATACTTGGCAGAAATACAATAGCATAGCAGAATTTAGCAGAAATATTGTAACTTACCAGAAACATGATAACTTCTCAAAAATACAAGAATTTAGGAGAAATAGTATAAGATAACAGAAAGAATATATTTAGCCAAAAATACTTAAACATTACAGAAACACTATGATTTAGAAAAATAGTACAACAGAGCAGAAATATTGTGATTTACCAGAGACACTGTGATGAACTATGAATATTGTAATTTTAAATTGAGACTATGTTTTAGCACAAATATTATAATTTGGCAGAAATACTATAATTTAGCAGAAATACTATATTAAGCACAAATCCTATAAAAAGCAGAAATGGTATGATTAAGCACAAATACTACATTTAGTAGAAATACTTTGTTTTAGCACAAATCCCATAAAAAGCAGAAATACTGTACTATGATTTAGTAGAAAAACTATAATTAATCAGAAATACTAAATTTAGCAGAAATACTATATTAAGCACAAATACTATGAAAAGCAGAAATAGTATGATTAAGCATAAATACTACATTTAGCAGAAATACTATATTAAGCACAAATCCTATAAAAGCAGAAATAGTATATTAAGCACAAATCTTATAAAATAGCAGAAACAGTATGATTTAGCACAATAGTAATAAGTTAAACAGAAAAATTGGAAAAGCAAAATGGACAGCTGAAAAAATGCTGAACATGCTGAGGGTCCCTCAAATATACTTGTTAAATGACAAAAATCTGCAAAAAAATTTATTACAGCCACACAA
The DNA here is from genome assembly GCF_057381915.1 of Diplotaxodon limnothrissa. Classification (NCBI taxonomy): domain Eukaryota; kingdom Metazoa; phylum Chordata; class Actinopteri; order Cichliformes; family Cichlidae; genus Diplotaxodon; species Diplotaxodon limnothrissa. The sequence continues at coordinate 23,513,891 of NC_140598.1, read as the reverse complement.
TCACAAATATGTACACATGAGGAAACACACATGCACAGAGAGACCCACACACAAGATCCAATTCAGTCAACCAGTCTAAATATATTGAATTTAAATCTTAGAATGAGATCATCCCATTAAAAGCCTTTCTCTCTCTCTCTCTCTCTCTCTCTCTCTCTCTCTCTCTCTCTCTCTCTCTGTCACACACACACACACACACACACACACACACACACACACACACACACACACACACACAGGGAGAGAAAAGTGAGTTTCTAGGTCAGCCTGGGAGCTGCTGAATTTGAATCCACCAATCAGAGAGCCTGTGCACTCTTTCCCTCCAAAACAGGTGCATCCTTTTTACACACGCAGCACAGAGAGACACAGGATCATTGCAGTCTATTTCTCATAATGATGACTCCCCTCAAACAAATGACCATAATTTCCTAACCATAGGGGCTAGAGCGGTCATTCTTACACCGTTTTGTTCAGAAGAGATGGGGGAATCTTCAAGTGTTGACAATTTATCATTAAAATATGAATTTTTAGAGATATATGACACGGATGACTTGTTGACTTAGAAGCCACGAATTCCCCAATATGCAAATTTGAATGCCTGGAGCCCACATACATGATTGGCTGGCTGGGAAGCTGTGCAGGCCCTGATTTGTGGATTTGAATTCCTCAGCCCTCAGATATGATTGGCTGGCTTAGAAGCCATGAAGTCCCCAATATGCAAATTTGAATGCCTCAGGACACATATATGATTGGCTGGGAAACCGTGCAGGACCTGATTTGAAAATTTGAATGTCTAAGTCCTCACAGAGGATTGGCTGCCTGGAGACCTGGCAGAAATATATAGAAATACTATGATTAAGCATAAATACTACATTTAGTAGAAATACTATGTTTTAGCACAAATACTATAAAAAGCAGAAATACTATAATTTAGCAGAAATACTATATTAAGCACAAATCCTATAAAAAGCAGAAATACTATATTAAGCACAAATTCTATAAAAAGCAGAAATACTATATTAAGCACAAATTCTATAAAAAGCAGAAATACTATATTAAGCACAAATCCTATTAAAAGCAGAAATACTATATTAAGCACAAATCTTATGAAATAGCAGAAACAGTATGATTTAGCACAATAGTAATAAGTTAAACAGAAAAATTGGAAAAGCAAAATGGACAGCTGAAAAAATGCTGAACATGCTGAAGGTCCCTCAAATATACTTGTTAAATGAAAAAATCAGCAAAAAAATGCACAGGGAGAGAGAAGTAAGTTTCTAGGTCAGCCTGGGAGCTGCTGAATTTGAATCCACCAATCAGAGAGCCTGTGTACTTTTTCCCGCCAAAACAGGTGCATCTTTTTACACACGCAGCAGAGAGAGGCACAGGATTATTACAGCCTATTTCTCATAGTGAGGACTCCCCTCAAACAAATGACCATAATTTCCAAACCGTAGGGGCTAGAGCGGTCATTCTTACACCGTTTTGTTCAGAAGAGATGGGGGAATCTTCCAGTGTTAACAATTTATCATTAAAATGTGAATTTTTAGAGATATATGACATGGATGACTTGTTGACTTAGAAGCCACGAATTCCCCCAATATGCAAATTTGAATGCCTGAGGCCACATATATGATTGGCTGCCTGGGAAGCCGTGCAGGCCCTGATTTGTGGATTTGAATTCCTCAGCCCTCAGATATGATTGGCTGGCTTAGAAGCCATGAAGTCCCCAATATGCAAATTTGAATGCCTCAGGACACATATATGATTGGCTGGGAAACCGTGCAGGCCCTGATTTGAAAATTTGAATGTCTAAGTCCTCACAGAGGATTGGCTGCCTGGGGACCTGGCAGAAATATATAGAAATACTATGATTAAGCATAAATACTACATTTAGTAGAAATACTATGTTTTAGCACAAATCCTATAAAAAGCAGAAATACTATATTAAGCACAAATTCTATAAAAAGCAGAAATACTATATTAAGCACAAATTCTATAAAAAGCAGAAATACTATATTAAGCACAAATCCTATTAAAAGCAGAAATACTATATTAAGCACAAATCTTATAAAATAGCAGAAACAGTATGATTTAGCACAATAGTAATAAGTTAAACAGAAAAATTGGAAAAGCAAAACGGACAGCTGAAAAAATGCTGAACATGCTGAGGGTCCCTCAAATATACTTGTTAAATGAAAAAATCAGCAAAAAAATGCACAGGGAGAGAGAAGTAAGTTTCTAGGTCAGCCTGGGAGCTGCTGAATTTGAATCCACCAATCAGAGAGCCTGTGTACTTTTTCCCGCCAAAACATGTGCCTCTTTTTACACACGCAGCACAGAGAGGCACAGGATTATTGCAGCCTATTTCTCATAGTGAGGACTCCCCTCAAACAAATTACCATAATTTCCAAACCGTAGGGGCTAGAGCGGTCATTCTTACACCGTTTTGTTCAGAAGAGATGGGGGAATCTTCCAGTGTTTACAATTTATCATTAAAATATGAATTATTAAAGATATTTGACTTCTAATGCACCATAACTGAGTAGAGCGAAGCAAAAACTGCCTTGACTTGCCCTCAAACAACGCTTTCTAACTCTAAATCTATTTGGAGTATCGATATCATTCTTTCACCGTAAGAGACAGCAGGCTTTGGTGAACAATCATGGAAATTTTCAGGTCTCTGTGGAAATCCAACAAAAAGTTATGACGAGAGAAAAAAGTGGTTCATTTCCACAGTTTGAAATCTGAAGAAATCTGAGCGAAGGACAAATTTCCTACCCTCAAACAAGTCCAACTCATTTCAGAACGGTAATAGGTGAGAAAGAAATTCTTGAATTGTGAGCGTCACGAGTGTCTGAAGATATACCGGGACAAGCCTCATGTCTTAACTTTGCTTCGTTAAGGAGATATGACGATTCGAATATGCCTCTCATTACAGAAATGCAGCGGTGATTTTGAACAAACTCTCCATTGACTTTATATGGAGAGTTTTCTGACCTTGTGTTAGTCTGAGGAGATTTGCCAAAATTCTATAAATCCCACAACAATGATGGTGACATTTTCTGAAAGCCAGCAAAAATACCTACGTTTTGATGTATAATTTGTGGAAGTTGAGTGAAAATTGAGCAAGTAGCAAGAAGTTGTTCGGACATGAAGTGAAAAATGCAAAACCTTCAGTGACACACTGGAAGCCAAGAGCATAGCAACCATAACAACGCATGTATTTTGTGAAAAATCACAATTGTGCAACTCAAAACTTTAAGAGGCATAAAAGTAAAATGGTAAAAGATTTGAAAAAGCTGAATCATACATGAATAGCCCAATAATTTGTGAACATTTTAAAGTTTGAATGGTTGTTCTAGGTGAAAGTATGAGGAAGTAGTTAAGTTTCAAAAACAAGCAAAATTTAGCAGAATTTTGGAAGTTTCCCATTCATTTCAATGGGACAAATTAAAGGAAAAAAGTGGAATATTTTAAAAAGTATAATAGCAAAAAATAGCAAAAGTCATAGCGATCATTAGCAGAAATAGCAGAATAGTTTAAAATTTGAACGGTGAAAATCGGCTGAAAATTGTGGAAGTAGTTAAGTGCCAAAAAGTGTACGGAAGCAACTGGAATAATAAAGTAGAACTAGAAAAAATTGCATTTCCTGCGAAAATGCTGTGTGGATGCCTTACGCTGAAGATTTCTGCTGAAAAAAGCAGAAAAAGTTGAAAAAACAAAAAACATTGCCCTGAGCGAGATTCGAACCTGGCCTTTCTGATCTATAGGCGGCGTCTCACCTTACTGGACCAAACTGATTCTTACAAAGAAGAGGTGGAGAGACTGACAATTCTGGTGAAATTAGCAGAAGCTGCTTAGTATTGTGCTAATAAGAGGTGAAAAGGCTAAACATTTAGCAGAAAAGAGGTGAATCAGAAGAAGTTCTGCTGAAAAGAGGTAAAGAAGCAAAAAGATGAGTTGAAAAGAGGTGTAGAAGTGCTTGCTGAAGATGGCTGTATGTGTAATGACACACTGGAGAGTGTCAAGAAAGCAGAGCGCATGCAAGCAGGGAACATGTGTAGCAACTGTCACAGGTAGGATTCGAAACTCTGCCCCCGGGTCTCACGGCAGCTGCCCTACCCTCTGAGCCAAATGAGTTCTGGTCTCAAGCAAATATATGATGAGAGAGAAAATGTGCACTGTGGAGCAGAAGCTCAAATTAGCAGAAAAGAGGTGAAGAGGAAGAACTTTGTTGTGAAATGAGGTAAAGAAACTGAAATTTGTGCTTAAAACAAGTGAAAAAGCTGAACTCTGAAATCCTGCTAAAACAGTAGTAGAGGCTGATATTTTTCAGCTACTCACTGAGCCAAACTGGTTCTCACGTAACTGAAAAAAGGTGGAAAAGCTTAAAATTCTAATGAAAACAGCAGAAGAGGCTAAGTGCACTGTGGAGCAGGAGCTCTAATTAGCAGAAAAGAGGTGAAGAGGAATAATTTCTGCTGAAAAGAGGTAAAGAAGCAAAAAGCCGAGTTGAAAAGAAGTGTAGAAGCAGAAGTGCTTGCTGAAGATGGCTGTATGTGTAATGACACACTGGAGAGTGTCAAGAAAGCAGAGCGCATGCAAGCAGTGAACATGTGTAGCAGCTGTCACAGGTAGGATTCGAACCTCTGCCACCGGGTCTCACGACAGATGCCCTACCCTCTGAGCCAAATGAGTTCTGGTCACAAGCAAAGATATGATGAGAGGGAAAATGTGCACTGTGGAGCAGCAGCTCAAATTAGCAGAAAAGAGGTGAAGAGGAAGAACTTTGTTGTGAAATGAGGTAAAGAAACTGAAATTTGTGCTTAAAACAAGTGAAAAAGCTGAACTCTGAAATCCTGCTAAAACAGCAGAAGAGGCTGATATTTTTCAGCTACTCATTGAGCCAAACTGGTTCTCACGTAACTGAAAAAAGGTGGAAAAGCTTAAAATTCTAATGAAAACAGCAGAAGAGGCTGAGTGCACTGTGGAACAGAAGCTCAAATTAGCAGAAAAGAGGTGAAAACAGCAGAAGAGGGTGAGATTTGTGCTGATAAGAGGTGAAACTGCGGAACCAATCAGAGGTACTGCTTCTGTCTGCTTCATCAGGCTGTGTACTTGTATGTATTTCTGCCATAGACTGTTAACCAGAATCTGAGGTCCATATTAGAAAAGCTGCTAAAATCATTAAACTTTGCAGAATTGTAATAAATTATCAATATGAATTACCGGTCTGTGATAGTGTATAAATTTGTAGTTAAAAAAAAAACATGTGGGCCAAGGTGGAATCGAACCCACGACCTCTGGTCTGAAGAGCGGTGTCATTACCAATCGCGCCACCTCTAAGGGGGCGGGCGCTTTGAAAAAAAGGGTGATGAGGAGTCAGAATTAGATCGCGGTGAGACGCGAAAAACGCCGTTTTTTGGAGTTACAAAACGTCGTGTAACTCAAAAACTAGGTGGGATAGAAGCATAATTCTTGCACTGGGTGAATCAGCGGACTTTGGTGTACTTTGACTGCGATTTACATAGCTCTTTGTATCTCCGTCGCGGAGATATGACGAGAGAAGAAACGGCTTCATTTTCGGAATTTGAAAAATGAGAGGAGGACAGATTTCCACCCCTCAAACAAGTCTAACTCATCTCAGAACGGTAATAGGTGAGAAAATAATTCTTGAATTGTGAGTGTCAGGAGTGTCTGAAGATATACAGGGACAAGCCTCATGTCTTAACTTTGCTTCGTTAAGGAGATATGACGATTTGAAAATGCCTTCAGTTTCAGTATTTCAGCTCTGAGTTTCACAACCTCCCCATAGACTTTGAATGGGGAGTTTTTAGACCATGTGTCACTTCGAGGCAAATTGTGAAAAAAACGTAACTCTCACAATAATTATAGTGACACTGTCTTAAAGCCAGCAAAAATACCTACGTTTTGATGTATAATTTGTGGAAGTTGAGTGGAAATTGAGCGAGTAGCAAGGAGTTGTTCAGACATGAAGAGAAAATTCAGAACGGACGAGTGTGCAGTGGGAGTTAATTGCATAGCAACCATAGCAACACATGTATTTTCTGAAAAATCACAAAGTTGTAACTGAAAACTTAAAGAGTCATTACATGAAAACGGTAACAGATATGAAAAAGCTGAATCACACAGGAATAGCCCAATCATCTGAGAACGTTTTAAAGTTTGAATGGAGTTTCTAGGTGAAAGTATGAGGAAGTAGTTAAGTTTCAAAGACAAGCAAGTTTTAGCAGAATTGTAGAAGTTTCCCATTCATTTCAATGGGACAAATTAAAGGAAAAAAGTGTAATATTTTAAAAAGTATAATAGTAATAAGTACCAAAAGATATAGCAGTCGAAAGCAGAAATAGCAGAACAGTTTAGAGTTTGAATGGTAAAAATCGGCTGAAAACTGAGGGAGTAGTTAAGCGGCAAAGAAACGGAGCAACTAGAATAATAAAGGATAAAGAATAAAGAGAAACAGGATCTCAATAGTGTGGATGCCTACGGCATCCACCCAATAAAGAATAAAGAGAAACAGGAACTCAATAGTGTGGATGCTTAAAGCATCCACACAATAATAAATCCGAGCAATAGTAATAAGTGTGCCTTCGCATAGGCACACTTAATAAAGTCTTGAGAGCTGCCATCATTGTTCCAGCAGGAGGCAGTAAAACACCAAACTGCACCTGTTGTGCTGAAAAGGTGTGAGCATGTGCAGTAACCCAGTAAGTTACCTGAATATCTCTCTCTCTCACACACACACACACACACACACACACACACACACACACACACACACACACACACACACACACACACACACACACACACAGTACTGATACTAATGACTCGCTCTCAGATCTATTTGGGTTTAATGTCAGGGTATATTTGTGGATGAAAGTTTTGTAGGACACATGATGTGGACAGTCTGGTAATCCCAGAATATTTTAATGTAAGAAAACTCCAGACAGCTCTGGAGAAAGTTTCAGAGTAAAAGCCCTGGAGTGTTTTACATGTTATTCTGTTGGATTCAATCTGACGGAGCTGATTCATAAACACTTCACTGCCAGGTATCAGGTGACCTGCAGAGACTGATCCTACAAACACTCAGAAACAGAGTAAACCAAACTGCACCACAGTGATCAGACGAAACCTTCCTGACATGAACACAGCTCCTCAGTAAAAACTGTGAACCAGCAGAGAGACTACACCCAGCACCATACACCACCTCTCTGACACAGTACACCCTCGGGCAGGTGGTGTCCCCATAAACAGTGTGAGAAGCTCTGATTATTTACTATGTTCAAACAAACTGAGTGTCCACAAACGTCTGAGCTCACAGTGAGAGCTGCTGGCACAGTTTGGAGGTGTTCTGCCCCCTGCTGGACACACAGAGCTACAACATGAGGATCAGAGGAGGCTGGTGCTGCTTCACCTTTAGACACAAGAAGGAGGTCAAAAAATGTAGAAACAGAGATTGTTTTTAAACCTGTAAAGGGGGAAATCCTGACGAACCAATCCACAGCCAGAAAAGAAGACTAACTCTGTGCTGCTCCAATCAGGAATCAGCTCTGTTACTGTGTGAGTGTGTAAAGTCACAGAGTAGCTGGTTTCAAATGTATCTATAAAGTTTATTCACATTTTATTTAGGCTTCAAAAAACAGTCCAAGTTTATTTCTTTGGACTTTGTTCACTTAATGGATGTTTCCCTGCATTTCTATTTTCACACAGTTTATTTCTTACAGCAGGAAAACTGAACAGAATGTATGTAAGAGGTCAGAGTGAGGATGACGTCACTTAATACAGGAAATACATGTTTGTCTGTTTTGATGATGAAGGACTTCTTCAGCTCTGTAAACAGCTACACTTGAGAGGACAGAGGTGATTTCATGGATCAATAACAATGTGTTTATCAGCTTTCATCATCGCAGTGCAGACATGACGTCAGATCTATCAGAGTGAAGGCCGTCTCTCTGATGACGTCACAGAGCAGAGTCGTTCTGTCCAATAAAGGATCTCAGATCAGCTGCTGCCATCTTGTGGCCACAGTTGGTTACTGTCTCTGAAAGTTGTCTCATGTTTCCTGTTGTCCTGCTAACAAAGGCTGGAGCTCATCATGCTGAGAGGGCAGCAGCATTTTGTGGCTCTTCACACATGTTCATTATATTCTGATGATCCTGGATGGAGACAAACTACAGATAAGTGTGTTCAGCCCAACTAGTTTATCTCATTACAGCAGTTTGATGTTTCCCTTTGAATCCCCCTGAAGATCCTGACAGTGAAGCACGTACATAATACTCCAGCCTTTCAACTCTGAGCTTATTTAGTTCTATTAATACACTGAAATCTCATTTGTGTCATGAAGAAAGTCTTTAATCAAACAGAATTCAAAGATCAGAAACATTTCATATATGGAGTTAAACATGAATCATTGTTTCAACAACATATTTATTGTTGTCATAAACAGACAAGAAGACAACAACAAACTGCTCCTCCCATTCAACACATGTCAGTCCATATCCCAGCAAACTAAATCATCTCCATTTACACATCAAATAGAAACATGAATCACTTGGAATGATTAGAAACTTGATAGAATTTCAAATCTAGTTTGGGGAGTCATTCAGTGAGAAACAGTGAAATGATTTTCCATGTGAAAAGGTGGACAGCAGAAACAGAAAGAAACAGTGAAACTAAAAGAGAAACAAAGAGCTTAGGAACAACGAGGCAGCAGGAGGACAGCTGCAGTTTAACAGCTTCAACTCACTGACAGGAAACAACATTAGAAACATCATCATCCTCAACTCATCTGCTGCACTGACACTGACACCTTCAACGGACACACCTTCACTTTACCAACAGTTTGAATGTATGGAAACATCCTGTGAGTGAAAGTGTGTGTGAAGGTGTGTATGTGTGTGTTAGTATCAGGATCAGAGAACGACAGCTTTCCTCTGTTCCAGTCCAGATTCACTCTGATCCTCTGGAGCTTCTTCTGGACTGAGAGAGCAGTGACAGGAGCTGATGGTGACCATGCTGAGTATTTACCTTGATAGAACCATATTCTCCATAATCCAGACAGTATGACTCCCTTCCTCTGCACAGACTCTTCCAACACACCCAGTGCCCACCCTGTACTGTCTCCAACTTCAACATCCCAGCTGTGAGTCCCTGAGTTAAAGCCCTCAGAGCCCAGAACTGAGAAGATTAATCCATTTAACCTCTCTGGATTATCAGGAAGCTGCTGCTTCTCTCCTCCATATCTCACACTGGTCAGATCTTCAGACAGGATGACGTTTGGATGAGCAGTGTTTGGGTCCAGAATGAGAGGAGTGTAGGAGACCATGTCCTTCATGTTGTTCCAGATGTTGAAGGTCAGGTTGCCCAGGTGTTTGGCCTGGTCTATCAGAGCTCCTGAGGGCAGCTGTGGATCATCCAGCAGGGGGCAGCGCTGGACTCTTTCCACTGCAGCCTTGTAGTTGTGCAGGAATGAGACGTCTTCAGCTCTCAGCTCCTCCTCTGTGGCTCTGACTGTGTCTGAAAGAGCTGCTATCTCTCTGCTCAGAGCCTCCATCTTCTCCTTCATCATCCCACTCTTCTGCTCCTCTTCCTCCCTCAGTGCAGCCAGCCTGGCCTCCTCTTCCTCTGCTAGAAACTGCTGAAGCTTCTTAAACTGCTCCTTAATCTGCCTCTCTGTGTGTCGGGCCTGGACCTTAATGTGTTCTGCTGTTTGATCAAACTTCACTTGAACTTCTTCACAAACCTTTAACTTCTTCTTTAAGGGCTCCAGAGTTTCCTGAAGTTCCTTCTTGTGTTGTTGTGCCGCTTCATCGATGGGTCTGAATCTGTGATTGGTGTGTTTTTCTGAGTCTCTGCAGATGTGACACACTGGCTGCTGATGGTCCAGACAGAAGAGTTTGAGTTTCTCAGAGTGCAGACTGCAGAGAGCCTCTGAAGCTCTCTGATCTCTCTCCTGTAAGAACAACTCACACAGGTTCTTTAAAGCCAGACATAAAGGTGGATCATAAACTGATATTTCCTTACAAACTGGACACTCGTGTGTTGGTCTCTCTCTCCACCATCTCTTCAGACAGTCTTTACAGAAGCTGTGGCTACATGACAGAATAACAGGATCTCTGAAGACCTCCCGACAGACCGGACAGCAGAGATCCTCCTCTGATCTGGAAGCCATTGAGTCTGTGAGTGAAGCTGAAAACAGCAGACAGGAAGTACAGTCAGTCCTGGCTCCCCTCCCTCCTCTACCACCTTCACTGAAACTTCCTTTGAGTCGTGTTTTTGCTCAAACTCACATTCAGTGTGTGGAGCCACAATGCACAGTCTCCCCTCCATCACCTTCAACAGGTAGGGAAAGACTGTGGCCTTGGCCTCCCACCAGCTCTGTGGGCCTTCTCCTTGTTGGATGAGGGGCTCCTCAAGATAACATTTCATCTCCATCATAACATCAGCTGTAGTATTTCTCTTTGCAGCATCTCCTGCAGCTCTTTCATCAAAGAGGCTCCACACAGCAGACGTCTGTGGCTCCTCCTTCACTTGGCCCTGTAATGGTGGAGCTGGGTGGGAGTGCACTTTGCTGCTGCAGTTATTCTCTGAAGTGCCTCATCAACAGCTCTGTTGTCACTGAATGCAAGCTTTTTAAATCTACCATCCAGTGATGCAGCTTCTGAGTGGACGGTGTTGAACTCCACACACAGAAACTTTTCACACTCACTGCTAATTTTGTTGTACAGTGAAGCCACTCTGCTCTGCTAGTCCCAATATCTTTCACCTGCAGCAGATGCTGCTTCGTTTGCAGCTGTCAGTCATATTTCTGTGTTTTTGTGTCGCACTCTCCTCCACACTGCTGTCTGTCATCTCACAGGTATGATGTGCGGAGCGATGCTGAACTTCCAATCCCAGCGTTTCATGTTGCAGGATCAATTCCCATATGAAAATATCAATATCTAATTTGATTACATTTGTTTTTCATCATAAATATGACAGACAAAAGTAAATTCAGCAATTAGCGGGATGGTCTGCAATACCCTGTTAACAGGAACTACACTCACCACCTCTCATTCATGTGCGTGTTACGGCTCTGCAAGAGTGTGAGCCAATGAGAAACCAGAGGCACAAAACTTTAGACCACAAAACACACAATCTGATGTTGGTTTGTAAAGATGTTGCTGATGAGACTTTGTAGAAAGCAGCTGGTCTGAGTGATGTGATCAGAGTGCAGCAGATAATGTCTGACAGCAGTTTGAAGAGCAAATGGATTCTGTTCTGTTCTTCATCATCACCTACCTGACACCTCACAGCTGTTTCTCACCTGCAGGTCACACAGGAGGATCTGTTGGACTGAAGGTCAGCCTGTCAGTTCCTGCTGTGCTTCTTGTTGCTGCTGTTTTCTTGATGTAGAGAAAACAAAAACAACAAAAGAATCAGGATCCAGCCTCATGTTGAGCTGCAGCAAAATAAAATGTCTGAATCTTTTTAAAGCAGCACTCTTAGTCTCCCGCTGGTGGTTTCAGCGTTGTCAGTGAACCTGGGGAACATGAGATGATGCTGGTAACAGAAATCAAAGGTAGTGAACAGCAGACAGGGATCAGCTGCAGGTTTAATACACGTCCTGAATTTGGTTTAGTTTGAAGTTTCTGTAAAATAAAACCAAACGTTGTGATTTGTCTCTTTATGAATAAAGTTGAATTGAATTTCTCTCTGAGCTCCTGCTTCTGTTGTCTGTCAGTGATTTTATCAGTTGGACATCAAGTAAAACTTTGGATAAAATGAAAACTGTTCACACAGTGTCTGTAAATCCACGGGTGAAAATAATACATGTAACATTCACACAAGTCCACGAGTGATTGAATGAAATGTGATCATGGAAAAATAAATTCAAAACTATTCAAGACTTTTACCATTAACTGTCATTCTATTATGAAGTAACAGGAAGGTAATAACACTATAATATAATAATAATAAAGAAAATTAAAAAATATGGTGTAACAGAGCTCACTGCCTCACACTGTCGATAGCAGCATTTCTTTTTAACCTTATTTCATTTAAGGCTCAGACGATCATCTGTTTCCACTTAAAGTAGTCTAGCTCTGATATCACTTTAGCCTCTGGATGGAGGATTTGCTATGTTAACTTATAGATAATAAACTCAACGTATTACAGACCAAAACCAAACACGTCCGTAGTATAAGACTGGATTTAACTCCTTTCACACCTGTCTCGACACAACAGTCAGGTCAGTCCCTTCCCTTTTAAGAAATCCACCTTAAATGTATTTTAAATGTAAGTGATGCAAAATGAATTTAATATTTTATCTTCAGTTTGTCAGGTAGCATCAGGTCAGATGGATGATGTTGGGTGAGATGGAGCAGACAGAGATGTCATCACAGCTGAGAGGAAGCAAAAGCCTCAACATCCAGGCTTAAAAGTGATGTAGGGAGCTAAAGCTAAAGCTCTGCTTTCTTTGTGTGCTTGTGCTAACAGCAACTAATGAGAAATGTGATGACAATTGTCCAGCTTTGTCCTTTTATATTCTACCAAATGTGAAGTGAACCTGTGGTTATACAGTAACGATAAGAGCATCTTTATTAGTCCCACATGTGGGAAATTTGTTTTGTTACAGCAGGAAGTGGACAGTGCAGTTACATAGCAAACATGAGAGAACCCTGGAATAGAATAAGAAACTGTACACAACTGTACCCAATAGAATAGAATGATAGGATAAAAATAGAATACACATGCTATATACAACTGAGTACAAATACAACGTTGTCAGAAAAAGAGTGTTACACTTAGTCCTATTGCACATGTGTGTGTTTGATCAGCTGCAAAGTCTTTGTGGTGGAGTCTGACAGCAGAGGGGAGGAAATCTCTCCGTCCCACATCGTGGGTGCCGCAGCCACTGAAGGAGCTGCTCTGAAGTGCTATAAAGGTTTGTGATGATCAATACAGGTTTACAGCTCAGATCATACTGAGTTCATTATGACTGATATAAATATGTGATAGAAGAATAATAAATCGAGTAAATTGTGATTGACAAACAGTTTTAAAGAGAAAGTTTGTTAGTTTAAATTGTGTGAAAGGTCAGAGATGGAGAGAACACCAGGCTGGGGCTGAATATCAGTGTATTACATGCAAATCTGATTGGATGACAGGACAGAGCATAAACTGAAGCTGGCATGGATGTTCTGGGTCTCCTGCCTCTGTGAGATCAGCAGGTCAAAGATTCAATAGCAAAACTTGGTTGTTCCAGCAGCGACGCCGAGGGCAGTGAGCTCTAAAAGCCTCCCAGATGAAAACGTGCCCGATCGAGAGGTGATCTGCTGCTGATGGGTGACGAACCTACTCAGGTCTCCAGCTCTTATCAGAGGAGGCAGTGAAGACACCTGAGCTTCAAGGCAGTCAGGCTGGGCGAGTCTGTGATTACTTTTATCTAAGTACAATCTGAGTATTTTACCTGTAAGTAATCTTACAGTATTATGTTATATTGTGAGTCCTTCTTACAGATCTTCCTAGGTTGAAAATTAAACAGTACTAAATGTAACAAGTAGACATCAGCACTAAAGTCATCAGTTTAATGGACACAGAGGAAGCTTTTCAAAGGCTTAAGAAGAATAACATGATGCTAGAACATCACATTTTATAATATGACAGTAAAAATAACTCACAGAGATCATCTTCTATGTTTTCCTCCATAAGGGCGGCGAGCCTGGGTCCAGCTATTTGAGTGGTGCCTTGTTTTGGTGAAGCTTTTGAATTGCTTGGCCTTTGAGGCCTGCATGGAGCTCAGGCTGACACTAAGCACAGAAAAGGCCCACAGTGGGTGCACACACAGGATACAGATCTGTCAGGTCATGATCAACAACCACTGACCAAAGCCCACTGATCTCTGACCTCCCAGCCCATTCTTCCTTCAGTGGGCTGCTTTCAGTCATTATGCAAATGTTCTGTTTATAAGATTGAGGAAACCTGCAGTCAGCTGAGACTGAAGAAGTCACCTGGATGAGTGACGAAACGTTTCTCCCACAAAACGCTGCGTCCAGATGAACAGAATCAACTTTTGGAGATTTACTTACCTGGATGCATCAAGACGTTTGGCAGCTGTAGCAGTCGTGGAAAATTCCCTCTGTGGCAGAAAATCTCACAGATGCAGTCTTGATACCAATAGATGGATAAAAACTGGAGGAAATCCTCAGAGGCCATGAAAACTCCTAAATGGAAGTAGCTTCTTCTGCTGGGTCTATTCTGTTGGTCTGACACTGGCTTCCCTTCATTGGCTTCCTGTTAAATCCAGAATTGAATTCAAAATCCTGCTCCTCACATACAAGGTCTTAAATAATCAGGCCCCATCTTATCTTAATGACCTTGTAGTACCATATCACCCTATTAGAGCACTTCGCTCTCGCTCTGCAGGCCTACTTGTTGTTCCTAGAGTATTTAAAAGTAGAATGGGAGGCAGAGCCTTCAGTTTTCAGGCCCCTCTTCTGTGGAACCAGCTTCCAGTTTGGATTCAGGAGACAGACACTATCTCTACTTTTAAGATTAGGCTTCAAACTTTCCTTTTTGCTAAAGCATATAGTTAGGTGACCCTGAATCCTCCCTTAGTTATGCTGCAATAGACGTAGGCTGCCGGGGGATTCCCATGAAGCATTGAGTTTTTCCTTTCCTTACCTTTATGGTTATGTAAGTTCCAGCTGGAAGGTGATCATCGGTTGGAGATTGAATGGGGACGACTACAAGACTGGTTGTCCCTACCTATGCCCCATTTCCAATCAGGCTGTGCTTACTTGTGTGATGAAGTTTCTGCATCTAGAAGAGCTAAATTAGTTTTTTGTAGAAATTATTATTATTGTAATTAATTATACATTTTTGTAGCTGTAGGAGTGGGAAGCCTTTTACGTCATTTTTGTTTCCTTTCTACAAGGCTTTGTTTGTTGTGTTAGATGTGTCCCTCTGATGTTCCTCTAAAGACAAATAAAACATTTTGTTTTGGTGAAACTGTAAAACTTGCTGTGGCATTGGTGCTTGAATGGGGAAGTCATTTTTTGTGTTGCATACATCTCTGGGCAGATATTTGGGCAGTAATTTTGAACACCATGTAAAAATGTCAGTGGACATAATGCAAAACCCAATGCTTCAAATCACAGCATCTAAAACCAAAATTGTGCCAAAGATGCCTCATTTCTGTTTAATAGGATAAAACAATGCTAGCTATGTTATAGACACAGTAACCCAAGGAAAGCAGTAAGTACACTGACTGACATTGTTACTATGACAACAACAAGCTGACATTTGGACAAAAAAAACCTTGGAGTAATTATTGAGAAAAACATTAAATTTAAATAAAGTTTTAAAAAACACATGACCAAAAATGTAACTAAAACACATCCTCTGGATGTTTCCAGAATATTTTAAATAAATAAATAATTTAAGGAACAACAACAAAAGAAGATCTATAATCAGCATTTATCTCTTCTGTTTTATTTGATGGTGGGGAAATCATAATCATAAAGAGGCTTCTGATTAGAATTTATTTGTTATAAATGGGATTTATATAAACTTTCATTTAGTACGGTGTTTTGATTATATGTAATATATTTTACTTATTATTTATTTATATTCAGTTTTTATTCCTGAGGATTTTGTTTTTTTTTTATAAAAACTAAAATCAGGACAGAATAATTATTTTGCTGTCTTATTTTATGAATCATTTCGATGTAAGCAGCTATCTTTTGAATATGTGGCTTTACAGCTGAAGGCCCCATCCAAAGTTGTGTTTCTTAATGTTTACAGGCCTCCCAAATACTGCACAGACTTTTTTAATGACCTCAGTGAACTGCTGTCTGTGATCTGTGTTGATTTCGACTGTGTAATTATTGTTGGGGATTTTAACATCCATGTGGACAACCCTCAGGACAAAGGGACTAAAGACCTGAGTAACACTCTGGGCAACTTTGGGCTGACTCAGCATGTAACAGAGGCCACACATAATAGAGGACACACTCTTGACCTACTGATCTCCAAGGGCCTGAGCATTTCAAACATTACTGTGTCTGATGTGGGCGTGTCTGATCATTACTGTGTTTTCTTTGAAAGTAAAATCTCAGCCCACACAAATATATCAACAGCTGTGATCACAAAACGGTGTATAACTGAACACAGTAGTGAGATCTTTAACCAGGTCTTCCCATTAACACCTGACCTGTCCAAAGGTTCAGTCAATGAGCTCGTCAATAGCTTCAATGCTAACATGTTAAATGTAATGGACACTATTGCTCCCATTAAGGTGAAGGTTATCTCTGGAAGGAAAAAGTCTCCATGGAGAAACTCCACACTGGTGAAAAATGAAAAAAGAGAGTGTAGGAAAGCTGAGCTTGAACTTCATTCAACCATGGCCTGCAATGACTTTGCCAAATTCTTCACAGAAAAAATCCAAAAGATTAGACAAGCAGTTGGTACATCAACAGCAGATCCAGGATATGTACTGTGTCCACCGAAAAACTGTTTAAACACCATGAAACAGTTTCACCCGATTAACAGCAAAGACCTGGAGGACATCTTAGGTCAACTGAACTCCTCCTCCTGCTGTTTAGATGTCCTGCCAACAAGTTTTTTCAAAAAGGTCTCAAAGACTTTGGAGTCAGACCTGTTACAGATCGTCAACTTTTCTTTAATGTCAGGTGTGTTTCCGGAACCACTAAAAACTGCTGTAATAAAACCTATACTGAAAAAGGACAATCTTGACAAGACACAAATGAACAACTACAGGCCGATCTCAAATCTCCCATTTGTAAGTGAGATCATTGAAAAAGCAGTTTCTCAACAGCTCAATTACTTCTTAAAACAGAATAACTGCTACGATGCCCTCCAGTCAGGTTTTAGACAGAACCACAGCACTGAAACCGCTCTGACCAAAGTGTTTAATGACATATGTCTGAATACAGACAGTGGAACAATGTCAGTCTTAGTTTTACTGGATCTCAGTGCAGCATTTGATACAGTTGACCACAGCATATTACTCAAACGACTGGAGAACTGGACAGGTCTTTCAGGAACTGTACTAAACTGGTTCAAAACATACTTAGAAAACAGAAAATACTTTGTATCAATAGGTAACTTCACATCTGAGCAGACAAGTATCACATGTGGAGTTCCCCAAGGTTCCATCTTGGGACCCCTTCTGTTTAACATTTACATGCTCCCACTGGCACAGATTATAAAGAACAACAAAATAAACTACCACAGCTATGCAGATGACACACAAATATATATCACAATGTCACCAGGAGACCGAGGCCCTGTACAGGCTCTTGGTAAATGCATTGAGGAAATTAATGACTGGTTGTGCCACAATTTTCTCCAGCTAAACAAAAACAAAACTGAAGTAATAGTCTTTGGTGCCAAAGAAAAACGATTACAGCTCACCAGAGAACTTCAATCTATACACCTAAAAACCACAAACCAGGCGAGAAATTTGGGTGTAGTGATGGACGCAGACCTAAACTTAGAAAAACACATTAAGACAATAACAAAGTCAGCTTACTATCACCTCAAGAATATTTCAAGGATAAAAGATCTGATGTCTCAACAGGACCTGGAAAAACTAGTCCATGCATTCATCTTTAGTAGGCTTGATTACTGTAACAGCATCTTTACAGGTCTACCTAAAAAATCAGTCAGACAACTACAGCTCATTCAGAACTCTGCTGCTCGAGTCCTCACTAAGACCAAAAAAGTGAACCACATCAGTCCAGCTCTGAGGTCATTACACTGGCTGCCTGTCCGTCAGAGGATAGACTTTAAAGTTCTGATGCTGGTCTATAAAGCTCTGAATGGTTTAGGACCAAAATACATCAGTGACCTCCTGACCCAGTATGAACCTTCCAGATCCCTCAGGTCATCTGGATCCGGTCTTTTATCAGTTCCCAGAGTCAGAACCAGACACGGAGAAGCTGCATTCAGCTTTTATGCTCCTTATATCTGGAACAAACTCCCAGAAAGCCTCAGATCAGCTGAAGCACTCAGTTTATTTAAATCCAGGTTGAAGACTCACCTGTTCTAAGCTGCATTTGAATAAAGCACCAAATCCACACTTTTAAGCTTAAAGTTCAAAACTAACATTTTAACTACTGATTTTATCTATTGTTCTGATTTTATCTACAGTTTTTTTAAATCATGCTTTTTATTGTTTTTGTTTTTTAATGTCTCTGTAAAGCACTTTGAATCACCTTGTTGTTGAATTGTGCTATATAAATGAACTTATATAAATAAACTTGCCTTGCCGCTTTCAGCCACATCTACCAAAACGTTCCTCCTGTTCTGATTTTTCTGATAATAATCAGAAAGTGCTGAACTCCTCTGAGCTGTTACAGGAACAGATGTTGGCAGATGTGTCAGTGACAGAGTTACAGTTAGAGAGGTCAGTGAGCAGGATTTCTATCAGGATTCGTGTCAGATTTATTATAATGATGTCTGTTGGTTCACACTCACGGCTGCTTTGGACTGATTCCAGCTCAAAGAGCATCAACATGTTTTCATGTTTCCATCATGATGAGGAGCAGAAACTCTGAGGATTCTCCTGAACTGACTACAGTAAGTCATCCACAGCTTCTGCTTTATATTCTACATATTATTCAGTAAATAATAGATAATTACTGATAATTAGACACTTTCAGAGGGACAAAAGTAAAAAAAAAAAATCTGTAGTTAAGAAGTACAGATACTCAAGCTGTACAAATACTCCGGTAATAGCTGAAGTACTCATTAAACTTCTTTACTGAAGTAAAAGTGAAAACTACAGGCTCTGAAAAGTACTCAGGTCCTACCGTAGTACTCAGTAAAAGGTAGTCTGGGGTTAAAGTGGATGTGGCAGGTAGAGGAACTCTACGACTGAGTGCAGCAGGGATAAAGAAATAAGTCGGAATCATTTGTTTTGTGAGCTCCAGCTGTTTCCAGGCTGTGATCAGCTGATCTACAAGCAGACGTGAGCCATCAGCGCTCGTGTAACACAGTACAGTACAGAGCTGTCAGAATGAATCACCCAAGTTAGTCTCACACTCTTTATCCAGGTTGTTGGCAATTATTAATCAATCGCCCTTCAGTGTCACACCAACACAGTGTCAACACAGCAAAGTGAATGTGCCACACACTCCATGTGTCATCTACTCATCACCATCTGAAACTATAACCTTCATGGGCCAATCACAGAGGACGAGACAGACGAAGTAAAACTAGACACAGGAAGTAGGACTCACTGGTTCTCCATAAAGAACAGAGATTTTCAGTTTTTTAGGTAAAACGTTTCAGTTTTCTTGGTTAACGTTTGGTTAACATCAACCCACAAAAATATTTGAACAGAAACTCCAAAAGCGAGTGAAACTAAATTTAAAATATAATTTCATTTTCAGTGGATGTTAACCATGAAAAGCCTGAAAGATCATTGGTAGAAAATTCAAATTATATTGGTCGAACATATCAGACTTTCAAAGCATCTTCAAAGTGTTGAGTTTAAACGAGCAGCTGAACAACAGATCAGCTCTAACCCTCAGGGACATTCAGATTTATTTAAACCTTAAATTTAGTCTGATGTGTTCAGGTTTTAAACTCAGGTTCAGTTATTGAGTGAAAACACCAACAGACTCAAACATTTAGGACAAACTAAGAGTCAGATCAGCAGAAACAGAGAACACGGACATGTCTGCTGTAACTGCGTCACTCTGCTCCACGCTGATGTTTGTCCTGTTCGTCTCTGCAGGTGAGATTTAACTCTGAGATAAAACAGGAAGTTTTGGCTGCACAGTAAAAATATTTCCCTGAGACTTATTTTCATATTGTTTCAGTTTTTCTGTTTGTGACGATGAAACAAGAATCAAACTGCCGTCAGAAACAAAACGTTCTTCTGCTTCAGCGACTGAAACACAAACTGTTCCTACATGACGACACATGAGAGGTTCTGATTTTGTTCTGTGGAGATCGTTCAACAACTGAACACTAAAACTTTTCTACTTCGCCTCGTTTGTTGTGACGCACTTATTTCTGCGCATCCTCAGTCCAACCTACCAAACGTCACTCTAACGCCACGTCCTCACGAGACACGGAAGAGTTTGAGCCGCAGCTTTAACTTTATTTAAACCTTAAATGTAATCTGATGTGTTCAGGTTTAAACTCAGGTTCAGTTATTCAGTGTAAACACCAACAGACTCAGACATTTAGGACAAACTAAGAGTCAGATCGGCAGAAACAGAGAACACGGACATGTCTGCTGTAACTGCGTCGCTCTGCTCCACGCTGATGTTTGTCGTGTTCGTCTCTGCAGGTGAGATTTAACTGATAGAAACTAAACTGAGTTTATTTCTGAGATAAAGAGTCTCAGTCTGGTTTACATGCTGATTATATTTCTCTAAGAAGTAGTTTGTTACTCATTCAGTGTTGCGATCGACACAAAGCTGGGTGGAGTCTGTGTGTTGGTGCAGTTTGCAGCACAGACACAAAGAAGTGTAATGTGTGTGTCAGTGTGATGTGTTGTAGTGTCAGGAGTCAGGATGCAGCTACAAAGCTTCTTGTTCAGTGTATACAAACAGCTGTAGCTCCATAAAGGCAGCATGCAGAGACTCACAGTGTCTTATAATGAGAGGCTGCTTTCTCTCACACATGTTGTTCACTTATTATCAGCACATGTTGTTGTTTGTGGAACAGAGTTATTGTAGTTTTTTCTCATTAGTTTGAGTTTTTATTCCATTTGGACTTTTTGTGTTTAGTTCAGTTTAGTTTCCAGATGATTTTCTTCTTTTTCAGGTTTGATTATTTATTGCTTGAAGAGTTTTAATAGTTTTATTCTTTTTTCATTCTTACTGTTTGGAGGTTTGTGTCAGAGGCCAGATTCAGGAGCATCAGTACAGCTGTTACAATAAAAAGCAGTGACTCAGTCTGACAGACATCCAGAGTCTCAATGAACTCGTCCATCAACAACATTTTATCAAACTAACAGATTCTAAAACCAAAGATTTGTTTTTCAGATGATGTTTTTCATCCGTCTCAGTCTTTGCTCATGAACTTTGTCTCCAAACGTCTCAGCCTGAGCTTCCCTCTGATGAACTCGTTCATAATCTCGTCCATTCTGCTCTCAATGAAAATCTGAACATGTTCAGCTCGGCCTCCTGTCTTTGTGTCAGAGTCTCCAAAGCAAACATGACAGCAGCTCACTGCCATCTTCAAACCTTCCCTTTCACTCTTGCTGCTGTCCTTCTGTCACAAATCAGCCCTGATGAAGATGCTCGGGATCAGGTGAGGAGGAGGAGAAGACTCGCTGTGGTGACGCTTGAAGGGACACAAGAAGAAACACAATCAAAGATCATCATCTAATAACAGAAGACTGTCTTTTATTGTGTGTTTCTGATTGGCTGCTGTAGAAGTGAACAGTTGTACTTTGACCTTTAACCTCTCTGCTCTGTGTTGTTTCCTCTTTCAGACCAGAAAACCATCACAGCTGAGTCTGGACAGGACGTCACTCTGACATGTCGAGCTCCAAACAACAACATCATAATTGTAAAGTGGAGCAGAGCTGACCTGGAAGATGAATATGTGTTTTTGTACCGGGACGGTCACTTTGTTCCAGATGATCAGCATCCATCTTTTAAGAACCGGGTGGATCTGCAGCACAGACAGATGAAAGATGGAGACGTGTCTTTGATTCTGAAGGATGTGACGATTAATGATGCTGGATCATACGAGTGTCGTGTTGTCCAGCGAGTGGGAGGACCTATGACTCTAATCATCAGCACCAACCTGAGTGTTGTTGTTCCTCCAGGTGAGTGAGTAGAGTTGAGTGTGTGTGTGATCAGAGGTGAAGCTGCTTCCTGGTTGTTGATGTTGGTTTGTAAAGATGTTGCTGATGAGACTTTGTAGAAAGCAGCTGGTCTGAGTGATGTGATCAGAGTGCAGTAGATAATGTCTGACAGCAGTTTGAAGAGGAAATGGATTCTGTTCTGTTCTTCACTCATCACCTACCTGACACCTCACACCTGTTTCTCACCTGCAGGTCTGACAGGAGGACAAGAGAAGGATGAAGACAAAGAGAAGGAGGATGGATCTGTTGGACTGATTGTTGGTCTGTCAGTTCCTGCTCTGCTTCTTGTTGTTGTTGCTGGTTTTTTGATCTACAGAAAACATAAACAACAGCAGAGAGTGGAAACAAACCAGCCTCCTGTTTAAGTGCAGCAGGTTTAAAATGTCTCAGAGGTTTTTCCAGCTTTGAGTCTGCCGCTGCTGTTCAGAGTTCTGGGTGTTGTCAGTGTTTAAAATCCTGCAGAAACAGATGAACTGAGCACAGACAGCAGGCCCACAGCACTGTAGGTTTATTTCAGTTTTATCTTTAATGGCTGCTTCTGTTTTTGCTGACAGCTCATCTCAGTGGACGAGTTTCATCTTTAAAAACAGTCTTTACATTTCATAGTAACTGGAACATCCAGAGGGCTGTGACTACAAATCAACTTCAACACAGTCAGGCTTTCTTTGTGTTAGCTGGCTCAACTAAACCTGAAACTGCAGTCAGAGACAGCAGGTATCACCGTGGTGATTATCACCTTTCTCTGCTTCAGGCTCTGAGCACGCTCAGATGAAAAGGAGCGTTTCATGTATCATGTGACTTTTCTTCTACACAAAATGGTCCCTGTGAGCGCCACCCAGTCCAATCAGAGACGTTACTCACTGATAACTTCACTAATGTCTCCACTACATGAATACAGGTACATTGTAACAGTGTGATGTGCAGTTTAGCTTCACTCAGTGGCTTCAGCAAGTTACAGTTTAACAAGCTGCACATATGAAACATTTCCTCCAGCAGAGAATCGACATCACAGTGAAAACGTGGCTCTAACAGCTGATTTAAAAACAAAACTCTGAACATGAAATGCTCCTGACCAGGTGATCTTTCACCATCAGTTACCATGGTGATTTAGCCTCTTTCTGACACAGAAAGCTCTGACTTTGAGTGTGACACAGCTCACTGAGACATTTTGTTGTGCACGCCTACTTTTAACTCTTCAAACAAATGAAATGAACACTTGAACATTTTTCACTTTGATGGTTTTGTTTCCACTGACTGTAGTTACATCATTTTGAGCTCAGATTACATATTTATGAAGTTTTTCACACCTGAATGTTTCAATCATCAAGATCTGGTTTCAGTTTTCTCTTTATCTTTGTGAGCTGTGTGTGTTGTTTACCCTCAGTATCCATGAACAGTGTTACAGACCTGGGATCAGTGTTTTTGTTTATAAGATCAAATATGACCTCATTATGTGAGTGTGAGCTGTGGACCACAAAACCTCAACAACACTAATCCTCGATCAGCTGTTTCACTAAAATTACATCCAAGTATGAACTCATCCCATCGTTCATGCATCAATTTGTAGCTGACAGATGGTTATGCACATCCCTGGTTGCCTAGGTAACCCTCTAACCTTAGATAACGCTATTGTTGTCACTCAGCAGTATGATTTAATGTAGTTGTTTCAATAGATCTCAAAGATAAGAAAAGTTCACCTCGGTACTCGCTGACTTCACATCAGTGATCAGTTATTGCGTTTAAAAAGTGTAGCTACTCGTCTTTGACCTTGTATGTATGTGTGTTTATGCTCTGATTGTATTTTCCTGCTGCTCACACAGCATTAGAAAAGCCTGAAAACTCAGTGTTCACAGAGTCTGTAAGCCCCAAATGTTTGTATGAAGGACAGAGAACAAACAACAAAGGTCAGTGTGAGAGTGTCTCTGTATTTGAACAATAAACTCTTACTTTGGTTTAAATTATTTATTCTTTCATTTGTGTTGTTGGCAGAGAAGCTACATCATGTGAACTTCATCATATTGTCACATGTCATCACAGATTCAAAAGATGTAATATTTGTGTGTTTGTTATTAACAATCATGCCCCCAGACGCCAAAACAGTGCCAGCAAACTGAAACTGAAAAAAAAACTGTAAGCAAAAAAGAAAAAAAAAAGATGTAAGTGTGAAAACTTTTTTCTTGTCTTAATGTCAATATTTATTTTTCAGTTTCATTTTAAGGTGGCATCGTTTTAACCCCAACAAAACAAAACAAAAATGACAGAAAGTCCATTGAAATCTGAAAAATATTCATTTTCTGTGCATGAACAAAAACTTTACTTTTTACAAGACAGGAAAACTAACAGTAGCTTTAAATTTTTTATAGTGTATCCTCATCCTCAGTATTGGAAACACGTCAAACTGCATTTCCTATAAAATCAAATCAAATCATAATGATCGTGGAAATTTCTTGATCTAAATTCTCTTCTAGATTGAGTGGCAAAAACAAGAAGAGCTGCTGTTTGTGTTTGTGCAAGTGCAAGAAATACATATAGCACGCTCTCCATCCTTCTGCTAATGTTTAATGTACTGAAATTAATTCTAATTAATGAAATTAATGTCTAATTAAATTCAAAGAACTGAAGATAAACAGGCCACAGAAAGCACTTTGTCACCTCTGCTGTGATGTTAACTGTCGTGGTGCCTCAGACCTCGTCGTGTGATCTGACTTTAGTGTTTGATTTTGTCTGTTTTCAGGCTCTAACTTTACAGGAAGAAACTGTAAAATAATCAAATTATTCATCATTGTGAAAACTTCATCATGAAGCATTTGTGATGAGCTACATTCCTCTGAACCTTCAGTTTGGTTATTTATTTATTTTCCATCCTTGTTCTTAATGCTTTCACCATCACAGCACTATGAACTGTGGGTAATCCCTTCAGGTCCACAGAGATGAGGACTCGTGAAAATGTGCATAAGGACTCAAAGTGTCTGCAGAGAGCCGTCATGCACTTGATAACATGAAATCAGGACGGCCCTGAGCCCTCAGAGGCCGACACTAAGCTGTGACTGTTTATCTGCACGTCTCAAACACGCCTCCATTTGTCTGCAGGCTGAGTGATCTGACTGAGCTCAGCCTCCATTTTCTACAGGGAGACGCTCAGAGAGGCTTTCACTTTCATTTCACAGGAACAGCTTTGCTTCTGTTTTACATGCAGGTGCTGCACAGAACACACCCTGTTCAACCCGTTTGTGTGACTGACTGCAGCTCAGACTAAAGGCTGGATCAGCTGTTCAACAGCTCAGCAGTTTGTAGTTTGTTTTCATTTTGCCCCGCCTCTGTCAGTGCGCCCCAGGGCCGCTGTGGTTACAATGTATGTACTGTATAACATGCTGTGCTTCTGTCGGTGCTGTGCTATTGGACAGAAGTCCCTAATGTAAAGGTCTCCGAGGTCACTGCAGACTGTGCATCATCCAATGCTGAGGGCTAAAAGAGGAGACAGAGCTTTTGAAGCTTGAGATCTATGAATTTGGTGATTTGTTTTAAAAGCAGCTAAAAATATAATCTTTTTAAGCTTGCTTTTGGGTAACTTTTTGTTCTAACATTTAACCATTTTTGTTATGATGTTTGTCCTCAAAGGTGCTACATTAAAAATGCTTTTCACTTACTTTACTATAATGCCATGATTTTCACCAGCATCTTAAATGTACAGCAGACATCAGTCTTACTGATAAAAGTCAGACCAGCAGGGGAACTAAATAACGCCTGCTTTTCTTTTCCGGACACAATTTGTAGCTGCACCAGAATCCGCCGGAAACGCACCCTGCGCTGTAGTGTGTCTTCATCAAAACACAGCTGAGAAAACAAACAAACATGTTTTACTGGATGAAGAGCGGCAGCAGCGGCGGCCCCGAGCCGGTCGACAGCGTCGGTAACATGTCTAAGAGCGACATACTGAGAGGAATCGTCACCGAGAAAATGAGCACAGCCGCCCGCGAGATCTTAGCGGTGGTGGAGAGGACTGTAGCCGACTACGAGGAGGAGGCTGCGGGCTTCAGGCGAGAGATCGGCCGTCAGAGGAGACTGCTGGAGCTCCTGCAGCCTAACGTCTCTCTGGAGAAAAGAGGTGCTGCTCGCAGCCACAAAAAGCTGATTTGTAAATTTAGAATTTGCCGAACTTCGTTTAAAAATCGCTGATTTTACGTTTACAAGCTGTTAAACATACAGATGTGTAATTACAATAAAATGTGAATGCAGGGAAAATAATATTAGCGTTATTTGCAATTCGGCATAAATTTCTCTCAGTTTAAATGTAGAGAAGAGCTGATGATTCATTTTTTTTGTTTTTGTTTTTTTTCCCTGAACTAGACCTTGAGGTGTATGAAGCCTCTACTTGAGGTAGAACCTTCAGCCTGGAGTGGTTATTCCATACATTTTTTAGTGCCATGACCTCTGACTTTGAGGGACTAATTAGAATTTCTGCTGCTTCAGGCTGTTCCAGTGAGATGGAGGTCGCCAACAGAAAACATCTGAGACCACCCAACTAAACTCTTCTTGAGCGTGCAATCTGATTTACTGCTTTTTATTATCCACGCTCTCATGGCTGTTGTACAGACTCTTAAAAGCATGTAGCAACAGGCCATATAACCCGTAACCACGCCCTTCTTCTCACAAGATATGCCACTGGGCGTAATGTAGTTATCCTTGAGAGCATAAGAATCTGGTCTAATTCTTATCCCAGATTGTCATTCTTTGTTTTGTTTTGTCTTTTTGGAATCTAGAGTTAATGTTTTCTTATTGGTTTACATAATAAAAACAATGATCAACAGGAAGGAGGGTCTTCGGAGCTGCAGTCAAACACCACAGTCACACAAAGCTGATATATTGATCAAATGTTCTTTTTGACCAAAAAACACAAAGTCCTACAGCCTGATGTGGAGAGGCATGAGGTGGAAGTCGTGCCTGAGGACAGAGAGGAGCAACAGCCCAAGCAACAGACAGGTACGTCTGAACAGTCTTACCATTAATTGTTTTTCTTTTTTTTGGGGGGGGGGGGTAGTTCAAGGCTTTTATAAAGAATATTGCAAAATGACACAGGCACCCCATAACATGGGTAACCCCATATATAGGTATATATCCAGAATACAACCAGTTGGCAACCAGATGAGTTCCGCTTATTGGCACAGACTGATTAAGATTAATTGCAACATGTTGGCAGTCTGTCCATGTTTGTAAATTGGCCTCGAGTTATTTGCAAACATCACCAATTTGTCACCAGCAGTCGGTCAAAAGTCAGCCTGACTGTTTAGAAACAATTTGCCTCCTACTGTGTGTTAATAAGGAGGTTCAAAGTTTTTATTTTTTATCACCATGGCCTCATCTGGTCAGAATGCAAAGAAAACTGCTATCAATTAGTTGCCGTATATGTCGGTTTACTTTAGTGTAATCAGTAGTAACTTAAAGGAAGACACGCATGGACTGCTAAACTCTGAAAGAGAAAACAAGTCATTTAAGTTAATGACTTTAAGTCATTAACTTAAATAAAGATTTAAACTGAGAACTACAAATCAAACTCACCTAAGCTGCCGCTTGTGTGGGAGTGAAAAGAGGGCATGAAAGTGAGTGCAGTGCTTATATACTGTGCGCCAGGCGAGTTCAATTAATCAAATTATTACTAAAGCAAACTGACTAAACCACATGTATTGTGTCTTTGTCGTTCATATGATTCAAATTAAAAACCATAACAAAAAGTGAATTCTGATGTATCCAGGTGTGAAGGACACTGAGAGCCTGGCCCTGCTTTGGTACGACGACATTGATGACGATGAAGAGGAGCAGGAGTTGGTGCAACCAACAAGTTCCCGACAAAAACGAGAAGATCTAAAGGACCCAGATTATAAAATGCCGTCAAGGTTAGAAAAAACACCACTTTAAGGAACAACAAACTGTAGAGGTTTGTGATATGGCCAACAATATGTGGATGGTCCCCAAGTTTATTTGCATTTGCTTTATAGTCTTTTATGACACTGACTTAGTTCCTGCATTTTCGCCAGAGTTCCGACTATCAGGAAGAAGCCCAGCAGACCTCGCATCAGTGACATAAAGAACCATATAGATCTCAGAGTCCGCATCCTGGAGGACTCGCACACCAATGTGCTCTCTAAGACGGGTATGAAATGAAATGTTAGTCATTAAGGTTTTGTATTTGTCTGTTATGTGGTACAGTGTTAGCCGTGCTATTAATACCATTTTTTCTTTGTTCCTAATTCAAAGCATTTTCCAATGCTTACAAAAATATTTAATTACATTATTTATCATCAGAAATAGTCAAAGACTGGCCAACTAATCACTTGAACTAATGAATACTAGGGCAAGGTTTGGTTTTACTGACTGCCTAAGGACTATTGATCTTAAGATGAATTTTTTCTGTTCCAGTATTCAAGAAGTTCCCAGCACACGACCTGAAGTGCCCTCTTGGTCTACAGGAAGCTGACTTCCTGGACCTGTTGAAGTCCACCTTTCCTCAGCTGGCAGATGATGAACCTTTTGACTTGTTCACAACTGACAGAAGCCGGAGGCTCCAGCCCCTGAAAGTGAAGATTGTGACTCCAGAGGAGATCCACATGTTTACTGGAAACTCTGCCCTCTACATCCGCCTGAAGGTAGACGCTGTACCTGTTTGTGCTGCTTTTGCCTCTGACATTGGTAGGATTTTGATAATTTTGCTTCTTTATACCACAATAACAGATTTAAAATGTAACAATCATGATGTGATTTAAATGTACACTTTAAGATTTTACAAAAATGTTAAAGAAATTTTAGCTATTTTACTCTCAGTTAACATAAGTGCTGATAATAATTTGGAAATGAACTCTTACAGACTAGTGAGGAGGGGGAGAAAGAGTTTCCCGCTTCACCAACAAACGATGACTGTCCATCCAGCGATGCTGACATAACAAAAAACAATGAAGCTGAACTCCAGTCAAGGTAAAAATAAAAACGGGTATAAGGATTTGTGTGCTCTTGATTGACCAACGATGTCAAAAACAAGACTCTAGAATGTTGATGTAAATCTAGACGCTGGATTGTGATAATTCAATGAAAAACATGAAATTTAAAAAATTACTGAGGGAACAAATTCTGATCTAACGAATACCAAACCCAAAATTCTGTGGTTCAAGTTCTCTAATGGATAAGTTTGTTGTTTTTAGTTATTGCAAGTAGACGAAACCTATGGCTTTTATTTACAGACGCTCAGTACTTAAAAACTTAACTTTAACCGTTTTGTTCCACAGCAGCTCTGATCAGCATACAGACAGTCCCAGTGTGGACATGCTGGCCAGCAGCACAACATCACAAAAGCAAGACCTGCCAACAGATGAAGAGGCCTGTGAGAGGGAAGTGGACAGCAAAGATGAACACAAAGCCTTGGCTGTAGACAAATGCTTTAAACCTGTTTCTGAGCTCCAGGTGACAAAAAAGATGAAGAAACAAGTGCGCAAAAGTGACATGAAGGAGATAGAGAAGAGTAAAATAGCCTGTAAAGTGTGTGGAGTGTGGTACTTGAACCTGGGCAGCTTGATCAAACACACCTGGAGTCACCTGGAGGAGCCACAGGGTGGTTGTGGAGTTTGTGGAGAGCAGTTTGAATCTGTGGATGAGTTAAAGAGACATATCAGAATTCACCAGAAAACTCACGACTGCTCATATTGTGGGAAATCTTTCTTCTCCATCGTTGGTCTTAACAGCCACATTTCTCTGCACACAGGAGACAGGCCATTCAAATGTAAGATTTGCAGCAAAACCTTTGCTTACATGTCTGGTCTGAATGTTCACCATTGGGTCCATGTGGAAGAGAAACCACACAAATGTGACATTTGCCCAAAATCCTTTGGTTTGAAGGCGCAGCTCCAAGCTCACAGCAAGACACACACCAGCAAAGACAGATACGTCTGCAATATCTGTGGAAAGTCTGTCTGTGACCTTCGATCTTTGACCCGCCACAAGTTCACTCACTCTGGAGAGCGGCCGTATGGCTGCCAAATCTGCGGGAAGCGTTTCAAACTTTCCGGCATCCTGAAGTCCCACGAGAAGATCCACATGGCCAGGGAGCGACCTTTTCTCTGCCATGTCTGCTGCAAATCCTTCCTGTCAAACTGCAGCCTGATGACTCACATGAAGACGCACAGCAGCGAGAGGCCGCACGTCTGCGGCGTGTGCAGCAAAGGCTTCGTGTCCAACGGCGAACTCAAGGGTCACATGCGAGTGCACACTGGTGAGGCACCGTACGGCTGTTCTGAGTGCGGCCGTTTCTTCAAACGCAAGACTTACCTGACCAACCACATCAGGAGCCACTTGGGCATCAAACGGTTTGTGTGCGCGATCTGTGGGAAGGCGTGCTCTCGCCAGGAACACCTGAGGGTCCACATGAGGACCCACAACGGAGAGAGACCGTACCAGTGCACCATCTGCGAAAAAGCCTTCACCCAGAGCCACTGTCTGAAAACGCACATGAAGAGCCACCAGGTGGAGGAAAACTCTGTCCCCAGTCCATCCACAACCTAAACGACACTGAAAACAACAACTTTTTTTTTTATCATAATATACTTACAGATACAGTTTGTTTTTTTGTTTTTTAATCTGTGAACTTTATATTTCATTTTTTTAAACTGGAAAAAGTGTTGTGGATTTTTTTTTCTTCTTTTTATAACTTTTTGTGCTAAAACACGTGGTTCTTAGATCATCATGTCACTTACAGCAAACATGTAGTCTGGTGATCAACAGTTCTACTAAATCGTTATTTGTTTGGGCATCAAGACCTAAGTTACTGAAGGACTCCGCAGTTGTTTTAAAGGAAAACGCACCTTTGAGTGTTGAAATGCCAGTGTACTCAGAGGCGGGGTTTTGAAAGTAGCCAATCCGAGAGCGTTGTTCATCTCTCTTAATTGCATCTCCAGCAGATGCAGTCCAGCGTTCCCACATCATACATGTAGCTATCTCGAGTGTTTTTCATTTTGTTCTTAAAGTCCTGCATCCCCAGATTTATATATTCAGGGTTTAAACTATAAAATCATTTTGTTTTACCACATCCAAAATTCAAGGTTTTTCAAAATTCACGGGTGCTCTTGGACCATAACCCCCCATCAATTTCAGGGCTCAAATGTACACTTTAGATCAGCATATAATTGTAAAAGTGGGCAGTCAGAATAACAAAAACCAGTAAAAAGCTTTAAAAAAAGCCAAACATCTGCTGCCACCCAGAACTCCTCTGTATTCATACAGCGTCTTTCATCACAGCAGCCCTAACAGCATTACCTGCTGCGGTGCTTGTATCTACTAGGGCAGGAAGTGGAGGCGCTTTCCACCACAACGAGTCTCAAAATCATTTATGTTTGTGAGCTACAGTTTGACTGTAGCTGTTCCTTACCACTAAACTATAGGGAGTGCAGAATTATTAGGCAAGTTGTATTTTTGAGGAATAATTTTATTATTGAACAACAACCATGTTCTCAATGAACCCAAAAAACTCATTAATATCAAAGCTGAATGTTTTTGGAAGTAGTTTTTAGTTTGTTGTTAGTTTTAGCTATTTTAGGGGGATATCTGTGGGTGCAGGTGACTATTACTGTGCAGAATTATTAGGCAACTTAACAAAAACAAATATATACCCATTTCAATTATTTATTTTTACCAGTGAAACCAATATAACATCTCCACATTCACAAATATACATTTCTGACATTCAAAAACAAAACAAAAACAAATCAGCGACCAATATAGCCACCTTTCTTTGCAAGGACACTCAAAAGCCTGCCATCCATGGATTCTGTCAGTGTTTTGATCTGTTCACCATCAACATTGCGTGCAGCAGCAACCACAGCCTCCCAGACACTGTTCAGAGAGGTGTACTGTTTTCCCTCCTTGTAAATCTCACATTTGATGATGGACCACAGGTTCTCAATGGGGTTCAGATCAGGTGAACAAGGAGGCCATGTCATTAGTTTTTCTTCTTTTATACCCTTTCTTGCCAGCCACGCTGTGGAGTACTTGGACGCGTGTGATGGAGCATTGTCCTGCATGAAAATCATGTTTTTCTTGAAGGATGCAGACTTCTTCCTGTACCACTGCTTGAAGAAGGTGTCTTCCAGAAACTGGCAGTAGGACTGGGAGTTGAGCTTGACTCCATCCTCAACCCGAAAAGGCCCCACAAGCTCATCTTTGATGATACCAGCCCAAACCAGTACTCCACCTCCACCTTGCTGGCGTCTGAGTCGGACTGGAGCTCTCTGCCCTTTACCAATCCAGCCACGGGCCCATCCATCTGGCCCATCAAGACTCACTCTCATTTCATCAGTCCATAAAACCTTAGAAAAACCAGTCTTGAGATATTTCTTGGCCCAGTCTTGACGTTTCAGCTTGTGTGTCTTGTTCGGTGGTGGTCGTCTTTCAGCCTTTCTTACCTTGGCCATGTCTCTGAGTATTGCACACCTTGTGCTTTTGGGCAATCCAGTGATGTTGCAGCTCTGAAATATGGCCAAACTGGTGGCATGTGGCATCTTGGCAGCTGCACGCTTGACTTTTCTCAGTTCATGTGCAGTTATTTTGCGCCTTGGTTTTTCCACACGCTTCTTGCGACCCTGTTGACTATTTTGAATGAAACGCTTGATTGTTCGATGATCACGCTTCAGAAGCTTTGCAATTTTGAGACTGCTGCATCCCTCTGCAAGATATCTCACTATTTTTGACTTTTCTGAGCCTGTCAAGTCCTTCTTTTGACCCATTTTGCCAAAGGAAAGGACGTTGCCTAATAATTATGCACACCTGATATAGGGTGTTGATGTCATTAGACCACACCCCTTCTCATTACAGAGATGCACATCACCTAATATGCTTAATTGGTAGTAGGCTTTGGAGCCTATACAGCTTGGAGTAAGACAACATGCATGAAGAGGATGATGTGGACAAAATGTTAATACATCATGAGTAGTGCACAGGTGTACCTCAGACTGCCCACAACAAAAGGCCACCCTGGAATGTGCAGTTTTGTCTCACAGCAAAATGCCACAGATGCCACAAGCAATGAGGGAGCGTGCAATTGGCATGCTGACAGCAGGAATGTCAACCAGATCTGTCGCCCGTGCATTGAATGTTCATTTCTCAACCATAAGCCGTCTCCACAGGCGTTTCAGAGAATATGGCAGCACATCCAACCGGCCTCACAACCGCAGACCTCGTGTAACCACACCAGCCCAGGACCTCCACATCCAGCAGGTTCACCTCCAAGATCGTCTGAGACCAGCCACCCAGACAGCTGCTGGAACAATTGGTTTACACAACCAAACAATTTCTGCACAAACTGTCAGAAACCGTCTCAGGGACGCTCAACTGCATGCCCGTCGTCCTCATCGGGGTCTTGACCTGACTCCAGCTCGTCGCCGTAACAGACTTGTGTGGGCAAATGCTCACATTCGATGGCGTCTGGCACGTTGGAGAGGTGTGCGCTTCACGGATGAATCATGGTTCACATTGTTCAGGGCAGATGGCAGCCGAGAATGTCCCAGTTCTTGCATGGCCAGCATACTCACCGGACATGTCATCCATTGAGCATGTTCGGGATGTGCTTGACCGGCGTATACGACAGCGTGTACCAGTTCCCACGAATATCCAACAACCTCGCACAGCTATTGAAGTGGAGTGGACCAACATTCCACAGGCCACAATTGACAATCTGATAGACTCTGATAGATAGAGTGGGCACCAGGCAGGGATGCCCACTCTCCCCTTCACTTTTTGCAATTTTTATCGAACCTCTAGCAGCAGCATTTAGACAGGCTACAACAATTAAGGGCATAAAATGTAAGAACATAGAACATAAAATCAGTCTCTATGCGGATGATGTGTTGCTTTTTCTGCAAAACACACAAACCAACCTCTCTGAGGTAATTACTCTAATAAACTGGTTTTCAAGAGTTTCAGATTATTCAATTAACTGGCCAAAATCTACAGTTCTCCACATTAACTGCTTCTTCCATAATTCTTCCTCTGCCCCACAGCAATCAGGAAATATTAAATATTTAGGTATTAATGTTTCTCCTAAGCTTTCAGACTTAACTAAATTAAATCACATCCCACTTCTAAAGAAAGTAGAAGGCGATCTGACTAGATGGAAATCTTTACCCATGGGAAGGGTCGCCACTATAAAAATGATGATCTTGCCAAAAATAAATTACTTATTTTTGATGATCCCTAACAAACCATCACAAGATTGGTTCAGATCTCTAGATTCATATATTTCCAAATTCCTTTGGAAAGATAAACCCCCGCGTATCAGCTTAAAAACGCTACAAAGAACCAAGGATAGAGGAGGATTAGATCTGCCTAATTTTCACCAATACTTCTTAGCCAACAGGCTTCAGTTCATCTCAGAATGGTCAAAACATACCTTCCTAGATGAGCCCTGGCTAGATGTTGAACAGGCACTATGCAAGGATCTAGAGATTTCAGACCTACCATTTATTAGCTCAAACATCAAAAGACATGAATGTTTTAAAAGTATCAACATCAGCTCCTCTCTGACAGCATGGTGGGAGTTTCTAAAAATAACGGAGTCTTCACTAATCCCATGCAAACGTACTCCTATCTGGAATAACCCTGACATATTACAAAACAATAATATGATTAACTTCCCAGAATGGAGTTGTAAAGGAATTAAATACTTAGAACATATATTGGAGGGAACAGAATTGATCCCATTTGACAGACTAGTTGCACAATATGGGATCAACAAGAAAATTTTTTTAGAATATCAACAAATTAAATCCATTATAAAAAAGAAATTTAACCTCAGTCAAGTTGAATTACAAACACCACCAAGTGCGGCACAATTCACTGATTGTCATTGTCTTTAAAAAACAAACTCTTATAAGGCACACATGAACTGAGAAAAACCCCACAAACACCAAGAGGACGTTTCAAGAAGGCCACAGAGAGAAGAGTACAGAAGTGGAGCAGTTCAGTGATGTAGGTGGAGGCGTCACACCATCAGGCCATGAAAGTATGAACCATGATTTGAACCTGAAACAGTGCAGAAGCTCTAACAGTGGAGAGATGTTTGGAGTTAAAGCTTTGGTCAGACCAGAGATCAGAGCATCAGTTCATCACACTGTCCTCACTGCTGTAATATTAATGCCACACTGTTGTTCTTTCATGTGCTGATGTGATGCACTCATGTTTATATGTTAGTGTTACTGACCATTAAGTTCTGTAGGAACCACACATTCACACACAGCATACACGGATAAATAAAAAACACCCGTTGATGTCTTTGGACTGTGGGAGGACGTCAGAGACCCAGAATCCACTTCAGGAGATACATGTATGACCTTTGTTCCTCATGCGCTCCATGTGTTACTTTACTAATTCACAGTCTGTTTCTGTGGGCAACAGGATGACTTCACTGCTTCACTGCTGTCTCATTACAAATCCACACAAACATGATGTGTATATTTATACATTATGAGTGGCAATTTTCCCTAAAATCACAATGTTTCTAACTTGAGCCAAACTGGTGGATCTGAAAATCCATCTAAACAAATGAGTCAAACTTCACCCAAAAGAGCATCAGTGTACAAAGGTTTGCATCATCTATACAACAGTATAAATGTGAAAATATGTTTCATATTTTTGAGTCTTATGGGTCTGTTTATGAAAAGTAATCAGGTCTCAACCCAGCAAAGTTGTTCAGGATGTTTTGCTGGTGTCAAAGGTCAAAGCAGTTTAAATCTGACCTGAACAGTGTGTCATGTTAAAGAAAAGTTGAAGAGGTTGTCAAACTTCTCAGTGCAGGATCAGAGAGAGACGTTAACAGTTTGTACAATCTGTTAAATTGGGTAAGATTGGTTTACAAACTAAAAACAATGTCAGCCAAAGAGATGATTTTTATACAAAGTGTTTTCCAGTGGACTGTACTTAAAGAAGAAAAAGTCACATGAAGCTAATAAACAATCACACCAACATAAAATAGTTAATTTGTCTAACCTGAAGCTCCAACACTCACTGACTCTGAGATCAGAAATTCATGTGTGTTTGTAACACAGTTTGACTTTGTGTCAGTAAATCTCATGAACAAGATGAATAAACTGTAGTTCAGAGTCACTGACAGCACAGACACACACTGTTGGTCCGAGTCTGAACATGATGATCATCAGAGTCGACTGCTGGATGTTCAGGAGAGTTTCTGTCTGTCCTCAGATCGTCCGACTCACAGTTCATCTCTGTCTCCTCCTGGCTGACCTGCAGGTGAGAAACAGCTGTGAGGTGTCCTCTTCTAGTTCAGGAGATTAGATGAAAAAATCATTCATAACATTTATAAAGTGAGAAAATGTTAATGTTGATTTTTCTGCTTTTTATTTAAAAACATGATCTGACCAAAACTGCAGTCTGGAATCTTGCTTTCACCATAAAAAAATCATATTTTTTTTTCAAATACACAGGTCTAACAGCTGCTTCGGGGTCAGAGGTCATGTTGGGTTGATCCAGCTGTTCTTTATAATTTGACCTGTTTGGCTGCAGACTGTGAGAGCTCATTAAAACATGTCTGAGACTTTTGGAAGGTCAAATCCTCGAGTCTCTGAAAACGTGTTTGTTTATTATGAGGCTGAAACATCTGAACCTGTGATTCAGTGACAACAGCTCTGTCACACCAAACACTGTGTACACAGTTTACTACTTTTATATACGAAGCACTTCAAACAGTGCAATATATCAATACCATGCAATATATAATACTATATACCAAACATCATACTTACAGTTTGATATAATTGTTCAAAACAACCAAACATCTAAAAAAAACTGACTTTTTAGGTTTCTACACTGAATAAATATCCAAAAACATTTTGACTGGTTAAAATCACGTTTGCAGAAGATTTGGTGGTTTCCTGGTGTAGAGTTACTAGAGTTAGAATAGAGTTAATATTCCTTCTTTAATAATCCTTTGTTGTGCTCACTGCTTGTTTTATTCCTGTGTTTGATGATCAGAGTCTCTGTAAGTCATGAGTGTCAATGAACGATCAAATGAGAAACTCCAGGAAGTGCTGAGTGGACTGTGCCATGGGGGAAATATGATGTTGTTTATGTTTAATATTTATGCTGTTTAGCTTACATTTGAGTTATTCTGGATTTGATTAATTGACCTGTTAACATACACCAGGTCACCAGTGCATTACTTAAAGCTTTAGCAACATGCTAATTAAACATATGTTCAAGAAATAAAAAATATTAACTTCATCTGATCCAACATTCAGATTATTTTAAATGTGCGAGTCTGTAATCTCAGTGACTAACAGAGAACCTGAGTGTAAATGTGACCAGATGAAGTGTGAGGTTGTGAGAAAGTCTCTGACTGCATTCATAGATGTGTCCTTTCAGCTGCTCGCTCTGATCCAACCTTTGGTCTCTAAGAAGAGGCTTCAGGGAGATGTTTGCTACGTTGGACTGTAGGACCATCAGAAATGTGTGCAGTAACAAAACAGGCAGCACTGAAAGCAGCTCTAAGTGTTTGTGTTGTTCAATGATTTGTGCACAACAACAACAATGGGACCTCTCTCATCCATCAGTCACCATGTGGACATTTTTCTGACACACTTTGAAGCTGATGGACGTTTTGTGTCTGCACTAAGTACGTTTTCAGCAGCTATGGCACCGGCAGGATTCACTTTCACAGACTCACAACCACCAGCTCCACCCCTCCCCTCCCCCTCCAGCTGTAGGCTTTAACATTGAGTTTCCCCACACATGTTTACAGACGAGTTAGAGAGCAAGAGAAGAAGAGACATAAATGTCTTTGTTTCTGCTCTAACCAAACAATGCTGCTCTACAACTCTAGACTACCAGCCACAAAGACAACAGCTGGAGAAACATCTGTCTACCTCTGACATCCACCAGCTCATCCATACAACAAACACACATCAACAACCAGGAAGCAGCTTCACCTCTGATCACACACACACTCAACTCTACTCACTCACCTGTAACAATCAGGTTGAGGCTGCTGATGGACTTCCATGAGCGAGTTTCTTCCATGAAGAAACGACACTCGTATGCTCCAGCGTCATGAACTGTCACATCCTTCAGAATCAAAGACACGTCTCCATCCTTCATCTGTCTGTCCTGCAGAGCCACCCGGTTCTTAAAAGATGGATGCTGGTGTGTTGAATCAGGGAGACCATCCTGGTACAAAAGCACATAATCATCTCCCAGGTCAAATCTCTCCCACTTTATTACTCTAATGTTGTTGTTTGGAGCTCGACATGTCAGAGTGACGTCCTGTCCAGACTCAGCTGTGATGGTTTTCTGCTCTGAAAGAGGAAACAACACTTTGACATTTGAGTTTTTAGTCATGTTGGATTTAATGAACCTCTGAACATCCAGCAGGTCACCAGTGACCCACTGAGGGGGAATTTTAGCCTCATGCTAAACATGCAAAGTGTCAGAAACTACAAGATGTTAGCTTCCACAGAACAACAACATGTGCTGATAATAAGTGAACATAATGTGTGAGAGAAAGCAGCCTCTCATTATAAGACACTGTGAGTCTCTGCATGCTGCCTTTATGGAGCTACAGCTGTTTGTATACACTGAACAAGAAGCTTTGTAGCTGCATCCTGACTCCTGACACTACAACACATCACACTGACACACACATTACACTTCTTTGTCTCTGTCACAGCTGGATTACAGATGTTAAGTGTCCACCCAGCCTGGTGTCTCCTTCACACACAGACAAACTGAATCCAGATGAAAATAATCCTCCTGTACTTCTTGTTATCTCAGAGAGAAACTCAGTTTAGTTCAATCTCACCTGCAGAGACGAAGACAAGGACAAACAGCAAAGTGCAGCAGAGCAGCGCAGTGCCAGCAGCCATCTCTGTGTCAGTATTTGTGCTGATCCGACTCTTAGTTTGTAATAAAGCTGAAAGTCTGCTTTGAAGAACAGATCTGACTTTCAGCAGCTCACTCTTACCTTGTAGTTTGTGGTTCATTTAAGAACCTTGGAATCCTTGGCTGTTTAGTTGAATCAACAGGTATTATCAGGCTGACGTCAGCATGATGTCATAAACACACGATAAAACATCAGAGTTTTAGTACAGCCTCTTGTTCTCTCCTGTAGTCTGAGTGTAGCCATTATAACAGTGAGACGGCACTGCCACCATGAGGTCAAACTGGAGCATTGCAGGTAATAATTCTCATCCTGAACACTGTTGGAACATCAGACCTCCTCACGCTTTGAACTCATTGTGATTCTAAATATTTCTAGTTTCACTTTGACCCCAACCCTAACCCTGAAATGGGCTGTACAGCTTTTATACTTTGACAATGACAAAATATTATTATCTTCTCCCAAATCCAACGTGGCAGTCTGCTGCGAATCCTCCCCGTCCACATCCGACCTCCCCTGGTATCTGCTCCTCCTGGAATCAGAAACACATGGACACAAAAACACATCCTGCCTTGATTATCTAATGTTATCCTTCAGCTTATTCTAAGGCCCAGTTCAGGACGTCATGTTTGGACTTCCTGACCCAGAGACTTATAGAAAACAATTATCAGTGTATGTGTAAAAATCCTCTGCACTCTGCGTGTACCTGCAATATTTCAGATCCAGACAATATCGCTGAATGAATCTGTTAACTCTGAAAACACAGAGTCAACTCATTTATGAGCACATTTGCATTATGTATATATTCATTTAATAAAACAGCTTTATTTAATTTTTTTTAGAAACAATTTATAATTTTGCCTTTCACACCTATTTTCCATGTGAACAAAAGAACGTTCAGCTGTTATCAGGTTCCTCTCCTGTCTCGGTTGTGGAGTGTATGTAGACGACCCACGAACAGACATAGGCAGAGAGATGGAACTTGAAACCAAAAGCGAGCCTTTATTTGGCTGGTGACAGGAGAACTAAGAAACCTATGAACAACTATGACATACTGTGATAATATGAGGGCACTATGACACACACTATGACTCTGTGACTATGAGGACATGGGGGTGGGAACACAGACGAAGCAACAATGAACAAAGGGAGACAGAAGACTTACATACACATATGAGGTGATGGGGAAGTGGAGGCACCCGGGAAAAAAGCTGACACAAATGGACATAATGACATCACATGGGGAAGAGTAAAACTAAACACATTGGCTGTGTCCAAATCAATGACTGTAGAAAACATGGACGACGCGACAGCGCCTCCTCCCATTGTGCAAAAATGAAGCCAAACAACCTGCCTGCTGCACAGCTGGCTTATGGCACTAAGAGGCACATACCTCCCTCTAGTGGTCACATTAAGTTCAAACATGGAAAAAGTGTTGGCTACCTATAACATAGTCCTGGGATCACTTCCGGGCCATTCACCCCCCCCCCCCTCACACATTGACCCATGTGACCTCAGTAACTCAGTTGACAGCAGGGTGGGTCATCCACTCTCAGGACCTCCGCCAGCATCACAACCTCACTGGGAGTTAAACACCCGAGACTCTCCATCAGCTTTCAGAACTGAAGAGGTGAAGCGCAGTTTGCTTGTTAACGTGTTGACGCCGTCCAGCCCCACGCACGGGGCGATCTGCTGTAGCTCGTTAACGGAGATTTGCCGTGTTGTGGCGTTAACGTCATTTCAACGAGATTAACGCTGACAGCACTAGTGAGAACACAACGAATATGACTGCACATTGACGCCGACATCATCCTAGTGCAAAGACAAGTGGAAGCAGACAAAAACAACAAGCACGCATGCTGCAAACTTTACCCGAGTCATTTAGACAGCCGTTAGCACATGATTCTCCTTATGGGGACCTGATATGTTTAATATGCTGCTGAGAATATAGCCCAGAAGAAGCGTATAGTATAGCTTTTATTTTGGAAAGAGCCATTTCTCTGTAATAAACTCTCTTTTCCAAAGATGAGTGATTTCTTGATCAGATAGATTTATTTTATCCCTTTGTTGTTTCAGCAACATTAAATCTAAAAACTGCACGTTTGAGTTAAAATATATATTTATAATTTTAATAAATGACAAATTAAAAAGGCATGAACATTTTTTGTATCGAAAAAATATCGAACCGTGACACCAAAGTATCGAACCGAATCGTGAATTTTGTGTATCGTTGCACCCCTAATATATATATATATTAGGGGTGCAACGATATTCGTATCGATATTGAACCGTTCGATACAGTGCTTTCGGTTCGGTACGCATATGTATCGAACAATACAACATTTGTAATTTATTTTATCAATTTTCCTTCTGACGATGCTGTCTGTGTTGAGCGCTCAGTGAATCTGTGTTCGACTACTCCGCCTAGGCTGCACTGTCGAGCGCAGATCCACTGAGCGCTCAACACAGACAGCATCGTCAGAAGGAAGAGCGCAGGGCAAGCTAGCGAGACAGAAGTTAAGCTCTACTTTCAACAGGCAAATTGAACCTCATTCAGATCTGGCGTTTGGAATTATTTTGGTTTTAATGTGACGTATGACTCTGAAGGTAAGCGAGTCATGGACTAAAGTAAAACAGTATGTTGGATGTGCCATGCAATGCTCAATTACATGGGTGGGAACTAGTGTGTTAGCGCAGTTAGCTCGTTAACGTGTTGGCCGTCTAGCCCCATGCACGGGGCGATCGGCGGTAGCTCGTTAACGGAGATTTGCCGTGTTGTGGCGTTAAGGTCATTTCAACGAGATTAACCTGAAAGCACTAGTGGGAACACAACGAATATGACTGCACATTTACGCCGACATCATCCTAGTGCAAAGACAAGTGGAAGCAGACAAAAAAAAGCAAGCATGCTACTAACTTTAGCCGAGTCATTTAGACAGCTGTTAGCACATGATTCTCCTTATGCTGCTGAGAATATAGCCCAGAAGAAGCGGATAGTATAGCTTTTATTTTGGAAAGAGCCATTTCTCTGTAATAAACTCTCTTTTCCAAAGATGCATGATTCCTCAATCAGATAGAGGGCTTGCAATATCGCTAGCCCGACGTCCCGGAGCTAGCGATTTTTTCAGTCGGGCTACCAAAATCTATCTCTTCCCTGCCCGTCGGGCTATCGTAGGAAAAATATATGTCAATGCTTTTGCATTCTTTCAGAAATGTAGCTGGGTAATTATGTCATTGGCATCGGTGAGCCACTGTCAATATGTGACATATTGAAATCGCGTTTGAATTTGCGCTTGTTTTTTTGCTTTCACTTTGCAATCGTGCGAACTGTGTATAGAGAGCGACAGCACTGATCTGTGAGTGATGATAATTTGTGCACCAATTCCTCTGACATCGTCTTATTAATCGTTAGCTTACTATGCAAACATGACAAGTGAAATCTCCCGCAGCTTAAACATGTGAGAGGTTGATCGCGCAGAGAATCGCTGAGCTTATGTGAGTGAGTGTGTAAAAGCATTTCAGTTCTGCTGAGCCAAATAAGACAGGTCAGGGTGAAGAAGTGACAGCCAAAGAAAAGCTTACCACAAAACGGAGAAGTTATGACAAATCAGACTATGAGGCAAAAAGAAAGTGCAGCTTTATGGTTTCATGGACAAAAGAATTTCTGTGGCTGCAATATGACGAGCTAAATAACCAGGGCTGCACATAAGTGGTCCGCAGGTGCACATTCGCTGTCAAAATAAAAAACACGCACAAGGGTTAGGGTTAAATTTAAAAACTGTACTTTTGAGTTAAAATATATATTTATAATTTTAATAAATGACAAATTAAAAATGCATGAACATTTTTTTGTATCGAAAAAATATCGAACCGTGACACCAAAGTATCGAACCGAACCGAACCGTGAATTTTGTGTATCGTTGCACCCCTAATATATATATATATATATATATATCATTTTTTTGGGGTGGTTTTGGTTGCATTTTTCAGGATTTATGTTCTAAAACATCTGCAGCTCCATGACACTGAAACAAACCAATTACCATGCAGTACAGCAATTTTACATTTTTTCACATTTAATAATCACTTTTTAGTTTAGAGTCCAGTGCGTATGATTAAAAAAAACTGCTGTTGTTTCAACTGGTCAGTTTCAGTCTTCTGACTCTCCACCTTTGCTTCATGCTCTAATGCAAGTGCAAAATGAACTGTGCAAGATCTTCTTCCTTCCGCCATCAATTTCTCTGGAAATTACAGCAATATTGTCATGTCACAAATTACCATTAAGCATAGTCTCACTACCCGACCCAACACTTTACCTTGGATCTTCTTTTCAGACGTAGTATGTGTGTCTGTGCAAACCTGAGCTTTTTATACCATGACAGAAAGAGGGGTGAATGAGTACTTACTTACTTACTTAAGTACGGAGGCATAAAGGGGATGATATGATAGTTCTATAAATCTTCTAACATGGTGGAATCAACATGTTGTTTAGTTTATGTTCAAGGGCAGTGTGAGTACCAGTCAAATGTAGTGTGGACGGGGTTGTTGGAGTGCAGTCTGCTCGTGGTCTGATCTGTGGAAAAAGAACAAAGAAAACTGCAATGATCTCCATTCAGTCACTGAAAACATAACAGCATCTGTGTCATCTGCAAACGTCAATGATTTTTCTACCTGCAGACAGAAAAATAAATCACTGAGCCGACACAAAGTATAAATAAATGTAACTCTAGAAACATGGATGAAAACAAGAGAGGACAAAGCAGAAAGAAGAACAGAACACTGAATGTTGTTTAAGGTCAGACTCTGAGGTGAGGTTAAGGTTCTTCTCACCATTTTGGACTAAGTTTAAAGAAGTGACTATTTTACTGTGGACAGGCTCAATTCTC
Source organism: Diplotaxodon limnothrissa (assembly GCF_057381915.1). NCBI lineage: Eukaryota > Metazoa > Chordata > Actinopteri > Cichliformes > Cichlidae > Diplotaxodon > Diplotaxodon limnothrissa. The sequence goes on along the minus strand of NC_140598.1, from coordinate 23,470,222 downwards.
TAACAATATACTACACTCTGCTTTTTAACATGACCACAGAAAGAAAAGGCAAATAAAGGAAACATGTTATAAAGCACACAATCTGATCTATTAACTAAAAAGAGAGAAATTATGTTCATGATAATTGGACTCAAATGCAGGACACATTGGTTTACAGTATTTTTTTTATCAAGTTTAGCCAGAATGTGTAATGGGGAGGGCAAGAAGGTCTCTGAGTTTACAGAGGAGAGGACAGTCCAACAGGCACATGGGTGAAGATCCAAGCAGAGGGGAAGAAGCAAAGGTAAGACCAGAGGTAAGCATGAGGAGCATCAGCAGCAGGTAAATACAAAAAAACAGAGATTCAGAGGCCCGAGCAACTGCACCACTGAAACATTCAGTGAGGAAGTGATTGTCAGTGAATCACACCTGCAGTAATGTCACTGCGGCACATGTGTAAAGCTTAACTCATTTTAAATACTTTATATTGTGTTCAGTTTACAGTAATGCATCATTTTCTGTGAAAGAACCACGGATCTCTAAACAGCTTTCAATTAGCTCAGAAAAAAGGCGGATTTAAAAAGGAAAAATGCCACAGCTCAATTTACCCGTGGCATATTAAAGTGTTTGTGCTACTTTATTTAATTTTTATGTCATTCTTAGTAGGCAAGTTTTAATTATGCCAAATATTACTCTTTTTTTGCGCTTTGGTTATTATTATTTTTTGTAAAGATACAAATATTTGGGGGACCCATGAGACTCCACTCAAAAGCATCTTATTTTTCCTGCCCAGTTTAAAATCATTTGCTTGTCCTAGTGCCAAGTTTATATCCCATTATTTACATTTTTTGGTACTTCTCCCAATATAAAACGCACCTTTGGTTTCATAGACTGATCATCTCTGCAGTTTTATTCCAAGACTGCAGCACCCCTGTTAGCTTGTTGTTTAGTTTGTATTGGCTGTTGTTTGTGATATTTAATCAGTAGGAGTAATAAACTTTGTCTCTTCCTGATGTGTGTCTTTTATCCTGTCGCCATCTGCCCTCGTCTCTTTTCCGTCACCCCCAACCAGTCACAGCAGATGGCTGCCAAAACACCTATTGGATCAGTGCCTGTATAACCTACGATGGTGTAACAGCAGGCACGTGCAGAGGGGGGGGGGGGCTGGAGGGGCTTGAGCACCCGCCCCTTTCCTGATGGGTGCCCAGAGTGCCCTTTTGTTGAGGCAACTTTTAAAAAAATTTTTTTTTTAAGTATGTGTGCGTGCGGAGTCCTGTCTGTGCCCCTCAACAATAATATTTAACTATTAATCACAGTTTTGCTAAATAAAAGGATCTGGCTTGCATCAGTCACATGATCACATTTAACCAATGATCGCCCTTGATGGCAGAACGCGCTGGTTACGAGCCGGGAACGAGCTCACAAAGAGCACGCGCATTTTTAGCGGTCCGGAGCTGTAGGAGAAACACAAGTTAACTCAGAGACACAGACTGATGCGACACAACCAGTAAGTAGGTGTACAGCGTACACTGTAGTGTGTAGCACACAGGAGTATCAGCTTATTACGTACACGTTGGTAAGTTGTCTTGTTGCAACTGACGAACTGAAACAAACGAGCGTGCTGTGTGTGCAACAGGGCGACAAACATTACCTGTCCTTTTATTAACTGCACAGGTAGTGCTGGTCATAGCTGCTGGCTACCTGTGTAAGGCTGTCATGGGTCTGTAGCTCTGTCACCGTTTTAGGGAACATATTTAGTTTTAAAGCAAGTTACATAGCTTTTCCTGCCTTTCTGGAGGGATTATATTCCACTAAAAAACGATCTAATATGCATGTCCACATAATTATGCATTATTATAATTATGATATATTAAAAAACACAAGCTGTATGTAACGTTGGACCCAAGAAATATAAGCTGGAGCGAATTTGACGACAGCCGAACTTTTATTTAATACTGTGCGTTTGTACAGGGACACAGACACTCCCGCTCTCTCTCTGCTGTCATGTCCGCCCTCCTCCTCCGACTGTCACTGCCAACATATAAAGAGACACAATCACTGTCAGATCCCAGCACACCTGTTCACCCCGCCCCTGCACCGCCCCGGGAGCTCACTGCGTCACCCCTCCTCTGCAGCTGGCCAGAGACCACACCCACGCCACACTGTATTTTAAAGAACATACATTAAGAAGCAGATTATATTAGATTTATATTTTAAATAAGACAAAATTTGGATTTTACAGCAGTAAAATTATTGTATCTCTACAGTTTAAACATGTAATAAGCTTTGCCCCTGCACAGAGTGGATAGTGAAACAAATGGAATCATCATAAATACATTATTTCATATTTATTACTTCCCCCTCCTCATTGCTTTATTATTGTAGCTCTAGTAATAAATAATAATGTAAGGATTCTGGATCAGCACCGAGATGCCCAAAGTATATACAGTATTCTGAAGGTCTAAAATGTCACTGTGTGTGTGTGCATGTGTTTGTTTTATGTATATGGATTATTTTTAATTATTACTCATGATATGACATTGTCCAGACAGAATTTTATTGGAATTCCACGTGAAAGACCAACACAAAGTGGTGTACACGTGAGAAGTGGAACGAAAATCATACATGATTCCAAACATTTTTTACAAATAAATAACTGCAAAGTGGGGAAATAAAAGTCAGTCAGGTTTGCAGATGACACACAGATACTGTTGAGTTTTCACTGACAGAATGGAGATCACGCTGTTTTTCTCGCTGTTGCTTCTGGTCTGCTCTGTTTCCACAAATCAGACAGAGGCAGATAATGAAATTCTTGACCAGCAGATTTCAAACCAACAACCCTGTCCACAGGAAGTCCATGCTGTGCTCAGAGAGCTGACTGCCTCAGTGGCTGAACAGAAAGTGGAAATCAGGACCTTAAAACAAGAGAATAAAGGTAGAGTATGATGTCAGGTAGTGAGAAAAATGACAGCATGAGGAAACCTTCATATGAGCCCCTGTTACAGAGATATCAATGTCACTTCATGAATCTATCACTAACGTTTCTCATTAATTTTTTTATTTTTATTATTTATTCATTATTTATTCAATAATCTAACCTACTAAAAATGAAAAGATTCAAATGATGCAGATAAATAAAATTCATATTGACTTATTTATGTTCTTTTCTGTCAGACCATGTCGCAAAACTGAAAGACCTGGAAATGCAGAACGTTGAACTTCAGAGACAGAGGTCTGAAATTGACAAACTTAAACAGCAACAAATAATAAATAAATAAATAAACTTTATTTATAAAGCACACTAAAAAAACAAGGGTATACCAAGGTGCTTGACAAAAATAAAATAGGAAAAGGGAGATGGGAGGGAAAAGAGAAAGGACCTGGCACGTATCAATTATAAAAACCATCATAAGATATAAAAGTAGTTCACAAGCATAAAAAATGTACCAGCGCACACAAGTGTTAACTGGGTGGAAAGGCAAGATTAAACAAATAAGTCTTAAGCCGTGATTTAAACAGTGGCATAGAGTCAGACGCCCGGATAGCGACAGGAAGGTTGTTCCATAAGACCGGGGCAGCTACAGCAAACGCGCGGTCACTGCGAGACTTCAGCCGAGAACGAGGTTGCTCCAGAAGAATTTGGGTAGCAGAGCTAAGTGCTCTGACAGGAGTGTGTAACCTGAGAAGCTCATTGAGGTAGCTCGGCACAAAGTTATTAATGGTTTTGTAGGTGAAAAGTAATATTTTAAATTGAATACGGTATTTAATTGGAAGCCAGTGCAAGCCAGCAAGAACAGGAGTGATGGAAGAAAACTTCCTGCTACCTGTCAAAAGGCGTGCCGCCGCATTCTGGACAGTCTGCAATCTAACGAGAAGGGTGGAGGAAAGGCCAATGTAAAGAGAGTTGCAGTTCATATCCAGAATCGGATTCTTTTGGTTATTACCCAAAGCTCGTGACCATAGGTGAAGGTGGGGACAAACTGATAGGAAAGAGCTCCTGCCAGCCACACAGCCACCTGCGACAATCACAGACATTTATCTACCGGCTTGACTGGCGGCTGCAAAACATTGCAAGATAATCTTGGTCAGGTATTCTTCCAGTCCACAACTTTACCACGAGTGTTGTTATATCAATTTAATTGTCCCACAAGGGGAAACTTGGGTGTAACAGCAGCAAGAAAACACATATACAAACAAACAGTACACATGACACAGAACAGAAACATACACAATTCTTACATATTTACATGAAGGACAATGGTTACCAAAAACTGAGTACCATACTGTTGTTAAATTAAATAAAATTAAATACAGATAAGAGGCAACCCTGGTTGTAGTGTGAATCGGTTGATAAAACAGTGCACGATACAGCGCTGATGTAAACATCTGTGTTTGTTGGGAGCAGTTCAGATTGTACAGTCTGACAGCTGCAGGGAGGAAGGACCTGTGGAAACGCTCCTTCATGCATCGAGGATGCAGCAGTCTGTCACTGAAGCAGCTCTGCAGTTCAGCAACATCTACATGCATGGGGCGGGAGATAAACTGCTGCTCCAACATACCACACTGTGAAAAATGACAGATGCCACCACAGAGTCATAGAAGGTCTTTAAAAGCGCTCCCTGGACTCCAAATGACCTCAGCCGCCTCAGCAGGTAGAGTCTGCTCTGACCCTTCCTGTAAAGAGCATCATCCCTGTACTTATACTTTTGTGTTGCTCTCTCATCACATCTTCATTATTCTCATCACTGCTTAAAACAACACACATCTTTTTTTAACTGTCCTTTCTCCAAAACAGAAAGTGGCATTACAGTTGTTTCAGGCTGAGAGACACAAAACGCTCTTCGTATTATCATTCATATATCATCCACACAACTATTTTATTTCTTTTTGTCCACTGGGCAGGTGACCTGCAGAATCATGTCTGCCCCAGCTGGATACCTTTTCACACACACCGTGACGTCAGACACACTCACAGTCACTTCATTCGTCAGACTTCTTTTAAGTTTGCAGCAGGCAACGCGACTGAGTATTGTGTCAAGATAAGTAGGAAGACCACGCTATAATGGACAGTTGAAGGAAAAGGTCAAATTTACAGGGAATCTTTTTGTTTTGTTTTTGGACAGAAAGATGAGAGTTTGATGTGTACATGGCTGTGAACAAAAATATAAATGTGGTGGATCATAAATTTGATTAGTTTTGAAGTTGTACATCTCTGTTCCTTACATTTCATGTCATGCCCTTATTAATGTTTTATTTGTTGCTTTGACTGTTTTCGAATAGAATATGCAGTGGGAATATAGAGGGAGATAAGTAGTGAAAGTTTTGCCTGGGTTGATTGTGCGTCGATCCATTGTTGATGCCTCAGGGCTCCAGTAGGTGGGTTCGCGCGCTTCCTCCTTCACTCAATACAGACGAGTGAGAGTGAGAGCTGCGTGTCTGTGCCGCTCTTTCACCTCTCCTCACTATTTCCCCTGTTTAAGGGCACAACATAAACACTGAGGCTTCAAAATGCAGCATCTACAACACTGTCACTCTGCCTCCACCATGGAGACCGTCTCCATGGTGATGAGTACAATTGGCAGCTGAAACTGTTGTGAACTTCTCCATGAGTCATGTTTCCTGTTTCAGAGCTGCTGATTGGCTCTTTGGGCCCTTTACCTTCAGGAGGTCATGGACGAAGCACTGAAGTCGTTTATCACGTAAAAAATATTTTTAGTTTATAATAATTTGATAAATAATAAAATATTAATAAAAACTGGAGGTTTTTTTAGAACTTGGATTTTAAGCTATTTATGCCTTTTTTGCTGCTCTTTTTTAAACTTATTCCCTTTAAACTGTATTTATTCTTTTTAAAATATATTGGTTATTGCACTGTAGAGGCTGCTGAGGAACAGTATTTCGTTTCAGGCTGTGTAACACGAAATGACAATAACCAATAAAGTCTTGAGAGCTGCCATCATTGTTCCAGCAGGAGGCAGTAAAACACCAAACTGCACCTGTTGTGCTGAAAAGGTGTGAGCATGTGCAGCAACCCAGTAAGTTACCTGAATATCTCTCTCTCTCACACACACACACACACACACACACACACACACACACACTAATGACTCGCTCTCAGATCTATTTGGGTTTAATGTCAGGGTATATTTGTGGATGAAAGTTTTGGTAGGACACATGATGTGGACAGTCTGGTAATCCCAGAATATTTTAATGTAAGAAAACTCCAGACAGCTCTGGAGAAAGTTTCAGAGTAAAAGCCCTGGAGTGTTTTACATGTTATTCTGTTGGATTCAATCTGACGGAGCTGATTTATAAACACTTCACTGCCAGGTATCAGGTGACCTGCAGAGACTGATCCTACAAACACTCAGAAACAGAGTAAACCAAACTGCACCACAGTGATCAGACGAAACCTTCCTGACATGAACACAGCTCCTCAGTAAAAACTGTGAACCAGCAGAGAGACTACACCCAGCACCATACACCACCTCTGTGACACAGTACACCCTCGGGCAGGTGGTGTCCCCATAAACAGTCTGAGAAGCTCTGATTATTTACTATGTTCAAACAAACTGAGTGTCCACAAACGTCTGAGCTCACAGTGAGAGCTGCTGGCACAGTTTGGAGGTGTTCTGCCCCCTGCTGGACACACAGAGCTACAACATGAGGATCAGAGGAGGCTGGTGCTGCTTCACCTTTAGACACAAGAAGGAGGTCAAAAAATGTAAAAACAGAGATTGTTTTTAAACCTGTAAAGGAGGAAATCCTGAAGAACCAATCCACAGCCAGAAAAGAAGTCTAACTCTGTGCTGCTCCAATCAGGAATCAGCTCTGTTACTGTGTGAGTTTGTAAAGTCACAGAGTAGCTGGTTTCAAATGTATCTATAAAGTTTATTCACATTTTATTTAGGCTTCAAAAAACAGTCCAAGTTTATTTCTTTGGACTTTGTTCACTTAGCGCCACCTGGAGGACAGTCAGCTCCCTGCAGCAGCTCTGGAGGACTGTTAACTGATGAAGAGCTCGGACTGCACAGCCTGCTTCATCACCGACTTCTTTAAATAAACATGACCACGATTAGTCGCAGCACCTCAGACAAACGTTTGTTACACAGCAGCCGCCTTCACACCGACTGAGCTCCATCACAGTTTCAGAGCTCAGCTTACTAAAGTCCAAAGTTTATTTCCTCTCAGGTTTCTTACTTTCAGTAAAGTTTCACTGTTAGAGCCCTGACCAGCATCCTGCAGCATCTGGAGCAGCTGTGTGGTGCTGTCATGGCAATAAGGATCCAAATCTGTGGGATGTTTCCAGCAGGGGTTATAACCTGCAGCCAGCAAGGTGTGCCTAATAAAGTGGCCGTGTTTATGTCCCAGTGCAGCAGCATCAGAAAACGGTGGTTTACATCTCTGTTACAGGAAACCTGAAGAGTTAAAACACCAGAGAAGAAGATCTAAACGTTACACAAAGAACATAAAAGAAGTAAACTTCATAAAAACTTCACAAATGATGCTTTAAATGAAAAATAAATCCGTGTAAATAATTCAACAGGTCACATGTTAGAACCACCTTAACTAAACTCTGTAGCCGCTCACTGTGGTTTGTCCCAGCAGCTCTTAGGAAACAAACTGCTAACTTCAGTGTCAGCACACACTGTTAGTAAACTATGCAACACTGAATTCAGGTTTCAGTTGTGTTAAGTTGTGAAGTTGTGATGAAAGTCTTCTTACTGACACAGGTAGGATGGTCAGGCGTCCTCTGTTCCTTCACCGTTCATGAACTGTCACTTATAAAATGCTGCCAAACATCAACTACACTCAATAACTAAACGTGTGCAGGTTAAAGTGATGGACGCCCAGATCTGCACTCCAAATACAAACAGACTAAAGGTGTTTCCTCCAGAAACAAAGACAATATTTACAAAGGTCTCACAGGTAAATTGTGAGCGATCACAGCAGCATCTCATCCTGACTAACAGCTTTTAGATGCAGGGAGAGCGTCGTGGTTCAGAGGTGGTTCAGCAGATGATGAAGGCCTTTCTGTTGCATTGTGTAGTGCTGTGGAGGCCATGATGGTCGACTGGGTCTGCTTCTACTGAACTCACAAACACTTCTGAGGTATTTACACCTGAAGCCTCATTGAATGTGAGTCAGAAACAAACGGCTCAGCTGTGATTAATGGATGTTTCCCTGCATTTCTATTTTCACACAGTTTATTTCTTACAGCAGGAAAACTGAACAGAATGTATGTAAGAGGTCAGAGTGAGGATGACGTCACTTAATACAGGAAATACATGTTTGTCTGTTTTGATGATGAAGGACTTCTTCAGCTCTGTAAACAGCTACACTTGAGAGGACAGAGGTGATTTCATGGATCAATAACAATGTGTTTATCAGCTTTCATCATCGCAGTGCAGACATGACGTCAGATCTATCAGAGTGAAGGCCGTCTCTCTGATGACGTCACAGAGCAGAGTCCTTCTGTCCAATAAAGGATCTCAGATCAGCTGCTGCCATCTTGTGGCCACAGTTGGTTACTGTCTCTGAAAGTTGTCTCATGTTTCCTGTTGTCCTGCTAACAAAGGCTGGAGCTCATCATGCTGAGAGGGCAGCAGCATTTTGTGGCTCTTCACACATGTTCATTATATTCTGATGATCCTGGATGGAGACAAACTACAGATAAGTGTGTTCAGCCCAACTAGTTTATCTCATTACAGCAGTTTGATGTTTCCCTTTGAATCCCCCTGAAGATCCTGACAGTGAAGCACGTACATAATACTCCAGCCTTTCAACTCTGAGCTTATTTAGTTCTATTAATACACTGAAATCTCATTTGTGTCATGAAGAAAGTCTTTAATCAAACAGAATTCAAAGATCAGAAACATTTCATATATGGAGTTAAACATGAATCATTGTTTCAACAACATATTTATTGTTGTCATAAACAGACAAGAAGACAACAACAAACTGCTCCTCCCATTCAACACATGTCAGTCCATATCCCAGCAAACTAAATCATCTCCATTTACACATCAAATAGAAACATGAATCACTTGTAATGATTAGAAACTTGATAGAATTTCAAATCTAGTTTGGGGAGTCATTCAGTGAGAAACAGTGAAATGATTTTCCATGTGAAAAGGTGGACAGCAGAAACAGAAAGAAACAGTGAAACTAAAAGAGAAACAAAGAGCTTTGGAACAACGAGGCAGCAGGAGGACAGCTGCAGTTTAACAGCTTCAACTCACTGACAGGAAACAACATTAGAAACATCATCATCCTCAACTCATCTGCTGCACTGACACTGACACCTTCAACGGACACACCTTCACTTTATCACCAGTGCCAATGTATGGAAACATCCTGTGAGTGAAAGTGTGTGTGAAGGTGTGTATGTGTGTGTTAGTATCAGGATCAGAGAACGACAGCTTTCCTCTGTTCCAGTCCAGATTCACTCTGATCCTCTGGAGCTTCTTCTCTACTGAGAGATCAGTGAGAGGAGCTGATGGTGAGTGTGCTGAGTATTTACCTTTATAGAACCCTATTCCCCATAATCCAGACAGTATGCTTCCCTTCCTCTGCACAGACTCTGCTAACACACCCAGTACCCACCATGTACTGTCTCCAACTTCAACATCCCAGCTGTGAGTCCCTGAGTTAAAGCCCTCAGAGCCCAGGACAGAGTAGTAATGATCAAACCTCTCTGGATTATCAGGAAGCTGCTGCCTCTCTCCTCCTCGTCTCACACTGGTCAGATCTTCAGACAGGATGAGTTTTGGATGAGCAGTGTTTGGGTCCAGAATGAGAGGAGTGTAGGAGACCATGTCCTTCATGTTGTTCCAGATGTTGAAGGTCAGGTTGCCCAGGTGTTTGGCCTGGTCTATCAGAGCTCCTGAGGGCAGCTGTGGATCATCCAGCAGGGGGCAGCGCTGGACTCTTTCCACTGCAGCCTTGTAGTTGTGCAGGAATGAGACGTCTTCAGCTCTCAGCTCCTCCTCTGTGGCTCTGACTGTGTCTGAAAGAGCTGCTATCTCTCTGCTCAGAGCCTCCATCTTCTCCTTCATCATCCCACTCTTCTGCTCCTCTTCCTCCCTCAGTGCAGCCAGCCTGGCCTCCTCTTCCTCTGCTAGAAACTGGTGAAGCTTCTTAAACTGCTCCTTAATCTGCCTCTCTGTGTGTCGGGCCTGGACCTTAATGTGTTCTGCTGTTTGATCAAACTTCACTTGAACTTCTTCACAAACCTTTAACTTCTTCTTTAAGGGCTCCAGAGTTTCCTGAAGTTCCTTCTTGTGTTGTTGTGCAGCTTCATCGATGGGTCTGAATCTGTGATTGGTGTGTTTTTCTGAGTCTCTGCAGACGACACACACTGGCTGCTGATGGTCCAGACAGAAGAGTTTGAGTTTCTCAGAGTGCAGACTGCAGAGAGCCTCTGAAGCTCTCTGATCTCTCTCCTGTAAGAACGACTCACACAGGTTCTTTAAAGCTCGGTTTAAAGGTGGATCATAAACTGATATTTCCTTACAAACTGGACACTCGTGTGTTGGTCTCTCTCTCCACCATCTCTTCAGACAGTCTTTACAGAAGCTGTGGCTACATGACAGAAGAACAGGATCTCTGAAGACCTCCTGACAGACCGGACAGCAGAGATCCTCCTCTGATCTGGAAGCCATTGAGTCTGTGAGTGAAGCTGAAAACAGCAGACAGGAAGTACAGTCAGTCCTGGCTCCCCTCCCTCCTCTACCACCTTCACTGAAACTTCCTTTGAGTCGTGTTTTTGCTCAAACTCACATTCAGTGTGTGGAGCGTCAGCAGCTTGAAGCAGCAGTGTTGGAGTTTTCCACTTTTCTCTCCTGTAGCTGGACTCACTCAGAGGAAGCTGCTAGTTTGGTCTGAGCTCAGTCTGATCGTCTGTGCGTCTCTCTTTACTGAGGACGAAGAACTTCCTGTTTCCTGGTTTGTCACATTTGAGTGACGTGAGGGGAGGAGAAAATGTTGCTGTTTGACTTTTAACTAAGGTGTGTTTCAATCCTGCCTGCAGCTCAAAAGCTGTAAAACAGGTTTTGTGTCTTTTCACCTCCACAGGTCACAACATGAAACCTGTTGTGAAGTTTATAAAATAAAGTGTCACTCGGTGGTGCAGCTGTTTGTCAGCTTCTATTTTAGACTTTGTTCTGGTTCTTGTTCAGGTTCCCAGCAGTGGGAGTGTAATGCAGTCACACACACACAGGTGGTGTTAAGGTGGATTCACTTAGTTACAGACAGTGGTGTTATTTCCTGTAACTAAGGGTGTGTTTCACTCCAAAGTTCAGACATTAACCTGCCAGAAGTTGTAAAAGTTACTGATAAAGAGCTTTTATCTCAGAAAGCAGAAAGAAAAGAAATAAGTGTGAAGAGTGCAGCAAAATGTTTTAGTGTGAGCTGGTTCATCTGATCTGGTTGTGTAAAAGTCACTGCATGACACTGAGTTTTACTTCTGTCACGATTAGTGGAGCGGACTCAGGCGCAGACCACAAGTTTCTTCAAATCAAAAGTGAATTTATTTACAGTGTTCTCCACGGTGACACACACACACACACACACACACACACACACACATACACACAGGGTTCCAGGGTCCAGGAGTGAAAGGGGTAGGAGTCCAGGGAGGGGAGATTTCCATACAGCCCTCGCAACCACACACAGCTCCTCTTCTTTCCTCCATCACTCTTGCTCACGCTCAGTCACCGTGCACAGGGAAAACAGGTCCAGGGGAAATCTATACACAGACAGAGAAACAGTTAGTCTCCTGGTTCAGACACGAACAAACTTTGCAGAGTGCAGGACGACTGACGCTGACGGCTCAACGATCCAGCGACGAGTAGAGCAGACTCGCCATCTTAAGTAGGACTCCAATTCTCATAATCAGCGGCAGGTGTGCTGATCATCTCCAGGTGCGTGGGCCAGGAGCAGGAGCCCACACTGAGCTCCGCCCCGGCAGGAGAAAGAGAGAGTGGGAGAGGACGAGAGAGAAAGGGAGAGCAGAGGCGAGAGAGGAGAATAAACAAAACAAAGCGCCTGACTGCTGTCAGCTGGAGAGGTGCGGGGACCATGACAACTTCTGTGTTACTGACACTCATCTCTGACTCAGAGAAACGATTTCTCCCCTGTGATGTTCACACAGTGGTGAGTTACATGTGTGTGGAATTTTTCACGTTTTATAGAATTAAATTTCCTCTTACTTTCTTTTTTGTTAACCTGAGTCACTGATCATTTGCAGTATTACAGAGTCTGGCAGTCTTTGCATGATGTCCACGTCACTGTAAGTTTCTAGCTGACTCTCAGGTGTGACAGGTGTGCCAGCAGGAAAGAGTAATAATAACCTGCATCCTGAGGTTTGTCATGCAGGATTAAAGGAGCCAGGCTTTGTTCACACAGCTAGGATTGTATTTTACACTGACCCTGGGTCAGTATAAGTATCATACAGTTTAAACGAAGCACTGAAACTTGCACATATTTATTACAGATGCACTAAAGAAAAACGGGATATTTAGAGTCAATCTGTGGCTGCGATTAAACACTTTACTGGAAACTTTATTAACCAGTAACTTCATCAGTCATGACAGAAGCTAATATTTCTGTGCTAACATCGTTTAAACCAGTGGTTCCCAAACTTTGTTTCACAAGAAAAATTTCCACCCCCCCTTTGTGCGCATGAACACATCCTCCAACCACACACACCCATATTTTGCTCCATTGCATGTGGCTATTTTCACGCCACGCTGTGCGCCACGTTATTGTTGAGATGAATAGCAGAATGGCAGATAGAGACAAAATACTGTTAATCTTACCATCTTCAGGTTTTATACGCTTACATACACACACAGTTACTGTCCCTCCATTTAGAAAGGCAGAGGCGTCACGATGTGATTATTTTACTGTAGTTATTTTTTTTGATGTGTAATAATATTCAACATTACTATCAATGCATTTTCCAAAAAATGCCTCTCTGTGCAAAATGGGTTTAAAAACATAAACAACTGTAGGATCCTGTTTGTCCGTGATTTAAACAGCCCAGCGCTGCTCCTGATGAAGGGAAAACCAATTCTGCAGGGAGACCTACCTCGGCACTTGTGCAGGTGATTTTTCTCTTACTTTCTTTTTTCTGTTATTTACTAAAGAATCTGTCAAAGAAATAATGAATTCTCCACACGTGTTTGAAGGTTGCTGATACGTTCATCTAGCACAGACCTATTGCTGGAACGCCAAGACAATTCTACTACAATGGCAAAGACAAGACGCAAGTCACCAGAGCTCTTTGTGTTGCTCGTGCATGAGGGAGAGAACTGTGACGAGCATCGTTCTCTCTGTTAAGGAATATATTCTAAAATACTTCTTCAGCAAAGACTCAGAGAAGAGAAACACACAGAATTTCTTGCAAGCAAGGGCAGTCTCCGGACTGAGAGACTCGCGCCTGAGAAACTGCCCCGGTCTTTATTTTATACTTCATTGGGTGTGTGTGTGTGTGTGTGTGTGGGGGGGGGGGGGGGGGGGGGGGGTCAGAGTGTGGCCCCATAAGATCTTCCCTAAACCTGCTGGTCTCAAAGTCCAGCAGTTCATCAAACCAAAAGGCACTTAGACTAAAACAGACATAGCTACGTTAATCCTACCATAACACAATAAGACAAGGTACGACCTCTCTCATGCTCCTAGGATGTGGGGGTGAACACCCTAGAACAGTGGTTCTTAACCTTGTTGGAGGTACCGAACCCCACCAGTTTCATATGCGCATTCACTGAACCCCTCTTTAGTGAAAAAAAAAATTTCAAATTCAAGACATAGATATGTTTTTATTGGTGCACAAAATGAGCCGTGCATGTCATGGTGGAGGCTCTGCCGAACCCCTAGGGTTCGATCGAACCCAGGTTAAGAACCACTGCCCTAGACTGTTACAGACCTCCTAGGATGAGACATTCTTTCAATATGCCACCAACTATATACTTCTACACACAAATGATTACATGCAGCATTCTACCATATGCAAACTTATATCACTAAAAGATTATACTGACTACTAAATACAATTTTCCATTGACACCCTCCAAGTAAGCAAATGAATGTTAACAGTCAAACATAGAAATTAACATTTGCAAAATCGTTCCAGCTTTGTGGTGCATCTCCTCCAGGTGTGTAAATCACACATGCAGAGTGGTTTGAGTTCCTCAGAGCTTCATAAATGTCTCTTCCAGTTGTTTCTATCACTGTCCATATGACCAGAGTCCAAATGTATGCAGACATGGGTATAACAAACACACCAGTTAGTTTTGCTGTTTGTCAATGTGGCTTTCAGTTATCTTCAAGGCTGCAGGCCTTTGTCAGCACTCCTGTTTTATGGCCTCTATCAACCCTCATCACCTCATTTCATGCATTCTTCCTGTGGGGGGATACTTATGACTCCTCTATTGTCCTTTCGTCTCTGCAGAAAACCTTTTTTGGAAAGGGTATTGGATTCAATGATTTTACTGCTGTTGTAACCCCACCTGTTGAGTCACTTCAGCAGTCTTGTTCATGATGCAAATGACAACAACAATGACACAAAGGAAGACCCTCTTCAGAGTGTCAAAGCATGCATAGCACAGTGACACAGCATTAGGTGATGTTCATAGGAAACTGCTGTCAGTCATTCCCCGTCACCACCATAGCTTCTGCTTTCTGTTCACAGAATCATGATGCCATCCTTGAACTTCCTCTCTGCACTGTCGATTGGAGCTTGGAACGCTCCCCTCATCCTTCAGATCTCCATCTGTTGTCCACGATCTCCTCGTGATTACCTCTGGAAAGCCCCGTGGCACAGCTCTCCATCCAGTGCAGCTTTATGGTCATTGCTGTGGTTCCAGAATCTTCTCATGATGACCAGTAGGTCCCCAAACAGCATGACCTTTGACCTCAACCCCTGCCTGGGCTGTCAGCTATGGTCCCTACTTCTCGCTGGGTCTCTGAAGATTTCTCAGGAGATTCCACCCTTGGGATCATTTCTTCCAGCAATGCTCTGCTGCACCTGCATCTCCTCACTAGAGGAAAAACTTCTATTTGGAAAACATGTCAACCATCATCAAACCAAATTTTCCTTTCAGTTCAGTGAACTTCACTTATCAAAAAATATAATTATTTATTATTTATTAATTATATTATTCGTTTATCACGTTTTCACTTTCACTTATTGGCCATCAAAGTGTTTATTGTCTTTACCCAAATGATTGGAGCAGAACTTAAAATCTATAAGCTGTAAAAACTTTATATTTGAAGACTGAAAGAGACCCAGGAAGTGGTCACAGGACGAGGGTGACAGACTGTCTGAAGCAGTTAGAACAAGACAAGGCTGTTGGACCAGGTGTGCTTGCTTTTGAAACTGTGTCTTAATTCCACCTGTTTCACATACAAGGGTCAGTTCTACAGGCAGGAACGTGGGTGTGCCGTGGGCTCCCCAGTTTCACCCATTGTGGGCAACTTGTATATGGAAGACGTGGGAAAGAGGGCTTTGCTATCCTACCCTGAAACACCACCAAGTCATTGGTTCAGGTATGTGGATGACACCTGGGTGAACACACAAACCTCCATCTCTGGTTTCTTTGACTGGAGGTTGTTGAGGATTTGATGCTTTCACAACACTGTATGTGATGTCACTGGTGATGTCATCTTCTCCATCTGCTGAAATGAGTTAAAGTAAACACTTTTATGATTTAAGAATCTAAATGGACCAAATTATGATGACAGAATGGAAACAAAATACCACGATGAATAAGAATGAATATGTACAAACCTTCAAGTTTCCTGTGAACACATTGTCTCACCAGCAGAACCAGTAACACCAGTAGAATCACAACATAGACTACATATAAGTAAATCTTATAAGGCTTACATGATTTACTCATGAAAGTGGCCACTTTCTCATTACTGTCATATATTGTTTTAGTAAGTAATTCAAAGAACTGTTTAGACGGAGCCAAAGTTCAGTAGAGATAGTTGTGATTGGGAAAGCTCAGAGATATTAAAAGAAGCACTGAGGCTCCATCCCCACCAGAGATGTGACACGCCTCGTCCCTTCGCTAGAATCTGTAGCGAGGGATTGGTTCACCAGAGACCTCGCTCCTGGCTGCTGCCCAGCACACATTGCACCCTGAAGATTCTTGTTTGTTTGCAAAGAAAATTAATATCACTCTCTCTGTCCAAATGCTGTACGTCCACGATTTTAGCTACTTTGTTAGGCTACTTTACTTTTCTAAGGCTTAAGTAAATTCAGGAGTGATCCCCAACAATGTCAGAGTAAGAATCTGCTTAGATACGATATTACTAAGATTTTCAGGGCCGAGTACAATAACCTCAGTTTTATCTGAATTAAGAAGCAGAAAGTTAGCGGCCATCCAGGTCTTTATATCTTTAAGACATGTGTGTTACCTAGCTAACATGTAGTGAGTCGTTTAATCTTTAAATGACATTTGTAGAATTTGCCCACTTCCTCTCACCCACCAGTGAAAGGAGAGGAAAGGGAGAGAATCCTGTGCATACACAGAAATGAAGAGCTGGCAGAATTCAATTCAATTCAATTTTATTTATATAGCGCCAAATCATAACAAAAGTTGCCTCAAGGCGCTTCATAGATACAGAGAAAAACCCAACAATCATATGACCCCCTATGAGCAAGCACTTTGGCGACAGTGGGAAGGAAAAACTCCCTTTTAACAGGAAGAAACCTCCGGCAGAACCAGGCTCAGGGCAGAAAGTGGACCCTCGAACAAATGCTCATCCTCTGAAAAGGTCTGCAAATGTTTTCACTGTCAGTAGCAGTAGTTTCCACTGAACCAAATAATCCTAAAAATGTTTTTAAACCTTAAACCTATGAAGGCTGCAGGCCACAACGTGCTGGTCAGGCAACAAAGTTGTTCTTCATATTACTAAAATGTTGGAGCTTGTGCCTCTTCAGGTGTTTGCTCTTCTTACTTGCAAATAGCCGAGGGGAAATGCCCGAAACCTCAGTCCTGATTCCACAGCTTTATTACATCAGCCTGGTAGAAAATAATTTTTCACTATCAAATCAGGCCACCAGGGGGCGGAGCGGTCCCAGAAGTTCAGTCGTGAGTGATATCTAACCTCTCTTCTTCCTCACAGCTCGTCTGATCGTGAGTCCCAACAGCTCTGATGTCTCTGAGGGAGATGTTGTGACTGTAATCTGTGAGGAGGACCAAAGCTTTTCTGATTGGACTGTGAGGACAAGCAAACTGCAGAGGGCTGAGTGTGGAGATGGGCGGGGACAACAGCAACGTGATCAATCATGTTCAATCAGTACGCTGGTGCCTCACAACACCGGAGTTTACTGGTGTGAGTCCAGTAATGGTGCCATCAGTAACCTGGTTAATATCACAGTCACTGGTAAGCTGATCACTCTCACTTTACTTCTTATTGCATCCACAAATTGAGCTGAACATGCAGGTACATAGATTCTGTGCTGTTCTTCACTGATCACCTACCTGACTGACAGAGTAATGAAGGACTTCCCTCCCTCGGTGCTTCTTAATGTGTGAGGATATTCTCCATTACTGAGTTAAGACTTCCTTATTTAGATCTAAGCTCTGGATTATCTTGCACGTCTCGTGGCTCCCAAATGTCTCTTAAGTTATTATCCTCTGTAGCCTCATACTTTAGCTTTACTTGGCAAATGTGAATGCTTTGTGTGCTGACAAACCCTTTTGCATGTAGTGTTTTTATGAAAAGCCTTATAATTGCCTAATTTTGTGTTTTTGTTCTGTTACAAAAGCAGGCATTCTTACTGTTGTTTAATATTTTACTCAAACCTTTAAGTTTAATTCAACACAAAAAGCCCCACTGTAAACAAATCCACAGAACAGAACCAAACTCAGCAGCCAAACAGTTTGTCCTCAGTGCAGGTCGACATTCAGAAAAATCAGCTGCCTCAGCTTGGATGGGCTGATGTGGTTTCTCCTTAGTATCTGCCCAGTTTTTGAGAAGACCCTCCAAAGGAACAGATGTTGCCACAATGCACAGTCTCCCCTCCATCACCTTCAACAGGTAGGGAAAGACTGTGGCCTTGGCCTCCCACCAGCTCTGTGGGCCTTCTCCTTGTTGGATGAGGGGCTCCTCAAGATAACATTTCATCTCCATCATAACATCAGCTGTAGTATTTCTCTTTGCAGCATCTCCTGTAGCTCTTTCATCAAAGAGGCTCCACACAGCAGACGTCTGTGGCTCCTCCTTCACTTGGCCCTGTAATGGTGGAGCTGGGTGGGAGTGCACTTTGCTGCTGCAGTTATTCTCTGAAGTGCCTCATCAACAGCTCTGTTGTCACTGAATGCAAGCTTTTTAAATCTACCATCCAGTGATGCAGCTTCTGAGTGGACGGTGTTGAACTCCACACACAGAAACTTTTCACACTCACTGCTAATTTTGTTTTACAGTGAAGCCACTCTGCTCTGCTAGTCCCAATATCTTTCACCTGCAGCAGATGCTGCTTCGTTTGCAGCTGTCAGTCATATTTCTGTGTTTTTGTGTCGCACTCTCCTCCACACTGCTGTCTGTCATCTCACAGGTATGATGTGCGGAGCGATGCTGAACTTCCAATCCCAGCGTTTCATGTTGCAGGATCAATTCCCATATGAAAATATCAATATCTAATTTGATTACATTTGTTTTTCATCATAAATATGACAGACAAAAGTAAATTCTGCAATTAGCGGGATGGTCTGCAATACCCCGTTAACAGGAACTACACTCACCACCTCTCATTCATGTGCGTGTTACGGCTCTGCAAGAGTGTGAGCCAATGAGAAACCAGAGGCACAAAACTTTAGACCACAAAACACACAATCTGATGTTGGTTTGTAAAGATGTTGCTGATGAGACTTTGTAGAAAGCAGCTGGTCTGAGTGATGTGATCAGAGTGCAGCAGATAATGTCTGACAGCAGTTTGAAGAGCAAATGGATTCTGTTCTGTTCTTCATCATCACCTACCTGACACCTCACAGCTGTTTCTCACCTGCAGGTCACACAGGAGGATCTGTTGGACTGAAGGTCAGCCTGTCAGTTCCTGCTGTGCTTCTTGTTGCTGCTGTTTTCTTGATGTAGAGAAAACAAAAACAACAAAGGAATCAGGATCCAGCCTCATGTTGAGCTGCAGCAAAATAAAATGTCTGAATCTTTTTAAATCAGCACTCTTAGTCTCCCGCTGGTGGTTTCAGCGTTGTCAGTGAACCTGGGGAACATGAGATGATGCTGGTAACAGAAATCAAAGGTAGTGAACAGCAGACAGGGATCAGCTGCAGGTTTAATACACGTCCTGAATTTGGTTTAGTTTGAAGTTTCTGTAAAATAAAACCAAACGTTGTGATTTGTCTCTTTATGAATAAAGTTGAATTGAATTTCTCTCTGAGCTCCTGCTTCTGTTGTCTGTCAGTGATTTTATCAGTTGGACATCAAGTAAAACTTTGGATAAAATGAAAACTGTTCACACAGTGTCTGTAAATCCACGGGTGAAAATAATACATGTAACATTCACACAAGTCCACGAGTGATTGAATGAAATGTGATCATGGAAAAATAAATTCAAAACTATTCAAGACTTTTACCATTAACTGTCGTTCTATTATGAAGTAACAGGAAGGTAATAACACTATAATATAATAATAATAAAGAAAATTAAAAAATATGGTATAACAGAGCTCACTGCCTCACACTGTCGATAGCAGCATTTCTTTTTAACCTTATTTCATTTAAGGCTCAGACGATCATCTGTTTTCACTTAAAGTAGTCTAGCTCTGATATCACTTTAGCCTCTGGATGGAGGATTTGCTATGTTAACTTATAGATAATAAACTCAACGTATTACAGACCAAAACCAAACACGTCCGTAGTATAAGACTGGATTTAACTCCCTTCACACCTGTCTCGACACAACAGTCAGGTCAGTCCCTTCCCTTTTAAGAAATCCACCTTAAATGTATTTTAAATGTAAGTGATGCAAAATGAATTTAATATTTTATCTTTAGTTTGTCAGGTAGCATCAGGTCAGATGGATGATGTTGGGTGAGATGGAGCAGACAGAGATGTCATCACAGCTGAGAGGAAGCAAAAGCCTCAACATCCAGGCTTAAAAGTGATGTAGGGAGCTAAAGCTAAAGCTCTGCTTTCTTTGTGTGCTTGTGCTAACAGCAACTAATGAGAAATGTGATGACAATTGTCCAGCTTTGTCCTTTTATATTCTACCAAATGTGAAGTGAACCTGTGGTTATACAGTAACGATAAGAGCATCTTTATTAGTCCCACATGTGGGAAATTTGTTTTGTTACAGCAGGAAGTGGACAGTGCAGTTACATAGCAAACATGAGAGAACACTGGAATAGAATAAGAAACTGTACACAACTGTACCCAATAGAATAGAATAGAATGATAGGATAAAAATAGAATACACATGCTATATACAACTGAGTACAAATACAACGTTGTCAGAAAAAGAGTGTTACACTTAGTCCTATTGCACATGTGTGTGTTTGATCAGCTGCAAAGTCTTTGTGGTGGAGTCTGACAGCAGAGGGGAGGAAATCTCTCCGTCCCACATCGTGGGTGCCGCAGCCACTGAAGGAGCTGCTCTGAAGCGCTATAAAGGTTTGTGATGATCAATACAGGTTTACAGCTCAGATCATACTGAGTTCATTATGACTGATATAAATATGTGATAGAAGAATAATAAATCGAGTAAATTGTGATTGACAAACAGTTTTAAAGAGAAAGTTTGTTAGTTTAAATTGTGTGAAAGGTCAGAGATGGAGAGAACACCAGGCTGGGGCTGAATATCAGTGTATTACATGCAAATCTGATTGGATGACAGGACAGAGCATAAACTGAAGCTGGCATGGATGTTCTGGGTCTCCTGCCTCTGTGAGATCAGCAGGTCAAAGATTCAATAGCAAAACTTGGTTGTTCCAGCAGCGACGCCGAGGGCAGTGAGCTCTAAAAGCCTCCCAGATGAAAACGTGCCCGATCGAGAGGTGATCTGCTGCTGATGGGTGACGAACCTACTCAGGTCTCCAGCTCTTATCAGAGGAGGCAGTGAAGACACCTGAACTTTAAGGCAGTCGGGCTGGGTGAGTCTGTGATTACATACTTTTATCTAAGTACAATCTGAGTATTTTACCTGTAAGTAATCTTACAGTATTATGTTATATTGTGAGTCCTTTTCACAGATCTTCCTAGGTTGAAAATTAAACAGTACTAAATGTAACAAGTAGACAGCAGCACTAAAGTCATCAGTTTAATGGACACAGAGGAAGCTTTTCAAAGGCTTAAGAAGAAGAACATGATGCTAGAACATCACATTTTATAATATGACAGTAAAAATAACTCACAGAGATCATCTTCTATGTTTTCCTCCATAAGGGCGGCGAGCCTGGGTCCAGCTATTTGAGTGGTGCCTTGTTTTGGTGAAGCTTTTGAATTGCTTGGCCTTTGAGGCCTGCATGGAGCTCAGGCTGACACTAAGCACAGGAAAGGCCCACAGTGGGTGCACACACAGGATACAGATCTGTCAGGTCATGATCAACAACCACTGACCAAAGCCCACTGATCTCTGACCTCCCAGCCCATTCTTCCTTCAGTGGGCTGCTTTCAGTCATTATGCAAATGTTCTGTTTATAAGATTGAGGAAACCTGCAGTCAGCTGAGACTGAAGAAGTCACCTGGATGAGTGACGAAACGTTTCTCCCACAAAACGCTGCGTCCAGATGAACAGAATCAACTTTTGGAGATTTACTTACCTGGATGATTGAGCATGCATCAAGACGTTTGGCAGCTGTAGGAGTCGTGGAAAATTCCCTCTGTGGCAGAAAATCCTCACAGATGCAGTCTTGATACCAATAGATGGATAAAAACTGGAGGAAATCCTCAGAGGCCTTGAAAACTCCTAAATGGAAGTAGCTTCTTCTGCTGGGTCTATTCTGTTGGTCTGAGACTGGCTTCCCTTCATTGGCTTCCTGTTAAATCCAGAATTGAATTCAAATCCTGCTCCTCACATACAAGGTCTTAAATAATCAGGCCCCATCTTATCTTAATGACCTTGTAGTACCATATCACCCTATTAGAGCACTTCGCTCTCGCTCTGCAGGCCTACTTGTTGTTCCTAGAGTATTTAAAAGTAGAATGGGAGGCAGAGCCTTCAGTTTTCAGGCCCCTCTTCTGTGGAACCAGCTTCCAGTTTGGATTCGGGAGACAGACACTATCTCTACTTTCAAGATTAGGCTTCAAACTTTCCTTTTTGCTAAAGCATATAGTTAGACCCTGAATCCTCCCTTAGTTATGCTGCAGTAGACGTAGGCTGCCGGGGGATTCCCATGAAGCATTGAGTTTTTCCTTTCCTTACCTTTATGGTTATGTAAGTTCCAGCTGGAAGGTGATCATCGGTTGGAGATTGAATGGGGACGACTACAAGACTGGTTGTCCCTACCTATGCCCCATTTCCAATCAGGCTGTGCTTACTTGTGTGATGAAGTTTCTGCATCTAGAAGAGCTAAATTAGTTTTTTGTAGAAATTATTATTATTGTAATTAATTATACATTTTTGTAGCTGTAGGAGTGGGAAGCCTTTTACGTCATTTTTGTTTCCTTTCTACAAGGCTTTGTTTGTTGTGTTAGATGTGTCCCTCTGATGTTCCTCTAAAGACAAATAAAACATTTTGTTTTGGTGAAACTGTAAAACTTGCTGTGGCATTGGTGCTTGAATGGGGAAGTCATTTTTTGTGTTGCATACATCTCTGGGCAGATATTTGGGCAGTAATTTTGAACACCATGTAAAAATGTGGACATAATGCAAAACCCAATGCTTCAAATCACAGCATCTAAAACCAAAATTGTGCCAAAGATGCCTCATTTCTGTTTAATAGGATAAAACAATGCTAGCTATGTTATAGACACAGTAACCCAAGGAAAGCAGTAAGTACACTGACTGACATTGTTACTATGACAACAACAAGCTGACATTTGGACAAAAAAAACCTTGGAGTAATTATTGAGAAAAACATTAAATTTAAATAAAGTTTTAAAAAACACATGACCAAAAATGTAACTAAAACACATCCTCTGGATGTTTCCAGAATATTTTAAATAAATAAATAATTTAAGGAACAACAACAAAAGAAGATCTATAATCAGCATTTATCTCTCCTGTTTTATTTGATGGTGGGGAAATCATAATCATAAAGAGGCTTCTGATTAGAATTTATTTGTTATAAATGTGATTTATATAAACTTTCATTTAGTACGGTGTGTTGATTATATGTAATATATTTTACTTATTATTTATTTATATTCAGTTTTTATTCCTGAGGATTTTTGGGTTTTTTTTATAAAAACTAAAATCAGGACAGAATAATTATTTTGCTGTCTTATTTTATGAATCATTTCAATGTAAGCAGCTATCTTTTGAATATGTGGCTTTACAGCTGAAGGCCCATCCAAAGTTGTGTTTCTTAATGTTTACAGGCCTCCCAAATACTGCACAGACTTTTTTAATGACCTCAGTGAACTGCTGTCTGTGATCTGTGTTGATTTCGACTGTGTAATTATTGTTGGGGATTTTAACATCCATGTGGACAACCCTCAGGACAAAGGGACTAAAGACCTGAGTAACACTCTGGGCAACTTTGGGCTGACTCAGCATGTAACAGAGGCCACACATAATAGAGGACACACTCTTGACCTGCTGATCTCCAAGGGCCTGAGCATTTCAAACATTACTGTGTCTGATGTGGGCATGTCTGATCATTACTGTGTTTTCTTTGAAAGTAAAATCTCAGCCCACACAAATATATCAACAGCTGTGATCACAAAACGGTGTATAACTGAACACAGTAGTGAGATCTTTAACCAGGTCTTCCCATTAACACCTGACCTGTCCAAAGGTTCAGTCAATGAGCTCGTCAATAGCTTCAATGCTAACATGTTAAATGTAATGGACACTATTGCTCCCATTAAGGTGAAGGTTATCTCTGGAAGGAAAAAGTCTCCATGGAGAAACTCCACACTGGTGAAAAATGAAAAAAGAGAGTGTAGGAAAGCTGAGCATGAACTTCATTCAACCATGGCCTGCAATGACTTTGCCAAATTCTTCACAGAAAAAATCCAAAAGATTAGACAAGCAGTTGGTACATCAACAGCAGATCCAGGATATGTACTGTGTCCACCGAAAAACTGTTTAAACACCATGAAACAGTTTCACCCGATTAACAGCAAAGACCTGGAGGACATCTTAGGTAAACTGAACTCCTCCTCCTGCTGTTTAGATGTCCTGCCAACAAGTTTTTTCAAAAAGGTCTCAAAGACTTTGGAGTCAGACCTGTTACAGATCGTCAACTTTTCTTTAATGTCAGGTGTGTTTCCGGAACCACTAAAAACTGCTGTAATCAAACCTATACTGAAAAAGGACAATCTTGACAAGACACAAATGAAAAACTACAGGCCGATCTCAAATCTCCCATTTGTAAGTGAGATCATTGAAAAAGCAGTTTCTCAACAGCTCAATTACTTCTTAAAACAGAATAACTGCTACGATGCCTTCCAGTCAGGTTTTAGACAGAACCACAGCACTGAAACCGCTCTGACCAAAGTGTTTAATGACATATGTCTGAATACAGACAGTGGAAAAATGTCAGTCTTAGTTTTACTGGATCTCAGTGCAGCATTTGATACAGTTGACCACAGCATATTACTCAAACGACTGGAGAACTGGACAGGTCTTTCAGGAACTGTACTAAACTGGTTCAAAACATACTTAGAAAACAGGAAATACTTTGTATCAATAGGTAACTTCACATCTGAGCAGACTAGTATCACATGTGGAGTTCCCCAAGGTTCCATCTTGGGACCCCTTCTGTTTAACATCTACATGCTCCCACTGGCACAGATTATAAAGAACAACAAAATAAACTACCACAGCTATGCAGATGACACACAAATATATATCACAATGTCACCAGGAGACCGAGGCCCTGTACAGGCTCTTGGTAAATGCATTGAGGAAATTAATGACTGGTTGTGCCACAATTTTCTCCAGCTAAACAAAAACAAAACTGAGGTAATAGTCTTTGGCGCCAAAGACAAACGATTACAGGTCACCAGAGAACTTCAATCTATACATCTAAAAACCACAAACCAGGCGAGAAATTTGGGTGTAGTGATGGACGCAGACCTAAACTTAGAAAAACACATTAAGACAATAACAAAGTCAGCTTACTATCACCTCAAGAATATTTCAAGGATAAAAGATCTGATGTCTCAACAGGACCTGGAAAAACTAGTCCATGCATTCATCTTTAGTAGGCTTGATTACTGTAACAGCATCTTTACAGGTCTACCTAAAAAAATCAGTCAGACAACTACAGCTCATTCAGAACTCTGCTGCTCGAGTCCTCACTAAGACCAAAAAAAGTGGACCACATCAGTCCAGCTCTGAGGTCTTTACACTGGCTGCCTGTCCGTCAGAGGATAGACTTTAAAGTTCTGATGCTGGCCTATAAAGCTCTGAATGGTTTAGGACCAAAATACATCAGTGACCTCCTGACCCAGTATGAACCATCCAGATCCCTCAGGTCATCTGGATCCGGTCTTTTATCAGTTCCCAGAGTCAGAACCAGACACGGAGAAGCTGCATTCATCTTTTATGCTCCTTATATCTGGAACAAACTCCCAGAAAGCCTCAGATCAGCTGAAGCACTCAGTTTATTTAAATCCAGGTTGAAGACTCACCTGTTCTCAGCTGCATTTGAATAAAGCACCAAATCCACACTTTTAAGCTTAAATTTCAAAACTAACATTTTAACTACTGATTTTATCTATTGTTCTGATTTTATCTACAGTTTTTTTAAATCATGCTTTTTATTGTTTTTGTTTTTTAATGTCTCTGTAAAGCACTTTGAATCACCTTGTTGTTGAATTGTGCTATATAAATGAACTTATATAAATAAACTTGCCTCGCCGCTTTCAGCCACATTTACAAAAACGCCCCTCCTGTTCTGATTTTTCTGATTATAATCTGAGAGAAAGTGCTGAACTCCTCTGAGCTGTTACAGGAACAGATGTTGGCAGATGTGTCAGTGACAGAGTTACAGTTAGAGAGGTCAGTGAGCAGGATTTCTATCAGGATTCATGTCAGATTTATTATAATGATGTCTGTTGGTTCACACTCACGGCTGCTTTGGACTGATTCCAGCTCAAAGCACATCAACATGTTTTCATGTTTCCATCATGATGAGGAGCAGAAACTCTGAGGATTCTCCTGAACTGACTACAGTAAGTCATCCACAGCTTCTGCTTTATATTCTACATATTATTCAGTAAATAATAGATAATTACTGATAATTAGACACTTTCAAAGGGAGAAAAGTAAAAAAAAAAAATCTGTAGTTAAGAAGTACAGATACTCAAGCTGTACAAATACTCTGCTAATAGCTGAAGTACTCATTAAACTTCTTTACAGAAGTAAAAGTGAAAACTACAGGCTCTGAAAAGTACTCAGGTCCTACCGTAGTACTCAGTAAAAGGTAGTCTGGGGTTAAAGTGGATGTGGCAGGTAGAGGAACTCTACGACTGAGTGCAGCAGGGATAAAGAAATAAGTCGGAATCATTTGTTTTGTGAGCTCCAGCTGTTTCCAGGCTGTGATCAGCTGATCTACAAGCAGACGTGAGCCATCAGCGCTCGTGTAACACAGTACAGTACAGAGCTGTCAGAATGAATCACCCAAGTTTAGTCTCACACTCTTTATCCAGGTTGTTGGCAATTATTAATTTATCGCCCTTCAGTGTCACACCAACACAGTGTCAACACAGCAAAGTGAATGTGCCACACACTCCATGTGTCATCTACTCATCACCATCTGAAACTATAACCTTCATGGGCCAATCACAGAGGACGAGACAGACGAAGTAAAACTAGACACAGGAAGTAGGACTCACTGGTTCTCCATAAAGAACAGAGATTTTCAGTTTTTTAGGTAAAACGTTTCAGTTTTCTTGGTTAACGTTTGGTTAACATCAACCCACAAAAATATTTGAACAGAAACTCCAAAAGCGAGTGAAACTAAATTTAAAATATAATTTCATTTTCAGTGGATGTTAACCATGAAAAGCCTGAAAGATCATTGGTAGAAAATTCAAATTATATTGGTCGAACATATCAGACTTTCAAAGCATCTTCAAAGTGTTGAGTTTAAACGAGCAACTGAACAACAGATCAGCTCTAACCCTCAGGGACATTCAGATTTATTTAAACCTTTAATCTGATCGGATGTGTTCAGGTTTAAACTCGGGTTCAGTTATTCAGTGAAAACACCAACAGACTCAGACATTTAGAACAAACTAAGAGTGAGATCAGCAGAAACAGAGAACACGGACATGTCTGCTGTAACTGCGTCGCTCTGCTCCACGCTGATGTTTGTCCTGTTCGTCTCTGCAGGTGAGATTTAACTGATAGAAACTAAACTGAGTTTATTTCTGAGATAAAGAGTCTCAGTCTGGTTTACATGCTGATTATATTTCTCTAAGAACTAGTTTCTTACTCATTCAGTGTTGTGATCGACACAAAGCTGGGTGGAGTCTGTGTGTTGGTGCAGTTTGCAGCACAGACACAAAGAAGTGTAATGTGTGTGTCAGTGTGATGTGTTGTAGTGTCAGGAGTCAGGATGCAGCTACAAAGCTTCTTGTTCAGTGTATACAAACAGCTGTAGCTCCATAAAGGCAGCATGCAGAGACTCACAGTGTCTTATAATGAGAGGCTGCTTTTGTAACCAATACGTCTGCTCACCAAAGAATGAGTGAAGCAATATGGATAACAGCAGAGGACAATTTATTTAGGGTCTGATGGCAATTTACCATCGGTATCCAGCACTTTAAAGGATTGATGGACTGGAGCACATCTGTCCTTAACATACCCTCTTAAACATCAGCTTGACACTGATATATCAAAGGAAACTTAACCGACTTTAAGTGCAAATGTTTCAACCTGAACAACTTAAAACCTCTCTGGGATACAATGTAAACAAAGACAAGAAGAAGAAAAAAATATTTCCATCAATAGTCACTTTTCCTAACCAGGAGACAAGTGAATATATTATGTAAAGAGTCCTTTTTCTCAGTCCTGGGGTTGTAACACCACAACCTCCTCAGTCCGTAATCAAAGAGTGTCTATTTGACAATAACCAAAATGTCTTTGGATAGTCTTTGTGAATGAAAACAAAACAAAAAAAAACAAATGGTATTAGCTGGCCAGCAAAATAAAGAGAGTGTATGGCACTGAGTGCGGGCGTGTGTGTGAGTACTTCGGTCCAAATAATCAAGGTCCGGATGGATGAAGGGATGGCGGCCGCTGTCCTTTAATGGCACCAGTAAGGCAGCACAGTAGTAAGGCAGCACAGCAGCGAGGCAGCACAGCAGTAAGGCAGCACAGCAGCGAAGCGTCTGGCAGGAGAACGAACAATAGTCCTTTTCAAGGCTACTGCAGAAGGCGATATTCCCCGCTAGCTCACCCCAGCTTGCTCTCTGGCACAGCTACAAGCCACGTGAGCTCATAGCCCCTTAGTGACATACGAACTTGGCTACCAACGTCCGCTTAGCATGGCGGCTAATTGTCGAGCTTGCTAGCTTAGCCTCGATTAGCACCTTAATAACCATTACTACACATCACATCATAGCAAACACATGATAACACATGGAATAGTATAATATACATACGAAACAGATTTTTACCTGGCAGGAGAACGAACAATAGTCCTTTTCAAGGCTACTGCAGAAGGCGATATTCCCCGCTAGCTCACCCCAGCTTGCTCTCTGGCACAGCTACAAGCCACGTGAGCTCATAGCCCCTCCCACTAGATAACCAAATTAACACTGGGTTACATCCACCCCTGCTTAAAGTGTGACGTCCCCGTCACTATCACCCGACAGAGATTGCACTAACCCAGCAATCTGTTGTTGTAATGACAGGAAAAAGTTATTGAGCAATGCAAGTGTCATCGGCACATTGGAACTGTGATGCTTACAATCGACTTTGTAGCCGACCTGATAGTCACTGAGATAAGCCGGTGGCACTCTCCTCCTTTGTGGCCTACCACATGTTGGGGCTGGGCTGAGCACCTCCTCATCGTTTGCTGTCTCCGATCCTGTCAGATCTACAATGAATTCAGGTGCCCCAGGATTCAGAGGATACTGTGGCTGGGACGCCTCCTGTTCTCCCAGAACATCCCTTTGATCCGCCAACAAGTCATTGTCAGGAAATTGGCTGGATGTAAAGTTTATTTCCTCGTCTTGCCCAAACTCCTCCTCCAGCCGAGTTTCTTCTGTGTTGCTCCCTGCATCCACTCTCATGAGAGGTTGAACCGAACTGGTTAGCACATCCTGACTGTCACATTGCAGGTTAACCGGTAGGAACCCACAGGGAAGAAGCATGTCACGATGCAGAACTCGCTCTCTGCCCTCTGCATCCTCTGGCCTAATCACATAAACCGGGATAGACTCATCCGTCTGCTTAACAACGATGTGCACAATAGGCTCCCACTTATCAGAGATTTTGTGTTTCTTTCTTAGGCTCAGATTCCTTACCAGGACTCTGTCACCCACTTCCAATGGAAGGGCAGTAACCTTAGCATCCCAGCGTCTTTTGTTCAACAATTGTCTCTTCTCAGCATTTCTTGAGGCTAGGTCGTATGCATACTTCAGCCTACTCTTTAGTTCTCGTACATACTGAATATGTGTTCTGGTGCTGTGGCCACGTGGACTATGTCCAAAACAGAGATCAATCGGAAGGCGTGGCTCTCTACCAAACATCAGAAGGAAGGGCGCTTCTCCAGTTGCGTCATGTTTTGTACAGTTATAAGCATGTACAAGGGGGCGAACATACTTCCTCCACTCCTCTTTTTTCTTATCCTCCAGAGTTCCGAGGAGGTCCAACAGAGTCCTGTTGAATCTTTCCACTGGATTTCCACGTGGATGGTAGGGTGTCGTACGGGACTTTGTAATCCCTGCTAGTTTACAAAGCTCTGCCACTATTTCAGATTCAAAACAAGCACCTTGATCACTATGGATTCTGCGAGGAAACCCGTAGTGACTGATGAAGTTCTCCCATAACACTGTGGACACCGTTTTCGCTGTCTGATCTCTCGTGGGATATGCCTGTGCATATTTTGTAAAATGATCAGTTAGTACTAGGATGTTCCTGGTGTCTCTCGAATCGGGTTCTATTGTCAGAAAATCTATGCACACTAACTCGAGGGGACCACTGACTTTGATGTTGACAAGTTTAGAGGCTTTCTGCACTCGTGCCTTTCGTTTCACACACCTCTCACATGTTTTACACTTGTTCTCAATGTAGCTAGCCATTTTTGGCCAGTAAAACCTCGCTCTAGCCAGTTCTAAGGTTCTCTCAATACCCATGTGACCTGTCTCGTCATGAACACCTTGGAAAGCTCTCTCTCGATGGCTATTAGGGATGACAAGTTGATGGAAGGCCTTCCCCTTTTGATCAAAAACTCTACGGTATAGCACCCCATCAACTAGAAGTAACTTTGATTTCTCCCGAAAAAACAGAACCACCTCAGGTTCCTCAGACTTTCTGTCAAAAGTCTCATCCCCAGTCTCTAAAATGCCTATGATGCGGGCTAAAGAGCTGTCATTTCTCTGTAACTGATACCAGTCCACCATAGACATTCCTGGTAGGGCTGACTGGCCAGGTAGGGGGACCGGATCCTCAAGGTCATCAGGAACCGCACTGTCATTGCACAAGAGTGTTTCCACGGCAGGGATTACAGTGTCGACTGTCTGTGTGCCTTCACCTAAGATCGTGTTGACATTGACACTATGACGCTTACACACAGTACTCATTGCCTCCCCATCGAGAACTTTAAACTCCTCAGGGGACAAACTAGCACAGTCCAGCATGCTGGAGATTCTTCTGTCTGTCTCCAGGGACTCCTCGTCCTCCTCTGAGGGTCCATGAGGCCTCCTAGAGAGCCCGTCAGCATCAGTGTTATGTTGGCCAGACTTGTAGTGTATGTCAAAGTTGTAAATCGACAGAGAAGCAAGCCATCTGTGACTTGCAGCATCAAGCTTCGCACTGGTCAACACATACGTCAAAGGGTTGTTATCAGTCAGCACCTTGAAATTAGCCCCATACAAATAATCATGGAACTTCTCACTTACTGCCCACTTGAGGGCGAGACATTCTAATTTATGTACAGGGTAATTCTTTTCGCTTTTGGAGAGGCCACGACTAGCATAAGCTACTACTCGAGTCTGGCCGTCTTGAACCTGATACAACGCTGCTCCCAGGCCTGACATACTGGCATCTGTGTGTACTACGTACGGGAGCTGCCAGTTGGCGAAAGCCAGAACAGGTGCTGAAATCAATTTTTCAACGATAAGGTCAAAAGCAGCCTGGCAGGCAGGGGTCCATTTTGCCCCAAGTGAGGGTGACTTTGTTCGTGGCCAATGTTTTTGGCCTTTATGCCTGGGGGCTAGTTCTCCCTTTAACAAGTCATTGAGAGGCCTGACAATGCAAGAATAATCCCTCACAAACCGCCTGTAATACCCCGTGAAACCTAGGAATGACCGTAGCTCTTTGGCAGTTTGTGGGCATGGCCAGTCTTTCACAGCAGTAATTTTGTCTGGGTCAGGCTGGATCCCCTGGGCAGATATTACATGCCCCAGATATTTCACGGAGGTTTGGAAGAACTTGCATTTAGAAGGGGATAACTTCAGACCAAACTCAGCAATGCGCTTAAGGACCTTCATCACCCGCTCTTCATGCTCTTCCAGTGAGTTGGAGAAGATTATGAGGTCATCTAGAAATGCAACAACCTCCTGGAGGTTAATTCCCTCCATCACTTTCTCCATTGTCCGTTGAAACGTGGCAGGGGAGTTAGTCAAGCCTTGAGGCATCCTCCGAAATTGCCATGTTCCAAACGGCGTTGTAAATGCTGTCTTGGGTCGATCACATGGCTCAACTTCAAGTTGATAGTACCCGCTCTTGAGATCTAAAACAGTGAACCATTTTGAACCAGAGAGCAGAGTGAACGTCTCCTCTATACGAGGCAATGGGTATGCGTCCTTTTTGGTGAGGTTGTTTAGTCTCCGGTAATCTACAACCATTCGCAGTTCCCCATTCTTTTTCCTTACAAGCACTACTGGAGAGGCATAGGGGCTATGTGACTCCTCTATAATGCCTGTTGCCAAAAGGTCTTGGAGGTGTCTTTTCAAATCATTGAAATCAGCGGGCGAAACACGTCTTGTCCGCTCTTTGAATGGGACATGAGGTTCTAACTCAATGCGGTGACTGACCCCCGTCACACTACCAACGTCAAGATCATGTTTCGAGAAAGCATCTGATGCTTCTTTGACAATTCTAGCCTGTATGTGCTCTTTGAATTGTGGTGATATCGGGCTGTCCCCAAAATCAAGGCCAAGAAGCACGGCAGATTGGTTACTGTCCTCGCTATGAGAAGCTAGCAGGGACTGTGCCTGCAGAGGAGCATCTTCGGGCTGGGGGTTCAGATCAGGGAGTGCAACAGGAACCGCCCAATCAATGGGGGAGCACTCAGCAATAGCTGTCCCAGGATACAGTGTGATGCCCCGCCGAGAGGCATTTTTGACCGCAACTTTAAACTTACAGTGAGACATAGGTTTTACATCAACTATCTGGTCATAGATGATAAACCCCCCTGGTGTAGGTGTGTCCTCCGAGCTACACACAAGAGCCTGAAATTTATCGCTCCCAGGTTTAGTGTGGCAGATGGCTTTCAAAGTATACACCTCACCTGGTTTCAAATGCACCGGTACCTTGCTGGAGAGTGCAACACGGAGGGCTTTGACCTCGTCTGCTTGGGGGTCAGCCTGCTTGAAACATTTGGTATATGCCATGACCCAGTTAGTGTCAATGGGTAGAGTCTGCAGAAACTTTGCTCCACCCTTTTTTTGACAGTCTTGTAGCATGGGACCTAACACATTTGTGCCCACAAGAAGAGAAAACTTATCATTGTACGATTGATCTGGACTAACTAATGCTAAGATGTTGAAACACTTGTCTGTGCCACAAGCACTTTCAGGGAACTGAACTTTAGCCTCAATGTACCCCACATATGGTACCTTTTGTCCAGCCGCACCTTCGATGTCCAGTACCTCTTTTATAGAGAACAGTTCTCTATGAGAAAGATAGCGAGAATAGAATGACTCTGATATTATTGACACTTGGGACCCGGTGTCAATTAAACACCGACACGGAACTTGATCTAACCATGCTAAACCATCACAAGGCTCCCCAATTAGACCCTGAGGAAACTGGGGAGGCACCGTTGGAGCTGGGGCTTCGTACATGCACTGGCTTGAAGGCTTGGAACTGCTCTGACCATCAGCTCCTGCTCGTTCCACAGCAGGAGCTCCTACTGGTTTAAAGGCAAGTTGGACTGTGGACTATTCTGTCGCTGAGCCATTGAACACTGGCTTTGCCCAGCACTGTGCCTCTCACACAATTTCTTTTGCACTAATATGGCATTGGTTGGGTTTGAACATTGTGGCAACATATGTGAATCCTCCCCACAATTATAGCAAAATTTCCCAACCCTTTTATGATCACCAGGTAGCCTAGCAGGAGTTGGTGGAGCTGGATTGTGGATTTTGGTTCTGTGCGATAGCTTCTGCCTAGTTTTATCACTTTTGGGACACTGCGAATTTGCTGCAGATGAGCTGTTCATTAGCTCTGCTTCTAGCTGCCTGATTCTTTCCTCCAGTTGCTCTCTGGTACAAGCATCCAGCGCTGTGGGAGGTGTGCCAGAATGCCTGCCGTCATCTGTGGCTACGAGTGTTCGAGCCTGCACTTTAGTTGAGGTGCCGCTCATGTAACGTCTCCTGCGCATTTCTTTTAACTGACTCTCTTTCTCATGCGTTCTGATTTTAAAAAGCAGCTCTGAGAAAGTGGGAATAACATGATGTGCAGATCCCACTATTTCTTTTAGATGCAGAGTGGCAATTAGAGAGTCATCCCAGCAACCTCTGAGGAACTGCTTTAGTAGCTGAACATCAAAATCACTTCTAGGTATGCCATTACCGTCAACTACCTCCTGCAGCAACGTCTGGAGTCGGCGCAAGTAATCAGATGCCTTTTCTCCACTATTCTGATGAGTCTCTAGGTACTGGATATACAGCTCTTCACCTCCAGTGACATTGCCATAAGCCTTGTCAAGCTCATCGAGATAGTCTTTTGGTGATGCTTGAGACCCAATAGAAAGGGCCACATTCAAAGCAGGGCTAGCCAAGCTATCGAGGAAAACACGGCGCTGCTGCCCTTCGGAAAGGGTAGAGTCATTTAGTACCTGTTTAGCTCTAAGTCGCCATACCCTGTACTCTACCTCATTAGGGGGTTTTGGAGAGTTTCCTGAAAATGAGCGGAGCTCAAAACCAGAGGGAGTGTGCATGGGCGAGTCATGTTTTACAATGTGCTCCACAATGACTCTCTGAACCTCCGCTGGCAAAGGATCAACAAGCAGGGAGTCCGCATCAAGTGCCTGTTTAGCCTTGGGCACATGGCCATCATCACAGGCGGCAGTTGACCTGGGACCTGGTGTGGACTGAGTTTTAACTCCCAAGGCAGGAGTTGAGGTAGCTAACCCCTTATATGTATCATTTTTCCCACACATGTGGCTCACTGCAGCCTGATTTAAAGTCATGGGGCTCACATTATATGCTAATGCCAGTTCGTTTACTTGTTCTCTGAAACTAGCAGTCACATCATCAATTGCTCGAGCGAGGGGGACCACATCATGCGCCAGGTGAAAACTGTCAGGTCCCTGAGGACAGTACTCATCTATCTGAATAACCTCCCAACACTCCCCCATCTGCTGAATGTTCTCCATCTAAGAGCATTGGGGTAATGCACTCCATGAACTGACACAAAATAGTCTCCCCGACACTATCTATTCGTTGAATTTTGACAACGTGATCCAGCAAAGCGAATGCTCTTTGCACCTCTTGTAGTTTAATCTCGGCTTTAGCCCCTTTTAACAAAACAGTGTACTCTGGATCAAAACCATACCTGTCACAAAACTCCATTGTCTCTCTCTGCAAAGCAGTAGATGAATTCACAGATGTCTGTGCATGTGCTTCAGGATAAAGTTAGTGATGCGCTCCAGTCCCTGTTCGGGCGCCAATTTTTTCCTACTACTCTTAGTTGTAACCAATACGTCTGCTCACCAAAGAATGAGTGAAGCAATATGGATAACAGCAGAGGACAATTTATTTAGGGTCTGATGGCAATTTACCATCGGTATCCAGCACTTTAAAGGATTGATGGACTGGAGCACATCTGTCCTTAACATACCCTCTTAAACATCAGCTTGACACTGATATATCAAAGGAAACTTAACCGACTTTAAGTGCAAATGTTTCAACCTGAACAACTTAAAACCTCTCTGGGATACAATGTAAACAAAGACAAGAAGAAGAAAAATATTTCCATCAATAGTCACTTTTCCTAACCAGGAGACAAGTGAATATATTATGTAAAGAGTCCTTTTTCTCAGTCCTGGGGTTGTAACACCACAACCTCCTCAGTCCGTAATCAAAGAGTGTCTATTTGACAATAACCAAAATGTCTTTGGATAGTCTTTGTGAATGAAAACAAAACAAAAAAAAACAAATGGTATTAGCTGGCCAGCAAAATAAAGAGAGTGTATGGCACTGAGTGCGGGCGTGTGTGTGAGTACTTCGGTCCAAATAATCAAGGTCCGGATGGATGAAGGGATGGCGGCCGCTGTCCTTTAATGGCACCAGTAAGGCAGCACAGTAGTAAGGCAGCACAGCAGCGAGGCAGCACAGCAGTAAGGCAGCACAGCAGCGAGGCGTCTGGCAGGAGAACGAACAATAGTCCTTTTCAAGGCTACTGCAGAAGGCGATATTCCCCGCTAGCTCACCCCAGCTTGCTCTCTGGCACAGCTACAAGCCACGTGAGCTCATAGCCCCTTAGTGACATACGAACTTGGCTACCAACGTCCGCTTAGCATGGCGGCTAATTGTCGAGCTTGCTAGCTTAGCCTCGATTAGCGATTAGCACCTTAATAACCATTACTACACATCACATCATAGCAAACACATGATAACACATGGAATAGTATAATATACATACGAAACAGATTTTTACCTGGCAGGAGAACGAACAATAGTCCTTTTCAAGGCTACTGCAGAAGGCGATATTCCCCGCTAGCTCACCCCAGCTTGCTCTCTGGCACAGCTACAAGCCACGTGAGCTCATAGCCCCTCCCACTAGATAACCAAATTAACACTGGGTTACACTTTCTCTCACACATGTTGTTCACTTATTATCAGCACATGTTGTTGTTTGTGGAACAGAGTTATTGTAGTTTTTTCTCATTAGTTTGAGTTTTTATTCCATTTGGACTTTTTGTGTTTAGTTCAGTTTAGTTTCCAGATGATTTTCTTCTTTTTCAGGTTTGATTATTTATTGCTTGAAGAGTTTTAATAGTTTTATTCTTTTTTCATTCTTACTGTTTGGAGGTTTGTGTCATATCGTGTCGTGTTGTGTTATATGTAGTGCCGACGTAGGACAGTTTTTCCAATTTCATTGTACTACTGTACTATGTATGACTGTGCAATGACAATAAAGAGTTATCTTATCTTATCTTATCTTATTCAGGAGCATCAGTACAGCTGTTACAATAAAAAGCAGTGACTCAGTCTGACAGACATCCAGAGTCTCAATGAACTCGTCCATCAACAACATTTTATCAAACTAACAGATTCTAAAAACAAAGATTTGTTTTTCAGATGATGTTTTTCATCCGTCTCAGTCTTTGCTCATGAACTTTGTCTCCAAATGTCTCAGCCTGAGCTTCCCTCTGATGAACTCGTTCATAATCTCGTCCATTCTGCTCTCAATGAAAATCTGAACATGTTCAGCTCGGCCTCCTGTCTTTGTGTCAGAGTCTCCAAAGCAAACATGACAGCAGCTCACTGCCATCTTCAAACCTTCCCTTTCACTCTTGCTGCTGTCCTTCTGTCACAAATCAGCCCTGATGAAGATGCTCGGGATCAGGTGAGGAGGAGGAGAAGACTCGCTGTGGTGACGCTTGAAGGGACACAAGAAGAAACACAATCAAAGATCATCATCTAATAACAGAAGACAATCTTTTATTGTGTGTTTCTGATTGGCTGCTGTAGAAGTGAACAATTGTACTTTGACCTTTAACCTCTCTGCTCTGTGTTGTTTCCTCTTTCAGACCAGAAAACCATCACAGCTGAGTCTGGACAGGACGTCACTCTGACATGTCGAGCTGCAAACAACAACATCATTATTTTAGAGTGGAGCAGAGCTGACCTGGGAGATGAACATGTGTTTGTGTTCCGGGACGGTCACTTTGTTCCAGCCAACCAGCATCCATCTTTTAAGAACCGGGTGGATCTGCAGGACAGACAGATGAAGGATGGAGACGTGTCTTTGATTCTGAAGGATGTGAACACTGCTGATAGTGGAACATATGAGTGTCGTGTCTTCATGGAAGAAACACGCTCATGGAAGTTCATCAGCAGCATCCACCTTCATGTTGTTCCTCCAGGTGAGTGAGTAGAGTTGAGTGTGTGTGTGATCAGAGGTGAAGCTGCTTCCTGGTTGTTAATGTTTGTTTCTAAAGATGTTGCTGATGAGACTTTGTAGAAAGCAGCTGGTCTGAGTGATGTGATCAGAGTGCAGTAGATAATGTCTGACAGCAGTTTGAAGAGCAAATGGATTCTGTTCTGTTCTTCACTCATCACCTACACCTCACACCTGTTTCTCACCTGCAGGTCAGACAGGAGGACAAGAGAAGGATGAAGACAAAGAGAAGGAGGATGGATCTGTTGGACTGATTGTTGGTCTGTCAGTTCCTGCTCTGCTTCTTGTTGTTGTTGCTGTTGTTGGTTTTTTGATCTACAGAAAACATAAACAACAGCAGAGAGTGGAAACAAACCAGCCTCCTGTTTAAGTGCAGCAGGTTTAAAATGTCTCAGAGGTTTTTCCAGCTTTGAGTCTGCTGCTGCTGTTCAGAGTTCTGGGTGTTGTCAGTGTTTAAAATCCTGCAGAAACAGATGAACTGAGCACAGACAGCAGGCCCACAGCACTGTAGGTTTATTTCAGTTTTATCTTTAATGGCTGCTTCTGTTTTTGCTGACAGCTCATCTCAGTGGACGAGTTTCATCTTTAAAA
Organism: Diplotaxodon limnothrissa; assembly: GCF_057381915.1. Classification (NCBI taxonomy): domain Eukaryota; kingdom Metazoa; phylum Chordata; class Actinopteri; order Cichliformes; family Cichlidae; genus Diplotaxodon; species Diplotaxodon limnothrissa. Next base: position 23,431,983 of record NC_140598.1, on the reverse strand, counting down.
ACAGTCTTTACATTTCATAGTAACTGGAACATCCAGAGGGCTGTGACTACAAATCAACTTCAACACAGTCAGGCTTTCTTTGTGTTAGCTGGCTCAACTAAACCTGAAACTGCAGTCAGAGACAGCAGGTATCACCGTGGTGATTATCACCTTTCTCTGCTTCAGGCTCTGAGCACGCTCAGATGAAAAGGAGCGTTTCATGTATCATGTGACTTTTCTTCTACACAAAATGGTCCCTGTGAGCGCCACCCAGTCCAATCAGAGACGTTACTCACTGATAACTTCACTAATGTCTCCACTACATGAATACAGGTACATTGTAACAGTGTGATGTGCAGTTTAGCTTCACTCAGTGGCTTCAGCAAGTTACAGTTTAACAAGCTGCACATATGAAACATTTCCTCCAGCAGAGAATCGACATCACAGTGAAAACGTGGCTCTAACAGCTGATTTAAAAACAAAACTCTGAACATGAAATGCTCCTGACCAGGTGATCTTTCACCATCAGTTACCATGGTGATTTAGCCTCTTTCTGACACAGAAAGCTCTGACTTTGAGTGTGACACAGCTCACTGAGACATTTTGTTGTGCACGCCTACTTTTAACTCTTCAAACAAATGAAATCAACACTTGAACATTTTTCACTTTGATGGTTTTGTTTCCACTGACTGTAGTTACATCATTTTGAGCTCAGATTACATATTTATGAAGTTTTTCACACCTGAATGTTTCAATCATCAAGATCTGGTTTCAGTTTTCTCTTTATCTTTGTGAGCTGTGTGTGTTGTTTACCCTCAGTATCCATGAACAGTGTTACAGACCTGGGATCAGTGTTTTTGTTTATAAGATCAAATATGACCTCATTATGTGAGTGTGAGCTGTGGCCCACAAAACCTCAACAACACTAATCCTCGATCAGCTGTTTCACTAAAATTACATCCAAGTATGAACTCATCCCATCGTTCATGCATCAATTTGTAGCTGACAGATGGTTATGCACATCCCTGGTTGCCTAGGTAACCCTCTAACCTTAGATAACGCTATCCGGTTGTTCAGTGATGACGCGACGAATCCTACTTCCGGGTCTAAAGTAGTCTGCGTTTAATATGGCTTTTGTGTTGTTAACATGTTTAATGTTTTGTATTTTCTTCTATTTGATCTCAAAAAGCTCCTAAAACAGTCAGTGATCACTGTTGACCTCCCTCGGCTTTTATTACCGCTAATCATTTATTTAAGCTCAGTTTTTAAAACCTTAGGATGTAACTACAGCCCAGCCCATGCAGCAGTATATGAATGACGAATGACTAACCTCGTATTGTGGATGGATTATCTCAGTTGTTCTCCTGGCTGAAGTTTGGTCCTTTTACAGCATCCTGCCATGCCAAGAAAAGTTCACCTCGGTACTCGCTGACTTCACATCAGTGATCAGTTATTGCGTTTAAAAAGTGTAGCTACTCGTCTTTGACCTTGTATGTATGTGTGTTTATGCTCTGATTGTATTTTCCTGCTGCTCACACAGCATTAGAAAAGCCTGAAAACTCAGTGTTCACAGAGTCTGTAAGCCCCAAATGTTTGTATGAAGGACAGAGAACAAACAACAAAGGTCAGTGTGAGAGTGTCTCTGTATTTGAACAATAAACTCTTACTTTGGTTTAAATTATTTATTCTTTCATTTGTGTTGTTGGCAGAGAAGCTACATCATGTGAACTTCATCATATTGTCACATGTCATCACAGATTCAAAAGATGTAATATTTGTGTGTTTGTTATTAACAATCGTGCCCCCAGACGCCAAAACAGTGCCAGCAAACTGAAACTGAAAAAAAACTGTAAGCAAAAAAGAAAAAAAAAGATGTAAGTGTGAAAACTTTTTTCTTGTCTTAATGTCAATATTTATTTTTCAGTTTCATTTTAAGGTGGCATCATTTTAACCCCAACAAAACAAAACAAAAATGACAGAAAGTCCATTGAAATCTGAAAAATATTCATTTTCTGTGCATGAACAAAAACTTTACTTTTTACAAGACAGGAAAACTAACAGTAGCTTTAAATTTTTTATAGTGTATCCTCATCCTCAGTATTGGAAACACGTCAAACTGCATTTCCTATAAAATCAAATCAAATCATAATGATCGTGGAAATTTCTTGATCTAAATTCTCTTCTAGATTGAGTGGCAAAAACAAGAAGAGCTGCTGTTTGTGTTTGTGCAAGTGCAAGAAATACATATAGCACGCTCTCCATCCTTCTGCTAATGTTTAATGTACTGAAATTAATTCTAATTAATGAAATTAATGTCTAATTAAATTCAAAGAACTGAAGATAAACAGGCCACAGAAAGCACTTTGTCACCTCTGCTGTGATGTTAACTGTCGTGGTCCCTCAGACCTCGTCGTGTGATCTGACATTTACTGATTGATTTTGTCTGTTTTCAGGCTCTAACTTTACAGGAAGAAACTGTAAAATAATCAAATTATTCATCATTGTGAAAACTTCATCATGAAGCATTTGTGATGAGCTACATTCCTCTGAACCTTCAGTTTGGTTATTTATTTATTTATTTTCCATCCTTGTTCTTAATGCTTTCACCATCACAACTAGGGATGGGTACCGGTGTCCGGTGCCATGATGGCACCGGTTCTGACATAAACGGTAGTAACCAGACCGAAAAGCAGCGCACATTTCGGTGCTTTATTTTGGTGCTTTTTTTTCCTGAGCTGTGATACACTCCTAGCCAATCATTTTACGTTTCCGAGGATAGTAGGCAGGTCCAGGTACGTACGTTCTGTTAGAGCAGAGCTACAGATTAAAAATGTCCAAGGCGAAGCGGTCAAAAGTCTGGCTGTACTTCACAGCAAAATATGCAAACTCAGCAGCAACAAGTGCTTTAAGCTGATACTGTGCAAAGGAGGTAACACCTCAAATCCGATGAAACACCTGGCGACGCATAGCGTTTTTTTTTTTTTTTTAAAGCCGAGAAATGCACCGTATTTGATGGCAGCAGCAGCCGTTCTTCTCTGCGTGAGTAGCTTAATGTTATTCGTTGTTACGCTGAGTAGGCTAACCACGTTATTACATTAATGCATGTAAGGTGAACTAGCAAACATCATCATAGCTACATGCGGCTGTCTTCTTGTTTGATGGCAGATACTCCCTTCACCCTGGCCAAAAAGGCTAAAATGACCAAAGAAAAAGAGGGAAACAGCTGAACATGAGAGGTTTTTGGACAAAGTTTGTATTTTTTCCATTGGTTAAGCACTGCTTCCAGCCAAGAGTGATACCATATATGCCCCATAGCTGCAGAAAAGGCTAACATTGTTATCTTTTTACATAAAACCAGCTGAACATGAGAGGTTTTTGGACCAATTTTGTCTTCTCCATTCTTTAAGCACCGGTTTGAGCACCGTTTGAGCACCGGCACCGTTTCAAAAGTACCGATTTGGCACCGGTATCGGATAAAACCTAAACGATACCCATCCCTAATCACAACACTATGAACTGTGGGTAATCCCTCAGGTCCACAGCGATGAGGACTCGTGAAAATGTGCATAAGGACTCAAAGTGTGTGCAGAGAGCCGTCATGCACTTGATAACATGACAACAGGACGGCCCTGAGCCCTCAGAGGCCGACACTAAGCTGTGACTGTTTATCTGCACGTCTCAAACACGCCTCCATTTGTCTGCAGGCTGAGTGATCTGACTGAGCTCAGCCTCCATTTTCTACAGGGAGACGCTCAGACAGGCTTTCAGTTTCATTTCACAGGAACAGCTTTGCTTCTGTTTTACATGCAGGTGCTGCACAGAACACATCCTGTTCAGTCTGTTTGTGTGACTGACTGCAGCTCAGATAAGAGGCTGGATCAGCTGATTCAACTGGTCAGCAGGCTGCATCATTTTCATCTCTGCAAACACCAATCAAAGTCCTGTACACAGTGTGTTTAGTACTCTGAGTGCGTTATTTGTCAGTAATTGTGTTAAAAGGCTCTGAGTTTAAGTTGTAAACAATCTCAAACCCTGGATTTATCTCCACCATGTAAGCTGCTGACATCCACCTAGCTGCTGTTGAACCATGATTTGGACATATGGTACTCTAAGGTCAATGAAATAAGATAGGCCTGATTAAAGTTCTTCTATGTGAGGAGCAGGATTTTAAATTGTGGATTTAACAGGAAGCCAATGAGGAGAGGCCAGAATAGGAGGAAGCTGCTCTGTCCTTCTAGTCCCTGTCAGGACTCGACTGCAGCATTTTGCATCAGCTGAAGGTTTTATGGGAGTTTTTAAGACATCCTGATAATAACCGATTACACATGATCTGTGAAATGTTCACACTTGTTGCTGCTTCCTGTCTGTGTGTTTCTTCCAGACAAATGTTAGGAAGCTGATTCTCACGCAGGTCACAGATCCACACTCTCAACCCACTGTGGACTGTCCTACATCTCGGAAAACGTTAGAGCACTTTTGCAAATCTGTGATGTCTTGATAAATCGAGTAGATATTTGAAGTTTACACAGCTACATTCAGAAAGAATATTTTAAACTGTGCATCCCTCCGAAACTGCCTCTTACGTTTTCGACGAAATGCATTCTGGGATATTTGCCTGGGTTAGCCTTCAGTAGCTTACTGGGGTCATGGAGAGAATGTGTTAATAATACTGAGTGGCCTAGGGCTCGGTCACTCAGGCGCAGCTGGGGGCCGGCGGAGCTCACGGGCGCGTCACTGCAACCCCCCCTGGCTTCTGCTCCGCGGCTGCTGAGTGAGCCCTCATCTGGGACTCTCCTCAGCTCTTACTGGAACAGTGGCGCGGCTGCCCCTCTGTTGGTCTTCCATGGTCTCTTGTGTTCTGGGGGCCTCTGGATGTCTGGAGTTTTGATCTCCTCCATACCCGCTTCACACCCTGGAGGATGGGGCTGTGGCCCCCCCACACTCCCTAGCAGATCATTACATGGAGAAACCTTTGGAATGCAAGCATGCTGATCCACACAGGTATGCACACATGGGTATTCACAGACGCGGACTAAAGCTTTCTTGGCTGCTGCCTCAAAGCACACTGTGCGCTGTCTATCTTGCGTGCTGCACAATATCGTTTATTACTTAGTAAATACTGATATCTATGACTAGCTAGTTTATTGTGATGGTGCTTTGTTTTCTCTATTATTATGTTGCTCTTTGTTGTTTGCTGTCTCCTCTGTTTGTTTGTTTGTTTGTTTGTTTGTTTTTTCTCCATACAGGTGACCCAGGAGTTTTTTTTTTTTTTTTGTCTCTCTTCCCCCCCCTTCTCACCGTCTCTTCTCCCCTTGGGTTTTCTTTCTTTCTCTCCCCCTCTCTCTCTCATTCATTCCCCCTGTCCTATTTATTAAAAAAAAAAAAAAAAAAAAAAAAAAAAAAAAAATGACAAAGGATGAACTGAAGCTCTGCCATCACGTAATGTCGCATACTGCTGTTTCTGATGTCATTTAAAAAAAAAAAAAAAAAAAAAAAAAAAAAAAAAAATAATACTGAGTGGTGGGATTTATAACTATGGACTAGTGATGCGCAAATCATGAACGAATCGTTCAATACTCGAGAATCACTTTACTGACTCGTGAATCATGATTCACAAGCCCAACTGACTCACTGACTCATCCCTGTTGCTGTTAGCAGCAATGTATCTAGCTTATAATTAAAATTGTGGAGAAAAACACAACATCCAGTATCGTAACAAAAAATTTCTGCTCTGAACTGGAAGAAAAAACCCTGAGTAGAAGCTCACATCAAGAAAATAGCTCCTCGGTTCACAGTAGCATCGCTCTGCTAACATGCTAACAGCACATTTGAGCTACTCACCCCCTCCCTCCTGTGCTGATTTGTAAGCATAAGCAAATCACTCAGGACTCACTCACCCCCTCCCTCCTGGCTCACAGCTTCTTCTTCTTCTTGGTTGGCAACCAATGTTAAGGTGCATTACTGGCTCACAGCTCAGTGGACATTTAGATGAGAAAATATATATTTAACACATTTAAGGAAAATACTAATAAAATAAAAAATAAAAATATATTAAAATAAAATAAAATAAATGTTTATTAAGCAATTTTGATAGAAAATTGCTTAATTTTAGAAATGTTTTGCTCTTTTTTGCTCTGTAAAATAGTTGTTTTCTTTTAGAATCATGCATCTTAGCAGTAGGATTTACATGAAAAGAGAAACAAATTAAGTTTGAGTGAAAATGTACATTTTTTGCACTCTCTGGTCAACTGACTCAGTGAATCAAATGAGTCAACAAATCCGATTCACTTTGGTGAGTGACTCATTAAAACTCGATTCAGTAAAAAGAATCAAATTTACCATTACTACTATGGACACTATGTGCTGACATGACCTTTTATAAATTTACTGTCCAATCACAAACCTTTAATGGGAGGTAAGAATTTGATTGGACAGTGAGGGTCATGTCCTCATCGAGGATAGAGCGCACAAGAGTGGACTATTATATTGATTAGTCAAATCTCATTAGGCAATAAAACAACTATGGTCAGAAGAGAATGTATTCATTAAAAAAATAAATAGAATTTACAAATAAAATAGTTCCATTAAAAATTACGTGTACTTGTTGAGCCTTTCTGAGAAATGATCCATGTGATTGATTAATTATGCCTGCAGAGACCAAAAGGGGCCCCAAGAGTCTGGCTGCAGCCACGGGGGGGCGCCATATTGCGACTCGCTCAGACACATGAAAAATTAGAGGGAACATTGCCCGGCAGCCTACGTCTATTGCAGCATAACTAAGGGAGGATTCAGGGTCACCTGGTCCAGCCCTAACTATATGCTTTAGCAAAAAGGAAAGTTTTAAGCCTAATCTTAAAAGTAGAGATAGTGTCTGTCTCCCGAATCCAAACTGGAAGCTGGTTCCACAGAAGAGGGGCCTGAACACTGAAGGCTCTGCCTCCCATTCTACTTTTAAATACTCTAGGAACAACAAGTAGGCCTGCAGAGCGAGAGCGAAGTGCTCTAATAGGGTGATATGGTACCACAAGGTCATTAAGATAAGATGGGGCCTGATTATTTACACTTTACACTTTAAAAAAAAAAAAAAAAAAAAAAAAAAAAAAAAAAGGGCAGGGATAGCTCAGTAGGTAGAGTGGTGGCCCCATGATCGGAAGGTCGGGGGTTCGACTCCACTGAACGGTTACCCTGAGGTACCCCTGAGCAAGGTACCGTCCCTACACACTGCTCCCCGGGCGCTGCATTGGTGGCTGCCCACTGCTTCACTGGGTGAATGGGTTAAATGCAGAGGAACTATTTCCCTATGGGGACTAACACGCACACTTTACACTTTTACTTTACACTTTTTATTTAAGACCTTGTATGTGAGGAGCAGCATTTTGAATTCAATTCTGGACTTAACAGGAAGCCAATGAAGGGAAGCCAAAACAGGAGAAATATGCTCTCTCTTTCTAGTCCCTGTCAGGACTCTTGCTGCAGCATTTTGGATTAGTTGAAGGCTTTTCAGTGAGTTTTTTGGACATCCTGATAATAATGAATTACAGTAGTCCAGCCTGGAAGTAATAAATGCATGAACTAGTTTTTCAGCGTCACTCTGAGACAGGATATTTCTAACTTTAGAGATGTTGCGCAAATGGAAGAAAGCAGTCTCACATATTTGTTTAATATGTGCATTGAAGGACATGTCCTGGTCAAAAATGACTCCAAGGTTCCTCACAGTGTTACTGGAGGCCAAGGTAATGCCATCCAGAGTAAGAATCTGGTTAGATACCATATTTCTAAGATTTTCAGGGCCGATTACAATAACCTCAGTTTGATCTGAATTAAGAAGCAGAAAGTTATCATCCAGGTCTTTATGTCTTTAAGACATTCCTGCAGTTTAACTAAATGGTGTGTGTTATCTGGCTTCATGGACAGATAGAGCTGGGTGTCCAGTTGTAGACGATGATGCTTGAATTCAAACAGGCACACAATATGAAAGATGAGGAAAATCCCTGAGCACTGTGCAGAGGACTCTGAGGACTGAGACGCATGTTGTCATGCATGTGATAATATGACAACAGGACGGCCCTGAGCCCTTAGAGGACGACACAAAGCTGAGTGTTTATCTGCACGTCTCAAACACGCCTCCATTTGTCTGCAGGCTGAGTGATCTGACTGAGCTCAGCCTCCATTTTCTACAGGGAGACGCTCAGAGAGGCTTTCAGTTTCATTTCACAGGAACAGCTTTGCTTCTGTTTTACATGCAGGTGCTGCACAGAACACATCCTGTTCAGTCTGTTTGTGTGACTGACTGCAGCTCAGACTAAAGGCTGGATCAGCTGTTCAACAGCTCAGCAGTTTGTAGTTTGTTTTCATTTTGCCCCGCCTCTGTCAGTGCGCCCCAGGGCCGCTGTGGCTACAATGTATGTCTGCCTTGCCATCACCAGTGTGTGAATGGGTGGATGACTGAATATAGTGTAAAGCGCTTTGGGGTCCATAGGGACTAGTAAAGCGCTATAGAATTTCAGACCATTTACCGTTTATGTAAACACCAAACAAAGTCCTGCACACCGTGAGTTTAGTACACTGGGTGTGTTATCTGTTAGTAATCGTGTTGAACATTATAAAAGTGTCACAAAAGGTTGATTCTGTTTATCTGGACGCATTCAATTGGAGAAATGCTTTGTCACTCTTCCAAGTGATTTCTTCAGTTCCATTCGATTCCTTCTTGTGGGACATGCATGGAACAATTCACCCAGGAGGCATCCTCGTCAGATGCCCAAACCACCTCAACTGGTTTCTTTCGATGTGAAGGAGCAGCAGCTCTACCCTGAGCCCCTCCAATAGCCAAACTGCTCACCCTATCTGTAAGGCAGAGGCCAACCACTCTTTGGAGGAAGCCCATTTCTGCCACTTCTATCCGCAATCTCAATCGCTATCCGAAAGAATAATGATGATTGATCAATGACCATTTAATCAGTGGCCATGTGTACCATTAACAGAGAGAGTTGTGGAATAGCTGCAATCACAGCATTGTAAAATCAACAAATCAGTTTATTTCTAAGCTCAGTTGATCTGACTGAGTGATCTGAGTGAGCTCAGCCTTCACTTTCTACAGGGAGGTGTTGTTTTCAGGCACAGAAGTAAAGACATGTTTACCCACAGCATTCAGTTACAGAGGAAGACGTTGCTCTAAGGCACTTCAGAAACAGAGGTTTGTCTGTTATTGGAGGGACAAAAACAATGAGAAGAGAATTCAACAGGTACATGTAAATCTTTATTAACACTTACACACTTACATAGTGCTCATATTTCATTCAATCACAGAAGGAATTCACTGATTGTCATTGTCTTTAAAAAACAAACTCTTATAAGGCACACATGAACTGAGAAAAACCCCACAAACACCAAGAGGATGTTTCAAGAAGGCCACAGAGAGAAGAGTACAGAAGTGGAGCAGTTCAGTGATGTAGGTGGAGGCGTCACACTAGGGCTGCTCGATTATGGCAAAAATGATAATCACGATTATTTTCACTGAAATTGAGATCTCGATTATTTGACGATATTTATTTAACCCTTTAAGACCTACTATAGAACCAAGTCCACCAGAGCTTATATTATATTTTTACATGCTGTAGTGGCATTTGTGGGAGCATTTAGAGTTGCTATACAACTGTTATAGCCCATATTTTAATAATATGTATGCATTAAGTCCATAGTAACTACATTAATTGCAAAAGAGTGCAATAAACTACAAGAAAATTGAAAATCGTTTTTGTTTTTTTACATATATTTCTACTTGGAGAAATTTAAGAGGTTTATCCCTCAAAACTTTAAATACAAAAAAGTTGCAAAAAATAGTTTACAACAACAGGAAATTTATTTTGAGTGTCTTCATAGTTTTATTTTGGAGATACACCAATTTTTATATACACTGCAGGAAAAACAAAAAAAACAATCCTATGATGCAAATTTGCAAAGAAAACAGCAGGTGCATCAAAATAAACTATTTCCAGCAGTGCAATTTGAGTTCTAAGCATCCCAGCAACTATTCAGAAAAGTCAAACATGACCAGTATAGGTTTTTAAGGCCTACAAGTAAAGAACTACATTTCCGCGAAAATGACATCACTTCCGGTTTCGGCCAGGAAATGGCGGACATGTGATAGTTCGCGCTGACGACTTTTTCACTGTGGGAAGTGTTACGAACAGCTGATAGGAACGGCAAAGCGTGTTTCTGGAATATTATGTTTTTGTTCCTGCAAGCGCTTTTTATGCAATTTTTGCAAAGCTGTATGTGGAAGGAAACCGTGACCGAGGACAAGCTGATGGCATCAGATGTAAGTACAACTCCTCCGGTTTCATATGCAAAACAAATTATTGCGCTAGCTTACACGGTTCAGGTTCTACAGGGATTTAAAAATTGTTACACAAAACGGAGCGTGCTGCTCTGACCGGATTTAAAGGGTTAACAATGACTTTAAAAAATAATATAAAATAGTGTGCAACACCACTGAAGTTTTTTTTTTAAACTCTCTTTTCAACCAACGGCAGTCACTCTCCAAATAACTTCTGCTTAGCTTTCCGAGCTTCCCTCGGGTCCTCTTAATCAGCGGTCTCCAACCTTTTTTGCGCCACGGACGGTTTATGCCCGACAATATTTTCACGGACCGGCCTTTAAGGTGTCGCGGATAAATGAGGGAGGGGCTAATAATCGGCTCAGTCATTTTTAATGATCGTTGAAAGCCCAGATCGTAATCGTGATTAAAATTCGATTAATTGAGCAGCCCTACGTCACACCATCAGGCCATGAAAATATGAACCATGATTTGAACCTGAAACAGTGCAGAAGCTCTAACAGTGGAGAGATGTTTGGAGTTAAAGCTTTGGTCAGACCAGAGATCAGAGCATCAGTTCATCACACTGTCCTCACTGCTGTAATATTAATGCCACACTGTTGTTCTTTCATGTGCTGATGTGATGTACTCATGTTTACATGTTAGTGTTACTGACCATTAAGTTCTGTAGGAACCACACATTCACACACAGCATACACGGATAAATAAAAAACACCCGTTGATGTCTTTGGACTGTGGGAGGAAGTCAGAGACCCAGAATCCACTTCAGGAGATACATGTATGACCTTTGTTCCTCATGCGCTCCATGTGTTACTTTACTAATTCACAGTCTGTTTCTGTGGGCAACAGGATGACTTCACTGCTTCACTGCTGTCTCATTACAAATCCACACAAACATGATGTGTATATTTATACATTATGAGTGGCAATTTTCCCTAAAATCACAATGTTTCTAACTTGAGCCAAACTGGTGGATCTGAAAATCCATCTAAACAAATGAGTCAAACTTCACCCAAAAGAGCATCAGTGTACAAAGGTTTGCATCATCTATACAACAGTATAAAATGTGACAATATGTTTCATATTTTTGAGTCTTATGGGTCTGTTTATGAAAAGTAATCAGGTCTCAACCCAGCAAAGTTGTTCAGGATGTTTTGCTGGTGTCAAAGGTCAAAGCAGTTTAAATCTGAGCTGAACAGTGTGTCATGTTAAAGAAAAGTTGAAGAGGTTGTCAAACTTCTCAGTGCAGGATCAGAGAGAGACGTTAACAGTTTGTACAATCTGTTAAACTGGGTAAGATTGGTTTACAAACTAAAAACAATGTCAGCCAAAGAGATGATTTTTATACAAAGTGTTTTCCAGTGGACTGTACTTAAAGAAGAAAAAGTCACATGAAGCTAATAAACAATCACACCAACATAAAATAGTTAATTTGTCTAACCTGAAGCTCCAACACTCACTGACTCTGAGATCAGAAATTCATGTGTGTTTGTAACACAGTTTGACTTTGTGTCAGTAAATCTCATGAACAAGATGAATAAACTGTAGTTCAGAGTCACTGACAGCACAGACACACACTGTTGGTCCGAGTCTGAACATGATGATCATCAGAGTCGACTGCTGGATGTTCAGGAGAGTTTCTGTCTGTCCTCAGATCGTCCGACTCACAGTTCATCTCTGTCTCCTCCTGGCTGACCTGCAGGTGAGAAACAGCTGTGAGGTGTCCTCTTCTAGTTCAGGAGATTAGATGAAAAAATCATTCATAATATTTATAAAGTGAGAAAATGTTAATGTTGATTTTTCTGCTTTTTATTTAAAAACATGATCTGACCAAAACTGCAGTCTGGAATCTTGCTTTCACCATAAAAAAATCATAATTTTTTTCAAATACACAGGTCTAACAGCTGCTTCGGGGTCAGAGGTCATGTTGGGTTGATCCAGCTGTTCTTTATAATTTGACCTGTTTGGCTGCAGACTGTGAGAGCTCATTAAAACATGTCTGAGACTTTTGGAAGGTCAAATCCTCGAGTCTCTGAAAACGTGTTTGTTTATTATGAGGCTGAAACATCTGAACCTGTGATTCAGTGACAACAGCTCTGTCACACCAAACACTGTGTACACAGTTTACTACTTTTATATACGAAGCACTTCAAACAGTGCAATATATCAATACCATGCAATATATAATACTATATACCAAACATCATACTTACAGTTTGATATAATTGTTCAAAACAACCAAACATCTAAAAAAAACTGACTTTTTAGGTTTCTACACTGAATAAATATCCAAAAACATTTTGACTGGTTAAAATCACGTTTGCAGAAGATTTGGTGGTTTCCTGGTGTAGAGTTACTAGAGTTAGAATAGAGTTAATATTCCTTCTTTAATAATCCTTTGTTGTGCTCACTGCTTGTTTTATTCCTGTGTTTGATGATCAGAGTCTCTGTAAGTCATGAGTGTCAATGAACGATCAAATGAGAAACTCCAGGAAGTGCTGAGTGGACTGTGCCATGGGGGAAATATGATGTTGTTTATGTTTAATATTTATGCTGTTTAGCTTACATTTGAGTTATTCTGGATTTGATTAATTGACCTGTTAACATACACCAAGTCACCAGTGCATTACTTAAAGCTTTAGCAACATGCTAATTAAACATATGTTCAAGAAATAAAAAATATTAACTTCATCTGATCCAACATTCAGATTATTTTAAATGTGCGAGTCTGTAATCTCAGTGACTAACAGAGAACCTGAGTGTAAATGTGACCAGATGAAGTGTGAGGTTGTGAGAAAGTCTCTGACTGCATTCATAGATGTGTCCTTTCAGCTGCTCGCTCTGATCCAACCTTTGGTCTCTAAGAAGAGGCTTCAGGGAGACGTTTGCTACGTTGGACTGTAGGACCATCAGAAATGTGTGCAGTAACAAAACAGGCAGCACTGAAAGCAGCTCTAAGTGTTTGTGTTGTTCAATGATTTGTGCACAACAACAACAATGGGACCTCTTTCATCCATCAGTCACCATGTGGACATTTTTCTGACACACTTTGAAGCTGATGGACGTTTTGTGTCTGCACTAAGTACGTTTTCACCAGCTGGAGAAACATCTGTCTACCTCTGACATCCCGCTCATCCATACAACAAACACACATCAGCAACCAGGAAGCAGCTTCACCTCTGATCACACACACACTCAACTCTACTCACTCACCTGGAGGATCAACAACCAGTTTGATGAAGCTGTGTTTGAATGAGCGTGCTTCTACCATGAGGAAACGACACTCGTATGTTCCAGCATCATAAATCGTCACATCCTTCAGAATCAAAGACACGTCTCCATCCTTCATCTCTTTGTCCTGCAGATCCACCCGGTTCTTAAAAGATGGATGCTGGTCATCTAGAATAATATCACAACCAACTCGAAAAAGAACATTTCCTGACTTCAGGTCAGCTCTCTCCCACTCTAGAGCGAAGATGTTGTTGTTTGGAGCTCGACATGGCAGAGTGACGTCCTATCCAGACTCAGCTGTGATGGTTTTCTGATCTGAAAGATGAAACAACACAGAGCAGAGAGGTTAAAGGTCAAAGTGCAATTATGATCAGAATGGTTGACTTTAAATATTTTGTTTATTTCCTTTGACATTTGAGTTTTATTTATTTTTTTCATTTTATTTTCAGTTACAGCAGCATGTTAATAGCAAAACTTTGAACATACAGTAGTTTGCTGTTCAGTTTTTACAATACCCCAAAAGAAAACAGAAAGAAAACAAACAAACAAACTAAAGAAACCCCTACAAAACAAAAAACAAACAAACAGCAACAACAAAAATAAAATGGATGGATGGTATCTGGTCATGACAATGTGGTCATTTTAAATGTTTCCATGTACACTAGAAAAGGCTGCCATGCCTCAAGAAATTTGGTGGTTGAACCTACCAGTGTATATCTCATCTTTTCTAAATGCAAAAACTTCATGAGCTCTGCAAGCCTCTGTTCATGTGTGGGAGGAGCTTCCTGCTTCCATCTTAAAAGTATAAGGCGCCTTTCAATGAGTGAAGCAAAGAATTTGAATAGTATTTTGGCAAAGTGATGTTTTGAGGTATCACCCCAAAGATTAGAGCAGAGGGATCATAATTAACGTTATATATCTCTGAAAAGGTGTTAAATATACCCATATGGAAAAGAAATAGAAAAAACTTATAAGACTTGCATAAGATGTGGCCTACTTCATACAGTCAATCATATAAGGCTTATATGATTTACTCATGAAAGTGGCCACTTTCTCATTACTTTCTTATATTGTTTTAGTAAATATCCAAAACATACAAGTTTCATTTATATGATTTTCAAGGGATCTTAATCTGTTTTCACTCTTGTATGCTTTTCATAAAAGCTTCACACAAGACAGATACAAACTTTATAAGATTTATATGCATCTTTTCCGTATGGGTAGACACCCAATAGTTATGAAGATTGGGCCATGTCCAAAAACTATGAAGGAGTGAACCTGTTTCTGCTTTACATCTGTTACACAGGGGGTCAGCCCATGTCTGGCACATATAGAAGAAGAGTGTACCCTATGGAGAAAACATAGAGCTCATCTGTTAAAGTCATCCCAAGGTCTTTCTCCCACTGAGCTTTAAGGATGGAGAGAGAAGGAGATTGAAGATCTAATAATATAGCATACATTTCTTTAATCGCCCCTCTCTTATGAGTGTTTATATTAATAATTTTATCCAAAGAAGTTTCCTCAGGTACTTCTGGAAATGAAGGAAATCGACTCTTTACAAAGTGGTGAACTTGTAAATAGCGGAAAAAATGTTTGCGAGGAACATTAAACTGCTTCAGGAGCTGCGTGAATGAGAAAAATTCCATCTGCAAAAAGGTCTTTGATATTTCTAAGTCCATTACCTTCCCATATTTTAAAGGCAGAATCCATCATTGAGGGTGGGAACATATGATTTGAGCTGATAGTGTAACCCAAACCTTACATTGCACCCAGATTCTGAGCGAGTCATACAACAAAGGGTTACATTTATAGGTGTACAGTTCTAATGGGAGAGCTGAACTCAACAAAGCTGATAGGCACATTTTGCCACAATTGGATGAGTCAATTTGGAGCCAAGCTGGAGTCTCTGTGGTAAAATTACTGATCCAGCATATTTCGAATATTTGCTGCCCAATAATAAGACTGAAAAATTGGCAAGGCTAATCCACCCATTGGCCTAGTCCTCTGCATGAAATCTTTACGAATTCATGGACTTTTGCCGTTCCAAATAAATGCAGGGATATGCTTATTCAGTGTTATAAAGGCTCTGACATATACAGCAGGAGATTGTCAGCATATACGGATATTTTGTGCTCCTGGTCAGCTCTGAAGATGCCCTTAATGCAACTGTCAGCTGTCAGCTTGGCTTTAATCGCCAATGGTTCAATTGATAACGCAAAAGGAGAGGGGATAAGGGACATCCTTGTCTCGTACCACGGAGAAGTGGGAAATAAGAAGAGAATAACAAATTTGTTCTAACACGTGCCATAGGTGAGGAGTCAAGTAACTGAATCCATGAAATGAAATTAGGGCCAAATCCAAATTTATTTAGAGTATAAAACAGATAATCCCACTCCACCCGTTCGAATGCTTTCTCAGCATTGTGTAATAAGGCAATTTAAGGGGCTGTAGTTGACTGTGATTCACTTTCACAGACTCACAACCACCAGCTTCACCCCTCCCCTCCCCCTCCAGCTGTAGGCTTTAACATTGAGCTTCCCCACACATGTTTACAGACGAGTTAGAGAGCAAGAGAAGAAGAGACATAAATGTCTTTGTTTCTGCTCTAACCAAACAATGCTGCTCTACAACTCTAGACTACCAGCCACAAAGACAACAGCTGGAGAAACATCTGTCTACCTCTGACATCCACCAGCTCATCCATACAACAAACACACATCAACAACCAGGAAGCAGCTTCACCTCTGATCACACACACACTCAACTCTACTCACTCACCTGTAACAATCAGGTTGAGGCTGCTGATGGACTTCCATGAGCGAGTTTCTTCCATGAAGAAACGACACTCGTATGCTCCAGCGTCATGAACTGTCACATCCTTCAGAATCAAAGACACGTCTCCATCCTTCATCTGTCTGTCCTGCAGATCCACCCGGTTCTTAAAAGATGGATGCTGGTGTGTTGAATCAGGGAGACCATCCTGGTACAAAAGCACATAATCATCTCCCAGGTCAAATCTCTCCCACTTTATTACTCTAATGTTGTTGTTTGGAGCTCGACATGTCAGAGTGACGTCCTGTCCAGACTCAGCTGTGATGGTTTTCTGCTCTGAAAGAGGAAACAACACTTTGACATTTGAGTTTTTAGTCATGTTGGATTTAATGAACCTCTGAACATCCAGCAGGTCACCAGTGACCCACTGAGGGGGAATTTTAGCCTCATGCTAAACATGCAAAGTGTCAGAAACTACAAGATGTTAGCTTCCACAGAACAACAACATGTGCTGATAATAAGTGAACATAATGTGTGAGAGAAAGCAGCCTCTCATTATAAGACACTGTGAGTCTCTGCATGCTGCCTTTATGGAGCTACAGCTGTTTGTATACACTGAACAAGAAGCTTTGTAGCTGCATCCTGACTCCTGACACTACAACACATCACACTGACACACACATTACACTTCTTTGTCTCTGTCACAGCTGGATTACAGATGTTAAGTGTCCACCCAGCCTGGTGTCTCCTTCACACACAGACAAACTGAATCCAGATGAAAATAATCCTCCTGTACTTCTTGTTATCTCAGAGAGAACCTCAGTTTAGTTCAATCTCACCTGCAGAGACGAAGACAAGGACAAACAGCAAAGTGCAGCAGAGCAGCGCAGTGCCAGCAGCCATCTCTGTGTCAGTATTTGTGCTGATCCGACTCTTAGTTTGTAATAAAGCTGAAAGTCTGCTTTGAAGAACAGATCTGACTTTCAGCAGCTCACTCTTACCCTGTAGTTTGTGGTTCATTTAAGAACCTTGGAAACCTTGGCTGTTTAGTTGAATCAACAGGTATTATCAGGCTGACGTCAGCATGATGTCATAAACACACGATAAAACATCAGAGTTTTAGTACAGCCTCTTGTTCTCTCCTGTAGTCTGAGTGTAGCCATTATAACAGTGAGACGGCACTGCCACCATGAGGTCAAACTGGAGCATTGCAGGTAATAATTCTCATCCTGAACACTGTTGGAACATCAGACCTCCTCACGCTTTGAACTCATTGTGATTCTAAATATTTCTAGTTTCACTTTGACCCCAACCCTAACCCTGAAATGGGCTGTACAGCTTTTATACTTTGACAATGACAAAATATTATTATCTTCTCCCAAATCCAACGTGGCAGTCTGCTGCGAATCCTCCCCGTCCACATCCGACCTCCCCTGGTATCTGTACTCCTGGAATCAGAAACACATGGACACAAAAACACATCCTGCCTTGATTATCTAATGTTATCCTTCAGCTTATTCTAAGGCCCAGTTCAGGACGTCATGTTTGGACTTCCTGACCCAGAGACTTATAGAAAACAATTATCAGTGTATGTGTAAAAATCCTCTGCACTCTGCGTGTACCTGCAATATTTCAGATCCAGACAATATCGCTGAATGAATCTGTTAACTCTGAAAACACAGAGTCAACTCATTTATGAGCACATTTGCATTATGTATATATTCATTTAATAAAACAGCTTTATTAAATTTTTTTTAGAAACAATTTATAATTTTGCCTTTCACACCTATTTTCCGTGTGAACAAAAGAACGTTCAGCTGTTATCAGGTTCCTCTCCTGTCTCGGTTGTGGAGTGTATGTAGACGACCCACGAACAGACATAGGCAGAGAGATGGAACTTGAAACCAAAAGCGAGCCTTTATTTGGCTGGTGACAGGAGAACTAAGAAACCTATGAACAACTATGACATACTGTGATAATATGAGGGCACTATGACACACACTATGACTCTGTGACTATGAGGACATGGGGGTGGGAACACAGACGAAGCAACAATGAACAAAGGGAGACAGAAGACTTACATACACATATGAGGTGATGGGGAAGTGGAGGCACCTGGGAAAAAAGCTGACACAAATGGACATAATGACATCACATGGGGAAGAGTAAAACTAAACACATTGGCTGTGTCCAAATCAATGACTGTAGAAAACATGGATGACGCGACAGCGCCTCCTCCCATTGTGCAAAAATGAAGCCAAACAACCTGCCTGCTGCACAGCTGGCTTATGGCACTAAGAGGCACATACCTCCCTCTAGTGGTCACATTAAGTTCAAACATGGAAAAAGTGTTGGCTACCTATAACATAGTCCTGGGATCACTTCCGGGCCATTCACCCCCCCCCCCCCCCCCCTCACACATTGACCCATGTGACCTCAGTAACTCAGTTGACAGCAGGGTGGGTCATCCACTCTCAGGACCTCCGCCAGCATCACAACCTCACTGGGAGTTAAACACCCGAGACTCTCCATCAGCTTTCAGAACTGAAGAGGTGAAGCGCAGTTTGCTTGTTAACGTGTTGACGCCGTCCAGCCCCACGCACGGGGCGATCCGCTGTAGCTCGTTAACGGAGATTTGCCGTGTTGTGGCGTTAACGTCATTTCAACGAGATTAACGCTGACAGCACTAGTGAGAACACAACGAATATGACTGCACATTGACGCCGACATCATCCTAGTGCAAAGACAAGTGGAAGCAGACAAAAACAACAAGCACGCATGCTGCAAACTTTACCCGAGTCATTTAGACAGCCGTTAGCACATGATTCTCCTTATGGGGACCTGATATGTTTAATATGCTGCTGAGAATATAGCCCAGAAGAAGCGTATAGTATAGCTTTTATTTTGGAAAGAGCCATTTCTCTGTAATAAACTCTCTTTTCCAAAGATGAGTGATTTCTTGATCAGATAGATTTATTTTATCCCTTTGTTGTTTCAGCAACATTAAATCTAAAAACTGCACGTTTGAGTTAAAATATATATTTATAATTTTAATAAATGACAAATTAAAAAGGCATGAACATTTTTTTGTATCGAAAAAATATCGAACCGTGACACCAAAGTATCGAACCGAACCGTGAATTTTGTGTATCGTTGCACCCCTAATATATATATATATTAGGGGTGCAACGATATTCGTATCAATATTGAACCGTTCGATACAGTGCTTTCGGTTCGGTACGCATATGTATCGAACAATACAACATTTGTAATTTATTTTATCAATTTTCCTTCTGACGATGCTGTCTGTGTTGAGCGCTCAGTGAATCTGTGTTCGACTACTCCGCCTAGGCTGCACTGTCGAGCGCAGATCCACTGAGCGCTCAACACAGACAGCATCGTCAGAAGGAAGAGCGCAGGGCAAGCTAGCGAGACAGAAGTTAAGCTCTACTTGTAACAGGCAAATTGAACCTCATTCAGATCTGGCGTTTGGAATTATTTTGGTTTTCATGTGACGTATGACCCTGAAGGTAAGCGAGTCATGGACTAAAGTAAAACAGTATGTTGGATGTGCCATGCAATGCTCAATTACATGGGTGGGAACTAGTGTGTTAGCGCAGTTAGCTCGTTAACGTGTTGGCCGTCTAGCCCCATGCACGGGGCGATCGGCGGTAGCTCGTTAACGGAGATTTGCCGTGTTGTGGTGTTAAGGTCATTTCAACGAGATTAACCTGAAAGCACTAGTGGGAACACAACGAATATGACTGCACATTTACGCCGACATCATCCTAGTGCAAAGACAAGTGGAAGCAGACAAAAAAAAGCAAGCATGCTACTAACTTTAGCCGAGTCATTTAGACAGCTGTTAGCACATGATTCTCCTTATGCTGCTGAGAATATAGCCCAGAAGAAGCGGATAGTATAGCTTTTATTTTGGAAAGAGCCATTTCTCTGTAATAAACTCTCTTTTCCAAAGATGAGTGATTCCTCAATCAGATACAGGGCTTGCAATATCGCTAGCCCGACGTCCCGGAGCTAGCGATTTTTTCAGTCGGGCTACCAAAATCTATCTCTTCCCTGCCCGTCGGGCTATTGTAGGAAAAATCTATGTCAATGCTTTTGCATTCTTTCAGAAATGTAGCTGGGTAATTATGTCATTGGCATCGGTGAGCCACTGTCAATATATGACATATTGAAGTCGCATTTGAATTTGCGCTTGTTTTTTTGCTTTCACTTTGCAATCGTGCGAACTGTGTATAGAGAGCGACAGCACTCATCTGTGAGTGATGATAATTTGTGCACCAATTCCTCTGACATTGTCTTATTAATCGTTAGCTTACTATGCAAACATGACAAGTGAAATCTCCCGCAGCAAGCTTAAACATGTGAGAGATTGATCGCGCAGAGAATCGCTGAGCTTATGTGAGTGCGTGTGTAAAAGCAGCAGGATTTATATTTCAGTTCTGCTGAGCCAAATAAGACAGGTCAGGGTGAAGAAGTGACAGCCAAAGAAAAGCTTACCACAAAACGGAAAAGTTATGACAAATCAGACTATAAGGCAAAAAGAAAGTGCAGCTTTATGGTTTCATGGACAAAAGAATTTCTGTGGCTGCAATATGACGAGCTAAATAACCAGGGCTGCACATAAGTGGTCCGCAGGTGCGCATTCGCTGTCAAAATAAAAAACACGCACAAGGGTTAGGGTTAAATTTAAAAACTGTACTTTTGAGTTAAAATATATATTTATAATTTTAATAAATGACAAATTAAAAATGCATGAACATTTTTTTGTATCGAAAAAATATCGAACCGTGACACCAAAGTATCGAACCGAACCGAACCGTGAATTTTGTGTATCGTTGCACCCCTAAAAAATTATATATATATATATATATATATATATATATATATATATATATATATATATATATACATATATACATATATATATATATATGTATATATGTATATATATATATATATATATATATATATATATATATATAATTTTTTTGGGGTGGTTTTGGTTGCATTTTTCAGGATTTATGTTCTAAAACATCTGCAGCTCCATGACACTGAAACAAACCAATTACCATGCAGTACAGCAATTTTACATTTTTTCACATTTAATAATCACTTTTTAGTTTAGAGTCCAGTGCGTATGATTAAAAAAAACTGCTGTTGTTTCAACTGGTCAGTTTCAGTCTTCTGACTCTCCACCTTTGCTTCATGCTCTAATGCAAGTGCAAAATGAACTGTGCAAGATCTTCTTCCTTCCGCCATCAATTTCTCTGGAAATTACAGCAATATTGTCATGTCACAAATTACCATTAAGCATAGTCTCACTACCCGACCCAACACTTTACCTTGGATCTTCTTTTCAGACGTAGTATGTGTGTCTGTGCAAACCTGAGCTTTTTATACCATGACAGAAAGAGGGGTGAATGAGTACTTACTTACTTAAGTACTTACTTAAGTACGGAGGCATAAAGGGGATGATATGATAGTTCTATAAATCTTCTAACATGGTGGAATCAACATGTTGTTTAGTTTATGTTCAAGGGCAGTGTGAGTACCAGTCAAATGTAGTGTGGACGGGGTTGTTGGAGTGCAGTCTGCTCGTGGTCTGATCTGTGGAAAAAGAACAAAGAAAACTGCAATGATCTCCATTCAGTCACTGAAAACATAACAGCATCTGTGTCATCTGCAAACGTCAATGATTTTTCTACCTGCAGACAGAAAAATAAATCACTGAGCCGACACAAAGTATAAATAAATGTAACTCTAGAAACATGGATGAAAACAAGAGAGGACAAAGCAGAAAGAAGAACAGAACACTGAATGTTGTTTAAGGTCAGACTCTGAGGTGAGGTTAAGGTTCTTCTCACCATTTTGGACTAAGTTTAAAGAAGTGACTATTTTACTGTGGACAGGCTCAATTCTCTAACAATATACTACACTCTGCTTTTTAACATGACCACAGAAAGAAAAGGCAAATAAAGGAAACATGTTATAAAGCACACAATCTGATCTATTAACTAAAAAGAGAGAAATTATGTTCATGATAATTGGACTCAAATGCAGGACACATTGGTTTACAGTATTTTTTTTATCAAGTTTAGCCAGAATGTGTAATGGGGAGGGCAAGGAGGTCTCTGAGTTTACAGAGGAGAGGACAGTCCAACAGGCACATGGGTGAAGATCCAAGCAGAGGGGAAGAAGCAAAGGTAAGACCAGAGGTAAGCATGAGGAGCATCAGCAGCAGGTAAATACAAAAAAACAGAGATTCAGAGGCCCGAGCAACTGCACCACTGAAACATTCAGTGAGGAAGTGATTGTCAGTGAATCACACCTGCAGTAATGTCACTGCGGCACATGTGTAAAGCTTAACTCATTTTAAATACTTTATATTGTGTTCAGTTTACAGTAATGCATCATTTTCTGTGAAAGAACCACGGATCTCTAAACAGCTTTCAATTAGCTCAGAAAAAAGGCGGATTTAAAAAGGAAAAATGCCACAGCTCAATTTACCCGTGGCATATTAAAGTGTTTGTGCTACTTTATGTAATTTTTATGTCATTCTTAGTAGGCAAGTTTTAATTATGCCAAATATTACTCTTTTTTTGCGCTTTGGTTATTATTATTTTTTGCAAAGATACAAATATTTGGGGGACCCATGAGACTCCACTCAAAAGCATCTTATTTTTCCTGCCCAGTTTAAAATCATTTGCTTGTCCTAGTGCCAAGTTTATATCCCATTATTTACATTTTTTGGTACTTCTCCCAATATAAAACGCACCTTTGGTTTCATAGACTGATCATCTCTGCAGTTTTATTCCAAGACTGCAGCACCCCTGTTAGCTTGTTGTTTAGTTTGTATTGGCTGTTGTTTGTGATATTTAATCAGTAGGAGTAATAAACTTTGTCTCTTCCTGATGTGTGTCTTTTATCCTGTCGCCATCTGCCCTCGTCTCTTTTCCGTCACCCCCAACCAGTCACAGCAGATGGCTGCCAAAACACCTATTGGATCAGTGCCTGTATAACCTACGATGGTGTAACAGCAGGCACGTGCAGGGGGGGCTTGAGCACCCGCCCCTTTCCTGATGGGTGCCCAGAGTGCCCTTTTGTTGAGGCAACTTTTAAAATTTTTTTGCGGAGTCTTGTCTGTGCCCCTCAACAATAATATTTAACTATTAATCATAGTTTTGCTAAATAAAAGGATCTGGCTTGCATCAGTCACATGATCACATTTAACCAATGATCGCCCTTGACGGCAGAACGCGCTGGTTACGAGCCGGGAACGAGCTCACAAAGAGCACGCGCATTTTTAGCGGTCCGGAGCTGTAGGAGAAACACAAGTTAACTCAGAGACACAGACTGATGCAACAAAACCAGTAAGTAGGTGTACAGCGTACACTGTAGTGTGTAGCACCCAGGAGTATTAGCTTATTACGTACACGTTGGTAAGTTGTCTTGTTGCAACTGACGAACTGAAACAAATGAGCGTGCTGTGTGTGAAACAGGGCGACAAACATTACCTGTCCTTTTATTAACTGCACAAGTAGTGCTGGTCATAGCTGCTGGCTACCTGTGTAAGGCTGTCATGTGTCTGTAGCTCTGTCACCGTTTTAGGGAACATATTTAGTTTTAAAGCAAGTTACATAGCTTTTCCTGCCTTTCTGGAGGGATTATATTCCACTAAAAAACGATCTAATATGCATGTCCACATAATTATGCATTATTATAATTATGATATATTAAAAAACACAAGCTGTATGTAACGTTGGACCCAAGAAATATAAGCTGGAGCGAATTTGACGACAGCCGAACTTTTATTTAATACTGTGCGTTTGTACAGGGACACAGACACTCCCGCTCTCTCTCTGCTGTCATGTCCGCCCTCCTCCTCCGACTGTCACTGCCAACATATAAAGAGACACAATCACTGTCAGATCCCAGCACACCTGTTCACCCCGCCCCTGCACCGCCCCGGGAGCTCACTGCGTCACCCCTCCTCTGCAGCTGGCCAGAGACCACACCCACGCCACACTGTATTTTAAAGAACATACATTAAGAAGCAGATTATATTAGATTTATATTTTAAATAAGACAAAATTTGGATTTTACAGCAGTAAAATTATTGTATCTCTACAGTTTAAACATGTAATAAGCTTTGCCCTGCACAGAGTGGATAGTGAAACACATGGAATCATCATAAATACATTATTTCATATTTATTACTTCCCCCTCCTCTTTGCTTTATTATTGTAGCTCTAGTAATAAATAATAATGTAAGGATTCTGGATCAGCACCGAGATGCCCAAAGTATATACAGTATTCTGAAGGTCTAAAATGTCACTGTGTGTGCATGTGTTTGTTTTATGTATATGGATTATTTTTAATTATTACTCATGATATGACATTGTCCAGACAGAATTTTATTGGAATTCCACGTGAAAGACCAACACAAAGTGGTGCACACGTGAGAAGTGGAACGAAAATCATACATGATTCCAAACATTTTTTACAAATAAATAACTGCAAAGTGTGGTGTGCATAATTATTCAGCCCCCTGAGTCAATACTTTGTAGAACCACCTTTTGCTGCAATTACAGCTGCCAGTCTTTTAGGGTCTGTCTCTACCAGCTTTGCACATCTACAGACTGAAATCTTTGCCCATTCTTCTTTGCAAAACAGCTCCAGCTCAGTCAGATTAGATGGACAGTGTCTGTGAACAGCAGTTTTCAGATCTTGCCACAGATTCTCGATTGGATTTAGATCTGGACTTTGACTGGGCCATTCTAACACATGGATATGTTTTGTTTTAAACCATTCCATTGTTGCCCTGGCTTTATGTTTAGGGTCGTTGTCCTGCTGGAAGGTGAACCTCCGCCCCAGTCTCAAGTCTTTTGCAGACTCCAAGAGGTTTTCTTCCAAGATTGCCCTGTATTTGGCTCCATCCATCTTCCCATCAACTCTGACCAGCTTCCTGTCCCTGCTGAAGAGAAGCACCCCCAGAGCATGATGCTGCCACCACCATATCTGACAGTGGGGATGGTGTGTTCAGAGTGAGGTGCAGTGTTAGTTTTCCGCCACACATAGCGTTTTGCATTTTGGCCAAAAAGTTACATTTTGGTCTCATCTGACCAGAGCACCTTCTTCCACATGTTTGCTGTGTCCCCCACATGTTTGCTGTGTCCCCCACATGTTTGCTGTGTCCCCCACATGTTTGCTGTGTCCCCCACATGGCTTGTAGCAAACTGCAAACGGGACTTCTTATGGTTTGCTGTTAACAACGGCTTTCTTCTTGCCACTCTTCCATAAAGGCCAACTTTGTGCAGTGCACGACTAATAGTTGTCCTATGGACAGATTCCCCCACCTGAGCTGTAGATCTCTGCAGCTCGTCCAGAGTCACCATGGGCCTCTTGGCTGCATTTCTGATCAGCGCTCTCCTTGTTCGGCCTGTGAGTTTAGGTGGACGGCCTTGTCTTGGTAGGTTTACAGTTGTGCCGTACTCCTTCCATTTCTGAATGATGGCTTGAACAGTGCTCCGTGGGATGTTCAAGGCTTGGGAAATCTTTTTGTAGCTTACGCCTGCTTTAAATTTCTCAATAACTTTATCCCTGACCTGTCTGGTGTGTTCTTTGGACTTCATGGTGTTGTTGCTCCCAATATTCTCTTAGACAACCTCTGAGGCCGTCACAGAGCAGCTGTATTTGTACTGACATTAGATTACACACAGGTGCACTCTATTTAGTCATTAGCACTCATCAGGCAACGTCTATGGGCAACTGACTGCACTCAGACCAAAGGGGGCTGAATAATTACGCACACCCCACTTTGCAGTTATTTGTAAAAAATGTTTGGAATCATGTATGATTTTCGTTCCACTTCTCACGTGGTCACCACTTTGTGTTGGTCTTTCACGTGGAATTCCAATAAAACTGATCCATGTTTGTGGCTGTAATGTGACAAAATGTGGAAAAATTCAAGGGGGCCGAATACTTTTGCTGTATTTAGCAACCAAGACTCTTCAGCATGCTCTTGTATTGCTTATAAGACTGTTCACTGCATCTGGAGGAGTGCTTGGAGTGGAAGGGTCAGAGATTAATTCATTCTCTGAAAAGCATTGAACACTAGCTTTCTCACCTAAGTGGTCAGAGAAGAAAGAAACAAAAAAGGACAGCTGTGGTTTTATTGAACTGGAGTGGGAAGGGTGGTCAACCAAGTGTCATGTTACACATGAAGAGTAGAAGTTCATCTTCAAGTT
This sequence comes from Diplotaxodon limnothrissa, assembly GCF_057381915.1. NCBI lineage: Eukaryota > Metazoa > Chordata > Actinopteri > Cichliformes > Cichlidae > Diplotaxodon > Diplotaxodon limnothrissa. The sequence continues at coordinate 23,405,394 of NC_140598.1, read as the reverse complement.
ATACCATGTCAGTGACCTTCATGGTTCCTACATTCACATTGGATTTTCTAAAACAACACGTGCTGATTAATTTTATGAACGGCTGATAATCATTGACATTCACTTGTTTATCTCTTTGTAGTCTTGTACCTTGTAAAATTTGTAAAGATTACTTTATACATTTTGTCGTTTAGAGTATTTTTGCTCTGAGTTATTAGAGGAATTCCATAATCAAAGGCAATTACTTCCTCAGTGCCAAAAACTTCCAGATATGTTCTTTCACAGCTGCTTAAACATCTGTATCTGAGCACACATTTTGATATTTGTCCTCTAAGCTCTGGTCAGTTGGTGGAAACACACATGCTCATGTTTTACTATCAGTTGACAATCATTGATGCTCACTTGTTCTTCTCCTTGTACTGCATCTGAAGTCATAAAGATTACATTAGTCACTGATTCACTAGAATAAGGTTGAATCTAATGCTACAGTGACCTCCCCTCTGTACTGTGTAATATAAAAGTCAGTCAGGTTTGCAGATGACACACAGATACTGTTGAGTTTTCACTGACAGAATGGAGATCACGCTGTTTTTCTCGCTGTTGCTTCTGGTCTGCTCTGTTTCCACAAATCAGACAGAGGCAGATAATGAAATTCTTGACCAGCAGATTTCAAACCAACAACCCTGTCCACAGGAAATCCATGCTGTGCTCAGAGAGCTGACTGCCTCAGTGGCTGAACAGAAAGTGGAAATCAGGACCTTAAAACAAGAGAATAAAGGTAGAGTATGATGTCCGGTAGTGAGAAAAATGACAGCATGAGGAAACCTTCATATGAGCCCCTGTTACAGAGATATCAATGTCACTTCATGAATCTATCACTAACGTTTCTCATTAATTTTTTTATTTTTATTATTTATTCATTATTTATTCAATAATCTAACCTACTAAAAATGAAAAGATTCAAATGATGCAGATAAATAAAATTCATATTGACTTATTTATGTTCTTTTCTGTCAGACCATGTCGCAAAACTGAAAGACCTGGAAATGCAGAACGTTGAACTTCAGAGACAGAGGTCTGAAATTGACAAACTTAAACAGCAACAAATAATAAATAAATAAATAAACTTTATTTATAAAGCACACTAAAAAAACAAGGGTATACCAAGGTGCTTGACAAAAATAAAATAGGAAAAGGGAGATGGGAGGGAAAAGAGAAAGGACCTGGCACGTATCAATTATAAAAACCATCATAAGATATAAAAGTAGTTCACAAGCATAAAAAATGTACCAGCGCACACAAGTGTTAACTGGGTGGAAAGGCAAGATTAAAGAAATAAGTCTTAAGCCGTGATTTAAACAGTGGCATAGAGTCAGACGCCCGGATAGCGACAGGAAGGTTGTTCCATAAGACCGGGGCAGCTACAGCAAACGCGCGGTCACTGCGAGACTTCAGCCGAGAACGAGGTTGCTCCAGAAGAATTTGGGTAGCAGAGCTAAGTGCTCTGACAGGAGTGTGTAACCTGAGAAGCTCATTGAGGTAGCTCGGCGCAAAGTTATTAATGGTTTTGTAGGTGAAAAGTAATATTTTAAATTGAATACGGTATTTAATTGGAAGCCAGTGCAAGCCAGCAAGAACAGGAGTGATGGAAGAAAACTTCCTGCTACCTGTCAAAAGGCGTGCCGCCGCATTCTGGACAGTCTGCAATCTAACGAGAAGGGTGGAGGAAAGGCCAATGTAAAGAGAGTTGCAGTTCATATCCAGAATCGGATTCTTTTGGTTATTACCCAAAGCTCGTGACCATAGGTGAAGGTGGGGACAAACTGATAGGAAAGAGCTCCTGCCAGCCACACAGCCACCTGCGACAATCACAGACATTTATCTACCGGCTTGACTGGCGGCTGCAAAACATTGCAAGATAATCTTGGTCAGGTATTCTTCCAGTCCACAACTTTACCACGAGTGTTGTTATATCAATTTAATTGTCCCACAAGGGGAAACTTGGGTGTAACAGCAGCAAGAAAACACATATACAAACAAACAGTACACATGACACAGAACAGAAACATACACAATTCTTACATATTTACATGAAGGACAATGGTTACCAAAAACTGAGTACCATACTGTTGTTAAATTAAATAAAATTAAATACAGATAAGAGGCAACCCTGGTTGTAGTGTGAATTGGTTGATAAAACAGTGCACGATACAGCGCTGATGTAAACATCTGTGTTTGTTGGGAGCAGTTCAGATTGTACAGTCTGACAGCTGCAGGGAGGAAGGACCTGCGGAAACGCTCCTTCATGCATCGAGGATGCAGCAGTCTGTCACTGAAGCAGCTCTGCAGTTCAGCAACATCTACATGCATGGGGCGGGAGATAAACTGCTGCTCCAACATACCACACTGTAAAAAATGACAGATGCCACCACAGAGTCATAGAAGGTCTTTAAAAGCGCTCCCTGGACTCCAAATGACCTCAGCCGCCTCAGCAGGTAGAGTCTGCTCTGACCCTTCCTGTAAAGAGCATCAACCCTGTACTTATACTTTTGTGTTGCTCTCTCATCACATCTTCATTATTCTCATCACTGCTTAAAACAACACACATCTTTTTTTAACTGTCCTTTCTCCAAAACAGAAAGTGGCATTACAGTTGTTTCAGGCTGAGAGACACAAAACATCTTCGTATTATCATTCATATATCATCCACACAACTATTTTATTTCTTTTTGTCCACTGGGCAGGTGACCTGCAGAATCATGTCTGCCCCAGCTGGATACCTTTTCACACACACCGTGACGTCAGACACACTCACAGTCACTTCATTCGTCAGACTTCTTTTAAGTTTGCAGCAGGCAACGCGACTGAGTATTGTGTCAAGATAAGTAGGAAGACCACGCTATAATGGACAGTTGAAGGAAAAGGTCAAATTTACAGGGAATCTTTTTGTTTTGTTTTTGGACAGAAAGATGAGAGTTTGATGTGTACATGGCTGTGAACAAAAATATAAATGTGGTGGATCATAAATTTGATTAGTTTTGAAGTTGTACATCTCTGTTCCTTACATTTCATGTCATGCCCTTATTAATGTTTTATTTGTTGCTTTGACTGTTTTCGAATAGAATATGCAGTGGGAATATGGAGGGAGATAAGTAGTGAAAGTTTTGCCTGGGTTGATTGTGCGTCGATCCATTGTTAATGCCTCAGGGCTCCAGTAGGTGGGTTCGCGCGCTTCCTCCTTCACTCAATACAGACGAGTGAGAGTGAGAGCTGCGTGTCTGTGCCGCTCTTTCACCTCTCCTCACTATTTCCCCTGTTTAAGGGCACAACATAAACACTGAGGCTTCAAAATGCAGCATCTACAACACTGTCACTCTGCCTCCACCATGGAGACCGTCTCCATGGTGATGAGTACAATTGGCAGCTGAAACTGTTGTGAACTTCTCCATGAGTCATATTTCCTGTTTCAGAGCTGCTGATTGGCTCTTTGGGCCCTTTACCTTCAGGAGGTCATGGACGAAGCACTGAAGTCGTTTATCACGTAAAAAATATTTTTAGTTTATAATAATTTGATAAATAATAAAATATTAATAAAAAGTGGAGGTTTTTTTAGAACTTAGATTTTAAGCTATTTATGCCTTTTTTGCTGCTCTTTTTTAAACTTATTCCCTTTAAACTGTATTTATTCTTTTTAAAATATATTGGTTATTGCACTGTAGAGGCTGCTGAGGAACAGTATTTCGTTTCAGGCTGTGTAACACGAAATGACAATAACCAATAAAGTCTTGAGAGCTGCCATCATTGTTCCAGCAGGAGGCAGTAAAACACCAAACTGCACCTGTTGTGCTGAAAAGGTGTGAGCATGTGCAGTAACCCAGTAAGTTACCTGAATATCTCTATCACACACACACACACACACACACACACACACACACACACACAGTACTGATACTAATGACTCGCTCTCAGATCTATTTGGGTTTAATGTCAGGGTATATTTGTGGATGAAAGTTTTGTAGGACACATGATGTGGACAGTCTGGTAATCCCAGAATATTTTAATGTAAGAAAACTCCAGACAGCTCTGGAGAAAGTTTCAGAGTAAAAGCCCTGGAGTGTTTTACATGTTATTCTGTTGGATTAAATCTGACGGAGCTGATTCATAAACACTTCACTGCCAGGTATCAGGTGACCTGCAGAGACTGCCCAGGGGCAGGGATAGCTCAGTAGGTAGAGTGGTGGCCCCATGATCGGAAGGTCAGGGGTTCGACTCCACTGAACGGCTACCCTGAGGTACCCCTGAGCAAGGTACCGTCCCTACACACTGCTCCCCGGGCGCTGCACTGGTGGCTGCCCACTGCTTCACTGGGTGAATGGGTTAAATGCAGAGGAACTATTTCCCTATGGGGACTAACAAGCACACTTTACTTTACTTTACTGATCCTACAAACACTCAGAAACAGAATAAACCAAACTGCACCACAGTGATCAGACGAAACCTTCCTGACATGAACACAGCTCCTCAGTAAAAACTGTGAACCAGCAGAGAGACTACACCCAGCACCATACACCACCTCTCTGACACAGTACACCCTCGGGCAGGTGGTGTCCCCATAAACAGTGTGAGAAGCTCTGATTATTTACTATGTTCAAACAAACTGAGTGTCCACAAACGTCTGAGCTCACAGTGAGAGCTGCTGGCACAGTTTGGAGGTGTTCTGCCCCCTGCTGGACACACAGAGCTACAACATGAGGATCAGAGGAGGCTGGTGCTGCTTCACCTTTAGACACAAGAAGGAGGTCAAAAAATGTAGAAACAGAGATTGTTTTTAAACCTGTAAAGGAGGAAATCCTGACGAACCAATCCACAGCCAGAGAAGAAGTCTAACTCTGTGCTGCTCCAATCAGGAATCAGCTCTGTTACTGTGTGAGTGTGTAAAGTCACAGAGTAGCTGGTTTCAAATGTATCTATAAAGTTTATTCACATTTTATTTAGGCTTCAAAAAACAGTCCAAGTTTATTTCTTTGGACTTTGTTCACTTAATGGATGTTTCCCTGCATTTCTATTTTCACACAGTTTATTTCTTACAGCAGGAAAACTGAACAGAATGTATGTAAGAGGTCAGAGTGAGGATGACGTCACTTAATACAGGAAATACATGTTTGTCTGTTTTGATGATGAAGGACTTCTTCAGCTCTGTAAACAGCTACACTTGAGGGGACAGAGGTGATTTCATGGATCAATAACAATGTGTTTATCAGCTTTCATCATCGCAGTGCAGACATGACGTCAGATCTATCAAAGTGAAGGCCGTCTCTCTGATGACGTCACAGAGCAGAGTCCTTCTGTCCAATAAAGGATCTCAGATCAGCTGCTGCCATCTTGTGGCCACAGTTGGTTACTGTCTCTGAAAGTTGTCTCATGTTTCCTGTTGTCCTGCTAACAAAGGCTGGAGCTCATCATGCTGAGAGGGCAGCAGCATTTTGTGGCTCTTCACACATGTTCATTATATTCTGATGATCCTGGATGGAGACAAACTACAGATAAGTGTGTTCAGCCCAACTAGTTTATCTCATTACAGCAGTTTGATGTTTCCCTTTGAATCCCCCTGAAGATCCTGACAGTGAAGCACGTACATAATACTCCAGCCTTTCAACTCTGAGCTTATTTAGTTCTATTAATACACTGAAATCTCATTTGTGTCATGAAGAAAGTCTTTAATCAAACAGAATTCAAAGATCAGAAACATTTCATATATGGAGTTAAACATGAATCATTGTTTCAACAACATATTTATTGTTGTCATAAACAGACAAGAAGACAACAACAAACTGCTCCTCCCATTCAACACATGTCAGTCCATATCCCAGCAAACTAAATCATCTCCATTTACACATCAAATAGAAACATGAATCACTTGTAATGATTAGAAACTTGATAGAATTTCAAATCTAGTTTGGGGAGTCATTCAGTGAGAAACAGTGAAATGATTTTCCATGTGAAAAGGTGGACAGCAGAAACAGAAAGAAAGAGTGAAACTAAAAGAGAAACAAAGAGCTTTGGAACAACGAGGCAGCAGGAGGACAGCTGCAGTTTAACAGCTTCAACTCACTGACAGGAAACAACATTAGAAACATCATCATCCTCAACTCATCTGCTGCACTGACACTGACACCTTCAACGGACACACCTTCAGTTTAACAGCATCAACAGTGCCAATGTATGGAAACATCCTGTGAGTGAAAGTGTGTGTGAAGGTGTGTATGTGTGTGTTAGTATCAGGATCAGAGAACGACAGCTTTCCTCTGTTCCAGTCCAGATTCACTCTGATCCTCTGGAGCTTCTTCTCTACTGAGAGAATAGTGAGAGGAGCTGATGGTGAGCGTGCTGAGTATTTACCTTTATATAACAATATAGTCCATAATCCAGACAGTATGCTTCCCTTCCTCTGCACAGACTCTGCTGACACACCCAGTCCCCACCGTGTACTGTCTCCAACATCAACATCCCAGCTGTGAGTCCCTGAGTTAAAGCCCTCAGAGCCCAGGACAGAGCTGTAATAATCAAACCTCTCTGGATTATCAGGAAGCTGCTGCCTCTCTCCTCCTCGTCTCACACTGGTCAGATCTTCAGACAGGATGAGGCTTGGATGAGCAGTGTTTGGGTCCAGGATGAGAGGAGTGTAGGAGACCATGTCCTTCATGTTGTTCCAGATGTTGAAGGTCAGGTTGCCCAGGTGTTTGGCCTGGTCTATCAGAGCTCCTGAGGGCAGCTGTGGATCATCCAGCAGGGGGCAGCGCTGGACTCTTTCCACTGCAGCCTTGTAGTTGTGCAGGAATGAGACGTCTTCAGCTCTCAGCTCCTCCTCTGTGGCTCTGACTGTGTCTGAAAGAGCTGCTATCTCTCTGCTCAGAGCCTCCATCTTCTCCTTCATCATCCCACTCTTCTGCTCCTCTTCCTCCCTCAGTGCAGCCAGCCTGGCCTCCTCTTCCTCTGCTAGAAACTGCTGAAGCTTCTTAAACTGCTCCTTAATCTGCCTCTCTGTGTGTCGGGCCTGGACCTTAATGTGTTCTGCTGTTTGATCAAACTTCACTTGAACTTCTTCACAAACCTTTAACTTCTTCTTTAAGGGCTCCAGAGTTTCCTGAAGTTCCTTCTTGTGTTGTTGTGCAGCTTCATCGATGGGTCTGAATCTGTGATTGGTGTGTTTTTCTGAGTCTCTGCAGACGACACACACTGGCTGCTGATGGTCCAGACAGAAGAGTTTGAGTTTCTCAGAGTGCAGACTGCAGAGAGCCTCTGAAGCTCTCTGATCTCTCTCCTGTAAGAACGACTCACACAGGTTCTTTAAAGCCAGATTTAAAGGTGGATCATCCCTTGAAGATCTTCTCTTACAAACTGGACACTCGTGTGTTGGTCTCTCTCTCCACCATCTCTTCAGACAGTCTTTACAGAAGCTGTGGCTACATGACAGAAGAACAGGATCTCTGAAGACCTCCTGACAGACCGGACAGCAGAGATCCTCCTCTGATCTGGAAGCCATTGAGTCTGTGAGTGAAGCTGAAAACAGCAGACAGTACAGTCAGTCCTGGCTCCCCTCCCTCCTCTACCACCTTCACTGAAACTTCCTTTGAGTCGTGTTTTTGCTCAAACTCACATTCAGTGTGTGGAGCGTCAGCAGCTTGAAGCAGCAGTGTTGGAGTTTTCCACTTTTCTCTCCTGTAGCTGGACTCACTCAGAGGAAGCTGCTAGTTTGGTCTGAGCTCAGTCTGATCGTCTGTGCGTCTCTCTTTACTGAGGACGAAGAACTTCCTGTTTCCTGGTTTGTCACATTTGAGTGACGTGAGGGGAGGAGAAAATGTTGCTGTTTGACTTTTAACTAAGGTGTGTTTCAATCCTGCCTGCAGCTCAAAAGCTGTAAAACAGGTTTTGTGTCTTTTCACCTCCACAGGTCACAACATGAAACCTGTTGTGAAGTTTATAAAATAAAGTGTCACTCGGTGGTGCAGCTGTTTGTCAGCTTCTATTTTAGACTTTGTTCTGGTTCAGGTTCCCAGCAGTGGGAGTGTAATGCAGTCACACACACACAGGTGGTGTTAAGGTGGACTCACTTAGTTACAGACAGTGGTGTTATTTCCTGTAACTACGGGTGTGTTTCACTCCAAAGTTCAGACATTAACCTGCCAGAAGTTGTAAAAGTTACTAATAAAGAGCTTTTCTCTCATTTCACATGTTGTAATTGGAGCAGAACTTGTTCCATATTCAGTTTTTCAGCAAAACGTGTTTGAGAAAAGATTCATTCTTATATCTGGAGGAATAAATATATTTCAATAAATATTAACGTTAGCCTGCGACTTTGTTCCAGTTTTGAATTTTGGCCCACTGTGTATTTGAGTTTGACACCCCTGATCCATAGCTGGCGATTTTTTGTTTTTATGGGCCGATGGATTTTTTTTGTTTTTTTAGGAAGGGTATATATAATGAAAGGTGTTGGATTGGCCAATTGGTCATGATCGACTCTGGGCTGGACCAATTACAGCCGAGGAGGCCGGATGCACCCGCCCCCTTGTTTAGCAATCACGTGATTTTCGCGCATTGCATGCCGGGAACTCGTGGCAAAACAATCCAAGTACCGCATCAAATGCAAACATTTGCAGCACCGCAAAACGTTCATTCTCCGGTTCCAATACCTTCTTGTTTTTTCTTTGCCGCACAAAAAAGTCTCGACGAAAAGACAAAGAAAAGATACGAGGAAAAAATCAAAGGAGTGAAAGGGTCAGACCCTTACGAGCACACAGAGGGACCAAAGACGTCAGCGTGCTGCCCAACTTTCACCACGCTCATATTTATAATCATACGGTTCTTGGAGTGAGTGCATACACTCATGAAGTTTAGTAACTTCAGGTCACTGCAACAAGCCCAGGTACAGTTTACCGACGGATGGGTGCAGGACCTTGAAATGCACCGTGTAGAACGAAAGACCATCGTACGAACAAAGGTAAGTTTACCAGTCTCACAAATCGTCGTCATAGATACACATTCGTTAACCGTTTATTAATATAACCTTTGAGCTCAACGGTAATTAATTAGTAGTGGAAATAATTTCTGGTTCATTACAGAAATGTAGCAGTGACAATAATATTGTATGTTGTAATCGTACTGGACAATTAGTGATACAAAACACCTGTTTTATCCTGTGAATAAAAGTATATGTTTCTGTCAATGTACCATAATAACAGAAGCAAAACGCAATATTGTGTCAGGACAATTCACTATTTATGCACAATAAACAAAGGAGCAATTTCTGTTCAGCGCCAGACTTGCTTGTAACCTATATCACCAATTATGTTAAGAAAAATGACGCATTAACTACAACAAAACTCTGACCTTTGTGGGAATGCTTGGAGCAGACTAACATGTGAGCTGGAGAGTTCTGGGACGTTATATTTGGTATATCCAGACCATCCGTCGGCTCTTACTTCGGAAACATGGCTTAAAAAATTTCTCTTCAACGACGTAATCCGATAAAAAAAAAACGATCTCTTTACCCGTCGGCTTCCCGTGGCTGTCATGCGACCGGCTGTTGCAGTTAATAATACAACAGCTTCTTGCCATTTTTGTGTTTCTTTTTATCGCTGTGTAACTGAGTTCAATTGAAAGCCTGCGTGCGCTAGTACCTCTTGCCACAAGTTCCCAGAATCCTTTGCGGTTTTACCCCTGAATGACGTCACATTTTCAATCTTCATCCCGACTTTTTGTCCCAGTCCAGCCTTGCCCTGATCTAACCTCTCCTCTTCCTCACAGCTCTGATTTCTCTGAGGGAGATGTTGTGACTGTAATCTGTGAGGAGGACCAAAGCTTTTCTGATTGGACTGTGAGGAGAAACACAAGCAAACTGCAGAGGGCTGAGTGTGGAGATGGGCGGGGACAACAGCAACGTGATCGATCATGTTCAATCAGTACGCTGGTGCCTCACGACACCGGAGTTTACTGGTGTGAGTCCAGTAATGGTGCCATCAGTAACCTGGTTAATATCACAGTCACTGGTAAGCTGATCACTCTCACTTTACTTCTCATTGCATCCACAAATTGAGCTGAACATGCAGGTACATAGATTCTGTGCTGTTCTTCACTGATCACCTACCTGACTGACAGAGTAATGAAGGACTTCCCTCCCTCGGTGCTTCTTAATGTGTGAGGATATTCTCCATTACTGAGTTAAGACTTCCTTATTTAGATCTAAGCTCTGGATTATCTTGCACGTCTCGTGGCTCCCAAATGTCTCTTAAGTTATTATCCTCTGTAGCCTCATACTTTAGCTTTACTTGGCAAATGTGAATGCTTTGTGTGCTGACAAACCCTTTTGCATGTAGTGTTTTTATGAAAAGCCTTATAATTGCCTAATTTTGTGTTTTTGTTCTGTTACAAAAGCAGGCATTCTTACTGTTGTTTAATATTTTAATCAAACCTTTAAGTTTAATTCAACACAAAAAGCCCCACTGTAAACAAATCCACAGAACAGAACCAAACTCAGCAGCCAAACAGTTTGTCCTCAGTGCAGGTCGACATTCAGAAAAACCAGCTGCCTCAGCTTGGATGGGCTGATGTGCTTTCTCCTTAGTATCTGCCCAGTTTTTGAGAAGACCCTCCAAAGGAACAGATGTTGCCACAATGCACAGTCTCCCCTCCATCACCTTCAACAGGTAGGGAAAGACTGTGGCCTTGGCCTCCCACCAGCTCTGTGGGCCTTCTCCTTGTTGGATGAGGGGCTCCTCAAGATAACATTTCATCTCCATCATAACATCAGCTGTAGTATTTCTCTTTGCAGCATCTCCTGCAGCTCTTTCATCAAAGAGGCTCCACACAGCAGACGTCTGTGGCTCCTCCTTCACTTGGCCCTGTAATGGTGGAGCTGGGTGGGAGTGCACTTTGCTGCTGCAGTTATTCTCTGAAGTGCCTCATCAACAGCTCTGTTGTCACTGAATGCAAGCTTTTTAAATCTACCATCCAGTGATGCAGCTTCTGAGTGGACGGTGTTGAACTCCACACACAGAAACTTTTCACACTCACTGCTAATTTTGTTTTACAGTGAAGCCACTCTGCTCTGCTAGTCCCAATATCTTTCACCTGCAGCAGATGCTGCTTCGTTTGCAGCTGTCAGTCATATTTCTGTGTTTTTGTGTCGCACTCTCCTCCACACTGCTGTCTGTCATCTCACAGGTATGATGTGCGGAGCGATGCTGAACTTCCAGTCCCAGCGTTTCATGTTGCAGGATCAATTCCCATATGAAAATATCAATATCTAATTTGATTACATTTGTTTTTCATCATAAATATGACAGACAAAAGGAAATTCGGCAGTTAGCGGGATGGTCTGCAATACCCTGTTAACAGGAACTACACTCACCACCTCTCATTCATGTGCGTGTTACGGCTCTGCAAGAGTGTGAGCCAATGAGAAACCAGAGGCACAAAACTTTAGACCACAAAACACACAATCTGATGTTGGTTTGTAAAGATGTTGCTGATGAGACTTTGTAGAAAGCAGCTGGTCTGAGTGATGTGATCAGAGTGCAGCAGATAATGTCTGACAGCAGTTTGAAGAGCAAATGGATTCTGTTCTGTTCTTCACTCATCACCTACCTGACACCTCACAGCTGTTTCTCACCTGCAGGTCACACAGGAGGATCTGTTGGACTGAAGGTCAGCCTGTCAGTTCCTGCTGTGCTTCTTGTTGCTGCTGTTTTCTTGATGTAGAGAAAACAAAAACAACAAAGAATCAGGATCCAGCCTCATGTTGAGCTGCAGCAAAATAAAATGTCTGAATCTTTTTAAATCAGCACTCTTAGTCTCCCGCTGGTGGTTTCAGCGTTGTCAGTGAACCTGGGGAACATGAGATGATGCTGGTAACAGAAATCAAAGGTAGTGAACAGCAGACAGGGATCAGCTGCAGGTTTAATACACGTCCTGAATTTGGTTTAGTTTGAAGTTTCTGTAAAATAAAACCAAATGTTGTGATTTGTCTCTTTATGAATAAAGTTGAATTGAATTTCTCTCTGAGCTCCTGCTTCTGTTGTCTGTCAGTGATTTTATCAGTTGGACATCAAGTAAAACTTTGGATAAAATGAAAACTGTTCACACAGTGTCTGTAAATCCACGGGTGAAAATAACACATGTAACATTCACACAAGTCCACGAGTGATTGAATGAAATGTGATCATGGAAAAATAAATTCAAAACTATTCAAGACTTTTACCATTAACTGTCGTTCTATTATGAAGTAACAGGAAGGTAATAACACTATAATATAATAATAATAAAGAAAATTAAAAAATATGGTATAACAGAGCTCACTGCCTCACACTGTCGATAGCAGCATTTCTTTTTAACCTTATTTCATTTAAGGCTCAGACGATCATCTGTTTCCACTTAAAGTAGTCTAGCTCTGATATCACTTTAGCCTCTGGATGGAGGATTTGCTATGTTAACTTATAGATAATAAACTCAACGTATTACAGACCAAAACCAAACACGTCCGTAGTATAAGACTGGATTTAACTCCCTTCACACCTGTCTCGACACAACAGTCAGGTCAGTCCCTTCCCTTTTAAGAAATCCACCTTAAATGTATTTTAAATGTAAGTGATGCAAAATGAATTTAATATTTTATCTTTAGTTTGTCAGGTAGCATCAGGTCAGATGGATGATGTTGGGTGAGATGGAGCAGACAGAGATGTCATCACAGCTGAGAGGAAGCAAAAGCCTCAACATCCAGGCTTAAAAGTGATGTAGGGAGCTAAAGCTAAAGCTCTGCTTTCTTTGTGTGCTTGTGCTAACAGCAACTAATGAGAAATGTGATGACAATTGTCCAGCTTTGTCCTTTTATATTCTACCAAATGTGAAGTGAACCTGTGGTTATACAGTAACGATAAGAGCATCTTTATTAGTCCCACATGTGGGAAATTTGTTTTGTTACAGCAGGAAGTGGACAGTGCAGTTACACAGCAAACATGAGAGAACCCTGGAATAGAATAAGAAACTGTACACAACTGTACCCAATAGAATAGAATAGAATGATAGGATAAAAATAGAATACACATGCTACATACAACTGAGTACAAATACAACGTTGTCAGAAAAAGAGTGTTACACTTAGTCCTATTGCACATGTGTGTGTTTGATCAGCTGCAAAGTCTTTGTGGTGGAGTCTGACAGCAGAGGGGAGGAAATCTCTCCGCCCACATCGTGGGTGCTGCAGCCACTGAAGGAGCTGCTCTGAAGTGCTATAAAGGTTTGTGATGATAAATACAGGTTTACAGCTCAGATCATACTGAGTTCATTATGACTGATATAAATATGTGATAGAATAATAATAAATCGAGTAAATTGTGATTGACAAACAGTTTTAAAGAGAAAGTTTGTTAGTTTAAATTGTGTGAAAGGTCAGAGATGGAGAGAACACCAGGCTGGGGCTGAATATCAGTGTATTACATGCAAATCTGATTGGATGACAGGACAGAGCATAAACTGAAGCTGGCATGGATGTTCTGGGTCTCCTGCCTCTGTGAGATCAGCAGGTCAAAGATTCAATAGCAAAACTTGGTTGTTCCAGCAGCGACGCCGAGGGCAGTGAGCTCTAAAAGCCTCCCAGATGAAAACGTGCCCGATCGAGAGGTGATCTGCTGCTGATGGGTGACGAACCTACTCAGGTCTCCAGCTCTTATCAGAGGAGGCAGTGAAGACACCTGAACTTCAAGGCAGTCAGGCTGGGCGAGTCTGTGATTACATACTTTTATCTAAGTACAATCTGAGTATTTTACCTGTAAGTAATCTTACAGTATTATGTTATATTGTGAGTCCTTTTCACAGATCTTCCTAGGTTGAAAATGAAACAGTACTAAATGTAACAAGTAGACAGCAGCACTAAAGTCATCAGTTTAATGGACACAGAGGAAGCTTTTCAAAGGCTTAAGAAGAATAACATGATGCTAGAACATCACATTTTATAATATGACAGTAAAAATAACTCACAGAGATCATCTTCTATGTTTTCCTCCATAAGGGCGGCGAGCCTGGGTCCAGCTATTTGAGTGGTGCCTTGTTTTGGTGAAGCTTTTGAATTGCTTGGCCTTTGAGGCCTGCATGGAGCTCAGGCTGACACTAAGCACAGAAAAGGCCCACAGTGGGTGCACACACAGGATACAGATCTGTCAGTTCATGATCAACAACCACTGACCAAAGCCCACTGATCTCTGACCTCCCAGCCCATTCTTCCTTCAGTGGGCTGCTTTCAGTCATTATGCAAATGTTCTGTTTATAAGATTGAGGAAACCTGCAGTCAAACAACATATAAGAACATAAGATGGAAACAAACAGAGTGAAACAGAGTTTGTTTCCTTCCTGGTTTCCTGGTTTTCGTATGTTTGTCACACTTAAATGTTTCAGATCAAACACATTAAAATATTAAACAAAGAAAACACAAACTGAAGTTTGTAAATGAAGATGTTTGTTATTAAGGGAACAAATCCAAAGCTACATCATCCTGATCTGAAACATTTAATAAGTGTGACAAACATACAAAGAACAGGAAATCAGTTTGAGCAGCTGTAATCAAACTGTCAACCTTCACACTTTTTACTAAAACCTTTAATTCTCCACTAACATCACTTTGTATCCACGGTCACTCTAATGGACCCTAGAAAATAAGATAAAACACATTCAAAGACTATTTTGTGTTGAGAAGAAGTTTCTGGCTCTTATTCTATTTTCTAAAGGAGGCAAACAGCAAACAGGACTCTCCAGCTGCCCCGGAGCAGATTGTAATCATTGCTCTAGACGAGCTTCATCGTGTTGCAGACACACCTTCATGCTCAGGGCAGCCGTTACCTGTGTGCTCTAAGAGAAGCAGGAAGATTTAGGGTCAGATTTACTAACATGTGGAGCAGCAGCAGCCGCATCACAAAGTTTAGTATGTTATGTATTTGTAATTTTGAGTTTTACATCTCTTGGAGAGAGATATCTTTTGCATACTTATAAATGCACCATGTGGTAAGCTGTATACTGTGTATACTGCTGTATTGACAATAAAGCTCTTGAGTCTTGAATGTGTATCTGTAAGAGTGTCACTGTCAGGAGACGTGTCTGTCATAGTTGCTGCTGGGAGGTTATTACTGGGAGGGAGATGTTATCAGAGTCATCAGAGCTTCATCGGCTCAGAGTCGTTATCGCAGCACCAAAACTTTGTCAGTGAACTGGAATGAGCTGGATCTGAAACAAAGGCAGCTGTTACTGTGTTAGATTCACGTCTGCATGTTGAAACGTCTTATTAAAAGTAAAGATGTGCACATACAGGCACGTGTCACAGTGACGCTGAGGATCCTCAGAGAGAGATTTCACTCATTTTCTTTACAAACCAAACTTTTATTTCCAGAGATATAAAAAAAACAAAGTTAAACACAACAGTGTTAAAAAGGGCACAGCCGAGCAAAACACCACAAACACAAAAACAAGCTGTTTAAAGAAGGTCACAGACTCAAGAGTGCAGAAGTGGAGCAAGGTGGAGCAGTTCGGTGATGTAGGTGGAGGCTTCACACTGTCAGGCCATAAAAAACTGATCCTCTAACAGTGGAGAGATGTTTGGAGTTAAAGCTTTGTCAGGCCAGAGAACAGAGCATCAGTTCGTCACACTGACCTCACTGCTGTAGTGATTAAGGACGTCAGAAATCCAGAATCCACTTCAGGACATGTATGACATCATGTCACCCATAAAGGCTTCAGCCATGAACTGGGTCTCGTGTGAGCCATATGAGACCCAGTTCTGTCTCATTACAGATACACAAACATGAGTGTGTACATCATGTTTGTGAGTTTGT